>NC_088401.1:68262712-68862712 GCF_034236695.1 Oncorhynchus nerka
TGATCAGTGGTTTCAAGTTTGTATCCATACATTATTGACAAGCTGATCATAGAAATAAATAAAATACTTCTGCATTTCCTGCTATGTAAACACATTGCAAATAGGCTCACGATAACTCCTGATGAAGTCGGGTAGCTGATATTCAGAGCTTAAATAGCCAAATTGATTATTCACAGGAATCGGGACTAATAAAACCAATGCAATGGTCTGTTTTACAAAGGGCCTACCACATGGATGGGCATTCATAAACTTCCATTGCGGTAGGCTACACCCTAGTAAGCATGAGCCCAAGCCCAAGTCTTTTTTTGTTCCTGTTCAGACTTATTTTTTGGTGTTTTACAAACGGTAGGCTTACCACATCAGTAAGCACAGACCGACGTTGACGTCGTTTGGAAATATTTTTGTTGGTGCATTTCGGACCGGCATTGATTTCCACATCCAAGGACATTGGTTTTGGGTATTTGGTCATAGACGTCTATGAATTACATAATTTCAACTTTCATTCAGAACCATAAATGAACCTTATTTCATCGTCCGGAAAATACATATTTTCAACGTCTGGAAAATATGTCTTTTCACCTTTCATTCTGAACCAAAGTTTTACCTAACTTCATTGTCTTTTTTATGTTTTTTTCAATGTAATTTTGCTTTTCTAGTGTTGCGGGGGATGGCATTTTATGATCTCACCTATGGTGTCAGAAAGGCAAGGACCGGCCCTGATTAGAGGAGTCGTCAGCTCATTCACTCTCTAAATTATCAAATTAAGTACAGTCTTCTCCAGACTGTCTGAGTGTGTGTGTTTATGAAAAAGAGATTGCACACAATTGGTAGACACTCTAACACTCTAGTTGGTAGACACTAACACTCTAGTTGGTAGACACTAACACTCTAGTTGGTAAACACTCCAACACTCTCTAGTAACACTCTAGTTGGTAAACCCTCCAACACTCTTTAGTTGGTAGACATTCTAACAGTCTAGTTGGTAGACACTGAGGGTTGAGTGTCTGCAGGTTTTTGGTTTTTCCTTTCAATTAAGACCTAGACAACCAGGTGAGGGGAGGTCCTTACTAATTAGAGACCTTCATTCATCAATAAAGTACAAGGGTGAAGCAAAAACCAACTGACACACGACCCTCCGTGGAATGAGTTTGCCACTTGTGCTATAGAGACTCTATGAAATGATAGTCATTTCACTCCAGCAGCTGACACTGTGAATGGACTGGTGTTGTGGAGATTATTCCCTGGCCTGCCTCTATAAATGGGGAAGCTCATAGTCACAGCTGTAGCAAAGTGTGTGTATGTCTGTGTGTGTGTGTGTGTGTGTGTGTGTGTGTGTGTGTGTGTGTGTGTGTGTGTGTGTGTGTGTGTGTGTGTGTGTGTGTGTGTGTGTGTGTGTGTGCGTGTGCGTGTGGGTGTGTGTGTCAGCTCCTTCATTTAATTTCAGTGCTGTTCTGGGCACCAGTGAAGTACCATTAAGGTCGTCTTTACACAGAACATCCTGTTTATGTCTGCTGAGCCAACAGAGTTACTGATGTAAAACAGATTGAAACAGACCATAATATTCACCTGGACATTCAGATGACCCTCTGCTTCTCTCTAAAGCAGTTAGAGAGAAAAGGGAATGGAAGCCAAGAGAGCGGGGCTAACTGCTACAATCAGGTCTCCTTTTCAAGTATGTCGTTTACTTTCTGCTTTTGAATTGTTGTGGTCTCTGCCGGTTAAGACCGCCTACCTAATTTCTATGCAGATATATGCAAATGTAATCATCAGCCAAGCAGGGTTTGATTTCCACCTTTTCATGTGTGACCTTGCTTATTAGAAAACACTAACAATCATTGTCAGGAGGCTGTCACAATGTTGGAAAGGAATGCTGTAGAGAAGGGCACAGGATGTGGCAGGGAGACAGGTGTTGATGTGACACCCCATCATATTTACAGTCTCAGTCACACCTGCTAGGGCTTCCTGTAATGCAGGAGCACAGGGGGAGGGCTTGTATACACCTCCTCCAATCATGTTTAAGAAGCCTAGTCTCTGTGCTCTCAATCATAGACAGGTGGTCTGTTTAACCTATCGGCAGGCTTGAAGAGGAACACCTGTATTCTGGGTTGGTGCTTCTACATTAATACGGTGCAGAGTGGGAATGGGTTGGTGCTTCTACATTAATACAGTGCAGAGTGGGAATGGGTTGGTGCTTCTACATTAATACAGTGCAGAGTGGGAATGGGTTGGTTCTTCTACATTAATACAGTGCAGAGTGGGAATGGGTTGGTGGTTCTACACTAATACAGTGCAGAGTGGGAATGGGTTGGTGCTTCTACATTAATACAGTGCAGAGTGGGAATGGGTTGGTGCTTCTACATTAATACAGTGCAGAGTGGGAATGGGTTGGTGCTTCTACACTAATACAGTGCAGAGTGGGAATGGGTTGGTGCTTCTACATTAATACAGTGCAGAGTGGGAATGGGTTGGTGCTTCTACACTAATACAGTGCAGAGTGGGAATGGGTTGGTTCTTCTACACTAATACAGTGCAGAGTGGGAATGGGTTGGTTCTTCTACACTAATACAGTGCAGAGTGGGAATGGGTTGGTTCTTCTACACTAATACAGTGCAGAGTGGGAATGGGTTGGTGCTTCTACACTAATACAGTGCAGAGTGGGAATGAGTTGGTTCTTCTACACTAATACAGTGCAGAGTGGGAATGGGTTGGTGCTTCTACACTAATACAGTGCAGAGTGGGAATGGGTTGGTGCTTCTACATTAATACAGTGCAGAGTGGGAATGGGTTGTTGCTTCTACACTAATACAGTGCAGAGTGGGAATGGGTTGTTGCTTCTACACTAACACAGTGCAGAGTGGGAATGGGTTGGTGTTTCTATACTAACACAGTGCAGAGTGGGAATGGGTTGGTGTTTCTATACTAATACAGTGCAGAGTGGGAATGGGTTGGTGCTTCTATACTAATACAATGCAGAGTGGGAATGAGTTGGTGCTTCTACACTAATACAGTGCAGAGTGGGAATGGGTTGGTGCTTCTACACTAATACAGTGCAGAGTGGGACTGGGTTGGTGCTTCTATACTAATACAGTGCAGAGTGGAAACAGGTTGGTGCTTCTACATTAATACAGTGCAGAGTGGGAATGGGTTGGTGCTTCTACATTAATACAGTGCAGACTGGGAATGGGTTGGTGCTTCTATACTAATACAGTGCAGAGTGGGAACGGGTTGGTCCTTCTACATTAATACAGTGCAGAGTGGGAATGGGTTGGTGCTTCTACATTAATACAGTGCAGAGTGGGAATGAGTTAGTGCTTCTACATTAATACAGTGCAGAGTGGGAATGAGTTGTTGCTTCTACACTAATACAGTGCAGAGTGGGAATGGGTTGTTGCTTCTACACTAACACAGTGCAGAGTGGGAATGGGTTGGTGTTTCTATACTAACACAGTGCAGAGTGGGAATGGGTTGGTGTTTCTATACTAATACAGTGCAGAGTGGGAATGGGTTGGTGCTTCTATACTAATACAGTGCAGAATGGGTTGGTGCTTCTACACTAATACAGTGCAGAGTGGGAATGAGTTGGTGCTTCTACATTAATACAGTGCAGAGTGGGAATGAGTTGGTGCTTCTATACTAATACAGTGCAGAGTGGGAATGGGTTGGTGGTTCTACATTAATACAGTGCATTGTGGGAATGGGTTGGTGCTTCTACATTAATACAGTGCAGAGTGGGAATGGGTCGGTGCTTCTACACTAATACAGTGCAGAGTGGGAATGGGTTGGTGCTTCTACATTAATACAGTGCATTGTGGGAATGGGTTGGTGCTTCTATACTAATACAGTGCAGAATGGGTTGGTGCTTCTACATTAATACAGTGCATTGTGGGAATGGGTTGGTGCTTCTATACTAATACAGTGCAGAGTGGGAATGGGTTGGTCCTTCTACACTAATACAGTGCAGAGTGGGAATGGGTTGGTGCTTCTACACTAGTACAGTGCAGAGTGGGAATGGGTTGGTGGTTCTACACTAATACAGTGCAGAGTGGGAATGGGTTGGTGCTTCTACATTAATACAGTGCAGAGTGGGAATGGGTTGGTGCTTCTACATTAATACAGTGCAGAATGGGAATGGGTTGGTGCTTCTACATTAATACAGTGCAGAGTGGGAATGGGTTGGTGCTTCTACACTAATACAGTGCAGAGTGGGAATGGGTTGGTGCTTCTACATTAATACAGTGCAGAGTGGGAATGGGTTGGTGCTTCTACACTAATACAGTGCAGAGTGGGAATGGGTTGGTTCTTCTACACTAATACAGTGCAGAGTGGGAATGGGTTGGTTATTCTACACTAATACAGTGCAGAGTGGGAATGGGTTGGTTCTTCTACATTAATACAGTGCAGAGTTGGAATGGGTTGGTTCTTCTACACTAATACAGTGCAGAGTGGGAATGGGTTGGTTCTTCTACATTAAAACAGTGCAGAGTTGGAATGGGTTGGTTCTTCTACACTAATACAGTGCAGAGTGGGAATGGGTTGGTGCTTCTACACTAATACAGTGCAGAGTGGGAATGGGTTGGTTCTTCTACACTAATACAGTGCAGAGTGGGAATGGGTTGGTGCTTCTACACTAATACAGTGCAGAGTGGGAATGAGTTGGTTCTTCTACACTAATACAGTGCAGAGTGGGAATGGGTTGGTGCTTCTACACTAATACAATGCAGAGTGGGAATGGGTTGGTGCTTCTACGTTAATACAGTGCAGAGTGGGAATGGGTTGTTGCTTCTACACTAATACAGTGCAGAGTGGGAATGGGTTGTTGCTTCTACACTAACACAGTGCAGAGTGGGAATGGGTTGGTGTTTCTATACTAACACAGTGCAGAGTGGGAATGGGTTGGTGTTTCTATACTAATACAGTGCAGAGTGGGAATGGGTTGGTGCTTCTATACTAATACAATGCAGAGTGGGAATGAGTTGGTGCTTCTACACTAATACAGTGCAGAGTGGGAATGGGTTGGTGCTTCTACACTAATACAGTGCAGAGTGGGAATGGGTTGGTGCTTCTACATTAATACAGTGCAGAGTGGGAATGGGTTGGTGCTTCTACACTAATACAGTGCAGAGTGGGAATGGGTTGGTGCTTCTACACTAATACAGTGCAGAGTGGGAATGGGTTGGTGCTTCTACATTAATACAGTGCAGAGTGGGAATGGGTTGTTGCTTCTACACTAATACAGTGCAGAGTAGGAATGGGTTGTTGCTTCTACACTAACACAGTGCAGAGTGGGAATGGGTTGGTGTTTCTATACTAACACAGTGCAGAGTGGGAATGGGTTGGTGTTTCTATACTAATACAGTGCAGAGTGGGAATGGGTTGGTGCTTCTATACTAATACAATGCAGAGTGGGAATGAGTTGGTGCTTCTACACTAATACAGTGCAGAGTGGGAATGGGTTGGTGCTTCTACACTAATACAGTGCAGAGTGGGACTGGGTTGGTGCTTCTATACTAATACAGTGCAGAGTGGAAACAGGTTGGTGCTTCTACATTAATACAGTGCAGAGTGGGAATGGGTTGGTGCTTCTACATTAATACAGTGCAGACTGGGAATGGGTTGGTGCTTCTATACTAATACAGTGCAGAGTGGGAACACATTAATACAGTGCAGAGTGGGAATGGGTTGGTGCTTCTACATTAATACAGTGCAGAGTGGGAATGAGTTAGTGCTTCTACATTAATACAGTGCAGAGTGGGAATGAGTTGTTGCTTCTACACTAATACAGTGCAGAGTGGGAATGGGTTGTTGCTTCTACACTAACACAGTGCAGAGTGGGAATGGGTTGGTGTTTCTATACTAACACAGTGCAGAGTGGGAATGGGTTGGTGTTTCTATACTAATACAGTGCAGAGTGGGAATGGGTTGGTGCTTCTATACTAATACAGTGCAGAATGGGTTGGTGCTTCTACACTAATACAGTGCAGAGTGGGAATGAGTTGGTGCTTCTACATTAATACAGTGCAGAGTGGGAATGAGTTGGTGCTTCTATACTAATACAGTGCAGAGTGGGAATGGGTTGGTGGTTCTACATTAATACAGTGCATTGTGGGAATGGGTTGGTGCTTCTACATTAATACAGTGCAGAGTGGGAATGGGTGCTTCTACACTAATACAGTGCAGAGTGGGAATGGGTTGGTGCTTCTACATTAATACAGTGCATTGTGGGAATGGGTTGGTGCTTCTATACTAATACAGTGCAGAATGGGTTGGTGCTTCTACATTAATACAGTGCATTGTGGGAATGGGTTGGTGCTTCTATACTAATACAGTGCAGAGTGGGAATGGGTTGGTCCTTCTACACTAATACAGTGCAGAGTGGGAATGGGTTGGTGCTTCTACAGTGCAGAGTGGGAATGGGTTGGTGGTTCTACACTAATACAGTGCAGAGTGGGAATGGGTTGGTGCTTCTACATTAATACAGTGCAGAGTGGGAATGGGTTGGTGCTTCTACATTAATACAGTGCAGAATGGGAATGGGTTGGTGCTTCTACATTAATACAGTGCAGAGTGGGAATGGGTTGGTGCTTCTACACTAATACAGTGCAGAGTGGGAATGGGTTGGTGCTTCTACATTAATACAGTGCAGAGTGGGAATGGGTTGGTGCTTCTACACTAATACAGTGCAGAGTGGGAATGGGTTGGTTCTTCTACACTAATACAGTGCAGAGTGGGAATGGGTTGGTTATTCTACACTAATACAGTGCAGAGTGGGAATGGGTTGGTTCTTCTACATTAATACAGTGCAGAGTTGGAATGGGTTGGTTCTTCTACACTAATACAGTGCAGAGTGGGAATGGGTTGGTTCTTCTACATTAAAACAGTGCAGAGTTGGAATGGGTTGGTTCTTCTACACTAATACAGTGCAGAGTGGGAATGGGTTGGTGCTTCTACACTAATACAGTGCAGAGTGGGAATGGGTTGGTTCTTCTACACTAATACAGTGCAGAGTGGGAATGGGTTGGTGCTTCTACACTAATACAGTGCAGAGTGGGAATGAGTTGGTTCTTCTACACTAATACAGTGCAGAGTGGGAATGGGTTGGTGCTTCTACACTAATACAATGCAGAGTGGGAATGGGTTGGTGCTTCTACGTTAATACAGTGCAGAGTGGGAATGGGTTGTTGCTTCTACACTAATACAGTGCAGAGTGGGAATGGGTTGTTGCTTCTACACTAACACAGTGCAGAGTGGGAATGGGTTGGTGTTTCTATACTAACACAGTGCAGAGTGGGAATGGGTTGGTGTTTCTATACTAATACAGTGCAGAGTGGGAATGGGTTGGTGCTTCTATACTAATACAATGCAGAGTGGGAATGAGTTGGTGCTTCTACACTAATACAGTGCAGAGTGGAATGGGTTGGTGCTTCTACACTAATACAGTGCAGAGTGGGAATGGGTTGGTGCTTCTACATTAATACAGTGCAGAGTGGGAATGGGTTGGTGCTTCTACATTAATACAGTGCAGAGTGGGAATGGGTTGGTGCTTCTACACTAATACAGTGCAGAGTGGGAATGGGTTGGTGCTTCTACACTAATACAGTGCAGAGTGGGAATGGGTTGGTGCTTCTACATTAATACAGTGCAGAGTGGGAATGGGTTGTTGCTTCTACACTAATACAGTGCAGAGTAGGAATGGTTGTTGCTTCTACACTAACACAGTGCAGAGTGGGAATGGGTTGGTGTTTCTATACTAACACAGTGCAGAGTGGGAATGGGTTGGTGTTTCTATACTAATACAGTGCAGAGTGGGAATGGGTTGGTGCTTCTATACTAATACAATGCAGAGTGGGAATGAGTTGGTGCTTCTACACTAATACAGTGCAGAGTGGGAATGGGTTGGTGCTTCTACACTAATACAGTGCAGAGTGGGACTGGGTTGGTGCTTCTATACTAATACAGTGCAGAGTGGAAACAGGTTGGTGCTTCTACATTAATACAGTGCAGAGTGGGAATGGGTTGGTGCTTCTACATTAATACAGTGCAGACTGGGAATGGGTTGGTGCTTCTATACTAATACAGTGCAGAGTGGGAACGGGTTGGTCCTTCTACATTAATACAGTGCAGAGTGGGAATGGGTTGGTGCTTCTACATTAATACAGTGCAGAGTGGGAATGAGTTAGTGCTTCTACATTAATACAGTGCAGAGTGGGAATGAGTTGTTGCTTCTACACTAATACAGTGCAGAGTGGGAATGGGTTGTTGCTTCTACAACACAGTGCAGAGTGGGAATGGGTTGGTGTTTCTATACTAACACAGTGCAGAGTGGGAATGGGTTGGTGTTTCTATACTAATACAGTGCAGAGTGGGAATGGGTTGGTGCTTCTATACTAATACAGTGCAGAATGGGTTGGTGCTTCTACACTAATACAGTGCAGAGTGGGAATGAGTTGGTGCTTCTACATTAATACAGTGCAGAGTGGGAATGAGTTGGTGCTTCTATACTAATACAGTGCAGAGTGGGAATGGGTTGGTGGTTCTACATTAATACAGTGCATTGTGGGAATGGGTTGGTGCTTCTACATTAATACAGTGCAGAGTGGGAATGGGTCGGTGCTTCTACACTAATACAGTGCAGAGTGGGAATGGGTTGGTGCTTCTACATTAATACAGTGCATTGTGGGAATGGGTTGGTGCTTCTATACTAATACAGTGCAGAATGGGTTGGTGCTTCTACATTAATACAGTGCATTGTGGGAATGGGTTGGTGCTTCTATACTAATACAGTGCAGAGTGGGAATGGGTTGGTCCTTCTACACTAATACAGTGCAGAGTGGGAATGGGTTGGTGCTTCTACACTAGTACAGTGCAGAGTGGGAATGGGTTGGTGGTTCTACACTAATACAGTGCAGAGTGGGAATGGGTTGGTGCTTCTACATTAATACAGTGCAGAGTGGGAATGGGTTGGTGCTTCTACATTAATACAGTGCAGAATGGGAATGGGTTGGTGCTTCTACATTAATACAGTGCAGAGTGGGAATGGGTTGGTGCTTCTACACTAATACAGTGCAGAGTGGGAATGGGTTGGTGCTTCTACATTAATACAGTGCAGAGTGGGAATGGGTTGGTGCTTCTACACTAATACAGTGCAGAGTGGGAATGGGTTGGTTCTTCTACACTAATACAGTGCAGAGTGGGAATGGGTTGGTTATTCTACACTAATACAGTGCAGAGTGGGAATGGGTTGGTTCTTCTACATTAATACAGTGCAGAGTTGGAATGGGTTGGTTCTTCTACACTAATACAGTGCAGAGTGGGAATGGGTTGGTTCTTCTACATTAAAACAGTGCAGAGTTGGAATGGGTTGGTTCTTCTACACTAATACAGTGCAGAGTGGGAATGGGTTGGTGCTTCTACACTAATACAGTGCAGAGTGGGAATGGGTTGGTTCTTCTACACTAATACAGTGCAGAGTGGGAATGGGTTGGTGCTTCTACACTAATACAGTGCAGAGTGGGAATGAGTTGGTTCTTCTACACTAATACAGTGCAGAGTGGGAATGGGTTGGTGCTTCTACACTAATACAATGCAGAGTGGGAATGGGTTGGTGCTTCTACGTTAATACAGTGCAGAGTGGGAATGGGTTGTTGCTTCTACACTAATACAGTGCAGAGTGGGAATGGGTTGTTGCTTCTACACTAACACAGTGCAGAGTGGGAATGGGTTGGTGTTTCTATACTAACACAGTGCAGAGTGGGAATGGGTTGGTGTTTCTATACTAATACAGTGCAGAGTGGGAATGGGTTGGTGCTTCTATACTAATACAATGCAGAGTGGGAATGAGTTGGTGCTTCTACACTAATACAGTGCAGAGTGGGAATGGGTTGGTGCTTCTACACTAATACAGTGCAGAGTGGGAATGGGTTGGTGCTTCTACATTAATACAGTGCAGAGTGGGAATGGGTTGGTGCTTCTACACTAATACAGTGCAGAGTGGGAATGGGTTGGTGCTTCTATACTAATAC
This sequence comes from Oncorhynchus nerka, assembly GCF_034236695.1. Taxonomy (NCBI): domain Eukaryota; kingdom Metazoa; phylum Chordata; class Actinopteri; order Salmoniformes; family Salmonidae; genus Oncorhynchus; species Oncorhynchus nerka. The sequence goes on from NC_088401.1 coordinate 68,272,732, forward strand.
AATGCAGAGTGGGAATGAGTTGGTGCTTCTACACTAATACAGTGCAGAGTGGGAATGGGTTGGTGCTTCTACACTAATACAGTGCAGAGTGGGAATGGGTTGGTGCTTCTACATTAATACAGTGCAGAGTGGGAATGGGTTGGTGCTTCTACACTAATACAGTGCAGAGTGGGAATGGGTTGGTGCTTCTACATTAATACAGTGCAGAGTGGGAATGGGTTGGTGCTTCTACACTAATACAGTGCAGAGTGGGAATGGGTTGGTTCTTCTACACTAATACAGTGCAGAGTGGGAATGGGTTGGTTATTCTACACTAATACAGTGCAGAGTGGGAATGGGTTGGTTCTTCTACATTAATACAGTGCAGAGTTGGAATGGGTTGGTTCTTCTACACTAATACAGTGCAGAGTGGGAATGGGTTGGTTCTTCTACATTAAAACAGTGCAGAGTTGGAATGGGTTGGTTCTTCTACACTAATACAGTGCAGAGTGGGAATGGGTTGGTGCTTCTACACTAATACAGTGCAGAGTGGGAATGGGTTGGTTCTTCTACACTAATACAGTGCAGAGTGGGAATGGGTTGGTGCTTCTACACTAATACAGTGCAGAGTGGGAATGAGTTGGTTCTTCTACACTAATACAGTGCAGAGTGGGAATGGGTTGGTGCTTCTACACTAATACAATGCAGAGTGGGAATGGGTTGGTGCTTCTACGTTAATACAGTGCAGAGTGGGAATGGGTTGTTGCTTCTACACTAATACAGTGCAGAGTGGGAATGGGTTGTTGCTTCTACACTAACACAGTGCAGAGTGGGAATGGGTTGGTGTTTCTATACTAACACAGTGCAGAGTGGGAATGGGTTGGTGTTTCTATACTAATACAGTGCAGAGTGGGAATGGGTTGGTGCTTCTATACTAATACAATGCAGAGTGGGAATGAGTTGGTGCTTCTACACTAATACAGTGCAGAGTGGGAATGGGTTGGTGCTTCTACACTAATACAGTGCAGAGTGGGACTGGGTTGGTGCTTCTATACTAATACAGTGCAGAGTGGAAACAGGTTGGTGCTTCTACATTAATACAGTGCAGAGTGGGAATGGGTTGGTGCTTCTACATTAATACAGTGCAGACTGGGAATGGGTTGATGCTTCTATACTAATACAGTGCAGAGTGGGAACGGGTTGGTCCTTCTACATTAATACAGTGCAGAGTGGGAATGGGTTGGTGCTTCTACATTAATACAGTGCAGAGTGGGAATGAGTTGGGGCTTCTACATTAATACAGTGCAGAGTGGGAATGAGTTAGTGCTTCTACATTAATACAGTGCAGAGTGGGAATGAGTTGGTGCTTCTATACTAATACAGTGCAGAGTGGGAATGGGTTGGTGGTTCTACATTAATACAGTGTATTGTGGGAATGGGTTGGTGCTTCTACATTAATACAGTGCAGAGTGGGAATGGGTCGGTGCTTCTACACTAATACAGTGCAGAGTGGGAATGGGTTGGTGCTTCTACATTAATACAGTGCATTGTGGGAATGGGTTGGTGCTTCTATACTAATACAGTGCAGAATGGGTTGGTGCTTCTACATTAATACAGTGCATTGTGGGAATGGGTTGGTGCTCCTATACTAATACAGTGCAGAGTGGGAATGGGTTGGTCCTTCTACACTAATACAGTGCAGAGTGGGAATGGGTTGGTGCTTCTACACTAGTACAGTGCAGAGTGGGAATGGGTTGGTGGTTCTACATTAATACAGTGCATTGTGGGAATGGGTTGGTGCTTCTACATTAATACAGTGCAGAGTGGGAATGGGTCGGTGCTTCTACACTAATACAGTGCAGAGTGGGAATGGGTTGGTGCTTCTACATTAATACAGTGCATTGTGGGAATGGGTTGGTGCTTCTATACTAATACAGTGCAGAGTGGGAATGGGTTGGTCCTTCTACACTAATACAGTGCAGAGTGGGAATGGGTTGGTGCTTCTACACTAGTACAGTGCAGAGTGGGAATGGGTTGGTGGTTCTACATTAATACAGTGCATTGTGGGAATGGGTTGGTGCTTCTACATTAATACAGTGCAGAGTGGGAATGGGTCGGTGCTTCTACACTAATACAGTGCAGAGTGGGAATGGGTTGGTGCTTCTACATTAATACAGTGCATTGTGGGAATGGGTTGGTACTTCTATACTAATACAGTGCAGAATGGGTTGGTGCTTCTACATTAATACAGTGCATTGTGGGAATGGGTTGGTGCTTCTATACTAATACAGTGCAGAGTGGGAATGGGTTGGTCCTTCTACACTAATACAGTGCAGAGTGGGAATGGGTTGGTACTTCTACACTAGTACAGTGCAGAGTGGGAATGGGTTGGTGGTTCTACACTAATACAGTGCAGAGTGGGAATGGGTTGGTGCTTCTACATTAATACAGTGCAGAGTGGGAATGGGTTGGTGCTTCTACATTAATACAGTGCAGAGTGGGAATGGGTTGGTGCTTCTACACTAATACAGTGCAGAGTGGGAATGGGTTGGTGCTTCTACATTAATACAGTGCAGAGTGGGAATGGGTTGGTGCTTCTACACTAATACAGTGCAGAGTGGGAATGGGTTGGTTCTTCTACACTAATACAGTGCAGAGTGGGAATGGGTTGGTTATTCTACACTAATACAGTGCAGAGTGGGAATGGGTTGGTGCTTCTACATTAATACAGTGCAGAGTGGGAATGGGTTGGTGCTTCTACATTAATACAGTGCAGAGTGGGAATGGGTTGGTGCTTCTACATTAATACAGTGCAGAGTGGGAATGGGTCGGTGCTTCTACACTAATACAGTGCAGAGTGGGAATGGGTTGGTGCTTCTACATTAATACAGTGCATTTTGGGAATGGGTTGGTGCTTCTATACTAATACAGTGCAGAATGGGTTGGTGCTTCTACACTAATACAGTGCAGAGTGGGAATGAGTTGGTGCTTCTACATTAATACAGTGCAGAGTGGGAATGAGTTGGTGCTTCTATACTAATACAGTGCAGAGTGGGAATGGGTTGGTGGTTCTACATTAATACAGTGCATTGTGGGAATGGGTTGGTGCTTCTACATTAATACAGTGCAGAGTGGGAATGGGTCGGTGCTTCTACACTAATACAGTGCAGAGTGGGAATGGGTTGGTGGTTCTACATTAATACAGTGCATTGTGGGAATGGGTTGGTGCTTCTATACTAATACAGTGCAGAATGGGTTGGTGCTTCTACATTAATACAGTGCATTGTGGGAATGGGTTGGTGCTTCTACATTAATACAGTGCAGAGTGGGAATGGGTTGGTGCTTCTACACTAATACAGTGCAGAGTGGGAATGGGTTGGTTCTTCTACATTAAAACAGTGCAGAGTTGGAATGGGTTGGTTCTTCTACACTAATACAGTGCAGAGTGGGAATGGGTTGGTGCTTCTACACTAATACAGTGCAGAGTGGGAATGGGTTGGTTCTTCTACATTAAAACAGTGCAGAGTTGGAATGGGTTGGTTCTTCTACACTAATACAGTGCAGAGTGGGAATGGGTTGGTGCTTCTACACTAATACAGTGCAGAGTGGGAATGGGTTGGTTCTTCTACACTAATACAGTGCAGAGTGGGAATGGGTTGGTGCTTCTACACTAATACAGTGCAGAGTGGGAATGAGTTGGTTCTTCTACACTAATACAGTGCAGAGTGGGAATGGGTTGGTGCTTCTACACTAATACAGTGCAGAGTGGGAATGGGTTGGTGCTTCTACGTTAATACAGTGCAGAGTGGGAATGGGTTGTTGCTTCTACACTAATACAGTGCAGAGTGGGAATGGGTTGTTGCTTCTACACTAACACAGTGCAGAGTGGGAATGGGTTGGTGTTTCTATACTAACACAGTGCAGAGTGGGAATGGGTTGGTGTTTCTATACTAATACAGTGCAGAGTGGGAATGGGTTGGTGCTTCTATACTAATACAATGCAGAGTGGGAATGAGTTGGTGCTTCTACACTAATACAGTGCAGAGTGGGAATGGGTTGGTGCTTCTACACTAATACAGTGCAGAGTGGGACTGGGTTGGTGCTTCTATACTAATACAGTGCAGAGTGGAAACAGGTTGGTGCTTCTACATTAATACAGTGCAGAGTGGGAATGGGTTGGTGCTTCTACATTAATACAGTGCAGACTGGGAATGGGTTGGTGCTTCTATACTAATACAGTGCAGAGTGGGAACGGGTTGGTCCTTCTACATTAATACAGTGCAGAGTGGGAATGGGTTGGTGCTTCTACATTAATACAGTGCAGAGTGGGAATGAGTTGGGGCTTCTACATTAATACAGTGCAGAGTGGGAATGAGTTAGTGCTTCTACATTAATACAGTGCAGAGTGGGAATGAGTTGGTGCTTCTATACTAATACAGTGCAGAGTGGGAATGGGTTGGTTCTTCTACACTAATACAGTGCAGAGTGGGAATGGGTTGGTGCTTCTACACTAATACAGTGCAGAGTGGGAATGAGTTGGTTCTTCTACACTAATACAGTGCAGAGTGGGAATGGGTTGGTGCTTCTACACTAATACAATGCAGAGTGGGAATGGGTTGGTGCTTCTACGTTAATACAGTGCAGAGTGGGAATGGGTTGTTGCTTCTACACTAATACAGTGCAGAGTGGGAATGGGTTGTTGCTTCTACACTAACACAGTGCAGAGTGGGAATGGGTTGGTGTTTCTATACTAACACAGTGCAGAGTGGGAATGGGTTGGTGTTTCTATACTAATACAGTGCAGAGTGGGAATGGGTTGGTGCTTCTATACTAATACAATGCAGAGTGGGAATGAGTTGGTGCTTCTACACTAATACAGTGCAGAGTGGGAATGGGTTGGTGCTTCTACACTAATACAGTGCAGAGTGGGACTGGGTTGGTGCTTCTATACTAATACAGTGCAGAGTGGAAACAGGTTGGTGCTTCTACATTAATACAGTGCAGAGTGGGAATGGGTTGGTGCTTCTACATTAATACAGTGCAGACTGGGAATGGGTTGATGCTTCTATACTAATACAGTGCAGAGTGGGAACGGGTTGGTCCTTCTACATTAATACAGTGCAGAGTGGGAATGGGTTGGTGCTTCTACATTAATACAGTGCAGAGTGGGAATGAGTTGGGGCTTCTACATTAATACAGTGCAGAGTGGGAATGAGTTAGTGCTTCTACATTAATACAGTGCAGAGTGGGAATGAGTTGGTGCTTCTATACTAATACAGTGCAGAGTGGGAATGGGTTGGTGGTTCTACATTAATACAGTGTATTGTGGGAATGGGTTGGTGCTTCTACATTAATACAGTGCAGAGTGGGAATGGGTCGGTGCTTCTACACTAATACAGTGCAGAGTGGGAATGGGTTGGTGCTTCTACATTAATACAGTGCATTGTGGGAATGGGTTGGTGCTTCTATACTAATACAGTGCAGAATGGGTTGGTGCTTCTACATTAATACAGTGCATTGTGGGAATGGGTTGGTGCTCCTATACTAATACAGTGCAGAGTGGGAATGGGTTGGTCCTTCTACACTAATACAGTGCAGAGTGGGAATGGGTTGGTGCTTCTACACTAGTACAGTGCAGAGTGGGAATGGGTTGGTGGTTCTACATTAATACAGTGCATTGTGGGAATGGGTTGGTGCTTCTACATTAATACAGTGCAGAGTGGGAATGGGTCGGTGCTTCTACACTAATACAGTGCAGAGTGGGAATGGGTTGGTGCTTCTACATTAATACAGTGCATTGTGGGAATGGGTTGGTGCTTCTATACTAATACAGTGCAGAGTGGGAATGGTTGGTCCTTCTACACTAATACAGTGCAGAGTGGGAATGGGTTGGTGCTTCTACACTAGTACAGTGCAGAGTGGGAATGGGTTGGTGGTTCTACATTAATACAGTGCATTGTGGGAATGGGTTGGTGCTTCTACATTAATACAGTGCAGAGTGGGAATGGGTCGGTGCTTCTACACTAATACAGTGCAGAGTGGGAATGGGTTGGTGCTTCTACATTAATACAGTGCATTGTGGGAATGGGTTGGTACTTCTATACTAATACAGTGCAGAATGGGTTGGTGCTTCTACATTAATACAGTGCATTGTGGGAATGGGTTGGTGCTTCTATACTAATACAGTGCAGAGTGGGAATGGGTTGGTCCTTCTACACTAATACAGTGCAGAGTGGGAATGGGTTGGTACTTCTACACTAGTACAGTGCAGAGTGGGAATGGGTTGGTGGTTCTACACTAATACAGTGCAGAGTGGAATGGGTTGGTGCTTCTACATTAATACAGTGCAGAGTGGGAATGGGTTGGTGCTTCTACATTAATACAGTGCAGAGTGGGAATGGGTTGGTGCTTCTACATTAATACAGTGCAGAGTGGGAATGGGTTGGTGCTTCTACACTAATACAGTGCAGAGTGGGAATGGGTTGGTGCTTCTACATTAATACAGTGCAGAGTGGGAATGGGTTGGTGCTTCTACACTAATACAGTGCAGAGTGGGAATGGGTTGGTTCTTCTACACTAATACAGTGCAGAGTGGGAATGGGTTGGTTATTCTACACTAATACAGTGCAGAGTGGGAATGGGTTGGTGCTTCTACATTAATACAGTGCAGAGTGGGAATGGGTTGGTGCTTCTACATTAATACAGTGCAGAGTGGGAATGGGTTGGTGCTTCTACATTAATACAGTGCAGAGTGGGAATGGGTCGGTGCTTCTACACTAATACAGTGCAGAGTGGGAATGGGTTGGTTCTTCTACATTAAAACAGTGCAGAGTTGGAATGGGTTGGTTCTTCTACACTAATACAGTGCAGAGTGGGAATGGGTTGGTGCTTCTACACTAATACAGTGCAGAGTGGGAATGGGTTGGTTCTTCTACACTAATACAGTGCAGAGTGGGAATGGGTTGGTGCTTCTACACTAGTACAGTGCAGAGTGGGAATGGGTTGGTGGTTCTACATTAATACAGTGCATTGTGGGAATGGGTTGGTGCTTCTACATTAATACAGTGCAGAGTGGGAATGGGTCGGTGCTTCTACACTAATACAGTGCAGAGTGGGAATGGGTTGGTGCTTCTACATTAATACAGTGCATTGTGGGAATGGGTTGGTGCTTCTATACTAATACAGTGCAGAGTGGGAATGGGTTGGTCCTTCTACACTAATACAGTGCAGAGTGGGAATGGGTTGGTGCTTCTACACTAGTACAGTGCAGAGTGGGAATGGGTTGGTGGTTCTACATTAATACAGTGCATTGTGGGAATGGGTTGGTGCTTCTACATTAATACAGTGCAGAGTGGGAATGGGTCGGTGCTTCTACACTAATACAGTGCAGAGTGGGAATGGGTTGGTGCTTCTACATTAATACAGTGCATTGTGGGAATGGGTTGGTACTTCTATACTAATACAGTGCAGAATGGGTTGGTGCTTCTACATTAATACAGTGCATTGTGGGAATGGGTTGGTGCTTCTATACTAATACAGTGCAGAGTGGGAATGGGTTGGTCCTTCTACACTAATACAGTGCAGAGTGGGAATGGGTTGGTACTTCTACACTAGTACAGTGCAGAGTGGGAATGGGTTGGTGGTTCTACACTAATACAGTGCAGAGTGGAATGGGTTGGTGCTTCTACATTAATACAGTGCAGAGTGGGAATGGGTTGGTGCTTCTACATTAATACAGTGCAGAGTGGGAATGGGTTGGTGCTTCTACATTAATACAGTGCAGAGTGGGAATGGGTTGGTGCTTCTACACTAATACAGTGCAGAGTGGGAATGGGTTGGTGCTTCTACATTAATACAGTGCAGAGTGGGAATGGGTTGGTGCTTCTACACTAATACAGTGCAGAGTGGGAATGGTTGGTTCTTCTACACTAATACAGTGCAGAGTGGGAATGGGTTGGTTATTCTACACTAATACAGTGCAGAGTGGGAATGGGTTGGTGCTTCTACATTAATACAGTGCAGAGTGGGAATGGGTTGGTGCTTCTACATTAATACAGTGCAGAGTGGGAATGGGTTGGTGCTTCTACATTAATACAGTGCAGAGTGGGAATGGGTCGGTGCTTCTACACTAATACAGTGCAGAGTGGGAATGGGTTGGTGCTTCTACATTAATACAGTGCATTTTGGGAATGGGTTGGTGCTTCTATACTAATACAGTGCAGAATGGGTTGGTGCTTCTACACTAATACAGTGCAGAGTGGGAATGAGTTGGTGCTTCTACATTAATACAGTGCAGAGTGGGAATGAGTTGGTGCTTCTATACTAATACAGTGCAGAGTGGGAATGGGTTGGTGGTTCTACATTAATACAGTGCATTGTGGGAATGGGTTGGTGCTTCTACATTAATACAGTGCAGAGTGGGAATGGGTCGGTGCTTCTACACTAATACAGTGCAGAGTGGGAATGGGTTGGTGCTTCTACATTAATACAGTGCATTGTGGGAATGGGTTGGTGCTTCTATACTAATACAGTGCAGAATGGGTTGGTGCTTCTACATTAATACAGTGCATTGTGGGAATGGGTTGGTGCTTCTATACTAATACAGTGCAGAGTGGGAATGGGTTGGTCCTTCTACACTAATACAGTGCAGAGTGGAATGGGTTGGTGCTTCTACACTAGTACAGTGCAGAGTGGGAATGGGTTGGTGGTTCTACACTAATACAGTGCAGAGTGGGAATGGGTTGGTGCTTCTACATTAATACAGTGCAGAGTGGGAATGGGTTGGTGCTTCTACACTAATACAGTGCAGAGTGGGAATGGGTTGGTTCTTCTACATTAAAACAGTGCAGAGTTGGAATGGGTTGGTTCTTCTACACTAATACAGTGCAGAGTGGGAATGGGTTGGTGCTTCTACACTAATACAGTGCAGAGTGGGAATGGGTTGGTTCTTCTACATTAAAACAGTGCAGAGTTGGAATGGGTTGGTTCTTCTACACTAATACAGTGCAGAGTGGGAATGGGTTGGTGCTTCTACACTAATACAGTGCAGAGTGGGAATGGGTTGGTTCTTCTACACTAATACAGTGCAGAGTGGGAATGGGTTGGTGCTTCTACACTAATACAGTGCAGAGTGGGAATGAGTTGGTTCTTCTACACTAATACAGTGCAGAGTGGGAATGGGTTGGTGCTTCTACACTAATACAGTGCAGAGTGGGAATGGGTTGGTGCTTCTACGTTAATACAGTGCAGAGTGGGAATGGGTTGTTGCTTCTACACTAATACAGTGCAGAGTGGGAATGGGTTGTTGCTTCTACACTAACACAGTGCAGAGTGGGAATGGGTTGGTGTTTCTATACTAACACAGTGCAGAGTGGGAATGGGTTGGTGTTTCTATACTAATACAGTGCAGAGTGGGAATGGGTTGGTGCTTCTATACTAATACAATGCAGAGTGGGAATGAGTTGGTGCTTCTACACTAATACAGTGCAGAGTGGGAATGGGTTGGTGCTTCTACACTAATACAGTGCAGAGTGGGACTGGGTTGGTGCTTCTATACTAATACAGTGCAGAGTGGAAACAGGTTGGTGCTTCTACATTAATACAGTGCAGAGTGGGAATGGGTTGGTGCTTCTACATTAATACAGTGCAGACTGGGAATGGGTTGGTGCTTCTATACTAATACAGTGCAGAGTGGGAACGGGTTGGTCCTTCTACATTAATACAGTGCAGAGTGGGAATGGGTTGGTGCTTCTACATTAATACAGTGCAGAGTGGGAATGAGTTGGGGCTTCTACATTAATACAGTGCAGAGTGGGAATGAGTTAGTGCTTCTACATTAATACAGTGCAGAGTGGGAATGAGTTGGTGCTTCTATACTAATACAGTGCAGAGTGGGAATGGGTTGGTGCTTCTACATTAATACAGTGCAGAGTGGGAATGGGTCGGTGCTTCTACACTAATACAGTGCAGAGTGGGAATGGGTTGGTGCTTCTACATTAATACAGTGCATTTTGGGAATGGGTTGGTGCTTCTATACTAATACAGTGCAGAATGGGTTGGTGCTTCTACACTAATACAGTGCAGAGTGGGAATGAGTTGGTGCTTCTACATTAATACAGTGCAGAGTGGGAATGAGTTGGTGCTTCTATACTAATACAGTGCAGAGTGGGAATGGGTTGGTGGTTCTACATTAATACAGTGTATTGTGGGAATGGGTTGGTGCTTCTACATTAATACAGTGCAGAGTGGGAATGGGTCGGTGCTTCTACATTAATACAGTGCAGAGTTGGGAATGGGAATTGGTGCGTCTACATTAATACAGTGCATTGTGGGAATGGGTTGGTGCTTCTATACTAATACAGTGCAGAATGGGTTGGTGCTTCTACATTAATACAGTGCATTGTGGGAATGGGTCGGTGCTTCTACACTAATACAGTGCAGAGTGGGAATGGGTTGGTGCTTCTACATTAATACAGTGCATTGTGGGAATGGGTTGGTGCTTCTATACTAATACAGTGCAGAGTGGGAATGGGTTGGTCCTTCTACACTAATACAGTGCAGAGTGGGAATGGGTTGGTGCTTCTACACTAGTACAGTGCAGAGTGGGAATGGGTTGGTGGTTCTACATTAATACAGTTGGTGGTTCTACTAATACAGTGCAGAATGGGTTGGTGCTTCTACATTAATACAGTGCATTGTGGGAATGGGTTGGTGCTTCTACATTAATACAGTGCAGAGTGGGAATGGGTCGGTGCTTCTACACTAATACAGTGCAGAGTGGGAATGGGTTGGTGCTTCTACATTAATACAGTGCAGAGTGGGAATGGGTCGGTGCTTCTACACTAATACAGTGCAGAGTGGGAATGGGTTGGTGCTTCTACATTAATACAGTGCATTGTGGGAATGGGTTGGTGCTTCTATACTAATACAGTGCAGAATGGGTTGGTGCTTCTACATTAATACAGTGCATTGTGGGAATGGGTTGGTGCTTCTATACTAATACAGTGCAGAGTGGGAATGGGTTGGTCCTTCTACACTAATACAGTGCAGAGTGGGAATGGGTTGGTACTTCTACACTAGTACAGTGCAGAGTGGGAATGGGTTGGTGGTTCTACACTAATACAGTGCAGAGTGGGAATGGGTTGGTGCTTCTACATTAATACAGTGCAGAGTGGGAATGGGTTGGTGCTTCTACATTAATACAGTGCAGAGTGGGAATGGGTTGGTGCTTCTACATTAATACAGTGCAGAGTGGGAATGGGTTGGTGATTCTACACTAATACAGTGCAGAGTGGGAATGGGTTGGTGCTTCTACATTAATACAGTGCAGACTGGGAATGGGTTGATGCTTCTATACTAATACAGTGCAGAGTGGGAACGGGTTGGTCCTTCTACATTAATACAGTGCAGAGTGGGAATGGGTTGGTGCTTCTACATTAATACAGTGCAGAGTGGGAATGAGTTGGGGCTTCTACATTAATACAGTGCAGAGTGGGAATGAGTTAGTGCTTCTACATTAATACAGTGCAGAGTGGGAATGAGTTGGTGCTTCTATACTAATACAGTGCAGAGTGGGAATGGGTTGGTGCTTCTACATTAATACAGTGCAGAGTGGGAATGGGTCGGTGCTTCTACACTAATACAGTGCAGAGTGGGAATGGGTTGGTCCTTCTACACTAATACAGTGCAGAGTGGGAATGGGTTGGTACTTCTACACTAGTACAGTGCAGAGTGGGAATGGGTTGGTGGTTCTACACTAATACAGTGCAGAGTGGGAATGGGTTGGTGCTTCTACATTAATACAGTGCAGAGTGGGAATGGGTTGGTGCTTCTACATTAATACAGTGCAGAGTGGGAATGGGTTGGTGCTTCTACATTAATACAGTGCAGAGTGGGAATGGGTTGGTGATTCTACACTAATACAGTGCAGAGTGGGAATGGGTTGGTGCTTCTACATTAATACAGTGCAGACTGGGAATGGGTTGATGCTTCTATACTAATACAGTGCAGAGTGGAACGGGTTGGTCCTTCTACATTAATACAGTGCAGAGTGGGAATGGGTTGGTGCTTCTACATTAATACAGTGCAGAGTGGGAATGAGTTGGGGCTTCTACATTAATACAGTGCAGAGTGGGAATGAGTTAGTGCTTCTACATTAATACAGTGCAGAGTGGGAATGAGTTGGTGCTTCTATACTAATACAGTGCAGAGTGGGAATGGGTTGGTGCTTCTACATTAATACAGTGCAGAGTGGGAATGGGTCGGTGCTTCTACACTAATACAGTGCAGAGTGGGAATGGGTTGGTGCTTCTACATTAATACAGTGCATTTTGGGAATGGGTTGGTGCTTCTATACTAATACAGTGCATTTTGGGAATGGGTTGGTGCTTCTATACTAATACAGTGCAGAGTGGGAATGAGTTGGTGCTTCTACATTAATACAGTGCAGAGTGGGAATGAGTTGGTGCTTCTATACTAATACAGTGCAGAATGGGTTGGTGCTTCTACATTAATACAGTGCATTGTGGGAATGGGTTGGTGCTTCTACATTAATACAGTGCATTGTGGGAATGGGTTGGTGCTTCTATACTAATACAGTGCAGAGTGGGAATGGGTTGGTCCTTCTACACTAATACAGTGCAGAGTGGGAATGGGTTGGTGCTTCTACACTAGTACAGTGCAGAGTGGGAATGGGTTGGTGGTTCTACACTAATACAGTGCAGAGTGGGAATGGGTTGGTGCTTCTACATTAATACAGTGCAGAGTGGGAATGGGTTGGTGCTTCTACACTAATACAGTGCAGAGTGGGAATGGGTTGGTTCTTCTACATTAAAACAGTGCAGAGTTGAATGGGTTGGTTCTTCTACACTAATACAGTGCAGAGTGGGAATGGGTTGGTGCTTCTACACTAATACAGTGCAGAGTGGGAATGGGTTGGTTCTTCTACATTAAAACAGTGCAGAGTTGGAATGGGTTGGTTCTTCTACACTAATACAGTGCAGAGTGGGAATGGGTTGGTGCTTCTACACTAATACAGTGCAGAGTGGGAATGGGTTGGTGCAGTGCAGAGTGGGAATGAGTTGGTTCTTCTACACTAATACAGTGCAGAGTGGGAATGGGTTGGTGCTTCTACACTAATACAGTGCAGAGTGGGAATGGGTTGGTGCTTCTACATTAATACAGTGCAGAGTGGGAATGGGTTGTTGCTTCTACACTAATACAGTGCAGAGTGGAATGGGTTGTTGCTTCTACACTAACACAGTGCAGAGTGGGAATGGGTTGGTGTTTCTATACTAACACAGTGCAGAGTGGGAATGGGTTGGTGTTTCTATACTAATACAGTGCAGAGTGGGAATGGGTTGGTGCTTCTATACTAATACAATGCAGAGTGGGAATGAGTTGGTGCTTCTACACTAATACAGTGCAGAGTGGGAATGGGTTGGTGCTTCTACACTAATACAGTGCAGAGTGGGACTGGGTTGGTGCTTCTATACTAATACAGTGCAGAGTGGAAACAGGTTGGTGCTTCTACATTAATACAGTGCAGAGTGGGAATGGGTTGGTGCTTCTACATTAATACAGTGCAGACTGGGAATGGGTTGGTGCTTCTATACTAATACAGTGCAGAGTGGGAACGGGTTGGTCCTTCTACATTAATACAGTGCAGAGTGGGAATGGGTTGGTGCTTCTACATTAATACAGTGCAGAGTGGGAATGAGTTGGGGCTTCTACATTAATACAGTGCAGAGTGGGAATGAGTTAGTGCTTCTACATTAATACAGTGCAGAGTGGGAATGAGTTGGTGCTTCTATACTAATACAGTGCAGAGTGGGAATGGGTTGGTGCTTCTACATTAATACAGTGCAGAGTGGGAATGGGTCGGTGCTTCTACACTAATACAGTGCAGAGTGGGAATGGGTTGGTGCTTCTACATTAATACAGTGCATTTTGGGAATGGGTTGGTGCTTCTATACTAATACAGTGCAGAATGGGTTGGTGCTTCTACACTAATACAGTGCAGAGTGGGAATGAGTTGGTGCTTCTACATTAATACAGTGCAGAGTGGGAAAGAGTTGGTGCTTCTATACTAATACAGTGCAGAGTGGGAATGGGTTGGTGGTTCTACATTAATAGAGTGTATTGTGGGAATGGGTTGGTGCTTCTACATTAATACAGTGCAGAGTGGGAATGGGTCGGTGCTTCTACACTAATACAGTGCAGAGTGGGAATGGGTTGGTGCTTCTACATTAATACAGTGCATTGTGGGAATGGGTTGGTGCTTCTATACTAATACAGTGCAGAATGGGTTGGTGCTTCTACATTAATACAGTGCATTGTGGGAATGGGTCGGTGCTTCTACACTAATACAGTGCAGAGTGGGAATGGGTTGGTGCTTCTACATTAATACAGTGCATTGTGGGAATGGGTTGGTGCTTCTATACTAATACAGTGCAGAGTGGGAATGGGTTGGTCCTTCTACACTAATACAGTGCAGAGTGGGAATGGGTTGGTGCTTCTACACTAGTACAGTGCAGAGTGGGAATGGGTTGGTGGTTCTACATTAATACAGTGCATTGTGGGAATGGGTTGGTGCTTCTACATTAATACAGTGCAGAGTGGGAATGGGTCGGTGCTTCTACACTAATACAGTGCAGAGTGGGAATGGGTTGGTGCTTCTACATTAATACAGTGCATTGTGGGAATGGGTTGGTGCTTCTATACTAATACAGTGCAGAATGGGTTGGTGCTTCTACATTAATACAGTGCATTGTGGGAATGGGTTGGTGCTTCTATACTAATACAGTGCAGAGTGGGAATGGGTTGGTCCTTCTACACTAATACAGTGCAGAGTGGGAATGGTTGGTACTTCTACACTAGTACAGTGCAGAGTGGGAATGGGTTGGTGGTTCTACACTAATACAGTGCAGAGTGGGAATGGGTTGGTGCTTCTACATTAATACAGTGCAGAGTGGGAATGGGTTGGTGCTTCTACATTAATACAGTGCAGAGTGGGAATGGGTTGGTGCTTCTACATTAATACAGTGCAGAGTGGGAATGGGTTGGTGATTCTACACTAATACAGTGCAGAGTGGGAATGGGTTGGTGCTTCTACATTAATACAGTGCAGAGTGGGAATGGGTTGGTGCTTCTACACTAATACAGTGCAGAGTGGGAATGGGTTGGTTCTTCTACACTAATACAGTGCAGAGTGGGAATGGGTTGGTTATTCTACACTAATACAGTGCAGAGTGGGAATGGGTTGGTGCTTCTACATTAATACAGTGCAGAGTGGGAATGGGTTGGTGCTTCTACATTAATACAGTGCAGAGTGGGAATGGGTTGGTGCTTCTACACTAATACAGTGCAGAGTGGGACTGGGTTGGTGCTTCTATACTAATACAGTGCAGAGTGGAAACAGGTTGGTGCTTCTACATTAATACAGTGCAGAGTGGGAATGGGTTGGTGCTTCTACATGAATACAGTGCAGACTGGGAATGGGTTGGTGCTTCTATACTAATACAGTGCAGAGTGGGAACGGGTTGGTCCTTCTACATTAATACAGTGCAGAGTGGGAATGGGTTGGTGCTTCTACATTAATACAGTGCAGAGTGGGAATGAGTTGGGGCTTCTACATTAATACAGTGCAGAGTGGGAATGAGTTAGTGCTTCTACATTAATACAGTGCAGAGTGGGAATGAGTTGGTGCTTCTATACTAATACAGTGCAGAGTGGGAATGGGTTGGTGCTTCTACATTAATACAGTGCATTGTGGGAATGGGTTGGGAATGCAGAGTGGGAATGGGTCGGTGCTTCTACACTAATACAGTGCAGAGTGGGAATGGGTTGGTGCTTCTACATTAATACAGTGCATTGTGGGAATGGGTTGGTGCTTCTATACTAATACAGTGCAGAATGGGTTGGTGCTTCTACATTAATACAGTGCATTGTGGGAATGGGTTGGTGCTCCTATACTAATACAGTGCAGAGTGGGAATGGGTTGGTCCTTCTACACTAATACAGTGCAGAGTGGGAATGGGTTGGTGCTTCTACACTAGTACAGTGCAGAGTGGGAATGGGTTGGTGGTTCTACATTAATACAGTGCATTGTGGGAATGGGTTGGTGCTTCTACATTAATACAGTGCAGAGTGGGAATGGGTCGGTGCTTCTACACTAATACAGTGCAGAGTGGGAATGGGTTGGTGCTTCTACATTAATACAGTGCATTGTGGGAATGGGTTGGTGCTTCTATACTAATACAGTGCAGAGTGGGAATGGGTTGGTCCTTCTACACTAATACAGTGCAGAGTGGGAATGGGTTGGTGCTTCTACACTAGTACAGTGCAGAGTGGGAATGGGTTGGTGGTTCTACATTAATACAGTGCATTGTGGGAATGGGTTGGTGCTTCTACATTAATACAGTGCAGAGTGGGAATGGTCGGTGCTTCTACACTAATACAGTGCAGAGTGGGAATGGGTTGGTGCTTCTACATTAATACAGTGCATTGTGGGAATGGGTTGGTACTTCTATACTAATACAGTGCAGAATGGGTTGGTGCTTCTACATTAATACAGTGCATTGTGGGAATGGGTTGGTGCTTCTATGCTAATACAGTGCAGAGTGGGAATGGTTGGTCCTTCTACACTAATACAGTGCAGAGTGGGAATGGGTTGGTACTTCTACACTAGTACAGTGCAGAGTGGGAATGGGTTGGTGGTTCTACACTAATACAGTGCAGAGTGGGAATGGGTTGGTGCTTCTACATTAATACAGTGCAGAGTGGGAATGGGTTGGTGCTTCTACATTAATACAGTGCAGAGTGGGAATGGGTTGGTGCTTCTACATTAATACAGTGCAGAGTGGGAATGGGTTGGTGCTTCTACACTAATACAGTGCAGAGTGGGAATGGGTTGGTGCTTCTACATTAATACAGTGCAGAGTGGGAATGGGTTGGTGCTTCTACACTAATACAGTGCAGAGTGGGAATGGGTTGGTTCTTCTACACTAATACAGTGCAGAGTGGGAATGGGTTGGTTATTCTACACTAATACAGTGCAGAGTGGGAATGGGTTGGTGCTTCTACATTAATACAGTGCAGAGTGGGAATGGGTTGGTGCTTCTACATTAATACAGTGCAGAGTGGGAATGGGTTGGTGCTTCTACATTAATACAGTGCAGAGTGGGAATGGGTTGGTGCTTCTACACTAATACAGTGCAGAGTGGGAATGGGTTGGTGCTTCTACATTAATACAGTGCATTTTGGGAATGGGTTGGTGCTTCTATAATATTAATACAGTGCATTGTGGGAATGGGTTGGTGCTTCTATACTAATACAGTGCAGAGTGGAATGGGTTGGTCCTTCTACACTAATACAGTGCAGAGTGGGAATGGGTTGGTACTTCTACACTAGTACAGTGCAGAGTGGGAATGGGTTGGTGGTTCTACACTAATACAGTGCAGAGTGGGAATGGGTTGGTGCTTCTACATTAATACAGTGCAGAGTGGGAATGGGTTGGTGCTTCTACATTAATACAGTGCAGAGTGGGAATGGGTTGGTGCTTCTACATTAATACAGTGCAGAGTGGGAATGGGTTGGTGATTCTACACTAATACAGTGCAGAGTGGGAATGGGTTGGTGCTTCTACATTAATACAGTGCAGACTGGGAATGGGTTGATGCTTCTATACTAATACAGTGCAGAGTGGGAACGGGTTGGTCCTTCTACATTAATACAGTGCAGAGTGGGAATGGGTTGGTGCTTCTACATTAATACAGTGCAGAGTGGGAATGAGTTGGGGCTTCTACATTAATACAGTGCAGAGTGGGAATGAGTTAGTGCTTCTACATTAATACAGTGCAGAGTGGGAATGAGTTGGTGCTTCTATACTAATACAGTGCAGAGTGGGAATGGGTTGGTGCTTCTACATTAATACAGTGCAGGGTGGGAATGGGTCGGTGCTTCTACACTAATACAGTGCAGAGTGGGAATGGGTTGGTGCTTCTACATTAATACAGTGCATTTTGGGAATGGGTTGGTGCTTCTATACTAATACAGTGCATTTTGGGAATGGGTTGGTGCTTCTATACTAATACAGTGCAGAGTGGGAATGAGTTGGTGCTTCTACATTAATACAGTGCAGAGTGGGAATGAGTTGGTGCTTCTATACTAATACAGTGCAGAATGGGTTGGTGCTTCTACATTAATACAGTGCATTGTGGGAATGGGTTGGTGCTTCTATACTAATACAGTGCAGAGTGGGAATGGGTTGGTCCTTCTACACTAATACAGTGCAGAGTGGGAATGGGTTGGTGCTTCTACACTAGTACAGTGCAGAGTGGGAATGGGTTGGTGGTTCTACACTAATACAGTGCAGAGTGGGAATGGGTTGGTGCTTCTACATTAATACAGTGCAGAGTGGGAATGGGTTGGTGCTTCTACACTAATACAGTGCAGAGTGGGAATGGGTTGGTTCTTCTACATTAAAACAGTGCAGAGTTGGAATGGGTTGGTTCTTCTACACTAATACAGTGCAGAGTGGGAATGGGTTGGTGCTTCTACACTAATACAGTGCAGAGTGGGAATGGGTTGGTTCTTCTACATTAAAACAGTGCAGAGTTGGAATGGGTTGGTTCTTCTACACTAATACAGTGCAGAGTGGGAATGGGTTGGTGCTTCTACACTAATACAGTGCAGAGTGGGAATGGGTTGGTTCTTCTACACTAATACAGTGCAGAGTGGGAATGGGTTGGTGCTTCTACACTAATACAGTGCAGAGTGGGAATGAGTTGGTTCTTCTACACTAATACAGTGCAGAGTGGAATGGGTTGGTGCTTCTACACTAATACAGTGCAGAGTGGGAATGGGTTGGTGCTTCTACGTTAATACAGTGCAGAGTGGGAATGGGTTGTTGCTTCTACACTAATACAGTGCAGAGTGGGAATGGGTTGTTGCTTCTACACTAACACAGTGCAGAGTGGGAATGGGTTGGTGTTTCTATACTAACACAGTGCAGAGTGGGAATGGGTTGGTGTTTCTATACTAATACAGTGCAGAGTGGGAATGGGTTGGTGCTTCTATACTAATACAATGCAGAGTGGGAATGAGTTGGTGCTTCTACACTAATACAGTGCAGAGTGGGAATGGGTTGGTGCTTCTACACTAATACAGTGCAGAGTGGGACTGGGTTGGTGCTTCTATACTAATACAGTGCAGAGTGGAAACAGGTTGGTGCTTCTACATTAATACAGTGCAGAGTGGGAATGGGTTGGTGCTTCTACATTAATACAGTGCAGACTGGGAATGGGTTGGTGCTTCTATACTAATACAGTGCAGAGTGGGAACGGGTTGGTCCTTCTACATTAATACAGTGCAGAGTGGGAATGGGTTGGTGATTCTACATTAATACAGTGCAGAGTGGGAATGAGTTGGGGCTTCTACATTAATACAGTGCAGAGTGGGAATGAGTTAGTGCTTCTACATTAATACAGTGCAGAGTGGGAATGAGTTGGTGCTTCTATACTAATACAGTGCAGAGTGGGAATGGGTTGGTGCTTCTACATTAATACAGTGCAGAGTGGGAATGGGTCGGTGCTTCTACACTAATACAGTGCAGAGTGGGAATGGGTTGGTGCTTCTACATTAATACAGTGCATTTTGGGAATGGGTTGGTGCTTCTATACTAATACAGTGCAGAATGGGTTGGTGCTTCTACACTAATACAGTGCAGAGTGGGAATGAGTTGGTGCTTCTACATTAATACAGTGCAGAGTGGGAATGAGTTGGTGCTTCTATACTAATACAGTGCACAGTGGGAATGGGTTGGTGGTTCTACATTAATACAGTGTATTGTGGGAATGGGTTGGTGCTTCTACATTAATACAGTGCAGAGTGGGAATGGGTCGGTGCTTCTACACTAATACAGTGCAGAGTGGGAATGGGTTGGTGCTTCTACATTAATACAGTGCATTGTGGGAATGGGTTGGTGCTTCTATACTAATACAGTGCAGAATGGGTTGGTGCTTCTACATTAATACAGTGCATTGTGGGAATGGGTCGGTGCTTCTACACTAATACAGTGCAGAGTGGGAATGGGTTGGTGCTTCTACATTAATACAGTGCATTGTGGGAATGGGTTGGTGCTTCTATACTAATACAGTGCAGAGTGGGAATGGGTTGGTCCTTCTACACTAATACAGTGCAGAGTGGGAATGGGTTGGTGCTTCTACACTAGTACAGTGCAGAGTGGGAATGGGTTGGTGGTTCTACATTAATACAGTGCATTGTGGGAATGGGTTGGTGCTTCTACATTAATACAGTGCAGAGTGGGAATGGGTCGGTGCTTCTACACTAATACAGTGCAGAGTGGGAATGGGTTGGTGCTTCTACATTAATACAGTGCATTGTGGGAATGGGTTGGTGCTTCTATACTAATACAGTGCAGAATGGGTTGGTGCTTCTACATTAATACAGTGCATTGTGGGAATGGGTTGGTGCTTCTATACTAATACAGTGCAGAGTGGGAATGGGTTGGTCCTTCTACACTAATACAGTGCAGAGTGGGAATGGGTTGGTACTTCTACACTAGTACAGTGCAGAGTGGGAATGGGTTGGTGGTTCTACACTAATACAGTGCAGAGTGGGAATGGGTTGGTGCTTCTACATTAATACAGTGCAGAGTGGGAATGGGTTGGTGCTTCTACATTAATACAGTGCAGAGTGGGAATGGGTTGGTGCTTCTACATTAATACAGTGCAGAGTGGGAATGGGTTGGTGATTCTACACTAATACAGTGCAGAGTGGGAATGGGTTGGTGCTTCTACATTAATACAGTGCAGAGTGGGAATGGGTTGGTGCTTCTACACTAATACAGTGCAGAGTGGGAATGGGTTGGTTCTTCTACACTAATACAGTGCAGAGTGGGAATGGGTTGGTTATTCTACACTAATACAGTGCAGAGTGGGAATGGGTTGGTGCTTCTACATTAATACAGTGCAGAGTGGGAATGGGTTGGTGCTTCTACATTAATACAGTGCAGAGTGGGAATGGGTTGGTGCTTCTACACTAATACAGTGCAGAGTGGGACTGGGTTGGTGCTTCTATACTAATACAGTGCAGAGTGGAAACAGGTTGGTGCTTCTACATTAATACAGTGCAGAGTGGGAATGGGTTGGTGCTTCTACATGAATACAGTGCAGACTGGGAATGGGTTGGTGCTTCTATACTAATACAGTGCAGAGTGGGAACACATTAATACAGTGCAGAGTGGGAATGGGTTGGTGCTTCTACATTAATACAGTGCAGAGTGGGAATGAGTTGGGGCTTCTACATTAATACAGTGCAGAGTGGGAATGAGTTAGTGCTTCTACATTAATACAGTGCAGAGTGGGAATGAGTTGGTGCTTCTATACTAATACAGTGCAGAGTGGGAATGGGTTGGTGCTTCTACATTAATACAGTGCAGAGTGGGAATGGGTCGGTGCTTCTACACTAATACAGTGCAGAGTGGGAATGGGTTGGTGCTTCTACATTAATACAGTGCATTTTGGGAATGGGTTGGTGCTTCTATACTAATACAGTGCATTTTGGGAATGGGTTGGTGCTTCTATACTAATACAGTGCAGAGTGGGAATGAGTTGGTGCTTCTACATTAATACAGTGCAGAGTGGGAATGAGTTGGTGCTTCTACATTAATACAGTGCAGAGTGGGAATGAGTTGGTGCTTCTATACTAATACAGTGCAGAGTGGGAATGGGTTGGTGGTTCTACATTAATACAGTGTATTGTGGGAATGGGTTGGTGCTTCTACATTAATACAGTGCAGAGTGGGAATGGTGGTGCTTCTACACTAATACAGTGCAGAGTGGGAATGGGTTGGTGCTTCTACATTAATACAGTGCATTGTGGGAATGGGTTGGTGCTTCTATACTAATACAGTGCAGAATGGGTTGGTGCTTCTACATTAATACAGTGCATTGTGGGAATGGGTTGGTGCTCCTATACTAATACAGTGCAGAGTGGGAATGGGTTGGTCCTTCTACACTAATACAGTGCAGAGTGGGAATGGGTTGGTGCTTCTACACTAGTACAGTGCAGAGTGGGAATGGGTTGGTGGTTCTACATTAATACAGTGCATTGTGGGAATGGGTTGGTGCTTCTACATTAATACAGTGCAGAGTGGGAATGGGTCGGTGCTTCTACACTAATACAGTGCAGAGTGGGAATGGGTTGGTGCTTCTACATTAATACAGTGCATTGTGGGAATGGGTTGGTGCTTCTATACTAATACAGTGCAGAGTGGGAATGGGTTGGTCCTTCTACACTAATACAGTGCAGAGTGGGAATGGGTTGGTGCTTCTACACTAGTACAGTGCAGAGTGGGAATGGGTTGGTGGTTCTACATTAATACAGTGCATTGTGGGAATGGGTTGGTGCTTCTACATTAATACAGTGCAGAGTGGGAATGGGTCGGTGCTTCTACACTAATACAGTGCAGAGTGGGAATGGGTTGGTGCTTCTACATTAATACAGTGCATTGTGGGAATGGGTTGGTACTTCTATACTAATACAGTGCAGAATGGGTTGGTGCTTCTACATTAATACAGTGCATTGTGGGAATGGGTTGGTGCTTCTATACTAATACAGTGCAGAGTGGGAATGGGTTGGTCCTTCTACACTAATACAGTGCAGAGTGGGAATGGGTTGGTACTTCTACACTAGTACAGTGCAGAGTGGGAATGGGTTGGTGGTTCTACACTAATACAGTGCAGAGTGGGAATGGGTTGGTGCTTCTACATTAATACAGTGCAGAGTGGGAATGGGTTGGTGCTTCTACATTAATACAGTGCAGAGTGGGAATGGGTTGGTGCTTCTACATTAATACAGTGCAGAGTGGGAATGGGTTGGTGCTTCTACACTAATACAGTGCAGAGTGGGAATGGGTTGGTGCTTCTACATTAATACAGTGCAGAGTGGGAATGGTTGGTGCTTCTACACTAATACAGTGCAGAGTGGGAATGGGTTGGTTCTTCTACACTAATACAGTGCAGAGTGGGAATGGGTTGGTTATTCTACACTAATACAGTGCAGAGTGGGAATGGGTTGGTGCTTCTACATTAATACAGTGCAGAGTGGGAATGGGTTGGTGCTTCTACATTAATACAGTGCAGAGTGGGAATGGGTTGGTGCTTCTACATTAATACAGTGCAGAGTGGGAATGGGTTGGTGCTTCTACACTAATACAGTGCAGAGTGGGAATGGGTTGGTGCTTCTACATTAATACAGTGCATTTTGGGAATGGGTTGGTGCTTCTATACTAATACAGTGCAGAATGGGTTGGTGCTTCTACACTAATACAGTGCAGAGTGGGAATGAGTTGGTGCTTCTACATTAATACAGTGCAGAGTGGGAATGGGTTGGTGCTTCTACATTAATACAGTGCATTGTGGGAATGGGTTGGTGCTTCTATACTAATACAGTGCAGAATGGGTTGGTGCTTCTACATTAATACAGTGCATTGTGGGAATGGGTTGGTGCTTCTATACTAATACAGTGCAGAGTGGGAATGGGTTGGTCCTTCTACACTAATACAGTGCAGAGTGGGAATGGGTTGGTGCTTCTACACTAGTACAGTGCAGAGTGGGAATGGGTTGGTGGTTCTACACTAATACAGTGCAGAGTGGGAATGGGTTGGTGCTTCTACATTAATACAGTGCAGAGTGGGAATGGGTTGGTGCTTCTACACTAATACAGTGCAGAGTGGGAATGGGTTGGTTCTTCTACATTAAAACAGTGCAGAGTTGGAATGGGTTGGTTCTTCTACACTAATACAGTGCAGAGTGGGAATGGGTTGGTGCTTCTACACTAATACAGTGCAGAGTGGGAATGGGTTGGTTCTTCTACATTAAAACAGTGCAGAGTTGGAATGGGTTGGTTCTTCTACACTAATACAGTGCAGAGTGGGAATGGGTTGGTGCTTCTACACTAATACAGTGCAGAGTGGGAATGGGTTGGTTCTTCTACACTAATACAGTGCAGAGTGGGAATGGGTTGGTGCTTCTACACTAATACAGTGCAGAGTGGGAATGAGTTGGTTCTTCTACACTAATACAGTGCAGAGTGGGAATGGGTTGGTGCTTCTACACTAATACAGTGCAGAGTGGGAATGGGTTGGTGCTTCTACGTTAATACAGTGCAGAGTGGGAATGGGTTGTTGCTTCTACACTAATACAGTGCAGAGTGGGAATGGGTTGTTGCTTCTACACTAACACAGTGCAGAGTGGGAATGGGT
This sequence comes from Oncorhynchus nerka, assembly GCF_034236695.1. Taxonomy (NCBI): domain Eukaryota; kingdom Metazoa; phylum Chordata; class Actinopteri; order Salmoniformes; family Salmonidae; genus Oncorhynchus; species Oncorhynchus nerka. The sequence goes on from NC_088401.1 coordinate 68,296,997, forward strand.
TGGTGTTTCTATACTAACACAGTGCAGAGTGGGAATGGGTTGGTGTTTCTATACTAATACAGTGCAGAGTGGGAATGGGTTGGTGCTTCTATACTAATACAATGCAGAGTGGGAATGAGTTGGTGCTTCTACACTAATACAGTGCAGAGTGGGAATGGGTTGGTGCTTCTACACTAATACAGTGCAGAGTGGGACTGGGTTGGTGCTTCTATACTAATACAGTGCAGAGTGGAAACAGGTTGGTGCTTCTACATTAATACAGTGCAGAGTGGGAATGGGTTGGTGCTTCTACATTAATACAGTGCAGACTGGGAATGGGTTGGTGCTTCTATACTAATACAGTGCAGAGTGGGAACGGGTTGGTCCTTCTACATTAATACAGTGCAGAGTGGGAATGGGTTGGTGCTTCTACATTAATACAGTGCAGAGTGGGAATGAGTTGGGGCTTCTACATTAATACAGTGCAGAGTGGGAATGAGTTAGTGCTTCTACATTAATACAGTGCAGAGTGGGAATGAGTTGGTGCTTCTATACTAATACAGTGCAGAGTGGGAATGGGTTGGTGCTTCTACATTAATACAGTGCAGAGTGGGAATGGGTCGGTGCTTCTACACTAATACAGTGCAGAGTGGGAATGGGTTGGTGCTTCTACATTAATACAGTGCATTTTGGGAATGGGTTGGTGCTTCTATACTAATACAGTGCAGAATGGGTTGGTGCTTCTACACTAATACAGTGCAGAGTGGGAATGAGTTGGTGCTTCTACATTAATACAGTGCAGAGTGGGAATGAGTTGGTGCTTCTATACTAATACAGTGCAGAGTGGGAATGGGTTGGTGGTTCTACATTAATACAGTGTATTGTGGGAATGGGTTGGTGCTTCTACATTAATACAGTGCATTGTGGGAATGGGTTGGTGCTTCTATACTAATACAGTGCAGAATGGGTTGGTGCTTCTACATTAATACAGTGCATTGTGGGAATGGGTCGGTGCTTCTACACTAATACAGTGCAGAGTGGGAATGGGTTGGTGCTTCTACATTAATACAGTGCATTGTGGGAATGGGTTGGTGCTTCTATACTAATACAGTGCAGAGTGGAATGGGTTGGTCCTTCTACACTAATACAGTGCAGAGTGGGAATGGGTTGTGCTTCTACACTAGTACAGTGCAGAGTGGGAATGGGTTGGTGGTTCTACATTAATACAGTGCATTGTGGGAATGGGTTGGTGCTTCTACATTAATACAGTGCAGAGTGGGAATGGGTCGGTGCTTCTACACTAATACAGTGCAGAGTGGGAATGGGTTGGTTATTCTACACTAATACAGTGCAGAGTGGGAATGGGTTGGTGCTTCTACATTAATACAGTGCAGAGTGGGAATGGGTTGGTGCTTCTACATTAATACAGTGCAGAGTGGGAATGGGTTGGTGCTTCTACATTAATACAGTGCAGAGTGGGAATGGGTCGGTGCTTCTACACTAATACAGTGCAGAGTGGGAATGGGTTGGTGCTTCTACATTAATACAGTGCATTTTGGGAATGGGTTGGTGCTTCTATACTAATACAGTGCAGAATGGGTTGGTGCTTCTACACTAATACAGTGCAGAGTGGGAATGAGTTGGTGCTTCTACATTAATACAGTGCAGAGTGGGAATGAGTTGGTGCTTCTATACTAATACAGTGCAGAGTGGGAATGGGTTGGTGGTTCTACATTAATACAGTGCATTGTGGGAATGGGTTGGTGCTTCTACATTAATACAGTGCAGAGTGGGAATGGGTCGGTGCTTCTACACTAATACAGTGCAGAGTGGGAATGGGTTGGTGCTTCTACATTAATACAGTGCATTGTGGGAATGGGTTGGTGCTTCTATACTAATACAGTGCAGAATGGGTTGGTGCTTCTACATTAATACAGTGCATTGTGGGAATGGGTTGGTGCTTCTATACTAATACAGTGCAGAGTGGGAATGGGTTGGTCCTTCTACACTAATACAGTGCAGAGTGGGAATGGGTTGGTGCTTCTACACTAGTACAGTGCAGAGTGGGAATGGGTTGGTGGTTCTACACTAATACAGTGCAGAGTGGGAATGGGTTGGTGCTTCTACATTAATACAGTGCAGAGTGGGAATGGGTTGGTGCTTCTACACTAATACAGTGCAGAGTGGGAATGGGTTGGTTCTTCTACATTAAAACAGTGCAGAGTTGTAATGGGTTTGTTCTTCTACACTAATACAGTGCAGAGTGGGAATGGGTTGGTGCTTCTACACTAATACAGTGCAGAGTGGGAATGGGTTGGTTCTTCTACATTAAAACAGTGCAGAGTTGGAATGGGTTGGTTCTTCTACACTAATACAGTGCAGAGTGGGAATGGGTTGGTGCTTCTACACTAATACAGTGCAGAGTGGGAATGGGTTGGTTCTTCTACACTAATACAGTGCAGAGTGGGAATGGGTTGGTGCTTCTACACTAATACAGTGCAGAGTGGGAATGAGTTGGTTCTTCTACACTAATACAGTGCAGAGTGGGAATGGGTTGGTGCTTCTACACTAATACAGTGCAGAGTGGGAATGGGTTGGTGCTTCTACGTTAATACAGTGCAGAGTGGGAATGGGTTGTTGCTTCTACACTAATACAGTGCAGAGTGGGAATGGGTTGTTGCTTCTACACTAACACAGTGCAGAGTGGGAATGGGTTGGTGTTTCTATACTAACACAGTGCAGAGTGGGAATGGGTTGGTGTTTCTATACTAATACAGTGCAGAGTGGGAATGGGTTGGTGCTTCTATACTAATACAATGCAGAGTGGGAATGAGTTGGTGCTTCTACACTAATACAGTGCAGAGTGGGAATGGGTTGGTGCTTCTACACTAATACAGTGCAGAGTGGGACTGGGTTGGTGCTTCTATACTAATACAGTGCAGAGTGGAAACAGGTTGGTGCTTCTACATTAATACAGTGCAGAGTGGGAATGGGTTGGTGCTTCTACATTAATACAGTGCAGACTGGGAATGGGTTGGTGCTTCTATACTAATACAGTGCAGAGTGGGAACGGGTTGGTCCTTCTACATTAATACAGTGCAGAGTGGGAATGGGTTGGTGCTTCTACATTAATACAGTGCAGAGTGGGAATGAGTTGGGGCTTCTACATTAATACAGTGCAGAGTGGGAATGAGTTAGTGCTTCTACATTAATACAGTGCAGAGTGGGAATGAGTTGGTGCTTCTATACTAATACAGTGCAGAGTGGGAATGGGTTGGTGCTTCTACATTAATACAGTGCAGAGTGGGAATGGGTTGGTGCTTCTACACTAATACAGTGCAGAGTGGGAATGGGTTGGTGCTTCTACATTAATACAGTGCAGAGTGGGAATGGGTTGTTGCTTCTACACTAATACAGTGCAGAGTGGGAATGGGTTGTTGCTTCTACACTAACACAGTGCAGAGTGGGAATGGGTTGGTGTTTCTTCTAACACAGTAATACAATACAGTGCAGAGTGGGAATGGGTTGGTGCTTCTATACTAATACAATGCAGAGTGGGAATGAGTTGGTGCTTCTACACTAATACAGTGCAGAGTGGAATGGTCCTGCTTCTACACTAATACAGTGCAGAGTGGGAATGGGTTGGTGCTTCTACATTAATACAGTGCATTTTGGGAATGGGTTGGTGCTTCTATACTAATACAGTGCATTTTGGGAATGGGTTGGTGCTTCTATACTAATACAGTGCAGAGTGGGAATGAGTTGGTGCTTCTACATTAATACAGTGCAGAGTGGGAATGAGTTGGTGCTTCTACATTAATACAGTGCAGAGTGGGAATGAGTTGGTGCTTCTATACTAATACAGTGCAGAGTGGGAATGGGTTGGTGGTTCTACATTAATACAGTGTATTGTGGGAATGGGTTGGTGCTTCTACATTAATACAGTGCAGAGTGGGAATGGGTCGGTGCTTCTACACTAATACAGTGCAGAGTGGGAATGGGTTGGTGCTTCTACATTAATACAGTGCATTGTGGGAATGGGTTGGTGCTTCTATACTAATACAGTGCAGAATGGGTTGGTGCTTCTACATTAATACAGTGCATTGTGGGAATGGGTTGGTGCTCCTATACTAATACAGTGCAGAGTGGGAATGGGTTGGTCCTTCTACACTAATACAGTGCAGAGTGGGAATGGGTTGGTGCTTCTACACTAGTACAGTGCAGAGTGGGAATGGGTTGGTGGTTCTACATTAATACAGTGCATTGTGGGAATGGGTTGGTGCTTCTACATTAATACAGTGCAGAGTGGGAATGGGTGGTGCTTCTACACTAATACAGTGCAGAGTGGGAATGGGTTGGTGCTTCTACATTAATACAGTGCATTGTGGGAATGGGTTGGTGCTTCTATACTAATACAGTGCAGAGTGGGAATGGGTTGGTCCTTCTACACTAATACAGTGCAGAGTGGGAATGGGTTGGTGGTTCTACATTAATACAGTGCATTGTGGGAATGGGTTGGTGCTTCTACATTAATACAGTGCAGAGTGGGAATGGGTCGGTGCTTCTACACTAATACAGTGCAGAGTGGGAATGGGTTGGTGCTTCTACATTAATACAGTGCATTGTGGGAATGGGTTGGTACTTCTATACTAATACAGTGCAGAATGGGTTGGTGCTTCTACATTAATACAGTGCATTGTGGGAATGGGTTGGTGCTTCTATACTAATACAGTGCAGAGTGGGAATGGGTTGGTCCTTCTACACTAATACAGTGCAGAGTGGAATGGTTGGTACTTCTACACTAGTACAGTGCAGAGTGGGAATGGGTTGGTGGTTCTACACTAATACAGTGCAGAGTGGGAATGGGTTGGTGCTTCTACATTAATACAGTGCAGAGTGGGAATGGGTTGGTGCTTCTACATTAATACAGTGCAGAGTGGGAATGGGTTGGTGCTTCTACATTAATACAGTGCAGAGTGGGAATGGTTGGTGCTTCTACACTAATACAGTGCAGAGTGGGAATGGGTTGGTGCTTCTACATTAATACAGTGCAGAGTGGGAATGGGTTGGTGCTTCTACACTAATACAGTGCAGAGTGGGAATGGGTTGGTTCTTCTACACTAATACAGTGCAGAGTGGGAATGGGTTGGTGCTTCTACATTAATACAGTGCAGAGTGGGAATGGGTTGGTGCTTCTACATTAATACAGTGCAGAGTGGGAATGGGTTGGTGCTTCTACATTAATACAGTGCAGAGTGGGAATGGGTCGGTGCTTCTACACTAATACAGTGCAGAGTGGGAATGGGTTGGTGCTTCTACATTAATACAGTGCATTTTGGGAATGGGTTGGTGCTTCTATACTAATACAGTGCAGAATGGGTTGGTGCTTCTACACTAATACAGTGCAGAGTGGGAATGAGTTGGTGCTTCTACATTAATACAGTGCAGAGTGGGAATGGGTTGGTGCTTCTACATTAATACAGTGCATTGTGGGAATGGGTTGGTGCTTCTATACTAATACAGTGCAGAATGGGTTGGTGCTTCTACATTAATACAGTGCATTGTGGGAATGGGTTGGTGCTTCTATACTAATACAGTGCAGAGTGGAATGGGTTGGTCCTTCTACACTAATACAGTGCAGAGTGGGAATGGGTTGGTGCTTCTACACTAGTACAGTGCAGAGTGGGAATGGGTTGGTGGTTCTACACTAATACAGTGCAGAGTGGGAATGGGTTGGTGCTTCTACATTAATACAGTGCAGAGTGGGAATGGGTTGGTGCTTCTACACTAATACAGTGCAGAGTGGGAATGGGTTGGTTCTTCTACATTAAAACAGTGCAGAGTTGGAATGGGTTGGTTCTTCTACACTAATACAGTGCAGAGTGGGAATGGGTTGGTGCTTCTACACTAATACAGTGCAGAGTGGGAATGGGTTGGTTCTTCTACATTAAAACAGTGCAGAGTTGGAATGGGTTGGTTCTTCTACACTAATACAGTGCAGAGTGGGAATGGGTTGGTGCTTCTACACTAATACAGTGCAGAGTGGGAATGGGTTGGTTCTTCTACACTAATACAGTGCAGAGTGGGAATGGGTTGGTGCTTCTACACTAATACAGTGCAGAGTGGGAATGAGTTGGTTCTTCTACACTAATACAGTGCAGAGTGGGAATGGGTTGGTGCTTCTACACTAATACAGTGCAGAGTGGGAATGGGTTGGTGCTTCTACGTTAATACAGTGCAGAGTGGGAATGGGTTGTTGCTTCTACACTAATACAGTGCAGAGTGGGAATGGGTTGTTGCTTCTACACTAACACAGTGCAGAGTGGGAATGGGTTGGTGTTTCTATACTAACACAGTGCAGAGTGGGAATGGGTTGGTGTTTCTATACTAATACAGTGCAGAGTGGGAATGGGTTGGTGCTTCTATACTAATACAATGCAGAGTGGGAATGAGTTGGTGCTTCTACACTAATACAGTGCAGAGTGGGAATGGGTTGGTGCTTCTACACTAATACAGTGCAGAGTGGGACTGGGTTGGTGCTTCTATACTAATACAGTGCAGAGTGGAAACAGGTTGGTGCTTCTACATTAATACAGTGCAGAGTGGGAATGGGTTGGTGCTTCTACATTAATACAGTGCAGACTGGGAATGGGTTGGTGCTTCTATACTAATACAGTGCAGAGTGGGAACGGGTTGGTCCTTCTACATTAATACAGTGCAGAGTGGGAATGGGTTGGTGCTTCTACATTAATACAGTGCAGAGTGGGAATGAGTTGGGGCTTCTACATTAATACAGTGCAGAGTGGGAATGAGTTAGTGCTTCTACATTAATACAGTGCAGAGTGGGAATGAGTTGGTGCTTCTATACTAATACAGTGCAGAGTGGGAATGGGTTGGTGCTTCTACATTAATACAGTGCAGAGTGGGAATGGGTCGGTGCTTCTACACTAATACAGTGCAGAGTGGGAATGGGTTGGTGCTTCTACATTAATACAGTGCATTTTGGGAATGGGTTGGTGCTTCTATACTAATACAGTGCAGAATGGGTTGGTGCTTCTACACTAATACAGTGCAGAGTGGGAATGAGTTGGTGCTTCTACATTAATACAGTGCAGAGTGGGAATGAGTTGGTGCTTCTATACTAATACAGTGCAGAGTGGGAATGGGTTGGTGGTTCTACATTAATACAGTGTATTGTGGGAATGGGTTGGTGCTTCTACATTAATACAGTGCATTGTGGGAATGGGTTGGTGCTTCTATACTAATACAGTGCAGAATGGGTTGGTGCTTCTACATTAATACAGTGCATTGTGGGAATGGGTCGGTGCTTCTACACTAATACAGTGCAGAGTGGGAATGGGTTGGTGCTTCTACATTAATACAGTGCATTGTGGGAATGGGTTGGTGCTTCTATACTAATACAGTGCAGAGTGGGAATGGGTTGGTCCTTCTACACTAATACAGTGCAGAGTGGGAATGGGTTAGTGCTTCTACACTAGTACAGTGCAGAGTGGGAATGGGTTGGTGGTTCTACATTAATACAGTGCATTGTGGGAATGGGTTGGTGCTTCTACATTAATACAGTGCAGAGTGGGAATGGGTCGGTGCTTCTACACTAATACAGTGCAGAGTGGGAATGGGTTGGTTATTCTACACTAATACAGTGCAGAGTGGGAATGGGTTGGTGCTTCTACATTAATACAGTGCAGAGTGGGAATGGGTTGGTGCTTCTACATTAATACAGTGCAGAGTGGGAATGGGTTGGTGCTTCTACATTAATACAGTGCAGAGTGGGAATGGGTCGGTGCTTCTACACTAATACAGTGCAGAGTGGGAATGGGTTGGTGCTTCTACATTAATACAGTGCATTTTGGGAATGGGTTGGTGCTTCTAACTGTGCAGAATGGGTTGGTGCTTCTACACTAATACAGTGCAGAGTGGGAATGAGTTGGTGCTTCTACATTAATACAGTGCAGAGTGGGAATGAGTTGGTGCTTCTATACTAATACAGTGCAGAGTGGAATGGGTTGGTGGTTCTACATTAATACAGTGCATTGTGGGAATGGGTTGGTGCTTCTACATTAATACAGTGCAGAGTGGAATGGGTTGGTGCTTCTACACTAATACAGTGCAGAGTGGGAATGGGTTGGTGCTTCTACATTAATACAGTGCATTGTGGGAATGGGTTGGTGCTTCTATACTAATACAGTGCAGAATGGGTTGGTGCTTCTACATTAATACAGTGCATTGTGGGAATGGGTTGGTGCTTCTATACTAATACAGTGCAGAGTGGGAATGGGTTGGTCCTTCTACACTAATACAGTGCAGAGTGGGAATGGTTGGTGCTTCTACACTAGTACAGTGCAGAGTGGGAATGGGTTGGTGGTTCTACACTAATACAGTGCAGAGTGGGAATGGGTTGGTGCTTCTACATTAATACAGTGCAGAGTGGGAATGGGTTGGTGCTTCTACACTAATACAGTGCAGAGTGGGAATGGGTTGGTTCTTCTACATTAAAACAGTGCAGAGTTGTAATGGGTTTGTTCTTCTACACTAATACAGTGCAGAGTGGGAATGGGTTGGTGCTTCTACACTAATACAGTGCAGAGTGGGAATGGGTTGGTTCTTCTACATTAAAACAGTGCAGAGTTGGAATGGGTTGGTTCTTCTACACTAATACAGTGCAGAGTGGGAATGGGTTGGTGCTTCTACACTAATACAGTGCAGAGTGGGAATGGGTTGGTTCTTCTACACTAATACAGTGCAGAGTGGGAATGGGTTGGTGCTTCTACACTAATACAGTGCAGAGTGGGAATGAGTTGGTTCTTCTACACTAATACAGGCAGAGTTGGGTTGGTGCTTCTTAATACAGTGCAGAGTGGGAATGGGTTGGTGCTTCTACGTTAATACAGTGCAGAGTGGGAATGGGTTGGTGCTTCTACACTAATACAGTGCAGAGTAATGGGTTGTTGCTTCTACAACACAGTGCAGAGTGGGAATGGGTTGGTGTTTCTACACTAATACAGTGCAGAGTGGGAATGGGTTGGTGCTTCTACACTAATACAGTGCAGAGTGGAATGGGTTGGTGCTTCTACACTAATACAGTGCAGAGTGGGAATGGGTTGGTGCTTCTATACTAATACAGTGCAGAGTGGAAACAGGTTGGTGCTTCTACATTAATACAGTGCAGAGTGGGAATGGGTTGGTGCTTCTACATTAATACAGTGCAGACTGGGAATGGGTTGGTGCTTCTATACTAATACAGTGCAGAGTGGGAACGGGTTGGTCCTTCTACATTAATACAGTGCAGAGTGGGAATGGGTTGGTGCTTCTACATTAATACAGTGCAGAGTGGGAATGAGTTGGGGCTTCTACATTAATACAGTGCAGAGTGGGAATGAGTTAGTGCTTCTACATTAATACAGTGCAGAGTGGGAATGAGTTGGTGCTTCTATACTAATACAGTGCAGAGTGGGAATGGGTTGGTGCTTCTACATTAATACAGTGCAGAGTGGGAATGGGTCGGTGCTTCTACACTAATACAGTGCAGAGTGGGAATGGGTTGGTGCTTCTACGTTAATACAGTGCAGAGTGGGAATGGGTTGTTGCTTCTACACTAATACAGTGCAGAGTGGGAATGGGTTGTTGCTTCTACACTAACACAGTGCAGAGTGGGAATGGGTTGGTGTTTCTATACTAACACAGTGCAGAGTGGGAATGGGTTGGTGTTTCTATACTAATACAGTGCAGAGTGGGAATGGGTTGGTGCTTCTATACTAATACAATGCAGAGTGGGAATGAGTTGGTGCTTCTACACTAATACAGTGCAGAGTGGGAATGGGTTGGTGCTTCTACACTAATACAGTGCAGAGTGGGACTGGGTTTGTGCTTCTATACTAATACAGTGCAGAGTGGAAACAGGTTGGTGCTTCTACATTAATACAGTGCAGAGTGGGAATGGGTTGGTGCTTCTACATTAATACAGTGCAGACTGGGAATGGGTTGGTGCTTCTATACTAATACAGTGCAGAGTGGGAACGGGTTGGTCCTTCTACATTAATACAGTGCAGAGTGGGAATGGGTTGGTGCTTCTACATTAATACAGTGCAGAGTGGGAATGAGTTGGGGCTTCTACATTAATACAGTGCAGAGTGGGAATGAGTTAGTGCTTCTACATTAATACAGTGCAGAGTGGGAATGAGTTGGTGCTTCTATACTAATACAGTGCAGAGTGGGAATGGGTTGGTGCTTCTACATTAATACAGTGCAGAGTGGGAATGGGTGGTGCTTCTACACTAATACAGTGCAGAGTGGGAATGGGTTGGTGCTTCTACATTAATACAGTGCATTTTGGGAATGGGTTGGTGCTTCTATACTAATACAGTGCAGAATGGGTTGGTGCTTCTACACTAATACAGTGCAGAGTGGGAATGAGTTGGTGCTTCTACATTAATACAGTGCAGAGTGGGAATGAGTTGGTGCTTCTATACTAATACAGTGCAGAGTGGGAATGGGTTGGTGGTTCTACATTAATACAGTGTATTGTGGGAATGGGTTGGTGCTTCTACATTAATACAGTGCATTGTGGGAATGGGTTGGTGCTTCTATACTAATACAGTGCAGAATGGGTTGGTGCTTCTACATTAATACAGTGCATTGTGGGAATGGGTCGGTGCTTCTACACTAATACAGTGCAGAGTGGGAATGGGTTGGTGCTTCTACATTAATACAGTGCATTGTGGGAATGGGTTGGTGCTTCTATACTAATACAGTGCAGAGTGGGAATGGGTTGGTCCTTCTACACTAATACAGTGCAGAGTGGGAATGGGTTAGTGCTTCTACACTAGTACAGTGCAGAGTGGGAATGGGTTGGTGGTTCTACATTAATACAGTGCATTGTGGGAATGGGTTGGTGCTTCTACATTAATACAGTGCAGAGTGGAATGGTGGTGCTTCTACACTAATACAGTGCAGAGTGGGAATGGGTTGGTTATTCTACACTAATACAGTGCAGAGTGGGAATGGGTTGGTGCTTCTACATTAATACAGTGCAGAGTTGGGTTGGTGCTTCTACATTAATACAGTGCAGAGTGGGAATGGGTTGGTGCTTCTACATTAATACAGTGCAGAGTGGGAATGGGTGGTGCTTCTACACTAATACAGTGCAGAGTGGAATGGGTTGGTGCTTCTACATTAATACAGTGCATTTTGAGGGTTGGTGCTTCTAATGGGAATGGGTTGGTGCTTCTACACTAATACAGTGCAGAGTAATGAGTTGGTGCTTCTAGTGCAGAGTGGGAATGAGTTGGTGCTTCTATACTAATACAGTGCAGAGTGGGAATGGGTTGGTGGTTCTTTAATACAGTGCATTGTGGGAATGGGTTGGTGCTTCTACATTAATACAGTGCAGAGTGGGAATGGGTCGGTGCTTCTACACTAATACAGTGCAGAGTGGGAATGGGTTGGTGCTTCTACATTAATACAGTGCATTGTGGGAATGGGTTGGTGCTTCTATACTAATACAGTGCAGAATGGGTTGGTGCTTCTACATTAATACAGTGCATTGTGGGAATGGGTTGGTGCTTCTAACTAATACAGTGCAGAGTGGGAATGGTTGGTCCTTCTACACTAATACAGTGCAGAGTGGGAATGGGTTGGTGCTTCTACACTAGTACAGTGCAGAGTGGGAATGGGTTGGTGGTTCTACACTAATACAGTGCAGAGTGGGAATGGGTTGGTGCTTCTACATTAATACAGTGCAGAGTGGGAATGGGTTGGTGCTTCTACACTAATACAGTGCAGAGTGGGAATGGGTTGGTTCTTCTACATTAAAACAGTGCAGAGTTGTAATGGGTTTGTTCTTCTACACTAATACAGTGCAGAGTGGGAATGGTTGGTGCTTCTACACTAATACAGTGCAGAGTGGGAATGGGTTGGTTCTTCTACATTAAAACAGTGCAGAGTTGGAATGGGTTGGTTCTTCTACACTAATACAGTGCAGAGTGGGAATGGGTTGGTGCTTCTACACTAATACAGTGCAGAGTGGGAATGGGTTGGTTCTTCTACACTAATACAGTGCAGAGTGGGAATGGGTTGGTGCTTCTACACTAATACAGTGCAGAGTGGGAATGAGTTGGTTCTTCTACACTAATACAGTGCAGAGTGGGAATGGGTTGGTGCTTCTACACTAATACAGTGCAGAGTGGGAATGGGTTGGTGCTTCTACGTTAATACAGTGCAGAGTGGGAATGGGTTGTTGCTTCTACACTAATACAGTGCAGAGTGGGAATGGGTTGTTGCTTCTACACTAACACAGTGCAGAGTGGGAATGGGTTGGTGTTTCTATACTAACACAGTGCAGAGTGGGAATGGGTTGGTGTTTCTATACTAATACAATGCAGAGTGGGAATGAGTTGGTGCTTCTACACTAATACAGTGCAGAGTGGGAATGGGTTGGTGCTTCTACACTAATACAGTGCAGAGTGGGACTGGGTTGGTGCTTCTATACTAATACAGTGCAGAGTGGAAACAGGTTGGTGCTTCTACATTAATACAGTGCAGAGTGGGAATGGGTTGGTGCTTCTACATTAATACAGTGCAGACTGGGAATGGGTTGGTGCTTCTATACTAATACAGTGCAGAGTGGGAACGGGTTGGTCCTTCTACATTAATACAGTGCAGAGTGGGAATGGGTTGGTGCTTCTACATTAATACAGTGCAGAGTGGGAATGAGTTGGGGCTTCTACATTAATACAGTGCAGAGTGGGAATGAGTTAGTGCTTCTACATTAATACAGTGCAGAGTGGGAATGAGTTGGTGCTTCTATACTAATACAGTGCAGAGTGGGAATGGGTTGGTGCTTCTACATTAATACAGTGCAGAGTGGGAATGGGTCGGTGCTTCTACACTAATACAGTGCAGAGTGGGAATGGGTTGGTGCTTCTACATTAATACAGTGCATTTTGGGAATGGGTTGGTGCTTCTATACTAATACAGTGCAGAATGGGTTGGTGCTTCTACACTAATACAGTGCAGAGTGGGAATGAGTTGGTGCTTCTACATTAATACAGTGCAGAGTGGGAATGAGTTGGTGCTTCTATACTAATACAGTGCAGAGTGGAATGGGTTGGTGGTTCTACATTAATACAGTGTATTGTGGGAATGGGTTGGTGCTTCTACATTAATACAGTGCATTGTGGGAATGGGTTGGTGCTTCTATACTAATACAGTGCAGAATGGGTTGGTGCTTCTACAGTGCATTAATACAGTGTGCAGAGTGGGAATGGGTTGGTGCTTCTACATTAATACAGTGCATTGTGGGAATGGGTTGGTGCTTCTATACTAATACAGTGCAGAGTGGGAATGGGTTGGTGGTTCTACATTAATACAGTGCATTGTGGGAATGGGTTGGTGCTTCTACATTAATACAGTGCAGAGTGGGAATGGGTCGGTGCTTCTACACTAATACAGTGCAGAGTGGGAATGGGTTGGTGCTTCTACATTAATACAGTGCATTGTGGGAATGGGTTGGTGCTTCTATACTAATACAGTGCAGAATGGGTTGGTGCTTCTACATTAATACAGTGCATTGTGGGAATGGGTTGGTGCTTCTATAATGGGTTGGTCCTTCTACACTAATACAGTGCAGAGTGGGAATGGGTTGGTCCTTCTACACTAATACAGTGCAGAGTGGGAATGGTTGGTACTTCTACACTAGTACAGTGCAGAGTGGGAATGGGTTGGTGGTTCTACACTAATACAGTGCAGAGTGGGAATGGGTTGGTGGTTCTACATTAATACAGTGCAGAGTGGGAATGGGTTGGTGCTTCTACATTAATACAGTGCAGAGTGGGAATGGGTTGGTGCTTCTAATGTGCAGGGTTGGTGATTCTACACTAATACAGTGCAGAGTGGGAATGGGTTGGTGCTTCTACATTAATACAGTGCAGAGTGGGAATGGGTTGGTGCTTCTACACTAATACAGTGCAGAGTGGGAATGGGTTGGTTCTTCTACACTAATACAGTGCAGAGTGGGAATGGGTTGGTTATTCTACACTAATACAGTGCAGAGTGGGAATGGGTTGGTGCTTCTACATTAATACAGTGCAGAGTGGGAATGGGTTGGTGCTTCTACACTAATACAGTGCAGAGTGGGACTGGGTTGGTGCTTCTATACTAATACAGTGCAGAGTGGAAACAGGTTGGTGCTTCTACATTAATACAGTGCAGAGTGGGAATGGGTTGGTGCTTCTACATGAATACAGTAGACTGGGAATGGGTTGGTGCTTCTATACTAATACAGTGCAGAGTGGGAATGGGTTGGTCCTTCTACATTAATACAGTGCAGAGTGGGAATGGGTTGGTGCTTCTACATTAATACAGTGCAGAGTGGGAATGAGTTGGGGCTTCTACATTAATACAGTGCAGAGTGGGAATGAGTTAGTGCTTCTACATTAATACAGTGCAGAGTGGGAATGAGTTGGTGCTTCTATATAATACAGTGCAGAGTGGGAATGGGTTGGTGCTTCTACATTAATACAGTGCAGAGTGGGAATGGGTTGGTGCTTCTACACTAATACAGTGCAGAGTGGGAATGGGTTGGTGCTTCTACATTAATACAGTGCATTTTGGGAATGGGTTGGTGCTTCTATACTAATACAGTGCAGAATGGGTTGGTGCTTCTACACTAATACAGTGCAGAGTGGGAATGAGTTGGTGCTTCTACATTAATACAGTGCAGAGTGGAATGAGTTGGTGCTTCTATACTAATACAGTGCAGAGTGGAATGGGTTGGTGGTTCTACATTAATACAGTGCATTGTGGGAATGGGTTGGTGCTTCTACATTAATACAGTGCAGAGTGGGAATGGGTTGGTGCTTCTACACTAATACAGTGCAGAGTGGGAATGGATTGGTGCTTCTACATTAATACAGTGCATTGTGGGAATGGGTTGGTGCTTCTACACTAATACAGTGCAGAATGGGTTGGTGCTTCTACATTAATGTGCATTGTGGGAATGGGTTGGTGCTTCTATACTAATACAGTGCAGAGTGGGAATGGGTTGGTCCTTCTACATTAATACAGTGCAGAGTGGGAATGGGTTGGTGCTTCTACACTAATACAGTGCAGAGTGGGAATGGGTTGGTGCTTCTACACTAATACAGTGCAGAGTGGGAATGGGTCGGTGCTTCTACAATAATACAGTGCAGAGTGGGAATGGGTTGGTTCTCTACACTAATACAGTGCAGAGTTGGAATGGGTCGGTGCTTCTATACTAATACAGTGCAGAGTGGGAATGGGTTGGTGCTTCTACACTAATACAGTGCAGAGTAATAGTGCAGAGTGGGAATGGGTTTAATACAGTGCTTCTTCTACATTAATACAGTGCAGAGTGGGAATGGGTTGGTGCTTCTACACTAATACAGTGCAGAGTGGGAATGGATTGGTGCTTCTACATTAATACAGTGCAGAGTGGGAATGGGTTGGTGCTTCTACATTAATACAGTGCAGAGTGGGAATGAGTTGGGGCTTCTACATTAATACAGTGCAGAGTGGGAATGAGTTAGTGCTTCTACATTAATACAGTGCAGAGTGGGAATGGGTTGGTGCTTCTATACTAATACAGTGCAGAGTGGGAACGGGTTGGTCCTTCTACATTAATACAGTGCAGAGTGGGAATGGGTTGGTGCTTCTACATTAATACAGTGCAGAGTGGGAATGAGTTGGGGCTTCTACATTAATACAGTGCAGAGTGGGAATGAGTTAGTGCTTCTACATTAATACAGTGCAGAGTGGGAATGAGTTGGTGCTTCTATACTAATACAGTGCAGAGTGGGAATGGGTTGGTGCTTCTACATTAATACAGTGCAGAGTGGGAATGGGTCGGTGCTTCTACACTAATACAGTGCAGAGTGGGAATGGGTTGGTGCTTCTACATTAATACAGTGCATTTTGGGAATGGGTTGGTGCTTCTACACTAATACAGTGCAGAGTGGGAATGGGTTGGTGCTTCTACATTAATACAGTGCATTGTGGGAATGGGTTGGTGCTTCTATACTAATACAGTGCAGAGTGGAATGGGTTGGTGCTTCTACACTAATACAGTGCAGAGTGGGAATGTACAGTGCAGAGTGGTGAATGGGTTGGTGGATCTACATTAATACAGTGCATTGTGGGAATGGGTTGGTGCTTCTACATTAATACAGTGCAGAGTGGGAATGGGTCGGTGCTTCTACACTAATACAGTGCAGAGTGGGAATGGGTTGGTGCTTCTACATTAATACAGTGCATTGTGGGAATGGGTTGGTGCTTCTATACTAATACAGTGCAGAATGGGTTGGTGCTTCTACATTAATACAGTGCATTGTGGGAATGGGTTGGTGCTTCTACTAATACAGTGCAGAGTGGGAATGGGTTGCAGAGTGGGAATGGGTTGGTACTTCTACACTAGTACAGTGCAGAGTGGGAATGGGTTGGTGGTTCTACACTAATACAGTGCAGAGTGGGAATGGGTTGGTGCTTCTACATTAATACAGTGCAGAGTGGGAATGGGTTGGTGCTTCTACATTAATACAGTGCAGAGTGGGAATGGGTTGGTGCTTCTACATTAATACAGTGCATTGTGGGAATGGGTTGGTGCTTCTATACTAATACAGTGCAGAGTGGGAATGGGTTGGTCCTTCTACACTAATACAGTGCAGAGTGGGAATGGGTTGGTGCTTCTACACTAGTACAGTGCAGAGTGGGAATGGGTTGGTGCTTCTACACTAATACAGTGCAGAGTGGGAATGGGTCGGTGCTTCTACAATAATACAGTGCAGAGTGGGAATGGGTTGGTTCGTCTACACTAATACAGTGCAGAGTTGGAATGGGTCGGTGCTTCTATACTAATACAGTGCAGAGTGGGAATGGGTTGGTGCTTCTACACTAATACAGTGCAGAGTGGGAATAGGTTGGTGCTTCTCCATTGATGCGGTGCAGAGTTGGAATGGGTTGGTGCTTCTCCATTGATGCGGTGCAGAGTTGGAATGGGATGGGAATGGGAATGCTTCTCTCCTGTCAGCTGCCTTGTGCTGGGGGTCGATACTAAAGCCTGTCACGTTGTGGAAGGGGAATCGGTTGATGAGGCTCCCTGATCAATACACACCTCACCCAAAACCTCCTCGCCTGCTGGCGCTCTCTTAGTCTCTCTCTCACACACACACACACACACACACACACACACACACACACACACACACACACACACACACACACACATGCACACACACACACACAGAGCAAGTCGATGACTCAGAGGTCTCTCTCTCCTCAAACAGGCAGATAATGCCAGATACAAAGCAGGCAGCTGGAGTCCCTGTGTTGAGTTACACACACCCATGCACGCACGCACACACTCATAAACACACACACACACACACACACTCTATGCTGGGCCTCCCTCCCTCTCTCACACACTCACTCTCAGGTCTTATCTCCCCAGCTCAGCCACTCAAACAAACCCTCTCATTACATTACACACATCCCCCTCCGACAGCTGTAAAGAACAGACTCTCCTATCAAAGGAACAGGGGAAGAGTAGTTCTCATCACACTGTCTCTCCTCTCTGTCCAATAGGACAGGTTAGGATTTAATGAGCAGTTTTCATCACACTGTTTCCTGTATGTTAAATGGGACAGGTTAGGATTTAATGAGTAGTTCTCATCACACTGTTTCCTGTATGTTAAATGGGACAGGTTAGGGTTTAATGAGTAGTTCTCATCACACTGTTTCCTGTATGTTAAATGGGACAGGTTAGGGTTTAATGAGTAGTTCTCATCACACTGTTTCCTGTATGTTAAATGGGACAGGTTAGGGTTTAATGAGTAGTTCTCATCACACTGTTTCCTGTCTGTTAAATGGGACAGGTTAGGGTTTAATGAGTAGTTCTCATCACACTGTTTCCTGTCTGTTAAATGGGACAGGTTAGGGTTTAATGAGTAGTTCTCATCACACTGTTTCCTGTATGTTAAATGGGACAGGTTAGGGTTTAATGAGTAGTTCTCATCACACTGTCTATCCTGTCTGTTCAATCGGACAGGTGCAGATTTCATTAGCAGTTCCCATCACACTGTGTGTGGTGTGTGTGTGTGTGTGTGTGTGTGTGTGTGTGTGTGTGTGTGTGTGTGTGTGTGTGTGTGTGTGTGTGTGTGTGTGTGTGTGTGTGTGTAGGCCCTGTGGCCCAGGTGGAGGCCCTAAAGGAAGAGAATGACTCTCTGCGCTGTCAGCTGGACGCCTACAGGAACGAGGTGGAGCTGCTGAAGCAGGAGCAGGGCAAAAACCAAGAACACACACCTCCACAACACAGTGAAGAGGACACCATCAGGCAGCAACAACTAACCTTTCTACAACAGGCACTACAGGGAATGCAGAAGGTACTACTTCTACCAGACATACCCACTGTAGTTAACTTCTTGCAGCAGTTCCTGCTTTGGATTTATTTTAATCAATTCCACAGGAATTTTTCATTTCCTGGTTCCATACAGATATTAAACCCCTGCAGATTCTGGCTGGTGAGACTCATAATCCATTGGTTTGGCTTCCTGGGGTGACCAGTCGTATTGAGGAAAAGTGACTTTTTTAATAGAGGTGGATAGAGAACTGCCCTCCAAATCTCACACACACATACGCACACACACACAACACTGAGAAAGAGGGAGAAAGAGGAGTAGGGATAGAGAGCAAGAGGGGTGCACTCTGAGAGTTGGATGGATAGAGAGACTTGACAGGAAAAGAATCTTCTAGAATCTGATCAGTCTGCTGACCTAGACGCTGTACACAAACTAATACCAGCTGGAGGGGTTTTCTAATAATATATCCCCCTCAGGGAAAACAAACTGTTGGTTAAACAACCCTCAGGCAGGAAATCTGTTGCTTCCATCACCTGCTGGGTCATCAAATATCCTCAAGTAGTCAACGGTTATGCTCATATGAATAGACAGATGGTAATTACATTTCCAACACGCAAGTTTCAACATTACCATGAAAATATTAAATGAATGGATAAAAATGAGGAGGAAGAGACGAAAATCAAATACTTCAGGCAGGCTCTGGCAAATTACCATAACATTTTATCAGCAGGTGATTTGAGTCTGCCCAGGTTCTGTGAATTTCTTCCACTTCTGAGTCATGTAATACTTGCGTATTTCAGCCTAAACCCAACTGAGACTGTGATATAGTTTTTTAAGCTGAAATGGATACGGAGAAAGGACTTTTCAGCTTCTACATGGCTCTGACCTACATAGAGAAGCTATAAGCTAAAAGTTCCTTACTCGATGGCAAATCCTGAAACATAAGGGTTAACACCGCTGGCTAACATGGTTTCCTCTATGGAGCTGATGGGTTGATAACCAGCATGAGTCATATGCCTGTAGTAAGCAAGAATCTGTAGCTGTGTCTTCTCTGTCTTAAGGATTAGCTCGCATTTGTAGCTAACTGTGCCTTGGGTTAGGTATCATCTGTAGCTAACTGTGCTTTCTCTGTCTTAAGGGTTAGGTATCATCTGTAGCTAACTGTGCTTTCTCTGTCTTAAGGGTTAGTTAGCATCTGTAGCTAAATGTATCTCCTCTGTATCAGAAGTTTAAAGGTTAGTTACGGTATGTGGCTCACTGTATGTACTCTGTGTTTGCAGCAACTGCTGAAGATGCGTGAAGAAATTAAACAGAGGGAGGCAGAGTTGGAGAAGAGTGTGGAGGACAAACAGCAGCTGGAGAGCCAAGTACAGAGCCTCAAGGAAGGACTGGAGAATCTGAATAAAACACGCACACACCAGGTCAGTAACACGCACACGCACACACACACACACACACACACACACACACACACACACACACACACACACACACACACACCCTATCATTGTGTGTTTTTGTTTTACCTTGTTTTATTTAGTATTACATTGTTATTGATTAATGTATTGTTGGGGTTAAAGCTTGCAAGAAAGGCATTTTACTGTGTGAGACATTGCTAGATAATGTCAGCCATCTTGTACTCATGTTCCCTGATACAATAGTAATGAGAATGAGGAGGTATGGGATGGGATGAAGGCTCTCAGTCAAGAGAGAATACTGTGTGTGGTTCATGAGTTTGACTGGCTGTAAAGACTGCTGGGGTTTGAAATGTAAATACCATATCTGATTTGTGCTCTAATAAGAATGAAATTAGTTCAAAATGAGTTTCAATGTATGAGAAATGTTTCCGAAATAATTCATCAGCTACCAGAGCCCAGGCTGTGGTAGACATTAATGACAGTTTATTCAGTTTCAAAAGTTTTACATTTCTCCTTTATCTCCTCTTATGGACCTCAGGATGGTAAGAGATGTGCTTACTGCCTATCAAACATTGACTGAGACATGTCATTTAAAAGGCCATTGAGAGAGAGCAGTCATTTAAAAAGCCAGAGAGTGACAGTCCAATCATTTAGATCACCATCCATAGAGAGAAATAAACTGGTAATTTCCAAAGCTATAGAGAAATAGACTGGTCATTTCAAAAGCTAGTGAGGGTAATTTCAAAAGCTAGTGCGGGAGATAAGTGTTTCCAGTTTCAGAGATTTTGTAGTTCGTTCCAGTCATTGGAAGCAGAGAACTGGAAGGAGAGGCGGCCAAAGGAAGAATTGGTTTTGGGGGTGACCAGAGCGATATACCTGCTGGAGTGCGTGCTACAGTTTGGTGCTGCTATGGTGACCAGTGAGTTGAGATAAGGGGGGACAATACCTAGCAGGATCTAGCAGACAAATCCAACCAGGAAGTGGGAAATCTGAGGTTTGTAGTTTCATTTAAGTGATTGCCTATCCAATATGCTGTGTCTATGGGGCCAGATTGCACTTCCCAAGGCTTCCAGCAGATGTCAACAGTCTTTAGAAAGTTGTTTGAGGCTTCTATTGTGGAAGGGTGTCGAATAAGAGCTGTTTCAACCAGTGGACTAGGCTGAGGCCAATCAGTTGTTTACTGCGCGGTGCAGCGGGCGCGCCGTTCCTTCTTTTTCCTCTGTAATGAATACGCTATTGTCCGGTTGGAATATTATTGAAGATTTATTATAAAAAGACCCTAAGAATTGATTGTAAACATCGTTTGACATGTTTCTACAAAGTGTAATGGAACTCTTTTGAATTTTCCTCTTGATTTTGCGCTCGTGCATTGTGCCTTTGGAATAGTGAACTAAACGCGCAAACAAAACGGAGGTATTTGGACATAAAATGGATGTAATCGAACAAAACAAACATTTCTTGTGGAAGTGGGAGTCCTGGGAGTGTATTCCGACGAAGATCAGCAAAGGTAAGTGAAGATATATAATGCTATTTATGACTTTTGTTGACTCCACAATTTGGCGGGTAACTGTATGGCTTGCTTTTGTGGCTGAATGCTGTTCTCAGATTATTGAATATTGTGCTTTTGCTGTAAAGTTTTTAAAATCTGACACAGCGGTTGCATTTAGAACAAGTTTATCTTTAATTCTATGTAAAACATGTATCTTTCATTAAAGTTTATGATGAGTGTTTATGTTATTTGATGTGGCTCTCTGCAATTTCTCCGGATGTTTTGGAGGCATTTCTGAACATGGCGCCAATGTAAACTGAGGTTTTTGGATATACATATGAACTTGATCGAACAAAACATACATGTATTGTGTAACATTGAGTCCTGGGAGTGTCATCTGATGAAGATCGTCAAAGGTCAGTGATTAATGTTATCTATATTTCTGCTTTATGTGACACCTCTTTTTGGTTGGAAAATGGCTGAATGCTTTCTGTGACTAGTTGCTGACCTAACATAATGATATGTTCTGCTTTCGCCGAAAAGCCTTTTGAAATCGGAAGCTGTGGTTGGATTAACGAGAAGTGTATCTTTAAAATGGTGTAAAATACTTGGTTGAGGAATTTTTATTATGAGATATCTGTTGTTTTGATTTGGCGCCCTGCAATTTCACTGGCTGTTGGCGAGGTGGGACACTAGCGTCCCGAACGATCCCAGAGAGGTTAAGAGCAGTTGGAGGACACGGAAGGAGAGTTGTATGGCATTGAAGCTCGTCTGGAGGGTTGTTAACACAGTGTCCAAAGAAGGGCCAGAAGTATACAGAATGGTGTCGTCTGCTTAGAGGTGGATCAGAGAATCACCAACAGCAAGAGCGACATCATTGATGTAAACAGAGAAGAGAGTCGGCCCAAGAATTTAACCCTGAGGCACCCCCATAGAGACTGCCAGAGGCCCGGACAACAGGCCCTCCGATTTGACACACTGAACTCTATCAGAGAAGTAGTTGGTGAACCAGGCGAGGCAATCATTTGAGAAACCAAGGCTATCGAGTCTGTCGATGAGGATGTGGTGATTGACAGAGTCGAAAGCCTTGGCCAGATCAATGAATACAGCTGCACAGTATTGTTTCTTATCTTTTGCGGGTAAGATATCGTTTAGGACCTTGAGCGTGGCTGAGGTGCACCCATGACCAGCTCTGAAACCAGATTGCATAGCAGAGAAGGTGCGGTGGGATTCGAAATGGTCGGTAATCTATTTGTTGACATGGCTTTCGAAGACCTTAGAAAGACAGGGTAAGATAGATATAGGTCTGTAGCAGGTTGGGTCAAGAGTGTCCCCCCTTTGAAGAGGGGGATGACCGCAGCTGCTTTCCAATCTTTGGGAATCTCAGATGACATGAAAGAGAGGTTGAACGGGCTAGTAATAGGGGTTGCAACAATTTCAGCAGATAATTTTAGAAAGAAAGGGTCCAAATTGTCTAGCCCGGCTGATTTGTAGGGGTCCAGATTTTGCAGCTCTTTCAGAACATCAGCTGACTGGATTTGGGAGAAGGAGAACTACTAGAAATAATATAACATTATGAAACATCTAAGAAGCCAGGCCTGGTATTTATAGCAGATTTTGAAAAGGCATTTGAAAAGGCATTTGGTAAGACTGGATTTTATTTATAAATACCTGGATTTTTTCAATTTTGCTAATTCTCTTATAAAATGGGTAAAAAATAATGAAATAATAAATAACGGCTACTTCTCAGAGAGTTTTGAATTGTCAAGAGGAGTTAAACAAGGATAACAAACATTAAGTCCGCAAGCTATATCCCTGCAATGTCTCATTGAAGATCTAGATAACTTTTCTGTACTCTATGGACTAAAACCTAATTATGATAAGTGTGCAATATTACCTATTGGATCTTTAAAAAATAAAACTTTTACATTACCCTGCAGTTTACCTATAAAATGGGCTGATGGTGAAGTAGACATACTTGGTATTCATATCACAAAATATATAAATAAGCTCTCCTCATTGAATTTCAATAGAAAACTTAAAAATAGACAAGATTCTGCAACCATGGAGAGGTAAATACCTGTCTATTTATGGAAAAAATGCCCTGATTAACTCCTTAGTCATATCTCAGTTTACTCACCTACTTATGGCGCTGACTACTCCTGATGATTCGTTTTTTCAAATCATATGAGCAAAAAATATTTTGCTTTATCTGGGACGCTAAACCAGACAAAATAAAGTGTGCCTCTCTATATAATGAATATGAATTGGGTGGGTGGGTTGAGATTATTAAATATAAAAGCACTAAACCTCTCTCTAAAAGCTTCACACATTCAAATGTTTTACTTGAACCCTAAATGTTTCTCAAGTAGATTACTAAGAAAGCTCATCCATTGTTTAAAAATGGCCTTTTTGCCTTTGTGCAGATTGCCATGTCTCATTTTCAATTTTTTTAAAATGATACTTTTTCAAAGTATCTATCTTTTTCAAACAAGCATTGCAGAGCTGGCTACAATTCAATTTCATCCCCCTGAAAAGATAAATAAACAAATATTACAACAAATATTATGGATGATAAAATGTGCTGGTTGATAAAATGCCTGTATTTATGGGAAAGATGTTTGAAAAGGGTATTTTGTTCTTAAATGATTTTGTAAATTGGAATGGTAGAGTTATGTCCTTCATGGAGTTATCAGAATTGTACGGGAAGGTCTGCTCAATCCAAGAGTACAACCAATTGATGACAGCATTACCCCAAAAATGGAGGAGGCAGGTGGCAGCGAGCAGAGGTAGGGAACTGTCTGTCTGCCCAATATAAAGGATCAAATCTTGCGGAGGAATAAACATAGCATAAATGGGAAAGTATACCAGTTTCATTTGAGGACCAGGATGTTGTGAACTGTTCCATACAGATTGCAAAATAGTTGGGAAGAGATTTTTGATGTACCGATTCCATGGTACAGGGTGTATGAGTTGATATATAAAACAATGCAAGATTCAAGTCTTCGTGCTTTTCAGCTAAAATTATTATATAGAATTCTTGCCGCCAACAAAATGTTGTATATTTGGGGCATAAAATCATCGAAGCTCTGCAGATTTTGTTGTGAGGATACAGAATCAATAGACCATTTATTTTGGTATTGCCCTCAGGTAGCCTGTTTCTGGTCTCAGGTTCAGGAATGGCTGAAAATGCATAGCATTGATCTAAAATGGACGCTATTAATAGCACTGTTAGGAGATCTGGAGAGACCGGGTCAGTCAATTACTAATATACTAATACTCTTAGTATAAATATTTATCTTGATTCTATACGAATCGATTCTATTTGATTAGAAAGATTGAAATTATATGTTAAACATTACAGCATAGTTGAAAGATATTTGTTTCATAGAAACCCAAAGAGGGTGGCCAGCAGAGATAGATGGGATGGGCTGAGGGTGACCAGCAGAGATAGATGGGATGGGCTGAGGGAAGCTGAGGTTTGGGATGTGGAATTGAAGACAAGTGGGAGTGGAGTTGCTGTGCAGAATGATGGTCAAAGATAAAAGTAGTTTTTTTAAAGTCCAAATGCAACATAATAAAAAGTACATTTGAATGACACTGAGGGGCAGTGTTTTTACAACTAATGTTGGTTTGCCTGAGGCTGATGCCGTGCAGGTGTTTGTACACATGCATATACACACACTCTCATTCAAATAAACGCATACAAGAACATACACATACATGTAATAGTACCAGACATGCACACAAACATATACAGTTGGCTTTGCTGTAATGATTTCAGTTGTCCTTGAAGTCCTTTGTTTTTATTTTATTTTGTTTTTGTTTATTTATAAAAAAAATTGCATTGTTGTTTTCTGTTTTCTTCTGTCTTTTTATTTTTCTCTTTAGTTCATTCTCTTGGTTGTTGGTGCATTGGGGGGTTCTTGGGGGTGGGGATTGGAATTAATTGTATTTTATATTTTATTTTTCTACTTGGAGGGGGACTGTGGGAGGGGTCTCAAATGGTTGAGGGACAGCTATTGGGGAACTGTGGGGGGGATCTTGGGGGGTTCGGGTTCATGTTTTTGGCTTAGTGGGAAATCTATCAACATGACCTTGAGCAGGGCATTGACCCTGGATGCTTCTGTGTGTCACTCTGAATGAGTCTGTTGGATGACTGGTATGATGTAGTTGTTGAGCGGCTTCACCGCAAGTATATTGTATGTTTCGGATGTTAAATAATAACAAATAAAACTGAAAGTTTTATCTCAATCTCTTCATTCAAAGACTCAATCATGGACACTCTTACTGACAGTTGTGTCTGCTTTAACGTTGGCTGAGTAGGATTCCAGAGGGAGGGTTACATTTACATTTACATTTAAGTCATTTAGCAGACGCTCTTATCCAGAGCGACTTGGTTGACAAGAGCATGACATTCCTGTTCAATCAGCTACTTAATTGGATAAAGATAACACTGATATGAGAGAGTCTAATGGTGCGTGGTCCATATTTGATTTATTCTTTTCCAATCGAGACACATTTTCTCTTCTCTGCCTCCCGTAGCCGCTTGGCTAGTTGTTTCATTGACTTTGTTCATTTGTAATTTTAGACCTGCTGGCTGGGTAATACATGTTATTTCATATCAAAGAGAGTCACATGGATGTCAATATCTGGTTTAATAATGACGCTGTACATTAGAATGCCGCTAGGCACGGAAATGTGTCCCCTTCCAGTGATTCATGGTAAATATGGTAATTAAAACACGTATACATGTAGAGATGAACCCCTTCCAGTGATCCATGGTAAATATGGTACTTAAAACATGTATACATGTAGAGATGAACCCATTCCAGTGATCCATGGTAAATATGGTAATTAAAACATGTATACATGGAGAGATGAACCCCTTCCAGTGATCCATGGTAAATATGGTAATTAAAACACGTATACACGTAGAGATGAACCCCTTCCAGTGATCCATGGTAAATATGGTAATTAAAACATGTATACACGTAGAGATGAACCCATTCCAGTGATCCATGGTAAATATGGTAATTAAAACATGTATACATGTAGAGATGAACCCATTCCAGTGATTCATGGTATTATGGTAATTAAAACATGTATACATGTAGAGATGAACCCCTTCCAGTGATCCATGGTAAATATGGTAATTAAAACATGTATACATGTAGAGATGAACCCCTTCCAGTGATCCATGGTAAATATGGTAATTAAAACATGTATACACGTAGAGATGAACCCCTTCCAGTGATGCATGGTATAATGGTAATTAAAACATGTATACATGGAGAGATGAACCCATTCCAGTGATTCATGGTATTATGGTAATTAAAACATGTATACATGTAGAGATTAACCCCTTCCAGTGATCCATGGTTAATATGGTAATTAAAACACGTATACATGTAGAGATGAACGCCTTCCAGTGATTCATGGTAAATATGGTAATTAAAACATGTATACATGTAGAGATGAACCCATTCCAGTGATCCATAGTAAATATGGTAATTAAAACATGTATACATGTAGAGATGAACCCCTTCCAGTGATATATGGTAATTAAAACATGTATACATGGAGAGATGAACCCCTTCCAGTGATTCATGGTATTATGGTAATTAAAACATGTATACATGTAGAGATGAACCCATTCCAGTGATCCATGGTAAATATGGTAATTAAAACATGTATACATGTAGAGATGAACCCCTTCCAGTGATCCATGGTAAATATGGTAATTAAAACATGTATACATGGAGAGATGAACCCATTCCAGTGATCCATGGTAAATATGGTAATTAAAACATGTATACATGTAGAGATGAACCCCTTCCAGTGATCCATGGTAAATATGGTAATTAAAACATGTATACATGTAGAGATGAACCCCTTCCAGTGATCCATGGTAAATATGGTAATTAAAACATGTATACACGTAGAGATGAACGCCTTCCAGTGATTCATGGTAAATATGGTAATTAAAACAGGTATACACGTAGAGATGAACCCCTTCCAGTGATCCATGGTAAATATGGTAATTAAAACACGTATACATGTAGAGATGAACCCATTCCAGTGATCCATGGTAAATATGGTAATTAAAACATGTATACATGTAGAGATCAACCCCTTCCAGTGATCCATGGTAAATATGGTAATTAAAACATGTATACATGTAGAGATGAAACCCTTCCAGTGATCCATGGTAAATATGGTAATTAAAACACGTATACATGTAGAGATGAACCCATTCCAGTGATCCATGGTAAATATGGTAATTAAAACATGTATACATGTAGAGATCAACCCCTTCCAGTGATCCATGGTAAATATGGTAATTAAAACATGTATACATGTAGAGATGAAACCCTTCCAGTGATCCATGGTAAATATGGTAATTAAAACACGTTTACATGTAGAGATGAACCCATTCCAGGGATTCATGGTTAATATGGTAATTAAAACATGTATACACATAGAAATGAACCCCTTCCAGTGATCCATGGGTAATATGGTAATTAAACCATGTTGTCGTGTCATACTATCACCTGAAGACTTAGTTTTTATCAAAGATTCTCTGTAATTATTATTACGCGATTAAACTGATTAATCATGTAACTGTAATTAACTACGAAGTCGGGACACTAAGGAAAATATTCAGATTAAAAAGTTAGAATTTTCCTCATAAACCTTTTCAGATATTTTCATATCTGATCAATTAGTCCTCTAAATTAATTAATTATTTATTTTACCTCACGTTAGTCTCATTCCAAACGTCGTAAATAGTTGGTAATCTGCACGAACCCAGTCTTCACTATGAGTCATCCATACATCAATTGTCTTAAATCATTTATTTACGAACTAAGTAATTCACAGAAATGCATAAACAAACAGTTGATAGTTACAAGGAAATGATGACAGAGTTTTCCTAGTGGGCTAAACCGGCATGGCGGCTTGTTGTACAAAAGGGAAGTGGGGGTCGACTGAGATAAGACAACACACAGTTGATAATTATAACAATTGAAATGCCAATCCTTTGCACATGAACGCTCACTCATTCGGGAACAAAGTTTCCGTCCTCTCTCTCTCTCTCTCTCTCTCTCTCTCTCTCTCTCTCTCTCTCTCTCTCTCTCTCTGTCATGGTTAGAATGGATAGTTCAGAGTGACATTCATTCATTTCGTTATAGATGTTTCGGCAGTTGTCATTCTTCGCGTTCAATGATACCGAATTCCTAGCTGCAGACTAGTAATTAATATCAAAGACTTGTTCTTATTCTGTCGGTATCGACAGTCTAAGAGTTTAACCACGTGGGATGGCTAAAAGATTCAGCAATCGTCTCAAACCTTGGCCCTCTTGTTATCGAGGTAAGCTGGTCTGCAACCTTTGTCCTCTCGTAATTGAGAGAAACATGGTCTGTTGAGAAATTCTCAAGGTGGGATTTTATTCGGAATTGCAGAAAAGGGCCTGTCCCAGGATGCCCAACCCTAACTGGGCTCATGGGCGGTCCTCTGATTTAGTTAAATGGGAATTGTAGTTTCCTTCATTAAAAAGTCCAAAATCACATTACACAATTTTACAAACAGTATCATCCTCACTCATTCATCTTATACAACAATTAGATGTAAACCTCATATCTGAGGCTATTATATAAACAGCGTAATGGTAATGTGGCCGTACCGTCTCCCATGAGCCCCACAAAATTGCACCAAACGGACCAGTTCGTAGCTGGATTTTTATACCTTCTCCGGAACATAAATTGTTGTTCGGACCTCAAGTTCTGTGAGGTGGAAGAAATTCCTTTGTTCTCTATGAAAATTCACTCTGTCTCTATACTGTGGCCATGAGGAGATCATCTCCTCCAGGAATTTACGACCTCTCTGACCACAGCAGCCTATTTGTAGGAGACAGAGAGAGGGGGATGGTACTCGCTGTACCCAAAGAGGGCAACGTCATGACAATGTATACACACAGAGATGATCCCCTTCCAGTGATCCATGGTAATATTGTAATTAAAGCATGTATACACGCAGAGATGAACCCCTTCCAGTTATCCATGGGTAATATGGCAATTAAAGCATGTGTACTCACAGAGATGGATCCCTGGAGACTCATCAACAGAAGATAGAGAAATCAATTTGAGGAAAGCGTTGCTAGATTTGTGGCCATTGTGGAATGATTGTGTGTGCTGCCAACTTGCCATGTTCAGGCAGATTTCTGCATGCCATCATCAGTTAACCCCAGTGCCCCATTCACTGTCCAATCTGTCACTGAATCAGGCTTCATCTAGGACCAGTGAAACAGGCTTCATCTAGGACCAGTGAAACAGGCTTCATCTAGGACCAGTGAAACAAGCTTCATCTATGACCACTGAAACAGGCTTCATCTAGGACCACTGAATCAGTCTCTATCTAAAACCATAGAATCAGGCTTTATCTAGGACCACTGAAACAGTCATGATCTAGGACCATTGAATCAGGCTTTATCTAGGACCACTGAAACAGTCATGATCTAGGACCATTGAATCAGGCTTTATCTAATACCTTTTTTGCACTGTTGGTTAGAGCCTGTAAGTAAGCATTTCACTGTAAGCATTCCATGCTGTCCGTATTTGTGCTTTTGGTTCCATTGCTGAAAGAACATATCTATTTTCGTATTGATTTGTCCATGCCATTTGACTTTGCACACAAGGTCAGTACAGAATATTGACTGCATGACAACTCATGTATGAAGGACTTTATGTAGATTCGGTGCACGTGACAAATCAACTTTGATTTGATTTGATCTAAGACCACTGAATCAGGCTTCATCTAGGGCCACTGAATCAGGATGTCAACCATTTTAATAGAAAATGGAGATACACACCACTCATACCAGTTATGAACAGAGGACATTTTGACATCCAATTATGTTTGGTTCTTACTCATGGAAAGAACACAGATTAATATGTACTATATGTCTCTGCTTGATCTGACCTGATTCTGTATCTGATTGCACCTTACAACATACCCCCTCAAACTATTCAGGGCTTGTATATGTGATGTTGACCTCTCCTTCACGGTGTTATATAGTGGTCTTGGCAGAGGAGAAAGTGTGTCTGTACGTTTGTGTGAGTGTGTCTGTCTGTTTGCATGGGTGTGTGACATGATTGTCAGTGACGGCTTTTCTCATTTTTATGATTGACTCTAGCTGGAGACATCACCGCGAGATGACAGAGGGAGCGAGGAGAGTGCTGATCAAGTCAGTGTAAGTTGAAAAGAGATGTGATCCTCTCCAACCCTCTCTCCCCCTCTCCCTCTCCCTCTGTTTCCATACTCTCTCCCTATCTCTCTTTTTTTCTCCCTGTCTCTCTAGTTTTCTATTTTCTCTGTGAATCTCTTTGTTTCTTCCTCTCTGTTTCTCTGTTCCTCACTCTCTCTGTTTCTCTGTTCCCCACTCTCTCTGTTTCTCTGTTCCCCACTCTCTCTGTTTCTCTGTTCCCCACTCTGTTTTTCTCTTCCTCTTTGTTTCTCTCTTCCTCTCTCTGTTTCTCTCTTCCTCTCTCTGTTTCTCTCTTCCTCTCTGTTTCTCTCATCCTCTCTATTTCTCTCTTCCTCTCTGTTTCTCTCTTCCTCTCTCTGTTTCTCTCTTCCTCTCTCTGTTTCTCTCTTCCTCTCTGTTTCTCTCTTCTTCTCTCTGTTTCTCTGTTCCTGTTTCTCTGTTTCTCTCTATTTCTCTCTTCCTCTCTCTGTTTCTCTCTTCCTCTCTCTGTTTCTCTCTTCCTCTCTCTGTTTCTCTCTTCCTCTCTGTTTCTCTGTTCCCCACTCTGTTTTTCTCTTCCTCTTTGTTTCTCTCTTCTTCTCTCTGTTCCTATGTTCCTGTTTCTCTCTTCCTCTCTATTTCTCTCTTCCTCTCTCTGTTTCTCTCTTCCTCTCTTTTTCGCTCTTCCTCTCTGTTTCTCTGTTCCTGTTTCTCTGTTCCTCTCTATTTCTCTCTTCCTCTCTCTGTTTCTCTCTTCCTCTCTCTGTTTCTCTCTTCCTCTTTGTTTCTCTCTTCCTCTCTGTTTCTCTCTTCCTCTCTGTTTCTCTCTTCCTCTCTTCCTCTCTCTGTTTCTCTCTTCCTCTCTCTGTTTCTCTCTTCCTCTCTCTGTTTCTCTCTTCCTCTCTGTTTCTCTCTTCCTCCATCTGTTTCTCTGTTCCCCTCTTCCCCTCTCTGTTTCTCTGTCCCTCACTCTCCTGTTTCTCTGTTCCTCTCTCTCTCTCTCTCTCTCTCTCTCTCTCTCTCTCTCTCTCTCTCTCTCTCTCTCTCTCTTCTTCCAGTGACATGACAGATCATTACATACCAATCCAGTGCAGGAGGACTTTATTTGTTGCAGGATTAATCAACCCGACACAACTGGGTTACACACACACACACACACACACACACACACACACACACACACACACACACACACACACACACACACACACACACACACACACACCTGGTATTGTTGTCCATTAGTTTTCTTCAATTTGGGCAGGGGTGGTAGCGTTAGGGGAAAATATAAAAACATATTTAAAATAATATATATATTTACAACTCTCTGTAAATAGCCCACCCAATTTTACCCCCATACTGTTTATATTTATTTACTTTTCTGCTCTTTTGCACACCAGTATCTCTACCTGTACATCTGATCATTTATCACTCCAGTGTTAATCTGCAAAATTGTAATTATTCGCCTACCTCCTCATGCCTTTTGCACACAATGTATATAGACTCTTTTTTTCTACTGTGTTATTGACTTGTTAATTGTTTACTCCATGTGTAAGAGGAACAGAGAAACAGAGAGGAAGAAACAAAGAGATTCACAGAGAAAATAGAAAACTAGAGAGACAGGGAGAAAAAAAGAGAGATAAGGAGAGAGTATGGAAACAGAGTCTGTTCACACTGCTATGCTTTATCTTGGCCAGGTCGCAGTTGTAAATGAGAACCTGTTCTCAACTAGCCTACCTGGTTAAATAAAGGTGTTCTCAACTAGCCTACCTGGTTAAATAAAGGTGTTCTCAACTAGCCTACCTGGTTAAATAAAGGTGTTCTCAACTAGCCTACCTGGTTAAATAAAGGTGTTCTCAACTAGCCTACCTGGTTAAATAAAGGTGAAATTAAAAAATTAAAAATAAACGACAACAACAAAAAATTGGGGATTGGAAATTATGCAGATAATTACATTGATGGAAGCTACAATCTCTCTGCAATATTAAATCTGATACCCCTAAATTATTTGTATGTATTTTTTTACACATTCCCGACCCTCCCTCCTCCAGCCTGTCAGAAGCCCACAGTAAACAACAGTTTCATCATTAGCATCGCTAACACTGCCAGCTTTCTCTCTCTCTCTCTTTCCTCCCTCCATTTGGCTCCCTCTGTATTTTCTCTTTCCTCTTTGCCTTACTTGTCTCTCCTCCTCTCTTCTCCCACTGCCTGTATGATGTTTCTAGGGCTGTGTGTATGTGTGTGTGTGTGTGTGTGTGTGTGTGTGTGTGTGTGTGTGTGTGTGTGTGTGTGTGTGTGTGTGTGTGTGTGTGTGTGTGTGTGTGTGTGTGTGTGTGTGTGTGTGTGTGTGTGTGTGTCATCAACCAGTCTAACAGTGTTTTCTCCTCTTGTCCTGTAGGAGGCGACAGCATTAGAAGTGGTTTCCTGCAGTCAGGAGAAGGAGAGTTTGCCCCCAGAGAAGATTCCTTCTAGTCCGGTTTACTCTGAGAGAGAGGCCTTGCTAGTTGGTAAGATCATCTAAAATTACAATAACCTTACTTCAACATTATAACAATGTTGTGCTAACCTAACTATAGAGGAGTAGATCACCCCAGTCCAGTCCACTCTGAGAGAGAGGCCCAGCTAGTGGGTACATTCACCTAACATAACTATAACATTACCAGGCTTATAACATTAGTATAACATTACAATAACATCACTATACCATTACTACAACATCACTATAACATTTCTATAAAATCACTATAATATTGCTATAACATCAATATAACGTTATATAAACCTAACATTAGTATAGAGGAGAAAAGTCCCCCAGCCCTGTCCACTCTGAGAGAGTGGCCTTGCTAATTAGTATCTGGGTCTATACTCCATAGAACATTACTAGAGAAAGTGAAGCTACCTAAAAAGGAGATCCCTGCTTGGTGCCCATGTTCTCCTCCTCCTCCCATCTAATTATTCTCTGGGCGGGTTCACACATTTTAATTTGCTGGTTGACTGAGGCCTTCAGCACCTCTAATGTTTCTAATCACCACAGCCTTCTGGCTGCCTAGTGCCTACCAACGAGGAGATACAAAGATTGTGCTCACTCCTTCTCTCTCTCTCTCGCTCTGTTTATCAGTCTTTCTTGTTGGGTTTTACAGTATTTTCTGGGGGCAAGTGGTTCTTGATTTCTTTGGCTTCATGAAAGCAGGAAGCTACAGAGATATGAGGAAGAGGAGTTAACTTCTTGCGTCGAGCCATCCCGGATCCGGGATCGTGAATACAGCCTCAAGCTCATTACCATAACGCAACGTTAACTATTCATGAAAATCGCAAATGAAATTAAATCAATATGCTAGCTCTCAAGCTTAGCCTTTTGTTAACAACACTGTCATCTCAGATTTTCAAAAATATGCTTCTCAACCATAGCAAAACTAGCATTTGTGTAACAGTATTGATAGCTATTGATAGCTAGCATTAGCATTTAGCGTTAGCATTCAGCAGGCAACATTTTCATAAAAACCAGAAAACCATTCAAATAAAATCATTTACCTTTGAAGAACTTCGGATGTTTTCAATTAGGAGACTCTCAGTTAGATAGCAAATGTTCAGTTTTTCCTGAAAGATTATTTGTGCAGGAGAAATCGGTCCGTTTTCTGCGTCATGTTTGGCTACCAAAAAAAAACTAAAATTCATTCGTCAAAACGCCAAACTTTTTTCCAAATTAACTCCATAATATCGACTGAAACATGGTAAACGTTGTTTAGAATCAATCCTCAATGTGTTTTTCACATATCTCTTCGATGATATATCGTTCGTGGAAGTGTGCTTTCCCCTCTGAATCCCATGGGAAAATGCCTGCAGCTGAAGATTACGCACCAATTTAGACAAAGGACACCGGGCGGACCCCTGGCAAATGTAGTCTCTTATGGCCAATCTTCCAATGATATGCCTACAAATACGTCACAATGCTGCAGACACCTTGGACGAACGGCAGAGAGCTTAGGCTCGTTCATGGCACATTCACAGCCATATAAGGAGACGATGGAAAACAGAGCCTCAAAAATTCTGCTCATTTCCTGTTTGAGGTTTCATCTTGATTTCGCCTGTAGCATGAGTTCTGTGGCACTCACAGATAATATCTTTGCAGTTTTGGAAACGTCAGAGTGTTTTCTTTCCAAAGCTGCCAATTATATGCATAGTCGAGTATCTTTTTGTGACAAAATATTGCGCTTAAAACGGGCACGTTTTTTTATCCAATAATGAAATAGCGCCCCCATAGGTTGAAGAGGTTAATGGGTAGCCTTTTAGCCATGATACCAAACGACCATGTGTGTGTCTCTGCACACATGTATACCAGGTAGTTTGCTGTACTACCTAATATGTTGCCAGGACTGGATATCTTCATTTGACATTTAAATCATTAAGCAGAAGCTCTTATCCAAAGCGATTTACTGGAGCAATAAGGGTTATGTGCCTTGCTCAATCTCACTTCAACAAATGTTTCACCAAATCAGCTCAATGATTAAAACCAGCCACTTTTCGGATACTGGCCCAACACTTTTAACCGCTAGGCTACCTTCAGGGTTGGGGAGTAACAGATGTAATCTGTTACATGTAAGGGATTACAAAAAAACATTAACTGTAATATTGTAATCAGATTACAGATACTTTTGAAAAACTAGATGACTACTTCTCGGAATACTTTTAAATTCAGAAAGGAGGTTTGCGGAAAAAAAATATATTTGACACTTCCCTGTTTTCTCAATGACATTCAAATCAGCATTGAAAAATGCGCAAGTTTAAGTTTGTTCCACCTGAGCGAGTCTGACCAGAAGTCAGAGACCAATATGATGACACACCAAATGCGTTTGATGGATGACGGGAAAAGAGCTGTCGGCATCCAAAGATTATCCAACTTGAATATATGCTTGGATAACAGCAGTGGTGTAGTCTACAGCGGTACGGATATCAATTATTATTGATATCTACATAGCGCATTGAGGTGAATCACACTGCTGCTCTCTCATTTAGCTATTAGCGTCTTACGGATTGTGGCTGTTGTGAATTTCTGTTTACAAATGTAAATGTCTATTTTATCAATCATTGTTTTTGAAACCAGTGTACAGCCAGTGAAAAATGAGCTCTTGCAACAACTGCACAGTGCGGATTCCATCCATCAGTCCATCCCTTCCATCCCTCAGTCGGGGAGACTGTTTTGTTATGGTTTCATCTGTGGATTTTCCCTTTAAACAGCTGCATATTATCAAGATATCAAAGTGTCACCAACAAAAAGCTAAACAATAAGCCTATAGCAAATGCAGCATATGGCATTCATTTTTCACATGTAAATAGCACTTTTCAGCCATTCCATTAGCGCAGCATGTATTTTTCAACTCGAATCAGTGAGCCCAATCAGTTCTCCATGACAACAAAATCATAAACCACAGAGTAGGGCTGGCTTATAAGTAATTTGTTTTGAGGTTATGCTCAGGTAAAACAATTTGTCTAATCTATACTTCCATATTTCCAAGTCCTATTCTTGAAGATCAAGGGGTATAACATTTATTGGAATGAATGGCATTCTGATAGACTTTGGTTTTCAATGTAAACATATAATTTCATCATACTATTATATGTAGTAGAAAGGGATGGGTTAGAAGAAGCCTAAATAACCAACCCATTAAGTACAATTTAACATCCATATATGGCCAGCTATGTAAACTTTA
Organism: Oncorhynchus nerka; assembly: GCF_034236695.1. Taxonomy (NCBI): domain Eukaryota; kingdom Metazoa; phylum Chordata; class Actinopteri; order Salmoniformes; family Salmonidae; genus Oncorhynchus; species Oncorhynchus nerka. Next base: position 68,333,224 of record NC_088401.1, read on the forward strand.
ACATTGATTTATCTTGCAATAGATGTGGTTCAATTGGTAACATACATTTTTGTCTTCTTCTAATGCCTCTTAAGTGGAAAGTAATCTAGAAGTAACTGAATATTATCAGATTACGTTACTGAGTTTGGGTAATACAAAAGTTATGTTACTGATAAATATTTTGGACAGGTAACTAGTAACTGTAACAGATTACATTTAGAAAGTAACCTACTCAACCCTGGCTACCTGCCTCCAACCCTGGCTACCTCCTCTTTCCCAGTGTTTTGGTATTTCTTAGGAATAGGAGAATGTCATGCCAGAATGATCATATGATTGTCTCAGACATAGTTAGGTAGCTAATGGGGTGCTCCGCTCCCTCCCTCCATGCCGGCCCACTCTGGCTGCTCAGTGAGGTAGAGACTGCTGGTGAGGATTCTGGGTGTTCTCTCTGCCAGAATCGCTCTACATGACGTTTTGTTTGAAGATTAATTGAAGGTAGCACCACAGGGAAAAGGGGACATTGGCTCCTAAGTGAACTCATGAAGAAAGAAAGGTCTGCATCTTTAACTGCTTTATCCCCCTCTAGAGCAGGTAGAGTTAGTTATATGTTTGCTGTAGGTTAGCTATAGGTTAGTTGTAGGTTAGCTGTAGGCAGTGTACATTTTAGCATGTACATTTTGGTGGGGGGAAACAAGTGGGATGCATGCCAGAAAAGCCACAACACTAAACAATACATTAATTGCACGGTAACGGTGACAAACGGTGCCCACAAACTGTTAGGGCCTATATAAAGCTGTCCTAACAGCAGTCCCAACATATCACCACTGCTACACCTGGATATCAGCAGTGAAACAGTTCATTCAGCCTCATTTACTGCCTTCAACATACAGTTGAAGTCAGAAGTTTACATGCACTTAGGTTGGAGTCATTAAAACTAGTTTTTCAACCACTCCACAAATTTCTTGTTAACAAACTATAGTTTTGGCAATTCGGTTAGGACATCTACTTTGTGCATGACACAAGTCATTCTTCCAACAATTGTTTACAGACAGATTATTTCACTTATAATTCATCGTATGCCAATTCCAGTGGGTCAGAAGTTTACATACACTAATTAACTGTGCCTTTAAACAGCTTGGAAAATTCCAGAATATGATGTCATGGCTTTAGAAGCTTCTTATAGGCTGATTTCCATGATTTGAGTGAGGTAGAGGTGTGCCTATGGATGTATTTCAAGGCCTACCTTCAAACGCAGTGCCTCTTTGCTTGACATCATGGGAAAATCAAGGGAAATCAGCCAAGACCTCAAAAAATAAATTGGAGACCTCCACAAGTCTGGTTCATCATTGAGAACAATTTCCAAACGCCTGAAGGTACCACGTTCATCTGTACAAACAATAGTACCCAAGTATAAACACCATGGGGCCACACAGCCGTCATACCGCTCAGGAAGGAGACGCGTTCTGTCTCCTAGAGATGAACGTACCTTGGTGCGAAAAGTGCAAATCTGGAGGAAACTGGTACAAAAGTATCTATATCCACAGTTAAACGAGTCCTATATCAACATAACTTGAAATGCCACTCAGCAAGGAAGAAGCCACTGCTCCAAATCACCATTAAAAAAAGCCAGACTGCGGTTTGCAACTGCACATGAGGACAAAGATCGTACTTTTTGGAGAAATATCCTCTGGTCTGATGAAACAAAAATAGAACTGTTTGGCCTTAATGACCATTATTATGTTTGGAGGAAAAAGGGCGAGGCTTGCAAGCCGAAGAACACCATCCCAACCATGAAACATGGGGGTGACAGCCTCATGTTGCGGGGGTACTTTGCTGCCGGAGGGACTGGTGCACTTCACAAAATAGATGGCATCATGAGGTAGTACAATTATGTGGATATATGGAAGCAACATCTCAAGACATCAGTCAGGAAGTTAAAGCTTGCTCGCAAATGGGTCTTCCAAATGAACAATGACCCCAAGCATACTTCCAAAGTTGCGGCAAAATGGCTTAAGGACAACAAAGTCAAGGTATTGGAGTGGCCATCACAAAGCCTTGACCTCAATCCTATAGAAGATTTGTGGGCAGAACTGAAAAAACGTGTGCGAGCAAGAAGGCCTATAAACCTGACTCAGTTACACCAGCTCTGTCAGGAGGAATGGGCCAAAATTCACCCAACTTATTGTGACCCAAGTTAAACAATTTAAAGGCAATGCTACCAAATACTAATTGAGTGTATGTAAACATCTGACCCACTGGGAATGTGATGAAAGAAATAATAGCTGAAACAAGTCATTCTCTCTACTATTATTCTGGCATTTCACATTCTTACAATAAAGTGGTGATCCTAACTGACCTAAAACAGGGAATATTTACTCAGATTAAATGTCATGAATTGTGAAAAACTGAGTTCAATGTATTTGGCTAAGGTGTATGTAAACTTCCAACTTCAACTGTAGCTGATATGGCTGACCTGCTTAAACAAATATGGTTTCTAATGACAATTGAGATGTACAAACTATGGCATAAGGGGACGACAAGCGCCTAAGAGGCAAATCCGTAAATTCGAATAAGACATTAATGAGCGAGCTAGGACGGACGTAGTCAACAGTAACTATTTGTGAAGCACTTTTGAATTGTACAGCAGTAGAATTCAGAAAATGGGTTTGGGTCTTACAGTTTTCTCCCTGTACACCAAGTGAGAACCATAGAATAAATAAAGGGGGCAGACAATGAAACCTCTTACAATATTCTATGATTACGTTTCTCTAAAACAGGTTAAAGACTACATGTGCACCACCAAATCAGAACAGTAGGTGAAATTAAGAGGGGTAAATAGATCAAATGATTAGGGTGAGGCACATGCGCTACTAACATAGCTTAGTTTTACATATTTACATACATATCTCCCTGGCATATTAGATCATTTATGCAGCAGCATACAATACATCTTTGGACTCACCTTGTTGTACTGTGCTCACTTGAACGGGAAGGTGGTGCGGCGCTCCTGTGTGGGCAAATTTTGTCATCAAAGTCTGGCATTCTCTGGATTTATGGCGCTTTCAAAACAACTGTGAACTCGGGAAAAAAACAGGTTGAATCATGCTGACGTCATTGATCTTCAGGTCGTAGCTCTAGAAAAGGGGCCAGATTTACAATTCCGAGTTGGATGAATGTTCAAAACGTATTTTTCCAGTCGGAGCTTGTTTATTCCTGACTTCCCAGATGACTTGAACTCACTGAAGTCAAGTTTTCGCAGTTCCGAGTTAACAGCTGATTTGAGCACAGCACAAATTATGCTTCATTGACCGCATGACCAATGTTAAATGTTTATCATTTTAATCTTGGAAAAGAGCCCCTTAATCCCAGATTTGGGACCACAAAGACACTGTCACTGATTCCTTCCAAAACACTCATTGTTGATTTTGCGATGTCCAACTTGTGTAATGTTTACGTCCAATGGCCGATGAGCACCGATTCGTTTTATCTATAATTTCTTTTCATTATTTATCTTCACAATGACAAGGATTAAAAAGGATTTGACTACTAGCTAAAATTTTGAAAGTATGATGTTGACATGCTGCTGTACATATAACGTGATTTGACGTCATTGTATCTGTGGCCAATGACCTTCAGCCTTCTTGGATGGGCACTTCTAATGTAACTCTATGGCAGAACCCAAAGGGCGAGAATGTTTTGAGGTGACGTATTGTCCCAATGAGAGAACACAAGCAACGCTCTGTGTTTTCTGTTGGCTTGCCCCACCATCACATAAAGCACTGAGCTAGGCTGAAACACCTGCATTTTGGAGCTGTCTTACTTAAGAAAACAAAAAAGAGACCATGTTTGTATGCGGCTTTATTAACTCAAAGATAAGATGGCGCTGGAATAGAAGGCTGACGTTTTACGTGTTCCTAACCAATTGTGTTTTTTTGTTTGTTTCTTTGTTGTTTGTAACTTACTTTTTAAAACTTATTTTGTACATAATGTTGCTGTTATGACCGAAAATAACTTCTGGACATCAGAACTGGGATTACTCACCACGAACAGGCAGAATCCTTTTTTTCCTTTAACCTCTTAAGTCGACCCTCTACTTTTTTGAACATTCTGTTAAAAATCGCGCAACATTTCAGCACCCTGCTACTCATGCCAGGAATATAGTATATGCATTTGCTTAGTCTGTGTGGATAGAAAACACTCAGACGTTTAAAAAACTGGTTAAATCACTGCTGTGGCTTTACCAGAACGGCATTTACATCGAAAAGCACAGGAAAAACTGATCACTGAAAATGGGAAAATATATCCATGCGCTACTTGAACCCATTGATAAAGGTGAACCACAATTAATTGACTGAGGTTGCAGTACTTACAGCTTCCACACGGTGTCTAGAGTCTTGTCATTTCCCTTCGAGTTTTTTCTTGGTCAAACACATACAGGACACCGTATCTCCTCCGGTCTAGGACCGGATATTTTCGTTGAGTTTCTAGCCGGACATTTTTCCAGACGGACAGCTAATGATCTTTACATCGCCTCCTGATGAATTTTATCGCTTATTAACGTTTACTAATACCTAAAGTTGCATTACAAACGTATTTCGAAGTGTTTTGTGAAAGTTTATCGTCGACTTTTTGAATTTTAAAAAATGACGTTACGTTTGAAATGATGTTTTTTCGTTTATCACACAGTCTACATATAACGATATCTAGGCTTTATATGGACCGATTTAATCGAAATAAAGACCCAAATAGTGTTTATGGGACATCTAGGAGTGCCAACAAAGAAGATGGTGAAAGGTAATGAATGTTTTCTATTTTATTGTGCGGTTTGTGTAACGCCGAAATGCTAATTATTTTGTTTACGTCCCCTGTGGGTCTTTTGGGGTGTTGCATGCTATCAGATAATAGCTTCTCATGCTTTCGCCGAAAAGCATTTTAAAAATCTGACTTGTTGCCTGGATTCACAACGAGTGTAGCTTTAATTCGATACCCTGCATGTGTATTTTAATGAACTTTTGAGTTTTAACTAATACTATTAGCATTTAGCGTAGCGCATTTGCATTTCCAGAGCTCTAGTTGGGACGCAAGCGTCCCGAGTAGAAGCAACAGGTTAATGAGTCTGACAAGCCCGACGTGAATGACATACTGCTTTCCCAGGAACAGGTCCAGATCCCCCTCATTTGTGTGAAGAGAAGGCACAGAAAAAGGGTCCGGAGGGATGGCTGCCTTCTGAGAATTCATAGATGATCGTATAAACCCCCACTGCCTTCCATTCTGTTAGCAAACGTGCAATCTTTGGAAAATAAAATCAATGACCTACACGGAAGCTTAAACTACCAACGGGACATTCAAAACTGTAATATCTTATGCTTCACGGAGTCGTGGCCGAGCAACGACATTATCAACATACAGCTGGCTGGTTATACTCTGTATCGGCAGGATAGAACAAGGGCGTCTGGTAAGACAAGGGGCGGCAGACAATGTATTTTTGGAAATAACAGCTGGTGCGCCATATTTAAGGAAGTCTCAAGGTTTTGCTCGCCTAAGGTAGAGTATCTCATGATAAGCTGTAGACCACACTATGTATCTAGAGGGTTTTCATCTGTATGTTTTGTAGCTGTCTACAAACCACCACAGACTGATGCTGGCAAACAGGAAAACACTCACCCAGAGGCGGCACTCCTAGTGGCCGGGGACTTTAATGTAGTGAAACTTAAATCCGTCTTACCAAATCTCTAAGCATGTTGTATGTCCAACCAGAGGGAAAGAACCCCGGACCACCTTTACTCCACACACAGAGATGCATACAAAGCTCTCCCTCGCTCTCCATTTGGCAAATCTGACTATAATTATATCCTCCTGATTCCTGCTTACAAGCTAAAATTAAATCAGGAAGCATCAGTGACTTGATCAATAAAAAGGTGTTGAGATGAAGCAGATGCAAAGCTACAGGACTGTTTTGCAAGCACAGACTGGAATATGTTCCGGGATTTCTCCAATGGCATTGAGGAGTACACCACATCGGTCATTGGCTTCATCAATAAGTGCATCAATGACGTCGTCCCCACAGTGACCATACGTACATACCCCAACCAGAAGCCATGGATTACTGGCAGCATCCCACTGAGCTAAAGGCTAGAGCTTCTGATTTCAAGGAGCAGGACTCTAACCCGGAAGCTTATAAGAAATCCTGCTATGCCCTCCGAAGAATCATCAAACAGGCAATGCGTCAATACAGGACTAAGATTGAATCGTCCTACACCGGTTCTGACGCTTGTCAGATGTGGCAGGGCTTGCAAACCAATACAGACTACAAAGGCAAGCACAGCCAAGTGACACAATCGTACCAGACGAGCTAAACTACTTATATGCTCGCTTCGAGGCAAGCAACACTGAAACATGCATGAGAGCAGCAGCTGTTCCGGAAGATCCCGCTCTCCGCAGCCGATGAGAGTAAGACCTTTTAACAGGTCAACATTCACAAGGCCACAGGGCCAGACCGATTACCAGGGCGTGTACTGCGAGCATGCGCTGACCAACTGGCAAGTGTCTTCACTGACATTTTCAACCTCTCCCTGTCTGTAATACCAACAATGTTTTAAGCAGACCACCATAGTCCCTGTGCCCAGGAACACTAAGGTAACCAGCCTAAATGACTACTGACCCGTAGCACTCACGTCTGTAGCCATGAAGTGCTTTGAAAGGCTGGTCATGGCTCACATCAACACCATTATCCCAGAAACCCTAGACCCACTCCAATTTCCCTCAACGTGATCAAGACAAAGGAGATGATTGCGGACTAGAGGAAAAAGAGGACTGAGCACGCCCCCATTAACAAATCGACGGAGCTGCAGTGGAGAGCTTCAAGTTCCTTGGTGTCCACATCACCAACAAACTAACATGGTCCAAGTAAACCAAGACAGTCGTGAGGAGGGCAAGATAAAACCTGTTCCCCATCAGAAGACTGAAAATTTGGCATGGGTCCTCAGATCCTCAAAATGTACTACAGCTGCACCATCAAAAGCATCCTGACTGGTTACATCACTGCCTGGTATGGCAACTGCTCGGCCTCCAACCGCAAGGCACTACAGAGAGTAATGCGTATGTCCCAGTACATCACTGGGGCCAACCTTCCTGCCATTTAGGACCTCTATACCAGGTGATGTCAGAGAAAGGCCCTAATAATTGTCAGGCTACAATCACCCAGTCATAGACTGTTCTCTCTGCTACCGCACGGCAAGCGGTACCGGAGTGCTAAGTCTAGGTCCAAGAGGCTTCTAAACAGCTTCTACCCCCAAGCCATAAGACTCCTGAACATCTAATAAAATGGCTACCAAGACTATTTGCATTGCTCCCCACACTCCTCTCTTTTACATCGCTGCTACTCTCTGTTGTTATCATCTATACATAGTCACTTTAGTAACTCTACCTACATGTACATATTACCTCAATTACCTCGACTAACCGGTGCACCCGCTCATTGACTCTGTACAGGTACAGACTCTGTACAGGTACTTCTGCTCTTTAATATTTGTTACTTTCTTATTCTTATTCTTTTTCATATTTTGAGTAAGCATTTCACTGTAAGGTTTAGACCTGTTGTATTCGGCGCATGTGTCTATGACTATGATTTTATATATATTTTTTTACATTGTTTGCAAACTGATGTGTGACACGTAAATTAATTAATGCCAAAATAACATGCAAAACAGGCAAGCCCAAAGTTGTATTTTATCATTTTTTTGCAAAAAATGTGTGGCTAAAAATGTACGGGTTGCCACTGGCTGAAGGTTAGCTGCAGGTTAACTGTAGCGAAATGTCGGCTATTCTCGGATGCTATTTACGTGAAATGAAAGATAACGAATTGGCTATAAAAAAAGAGACGCTCTTTGCTGTGCACTTCATAGCTGATTGTTTAGCTGAAGGTGTCCTGTAACACTGTGCTAAGTGACAATTTTCTCTGTTGTGCTATTTTCTTATTGATTTAATATATTTGGTTTGTGGTTAAGCTGCTGGACACAAACACGAACAGTTATTTAACCTCAGAGGCTTGCATCAGTGTAGAGTTTTCTTTGTTTTACTAATGACACTTTTGCTTCTCTTTCAACAGGAGTATAGCCTACTTGGCGGCCTCCATTTGCTATTTAAGTGCATAGATGTTATGTATTTTTTTCCCATGCCCCTGTTCCGAGACAGGGGCTTGATAATGGTTCATTCAAAATCAAAACTAATTTCACACATATTATTTAGTACATGAAAGACAACATTAAATTAAGAATAGTCTGATGGGTGACAATTTTAGCCTATCACTTGTGAATGATATAAACTCAGCAAAAAAATAAATGTCCCTTTTTCAGGACCCTGTCTTTCAAAGATAATTCGTAAAAATACAAATAACTTCACAGATCTTCATTGTAAAGGGTTTAAACACTGTTTCCATGCTTGTTCAATGAACCATAAACAATTAATGAACATGCACCTGTGAAATGATCGTTAAGACACTAACAGTTTACAGACGGTAGGCAATTAAGGTCACAGTTATGAAAACTTAGGACACTAAAGAGGGCTTTCTACTGACTCTGAAGAACACCAAAAGAAAGATGCCCAGGGTCCCTGCTCATACGTGCCTTAGGCATGCTGCAAGGAGGGATGAGGACTGCAGATGTGGTCAGGGCAAGAATTGCAATGTTCATACTGTGAGACACCTAAGACAGCGCTACAGGGAGACAGGTCGAACAGCTGATCGTCCTCACAGTGGCAGACTACGTGTAACAACACCTGTACAGGATTGGTACATTCGAACATCACACCTGCGGGACAGGTACAGGATGGCAACAACAACTGCCCGAGTTACTGTACATCAGGAACGCACAATCCCTTCATCAGTGCTCAGACTGTCCGCAATAGGCTGAGAGAGGCTGGACTGAGTGCTTGTAGGCCGGTTGTAAGGCAGGTACTCACCAGACATCACCAGCAACAACGTCGCCTATGGGCACAAACCTACCGTTGCTGGACCAGACAGGACTGGCAAAAAGTGCTCTTCACCTGACAAGTCACGGTTTTGTCTCACCAGGGGTGATGGTCGGATTCACGTTCATAGTCGAAGGAATGAGCGTTACACCGAGGCCTGTACTCTGGAGCGGGTTCGATTTGGCGGTGGAGGGTCCGTCATGGTGTGTGAGCGGTGTGTCACAGCATCATCGGACTGAGCTTGTTGTCATTGCAGGCAAACTCAATGCTGTGCGTTACAGGGAAGAACACCTCCCTCATGTGGTACCCTTCCTGCAGGATCATCCTTACATGAACCTCCAGCATGACAATGCCACCAGCCATACTGTTCGTTCTGTGCGTGATTTCCTGCAAGAGAGGAATGTCAGTGTTCTGCCATGGCCAGCGAAGAGCCCGGATCTCAATCCCATTGAGCACGTCTGGGACCTGTTGGATTGGAGGGTGAAGGCTAGGGCCATTCCCCACAGAATTGTCTGGGAACTTGCAGGTGCCTTGGTGGAAGAGTGGGGTAACATCTCACAGCAAGAACTCAAGAACTGGCAAATGGTGCAGAACTGGTGCAGTCCATGAGGAGGAGATGCACTGCAGTACTTAATGCAGCTGGTGGCCACACCAGATACTGACTGTTACTTTTGATTTTGACCCCCCCTTCCCCTTTGTTCAGGGGCACATTATTCAATTTCTGTTAGTCACATGTCTGTGGAACTTTTGCTTAAGTTTGCTGAAAATAAACGCAGTTGACAGTGAGAGTATGTTTCTTTTTTGCTGAGTTTATTGTCACATGTGAATGATGCCCAGCTGGTTAAGGCAAGAAACAGCGCATTCCGTATTTTTTCGACTTTTTCAACTCATAGTTCAACACCTCATGTAGCCTAGCCCATAGGCCTATATGTTTTGATAAGGTTTGTATCACAACTAAAGTGGCCAAATAACTTCTTAAAATGAATCACATTAATCCGCTTTACAACTAGTCTAGATCCTAATTGGCATACATAGGCGGCACGTGAGTTTCGAGTTCGGAGAAGATAATTTTCACCATAAAAATGCACATTTATAATAAAGCATTATATGCATAATCGCATTTGTGGTCACTTTTGAGAACAGTGTTTTCCTGCTAATTGATAACATTTTAGAACATTTGCGCTTATAGCCTACTGATACTGTATGTGCGCATTCCCATGCTCATAATGTCAAGAAATAGCTAAATGTTCTGATCTGTTGCATCAGCCTCATTGCTTTAAAAATATGTTTTGATGCAAGTGGTTGTATTAATTTGGGATCTATCGCATCCCACAACTGTTATAGAGTATGTTTTGGAATATTTATTTCTTGTTATAAGTTGATCAATAGAATAGGTCAACTTTTGTACTATGGGCGATAGCAGATTGACATAGGCTAGTGATTTTGCTGTTCGTTAGGCCTACTCATCTTGTTGGCTGACAAAATTAGGCTAAATGTGGACAGTTCTTCTACACTATATATGCAAACGTATGTGGACACCCCTTCAAATGAGTGGAACCGGCATTTCAGCCACACTCATTACTGACAGGTGTATAAAATCGAGCACACCGCCATGCAATCTCCATAGCCAAACATTGGCAGTACAATGGCCTTACTGAAGAGCTCAGTGACTTTCAACGTGGCACCGTCATAGGATGCCACCTTTCCAACAAATCAGTTCATCAAATTTCTGCCCTGCTAGAGCTTCCCCGGTCAAGTGTATGTAACAGTAATGCTGTTATTGTGAATTGGAAACGGCTAAGAGCAACAATGACTCCTCCGCGAAGTGTTAGGCCACACAAGCTCACAGAACGGGACCGCCGAGTGCTGAAGCACGTAAAAATCATCTGTCCTCGGTTGCAACACTCACTACCAAGTTCCAAACTGCCTCTGGAAGCAACGTCAGCACAACTGTTGGTCGGGAGCTCCATGAAATGGGTTTCCATGGCTGAGTAGCAGCACACAAGCCTAAGATTACCATGCATAATGCCAAGCGTCGGAATTGGACAGATTCGCCGCAATTGGACTCTGAAACAGTGAAACGCGTTCTCTGGAGTGATGAATCACACTTCACCATCTGACAGTCAGACGGAAGAATCTGGGTTTGGTGGATGCCAGGACACTACGTGCCCCAATGCATAGTGCCAACCGTAAAGTTTGGTGTAGGAGTAATAATGGTCTGGGACTGTTTTTCATGGTTCGTGCTAGGCCAGTGAAGGGAAATCTGAATGCTAAAGCATACGTACAATGACTTTCTAGACCATTCAGTGTTTCCAACTTTGTGGCAACAGTTTGGGGAAGGTGCTTGCCTACGGAGCTGTGAGGGGAACGGCACCTCAGTACCTCCAGGCTCTGATCAGGCCCTACACCCAAACAAGGGCACTGCGTTCATCCACCTCTGGCCTGCTCGCCTCCCTACCACTGAGGAAGTACAGTTCCCGCGCAGCCCAGTCAAAACTGTTCGCTGCTCTGGCCCCCCAATGGTGGAACAAACTCCCTCACGACGCCAGGACAGCGGAGTCAATCACCACCTTCCGGAGACATCTGAAACCCCACCTCTTTCAGGAATACCTAGGATAGGATAAAGTAATCCTTCTCCCCCCCTTAATATTTTGGTTTCATTGGACCAGCCAATCTGGTTTCCCATGGTCTGAGAGTCCTTTAGCTGCCTTTTGGCAAAACTCTAAGCGGGCTGCCATGTGCCTTTTACTGAGGAGTGTCTTCCAACTGGCCACTCTACCATAAAGGCCTAGTGGAGTGCTGCAGAGATGGTTGCAGAGATGGTTGTCCTCCTGGAAGGTTCTCCCATCTCCACAGAGGAATGCTGGAGCTCTGTCAGAGTGACCATCGGGTTCTTGGTCACCTCCCTGACCAAGGCCCTTCTCCCCCGATTGCTCAGTTTGGCCGAGCAGCCAGCTTTAAGAAGAGTCTTGGTGGTTCCAAACTTCCATTTAACTATGATGGAGGCCACTGTGTTTTGGGGAACCTTCAATGCTGCAGAAAGTTTTTGGTACCCTTCCCCAGATCTTTGCCTTGACACGATCCTGTCTCGGAGCTCTACAGACAATTCCTTCGACCTCATGGCTTGGTTTTTGCTCTGACATGCACTGTCAACTGTGGGATATTATATTGCAGTTGTGTGCCTTTTCAAATAATGTTCAACCAATTGAATTTACCACAGGTCGACTCCAATCAAGTTGTAGAAACATCTCAAGGATGATCAATGGAAACAGGATGCACCCTGAGCTCAATTTTCGAGTCTCATAGCAAAGGCTCTGAATATTTTTGGTATTTCTGTTTTTTTTTGTATATTTGCTCATTTTTTCTAAAAACCTGTATTCACTTTGTCATTATGGGGTATTGTGTGTAGATTTTTTATATTTTTTTTGGCTGATCCAAGATGGCGTAGCAGTCGGACGTGTGTTTTGTCTTGTCCCGTCCTGTATAGTGTAAATATAGTTTTTCCTCGTTTTTTTCTCTGTATATATTTCGTACATATTTTAATCTCACTTTCCAACTACAGGCTGAATATACTCTCCTGCAACCCGCATCACCCAATGTGGTACGGATCTGCTTTTTCTATACTTTAGAATCGGAACCCTCATCAGAAGCTAGCCGCTAACTAGCTACTAGCTAGCCACTGCTAGCGGTCTTCAACGCTAACTAGGACACCAGCGCGACATCTACCCAAAGCATATCAGACTGCTTTTTCTCTACCACATCTCCGGATTCCTACCGCAAGCTCTGAACCTTTATACCGGATCATCGTAAATAGCTAGCTGCAATCCGAGTGGCTACTCCTGGCTAACGTCTCTGTCCCAGAGCAAGCACCAGTTAGCCTGGAGCTAGCCTCGAGCTAAGCCCATCTCCCGACTTGCCGAAGAGGTCCAAAAATACCTAATTTGCCAATTGGCCTGGACCCTCTACTGACCCTCTACTGCCGACACGGAGCCCCGCCGATCCATCACGACTGGTCCGCCAACATAATCGTCCGAGGGGGTTTCAACAGGCTTTTCCGCTGCGACATCGCCAAAGATCCATCTGCTGGCCAAGGCCCGCGAGCTTTCTGAATCGCTGTATCTCCAGCTCACCGCATGAAGAGGAATTAACAGACTCACCCCATCGCGACGTCCCCCAAAGGTTAACTCTCTAGCCCTCGCTATCTCCCTGCTTGCTAATTCGGCCTGCTAACGGCTAGCTTGTCAAGCTCCGGTCCGCTAACTGCTACCTTGTCTAGCTCGGGCCTACGAACTGTTAGCTTGTTAGCACAGGCCTGCTAACCGTCTGAACCACCGCGTCCCAATCACTCTCTGACCCCATTTACTTTCTATCTCTTTTTGATTTTTAATTTGTTTATACCTTCCGGAAACCTGCCTCACCCAATGTGATACGGAATCGCTGTTACTTTTACTCTTATTTTTATTTTTATGACACACTCAAGAACCTCCAGACGCTAACCAGCTAACTAGCTACAAGCTAGTTAGTCATTGTTAGTTTTTTAAAAACCTGGATAACACTCGCCAGCCCAGCCCCCCTGCCCATCCACCGCTGCCCCTGGACACTGATCTCTTGGCTACATAGCTGACGCACGCTGGACTGTCCATTAATCACGGTACTCCTTTCTGCTTGTTTGTCTTACCTGTCGGCCCCGTTGCCTAGTCAACGCCATTTTACCTGCTGTTTGTTGTGCTAGCGGATTAGCCTCGCCTACTGTTTTTAGCTAGCTTTCCAAATTCAACACCTGTGATTACTGTATGCCTCGCTGTATGTCTCTCTCATATGTCAATATGCCTTGTATACTGTTGTTCAGGTTAGTTATAATTGTTTTAGTTCACAATGGAGCCCCTAGACCCACTCTGCATACCCCTGTTACCTCCTTTGTCCCACCTCCCACACATGTGGTGACCTCACCCATTACAACCAGCATGTCCAGAGATACAACCTGTCTCATCATCACCCTGTGCCTGGGCTTACCTCCGCTGTACCCGCACCCCACCATACCCCTGTCTGCGCATTATGCCCTGAATATATTCTACCATGCCCAGAAACCTGCTCCTCTTATCCTCTGCCCCCAACGCTCTAGGCGACCAGTTTTGATAGCCTTTAGCCGCACCCTCATACTACTCCTTCTCTGTTCCGCGGGTGATGTGGAGGTAAACCCAGGCCCTGCATGTCCCCAGGTACCCTCATTTGTTGACTTCTGTGATCGAAAAAGCCTTGGTTTTATGCATGTCAACATCAGAAGCCTCCTCCCTAAGTTTGTTTTACTCACTGCTTTAGCACACTCTGCTAACCCTGATGTCCTTGCCGTGTCTGAATCCTGGCTCAGGAAGGCCACCAAAAATTCAGAGATTTCCATACCCAACTATAACATCTTCCGTCAAGATAGAACTACCAAAGGGGGCGGAGTTGCAGTCTACTGCAGAGATAGCCTGCAAAGTAATGTCATACTTTCCAGGTCCATACCCAAACAGTTCGAACTACTAATTTTGAAAATTACCCTCTCCAGAAATAAGTCTCTCACTGTTGCCGCCTGCTACCGGCCACCCTCAGCTCCCAGCTGTGCCCTGGACACCATTTGTGAATTGATCGCCCCCATCTAGCTTCAGAGTTTGTTCTGTTAGGTGACCTAAACTGGGATATGCTTAACACCCCGGCAGTCCTACAATGTAAGCTAGATGCCCTCAATCTCACTCAAATCATCAAGGAACCCACCAGGTACAACCCTAACTCTGTAAACAAGGGCACCCTCATAGACGTCATCCTGACCAACTGGCCCTCCAAATACACCTCCGCTGTCTTCAACCAGGATCTCAGCGATCACTGCCTCATTGCCTGTATCCGCCACGGAGCCGCAGTCAAACGACCACCCTCATCACTGTCAAACGCTCCCTAAAACACTTCTGTGAGCAGGCCTTTCTAATCGACCTGGCCCGGGTATCCTGGAAGGACATTGACCTCATCCCGTCAGTTGAGGATGCCTGGTCATTCTTTAAAAGTAACTTCCTCACCATTTTAGATAAGCATGCTCCGTTCAAAAATGCAGAACCAAGAACAGATACAGCCCTTGGTTCACTCCAGACCTGACTGCCCTCGACCAGCACAAAAACATCCTGTGGCGGACTGCAATAGCATCGAATAGCCCCGTGATATGCAACTGTTCAGGGAAGTCAGGAACCAATACACGCAGTCAGTCAGGAAAGCTAAGGCCAGCTTCTTCAGGCAGAAGTTTGCATCCTGTAGCTCCAACTCCAAAAAGTTCTGGGACACTGTGAAGTCCATGGAGAACAAGAGCACCTCCTCCCAGCTGCCCACTGCACTGAGGCTAGGTAACACGGTCTCCACCGATAAATCCACGATTATCGAAAGCTTCAATAAGCACTTCTCAACGGCTGGCCATGCCTTCCGCCTGGCTACTCCAACCTCGGCCAACAGCTCCGCCCCCCGCAGCTCCTCGCCCAAGCCTCTCCAGGTTCTCCTTTACCCAAATCCAGATAGCAGATGTTCTGAAAGAGCTGCAAAACCTAGACCCGTACAAATCAGCTGGGCTTGACAATCTGGACCCTCTATTTCTGAAACTATCTGCCGCCATTGTCGCAACCCCTATTACCAGCCTGTTCAACCTCTCTTTCATATCGTCTGAGATCCCCAAGGATTGAAAGCTGCCGCAGTCATCCCCCTCTTCAAAGGGGGAGACACCCTGGACCCAAACTGCTATAGACCTATATCCATCCTGCCCTGCCTATCTAAGGTCTTCGAAAGCCAAGTCAACAAACAGGTCACTGACCATCTCGAATCCCACCGTACCTTCTCCGCTGTGCAATCTGGTTTCCGAGCCGGTCACGGGTGCACCTCAGCCACGCTCAAGGTACTAAACGATATCATAACCGCCATCGATAAAAGACAGTACTGTGCAGCCGTCTTCATCGACCTCGCCAAGGCTTTCGACTCTGTCAATCACCATATTCTTATCGGCAGACTCAATAGCCTCGGTTTCTCGGATGACTGCCTTGCCTGGTTCACCAATTACTTTGCAGACAGAGTTCAGTGTGTTAAATCGGAGGGCATGCTGTCCGGTCCTCTGGCAGTCTCTATGGGGGTGCCACAGGGTTCAATTCTCGGGCCGACTCTTTTCTCTGTATATATCAATGATGTTGCTCTTGCTGCGGGCGATTCCCTGATCCACCTCTACGCAGACGACACCATTCTATATACTTTCGGCCCGTCATTGGACACTGTGCTATCTAACCTCCAAACGAGCTTCAATGCCATACAGCACACCTTCCGTGGCCTCCAACTGCTCTTAAACGCGAGTAAAACCAAATGCATGCTTTCAACCGATCGCTGCCTGCACCCGCATGCCCGACTAGCATCACCACCCTGGATGGTTCCGATCTTGAATATGTGGACATCTATAAGTACCTAGGTGTCTGGCTAGACTGCAAACTCTCCTTCCAGACTCACATCAAACATCTCCAATCGAAAATCAAATCAAGAGTCGGCTTTCTATTCCGCAACAAAGCCTCCTTCACTCACGCCGCCAAGCTTACCCTAGTAAAACTGACTATCCTACCGATCCTCGATTTCGGCGATGTCATCTACAAAATGGCTTCCAACACTCTACTCAGCAAACTGGATGCAGTCTATCATAGTGCCATCCGTTTTGTCACCAAAGCACCTTATACCACCCACCACTGCGACTTGTATGCTCTAGTCGGCTGGCCCTCGCTACATATTCGTCGCCAGACCCACTGGCTCCAGGTCATCTATAAGTCCATGCTAGGTAAAGCTCCGCCTTATCTCAGTTCACTGGTCACGATGGCAACACCCATCCGTAGCACACGCTCCAGCAGGTGTATCTCACTGATCATCCCTAAAGCCAACACCTCATTTGGCCGCCTTTCGTTCCAGTACTCTGCTGCCTGTGACTGGAACGAACTGCAAAATCGCTGAAGTTGGAGACTTTTATCTCCTCACCAACTTCAAACATCAGCTATCCGAGCAGCTAACCGATCGCTGCAGCTGTACATAGTCTATTGGTAAATAGCCCACCCATTTTCACCTACCTCATTCCCATACTGTTTTTATACTGTTTTTTTTATTTATTTATTTACTTTTCTGCTCTTTTGCACACCAATATCTCTACCTGTACATGACCATCTGATCATTTATCACCCCAGTGTTAATCTGCAAAATTGTATTATTCGCCTACCTCCTCATGCCTTTGCACACATTGTATATAGTCTGCCCATTTTTTTCTTCTACTGTGTTATTGACTTGTTAATTGTTTACTCCATGTGTAACTCTGTGTTGTCTGTTCACACTTGCTATGCTTTATCTTGGCCAGGTCGCAGTTGCAAATGAGAACTTGTTCTCAACTAGCCTACCTGGTTAAATAAAGGTGAAAAAAAAAAAAAAAAAGATGACGCGCTAGGTTAGCTGTAGGTCAGTTGTATGTTAACTATAGGTTAATAGAATACAGTTTGATACTCTTATGTCTATTGGATGGCATATTCTCGCTGGCTTTCATTTTGGACAGATGGGTAAATCAACACTCAGACTGAATTGAGGTGTTTGTACATATGATTGTAGGGTTGTAGTTTTCGAGAATTAAACTACATGTTAATATGGTATTCCAGTTTGATTGACAGCTGTATTGATGTCTCTGTTTGTTCTTCCTCAGGGATCATCTCTACGTTCCTCCATGTCCACCCGTTTGGAGCCAGCATCGAATACATCTTCTCTTACCTACAGCAGCTGGACACCAAGGTACTGCTGGCACACACACACACACACACACACACACACTGCCACACATGAAGCTGCCAGTGATCAACCATTTTCAGCTACAATAATGATAGTTAGTTAGGCTACATGGAAAGTTAGGCTACATGGAGGGGATTATTCGGTAGTCAGGCTGACCCCTAGTGTTCGCTTCAAGTTATTTAGGGATGATGAGGTTGTGGCAATGTGAAGATAAGAATTCCAGAGTATGGTACCTTTGTATCTGAAAGAGAATTGACTATGTGAGGTGCGGCAATGGGGAGGGTGAAGGTTATTGCAGTGTCTTATGTTAAATAGATGGATTTCAGAATTAACCTGGAAGAATCCATTGAAGGGTTTAGATAAACTGTCTAAGTATGAGTATTTGTAGATGAAAGTGCATAATTGGCGTACATTAATGTTGTAAATAGACAAGAAATTTAGTTTCTTTAAACAAAGGTGTAGATGGAGCCAGGTAATGACAAGTGGTTGCTAAGTCTTGCTGTATGATGAGTCATTTGTGTTGGTAGGAGTCCTATGTACTGTCCCAGACAATATTATAGTTAATGAGATATGGATAAATTAAGCTATAGTAAAGAGTTAGGAAGCAAGCCTGATGAACCAAACCACTAATATTTATGACAAATTGAATATGATCTTTCCAGGATTACTTTTCATCAACTAGAACTCGGGGAATCTAGTGGATGTGACTTGTTCCATTTCATTACCACCAATTTAGATTCTGGCTCTTTCTTTTACAATATTTCTTATTCTTACTAGTGAATACAATAAAGTTAGATTTTTTTAACATTTAAAGATAATTTGTTTATCTGACACCATTCCAAAGATGTGGCCATACCTGAGTTGGCTTCATTAATTAGTGAACCAACATTCTTGTGCGATAAAATCAAATTGGTGTCATCAGCAAAGAGAAGGGAAGTATGGTAGAAGACACAGCAGCAAGGTCATTGGTATAAATTAGGAATAACAACGGTCCAATTATAGAACCCTGTGGCACACTGCAGGATGACGTGACCCTGGTAAATGCACAGCCGTTTGCATCTATCATAAACATAATTATATAATAAATAATATATATAATCATGGAAACCTTAATAATACAATTTAGAGAGTAATATTTCATGATCAACCGTGTCAAACGCTTTGGATAAATCTAAAAAGATTCCAAGAGCGTATTCATTGTTGTTAAGCCACCGTCCTTTTACACCGTGCTTTTACACCTGCATTGCTTGCTGTTTGGGGTTTTAGGCTGGGTTTCTGTACAGCACTTTGAGATATCAGCTGATATACGAAGGGCTATATAAATACATTTGATTTGATTTGATTTGTTAAGGGCTGTAAAGCTTTTATCCACAAGTTGCAGATGAGACATATCTGTGGAGTAGGTTTTACGAAAACCTTATTGGTGCTCATATAGAATACAGTGTTGATTTAAATGTTTCAACATTCTCTTATCCACCATTGTTCTAGGATTTTTGTCACAAACGCCTGGAGTGGTGGGTGCAGAGTCAAATGCAGAGAGCAGAGGATACTGGGGAAACCGACTTTATTAGAATTCCCAAAACCAACGCCCAAAACAACGGGCGAAAAATCGACAGAAGATAGTCCAACCCAACACATGGCACAAACGGACAGGAACACAACACGCACAACCTGACTAACAGAAAAACAATCCCACACAAAAATAGGCGGCCTAACAGGCTTAAATAGACATGAATCAAGAAACGAAATAAGAGACAGGTGCAACCAATAAGACCAAACAAACAGAAAAGGAAAAGGGGATCGGTGGCGACTAGTAGACCGGCGACGACGAGCGCCGAGCGCCGCCCGAACAGGAAGAGGAGCCACCTTTGGTGGGAGTCGTGACAATTTTAGAAAAACATGGTGGTGCAGATATTGGACGATAATTTGTTAAAGATCCCAGATTTATAGAGGGGTATAACTTTGGTAATTTTCAAATCTTCAGGAACAATCCCAGTTTGCATAGATTTGGTGAAGATATACGTTAGAGGCTCAGTAATCGAGGAAGACACTGATTTCACCAAAGAGGCACCAATCTCATCATGACCTGCTGCTGATATCTTTAAATGATCAATTACCTCCATCACCTCCATTACATCAGGAGGATCAAACTGAAGCATCTTAAAGCGCTATAAAAGACACCTGTCCACAACCTCAAACAGTCACACTCCAAACTCCACTATGGCCAAGACCAAAGAGCTGTCAAAGGACACCAGAAACAAAATTGTAGACCTGCACCAGGCTGGGAAGACTGAATCTGCAATAGGTAAGCAGCTTGGTTTGAGGAAATCAACTGTGGGAGCAATTATTAGGAATGGAAGACATATAAGACCACTGATAATCTCCCTCGATCTGGGGCTCCACGCAAGATCTCACCCCGTGAGGTCAAAATGATCACAAGAACAGTGAGTAAAAATCCCAGAACCACACGGTGGGACCTAGTGAATGACCTGCAGAGAGCTGGGACCAAAGTAACAAAGCCTACCATCAGTAACACACTACGCCGCCAGGGATTCAAATCCTGCAGTGCCAGACGTGTCCCCCTGCTTAAGCCAGTACATGTCCAGGCCCGTCTGAAGTTTGCTAGAGAGCATTTGGATGATCCAGAAGAAGATTGGGAGAATGTCATATGGTCAGCTGAAACCAAAATATAACTTTTTGGTAAAAACTCAACTCGTCGTGTTTGGAGGACAAAGAATGCTGAGTTGCATCCAAAGAACACCATACCTACTGTGAAGCATGGGGGTGGAAACATCATGCTTTGGGGCTGTTTTTCTGCAAAGGGACCAGAACGACTGATCCGTGTAAAGGAAAGAATGAATGTGGCCATGTATCGTGAGATTTTGAGTGAAAACCTCCTTCCATCAGGGAGGGCATTGAATATGAAATGTGGCTGGGTCTTTCAGCATGACAATGATCCCAAACACACCGCAATGAAGAGGCTTCGTAAGAAGCATTTCAAGGTCCTGGAGTGGCCTAGCCAGTCTCCAGATCTCAACCCCATAGAAAATCTTTGGAGGGAGTTGAAAGTCCGTGTTGCCCAGCAACAGCCCCAAAACATCACTGCTCTAGAGGAGATCTGCTTGGAGGAATGGGCCAAAATACCAGCAACAGTGTGTGAAAACCTTGTGAAGACTTACAGAAAACGTTTGACCTCTGTCATTACCAACAAAGGGTATATAACAAAGTATTGAGATAAACTTTTGTTATTGACCAAATACTTATTTTTCCACCATAATTTGAAAATAAATTCATAAAAAATCCTACAATGTGATTTTCTGGATTTTTTTCCCTCATTTGTCTGTCATAGTTGAAGTGTACCTATGATGAAAATGACAGGCCTCTCTCATCTTTTTAAGTGGGAGAACTTGCACAATTGGTGGCTGACTAAATACTTTTTTGCCCCACTGTAAGACCACTGAAGACTTCAGAGGGTTATGACATTTAGAGCAATGTGTGTTTTTGGTCATGAGGGTAGAGTTGGGTCCTCATTCAAAGGCTAGGGCAGTGTAAACACAAAGATAACTGAGTTATTTAGCTTGTTTTACCCCAGAGTCCACTTTAAAGAGGCCTGAGATTGGTTATTTTTATGAGGGCTAGGTATGAAAACACCCTTACAATACATTATCACACACATCACACACAACCAGCTGAGCAATAGAGGCATCCTGGCACCTTGCTCCACGCGCACGCACGCACGCACACACACACACACACACACACACACACACACACACACACACACACACACACACACACACACACACACACACACACACATATACACACACACACACACACACACACACATATACACACATACACACACACGCACACACACACACACACACACACACACACACACACACACACACACACACAGCGAGCTGTCCTGTCTCCTCGCTCCAACACACACACCATGTCACGGATTAAGCATCCCCACTGGGTTGACATATGGGCCTGATGTATGCCAGAGCCCCACTGCGCAGTTTGAGCCTCCTGGCTCAGTCAGCCTTGAATCCCCTAGTGCGGGCAGAGTCCCATGGTGCAGCCAAAGTCTTCTTGTGCAGTCTCATCTAATTTCAGGCCCTTGATGCAGGCTCCGCTTCAGGTTTGAGTTGGGGTTGATGCTAAGCCATTAACTTTCCTCTCCTCTCACTCCCTCCAGATACAGTGTATGCTATTTCCTATTATCTCCCATAGCTCCAGCACTGTAGAAACAAGGAAAGGATATCTCTCTGTATCTCCCAGTGCTTCAGTACTATATACATGAATATAGGATGTACAGTTGGAAGTTTACAAATAAATTTAACTCAGTTTTCACAATTCCTGACATTTAATCCTCATCTTAGGTCAGTTAGAATCACCACTTTATTTTAAGAATGTGAAATGTCAGAATAATAGCAGAGAATTATTTATTTCAGCTTTTATTTCTTTCATCACATTCTCAGTGGGTCAGAAGTTTACATACACTCAATTAGTACTTGGTAGCATTGCCTTTAAATTGTTTAACTTGGGTCAAACATTTCGGGTAGCCTTCCACAAACTTCCCACAGTAAGTTGGGTGAATAAGTTGGCCCATTCTTCTCGACAGAGCTGGTGTAACTGAGTTAGGTTTGTAGGCCTCCTTGCTCATACAGGCTTTTTCAGTTCTGCCCACACATTTTCTATGGGATTGAGGTCAGGGCATTGTGATGGCCACTCCAATACCTTGACATTGTTGTCCTTAAGCCATTTTGCCACAACTGGAAGTATGCTTGGGATCATTGTCCATTTGGAAGTCCCATTTGCGAGCAAGCTTTAACCTCCTGACTGATGTCTTGATATGTTGCTTCAATATATCCACATATTTTTACCTCATGATGCCATCTATTTTGTGAAGTGCACCAGTCCCTCCTGCAGCAAAGCACCCACACAACATGATGCTGCCACCCCCGTGCTTCACTGTTGGGATGGTGTTCTTCGGCTTGCTAGCCTTCCCCCTTTTCCTCCAAACATAATGATGGTCATTATGGCCAAACAGTTCTATTTTTGTTTCATCAGACCAGAGGACATTTCTCTAAAGTACGATCTTTGTCCCCATGTGCAGTTGCAAACCGTAGTCTGGCCTTGTTATGGTGGTTTTGGAGCAGTGGCTTCTTCCTTGCTGAGCGGCCTTTCAGGTTATGTCGATATAGGACTCGTTTTACTGTAGATATAGATACTTTTTGTGCCTGTTTCCTCCAGAATCTTCACAAGGTCCTTTGCTGTTGTTCTTTGCTGTTGTTCTGGGATTGATTTGCACTTTTCGCACCAAAGTACGTTCATCTCTCCTTCCTGAGTGATATGACGGCTGTGTGGTCCCATGGTGTTTATAGTTGCGTACTATTGTTTGTACAAATGAACGTGCTACCTTCAGGCATTTGGAAATTGCTCCCATGGATGAACCAGACTCGTGGAGGTCTACTTTTTTTTCTGAGGTCTTGACTGATTTCTCTTGATTTTCCCATGATGTCAAGCAAAGAAGCACTGAGTTTGAAGGTAGGCCTTGAAATACATCCACAGATACACCTCCAATTGACTCAAATGAGGTCAATTAGCCTACCAGAAGCTTCTAAAGCCATGACATAATTTTCTGGAATTTTCCAAGCTGTTTACAGGCACAGGCAACTTAGTGTATGTAAACCTCTGACCCACTGGAATTGTGATACTGTGAATTATATGTGAAATAATCTGTCTGTAAACAATTATTGGAAAAATTACTTGTGTCATGCACAAAGTAGATATCCTAACCGACTTGCCAAAACTATTGTTTTTTAACAAGAAATTTGTGGAGTGGTTGAAAAACTAGTTTTAATGACTCCAACCTAAGTGTATGTAAACTTCCGACTTCAACTGTATCTCTATCTCCCATAGCTACAGTACAATAGACATGAATATATTATTTATCTCTGTATCTCCCAATGCTACAGTACTATAGACATTCATATAGGATATCCATCTGTATCTCCCAGTACTACAGTACTATAGACATGAATATAGGATATCCATCTCCCAGTGCTACAGTACTATAGACATGAATATAGGATATCTCTGCATCCCCCAGTGCTACAGTACTATAGACATGAATATAGGATATCTCTGCATCCCCCAGTGCTACAGTACTATAGACATGAATATAGGATATCTATATCTCCCTTAGCTACAGTACTATAGACATGAATATAGGATATCTCTGTATCTCCCAGTGCTACAGTACTATAGACATGAATATAGGATATCTCTGTATCTCTCAGTGCTACAGTACTATAGACATGAATATAGGATATCTCTATATCTCCCAGTGCTACAGTACTATAGACATGAATATAGGATATCTATATCTCCCAGTGCTACAGTACTATAGACATTAATATAGGATATCTCTGTATCTCCCAGTGCTACAGTACTATAGACATGAATATAGGATATCTCTGTATCTCTCAGTGCTACAGTACTATAGACATGAATATAGGATATCTCTGTATCTCCCAGTGCTACAGTACTATAGACATGAATATAGGATATCTTTGTATCTCTCAGTGCTACAGTACTATAGACATGAATATAGGATATCTCTATATCTCCCAGTGCTACAGTACTATAGACATGAATATAGGATATCTCTGTATCTCTCAGTGCTACAGTACTATAGACATGAATATAGGATATCTCTATCTCTCAGTGCTACAGTACTATAGACATTAATATAGGATATCTCTATTATCCCAGTGCTACAGTACTATAGCCATGAATATAGGATATCTCTATTATCCCAGTGCTCTTGTGGAAGTGTCTCAGTGTGATTTCCCTGGACACTGAGACCTGTTACATCTGGATCCTTCCTGTCTCTCCCTGACGAAGCAGAGCGGTTTTATTTATTCTGACACTTTGCTAAAACACCCGTCTCCACGTCGGGCTCCTCAGGGGCCTTTCTGGGATCTCAGCACTCCTCTGCTCTCGACTGTCAGATTGATTCTGTTCTTTTCTCTCCTCCACATATGACCACCACACTCACTGACACCTCCGCAAGGAGGCCTTCAGGTATGCTATATGGCCACTCTTACTGCTATCTCCATGAGGAGGCGCTCAGACATGACTACTCTTACTACTGCCTCCATGAGGAGACTCTCAGACATGACTACTCTTACTGCCCGTTCCATGATGAGGCCCTCAGACATGACTACTCTTACTGTTACCTCAATGTGGAGGCCCTCAGATATGACTACTCTTACTGCCACCTCCATGAGGAGGCCCTCGGATATGACTACTCTTACTGCTACCTCCATGATGAGGACCTCAGACATGACTCCTCTTACTATTACCTCAATGTGGAGCCCCTCAGACATGACTACTCTTACTGTCACCTCTATGATGAAGCCCTCAGGCATGACTCCTCTTACTGCCACCTCCATGAAGAGGCACTCTTATACACTACTTTACCAAAAGTATGTGGATACGAGCTCGTCGAACATCTCATTACAAAATCATGGGCATTAATATGGAGTTGGTCCTCATTTTGCTGTTATAACAGCCTCCGCTGTTCTGGGAAGGCTTTCCACTAGATGTTGGAACATTGCTGCGGGAACTTGATTTGATTCAGCCACGAGAGCATTTTTGAGGTCAGACACTGACGTTGGTTGATTAGGCCTAGCTCGCAATCATCGTTCCAATTCATCCCAAAGGTGTTCGATGGGGTTGAGGTCAGGGCTCTGTGCAGGCCAGTCAAGTTCTCCACACCAATCTCGACAAACTATTTCTGTATGGAACTTGCTTTGTGCACAGGGGCATTGGCATGCTGAAACAGGAACGGACCTTCCCCAAACAGGAGAGCGCTACCTTCCACAAGACCTTCCCCAATCTGCCACACATTTGGAAATACAGAATTATCTTGAATTTAATTGTATGCTGTAGCGTTAAGATTTCCCTTCACTGGACTAAGGGGCCTAGACCGAACTATGAAAAACAGCCCCAGATCATTAAATCTCCTCCAACAACTTTACAGTTGGCCCTATGCATTCGGCAGGTAGCGTTCTCCTGGCTTCCCCCAAATCTAGATTAGTCCGTCGGACTGTCAGATGGTGAAGTGTGATTCATCACTCCAGAGAATGCGTTTCCACGGCTCCAGAGTCCAATGGCGGCGAGAGTCACACCACTCCAGTCGTCACTTCACATTGCACATTGTGATCTCAGGCTTGTATGCGGCTGCTCGGCCATGGAAACCCATTTCATGAATCTCCCGATGAACAGTTCTTGTGCTGACGTTGCTTTCAGACGCAGTTTAGAACTCGGTACTGTGTGTTGCAACCGAGGATAGACCATTTTTACAACCTCTCTGCACTTATCAACACACTGACTCATTCCTTTTTTCTCCGTTTGGATTTTCCATTAAGGTCGGAGGGTGTGTTTGTTCCCACGCTGCTTCTCTGTAACACCACACAACAAGTCCACAGAGCTTTGTCAACAGTCATCACTGGATTCTCCACTAACTACATTACTCTCTACTTATCTACTGTGTTCATGATTCACTACTACATTGTTGAAGATGACACACCATTGACATCTTCATGATATAGTGTTTAATACATACTGACAGGGTTTTACCCATCTGGTACTTACACATGTTTTTTCTCGGTATACAATGATACAGTGCTTCCTGCTGTCATTGTTTTGTGTAATCTCACCTTTTTAAAGTGACGCTATATCCTAGTTTGATGGTATTGCATATGTACAGTTGAAGTCGGAAGTTTACATACACCTTAGCCAAAATTCATTCAGTTTTTCACAATTCCTGACATAGTAAAAATTCCCTGTCTTAGGTCAGTTAGGATCACCACTGTATTTTAAGAATGTGAAATGTCAGAATAATAGTAGAGAGAATGATTTATTTCAGCTTTTGTTTCTTTCATCACATTCCCAGTGGGTAAGAAGTTTACATACACTCAATTAGTATTTGGTAGCATTGCCTTTAAATTGTTTAACTTGGGTCAAACATTAATGGGTGGCCTTCCACAAGCTTCCCACAAGAAGTTGGGTGGATTTTGGCCCATTCCTCCTGACAGAGCTGGTGTAACTGTGTCAGGTTTGTGGGCCTCCTTGTTCGCACACACTTTTTCAGTTCTGCCCACACATTTTCTATGGGATTGAGGTCAGGAATTTGTAATGGCCACTCCAATACCTTGACTTTGTTGTCCTTAAGCCATTTTGCCACAACTTTGGAAGTATGCTTTGTCATTGTCAATTTTGAAGACCCCTTTGCGACCAAGCTTTCACTTCCTGACTGATGTCTTGAGATGTTGCTTCAATATATCCGCATCATTTTCCTACCTCATGATGCCATCTATTTTGTGAAGTGCACCAGTCCCTCCTGCAGTAAAGCGCCCCCACAACATGATGCTGCCACCCCCGTGCTTTACAGTTGGAATGGTGTTCTTCGGCTTGCAAGCCTCCCCCTATTCCCTCCAAACATAATGATGGTCATTATGGCCAAACAGTTCTATTTTTGTTTCATCAGATCAGAGGACATTTCTCCAAAAGTACGATCTTTGTACCCATGTGCAGTTGCAAACCGTAGTCTGGCTTTTTTTATGGCGGTTTTGGAGCAGTGGCTTCTTCCTTGCTGAGCGGCCTTTCATGTTATGACGATATAGGACTCGTTTTACTGTGGATATAGAAACTTTTGTACCAGTTTCCTCCAGCATCTTCACAAGGTCCTTTGCTGTTGTTCTGGGATCAATTTGCACTTTTCGCACCAAAGTACGTTCATCTTTAGGAGACAGAATACATCTCCTTCCTGAGCGGTATGATGGCTGCGTGGTCCCATGATGTTTTACTTTTGTTTGTACAGATGAACGTGGTACCTTCAGGCATTTGGAAATTGCTCCCATGGATGAACCAGACTTGTGGAGGTCTAAATTTTTTTTCTGAGGTCTTGACTGATTTCTCTTGATTTTCCCATGATGTCAAGCAAAGAGGCACTGAGTTTGAAGGTAGGCCTTGAAATACATCCACATATACACCTCCAATGGACTCAAATGAGGTCAATTAGCCTACCAGAAGCTTCTAAAGCCATGACATAATTTTCTGGAATTTTCCAAGCTGTTTAAAGGCACAGTCAACTTAGTGTAATGTAACTTCTGACCCACTGGAAATGTCATACCATGAATTATAAGTGAAATAATCTGTCTGTAAACAATTTTTGGAAAAATGACTTGTATCATGCACAAAGTAGATGTCCTAACCAACTTGCCAAAACTATTGTTTTTTGAACAAGACATTTGTGGAGTGGTTGAAAACAAGTTTTAATGATTCCAACCTAAGTGTATGTAAACTTCTGACTTCAACTGTACGTGTGGGTTTGTCAAATCAAATCAAATGTTATTGGTCACATACACATGATTACCAGATGTTATTGCGAGTGTAGCGAAATGCTTTTTAAATGTTTCTAGATCCAACAGTGCAGCAGTATCTAACAGGTAATATCTAACAATTCCACAACAAAACCTAATATTTAACAAATTCCACAACAAAATCTTATACACACAATCTAGTAAAGGAATGGGATAAGAATATATAAGCATAAAATATTTGGATGAGCGAGCAGTGATAGAGCAGCTAAGATGCAATAGATAGTGAAGGATATAGTATACATAATATACATATGAGATGAGTAATGCGAGATATGTAAACATTATTAAAGTGGCATTATTAAAGTGACTAGTGTTCCATTTATTAAAGTGGCCAGCTGTAGGTAGACAGCTGCCTCTCTGTGCTAGTGGTGGTTGTTTAACAATCTAATTACCTTGAGATAGAAGCTAATATTCAATCTCTCTGTCCCAGCGTTGATGCACCTGTACTGACCTCGCCTTCTGGACAGAAGCAGGGTGAACATGCAGTGGCTCGGGTGGTTATTGTCCCTGATTATGTTTTTTGCCTTCCTGTGACATCGGGTGTTGTAGGTGTCCTGGAGGGCAGGTAATTTGCCCCATGTGATGCATTGTGCAGACCGCACCACCCTCTGGAGAGCCTTGCAGTTGTGGGTGGTGCAGTTCCCATACCAGTCGGTGATACAGCCCGACAGGATGCTCTCAATTGTGCACCTGTAAAAGCTAGTGAGGGTTTTTGGTGTCAAGCCAAATTCTTTCAGCCTCCTGAGGTTGAAGAGTTGTAGTGGCACCTTCTTCACCACACTGTCTGTGTGCATGGACCATTTCAGTTTGTCTGTGAAATGTACACTGAGGAACTTAAAACTTTCCACCTTCTCCACTGCTGTCCCATCAATGTGGATAGGGGGGTGCTCCCTTTGCTGTTTCCCGAAGTCCACGATTATCTCTTTTGTTTTGCTGACATTGAGTGAGAAGTTATTTTCCTGACACCACATTCCGAGGGCCCTCACCTCCTCCCTGTAGGCTGTCTCGTTGTTGTTGGTAATCAAGCCTAACACTGTTGTGTAGTCTGCAAACTTCATGATTGAGTTGGAGGTGTGCATGGCATCGCAGTCGTGGGTGAACAGGGAGTACAGAAGGGGGCTGAGAACGCACCCTTGTGGGACCCCAGTGTTGAGGATCAGCAGAGTCGAGATGTTGTTTCCTACCTTCACCACCTTTGGGCGGCCCGTCAGGAAGTCCAGGAACCAGTTGCACAGGGCTGGGTCAAGACCCAGGGTCTCAAGCTTAATGATGTGTTTGGAGGGTACTATGGTATTGAATGCTGAGCTGTAGTCAATGAACAGCATTCTTACATAGGTATTCCTCTTGTCCAGATGGGATAGGGCAATGTGCAGTGTGTTGGCGATTGCATCGACTGTGGACCTATTGGGGCAGTAAGCAAATTGAAGTGGGTCTAGAGCAGGGGTCCCCAAACTTTTTCCTGTGAGGGCCACATAACTTTTCCCTTCTCTGATGGGGGGCCGGTGTCAGTTTGTAACAGAAAAAGTGTGACGATCGTAGGGGAGCTTAAAAAATTTATTGTTTTCCAGAAAGCCACACATAACCAAATAACCCTTTCCAGGTTCTTTACAGAAAAAAAGTCAGGAAACAAATAATAACACTATTAATGAAATAAATAATAACTAAATAACCCTCTCTGAGTTCTTCACAGAAAAAACAGGAAATAAATAATAACTAAATAACTCTCTCTGGGTTCTTCATAGAAAAAAAAGCCATGGAACATTAACTTTCTGTCGTGCCATGCACAATCTTAACAGATAAAAGTTCAGCTCAGTTGTCAGAGCAGAATCTCTCTGACACATATGAGCAGTCTCTTAAAGTTCTTGTGTTCCTTCCTTATAATCCTTTTGTAGGTTCCAGTAGGCTTGTAGACACCGCTGTTTGCAGCTCTCTCTCATCAACTTCCCTGTGAAAACCACAAAAGAAGCAGGTTGAGAAACTGAACTAAGTGATACAGCACCTACACAGCACAATACATTTCACTACCAGTATGGTTGTAAAGATGGATTTTATCCCAGTAGATTTTATTATGATTATATTTGTTTATGCTCAGAATGAGAAAAGTGAGCTTACCTATGTATGTTCATCAGTGTGAACTGTGGGCCTGCATCTGGCTGGTGAGAAGTTGAATATCAGGTTCCATTCTAGTTACAGCCAGTCTCAAGCACTGATGCAAATGTTCATCTGTCAATCTTGATCTCATCGGGGTTTTCAGCAGTTTCATGCGAGAAAAGGTTTTCTCGCAGATATACGTGCTGCCAAAAACTGTGGACATTTTCATTGCGTGTTTTTTGATGTTTGGATATGTATCGTTTGGGAGGGCGGCATAGAAGTCAATGAGACTGTTGGGCTTGAATGCGTCTTTCAGAACATCACAGTTCTGTAACTCAGCCAACTCAAACTGATATGAAGGCTGGGCTTCATCAATGTCGGCAACAAAGGGGTTCTGAAAAAGACGGATTTCTTTTGCATGAACATGTAGTTCACTGAATCGCACACCGAACTCCGCCTTCAGCATTTCCAGTGCTTCCACGCACTTTTCAGCTGGGAACGGGACCGCTGGGCATATACATTACTCCCGATTTCTTCAACGCGTCTGGTGATTGTACTCGCCGACAGACTTACGGCATTAAATGCATCTTTCTTCTCGGGACACACCTCCTCCGCGACAGCATCCATACATTTCTTAACCTGTTGCTTCTACTCGGGATGCTTGCGTCCCAACTAGAGCTCTGGAAATGCAAATGCGCTACGCTAAATGCTAATAGTATTAGTTAAAACTCAAAAGTTCATTAAAATACACATGCAGGGTATCGAACTAAAGCTACACTCGTTGTGAATCCAGGCAACAAGTCAGATTTTTAAAATGCTTTTCGGCGAAAGCATGATAAGCTATTATCTGATAGCATGCAACACCCCAAAAGACCCACAGGGGACGTAAACAAAATAATTAGCATTTCGGCGTTACACAAACCGCACAATAAAATAGAAAACATTCATTACCTTTCACCATCTTCTTTGTTGGCACTCCTAGATGTCCCATAAACACTATTTGGGTCTTTATTTCGATTAAATCGGTCCATATAAAGCCTAGATATTGTTATATGTAGACTGTGTGATAAACGAAAAAAACATTGTTTCAAAACGTAACGTCATTTTTTTTTAATTCAAAAAGTCGACGATAAACTTTCACAAAACACTTCGAAATACGTTTGTAATGCAACTTTAGGTATTAGTAAACGTTAATAAGCGATAAAATTCATCAGGAGGCGATGTAAAGATCATTAGCTGTCCGTCTGGAAAAATGTCCGGCTAGAAACTCAACGAAAATATCCGGTCCTAGACCGGATTAGATACGGTGTCCTGTATGTGTTTGACCAAGAAAAAACTCGAAGGGAAATGACAAGACTCTAGACACCCTGTGGAAGCTGTAGGTACTGCAACCTCAGTCAATTAATTGTGGTTCACGTTTATCAATGGGTTCAAGTAGCGCATGGATATATTTTCCCCATTTTCAGTGATCAGTTTTTCCTGTGCTTTTCGATGTAAATGCCGTTCTGGTAAAGCCACAGCAGTGATTTAACCAGTTTTTTAAACGTCTGAGTGTTTTCTATCCACACAGACTAAGCAAATGCATATACCATATTCCTGGCATGAGTAGCAGGGCGCTGAAATGTTGCGCGATTTTTAACAGAATGTTCAAAAAAGTAGAGGGTCGACTGAAGAGGTTAACAAACTCTCCGTCAGTGAAAGGCTTACCGCTTCTTGCTATCAGTTTAGCAACCCGAAAGCTGGCCCGAACGGATGCCTGGTTCAGCTGAGCTTGGCGTACAAATGTATTCTGCTGAGATAGTAGTCCACTTTTTAGCTTTGAGAGTTTGTCTGCTCGTATTTGGCCTTGCAAGCTATCGTACTTGTCTTTGTGACGGGATTCATAGTGTCGGCGAAGATTGTATTCTTTGAATACCGCCACCGTCTCTTGACAGATGAGACAAACAGCCTTTTCTTTGCATTGAACAAAAAAAAATCGTTTGTCCACTGCAGGTTAAATACCCTGCATTCTGAATCAATTTTTCTCTTAACTAACCTTTTCGCCATTATTCCGTTCTCTCTTTGACAGGGCCGGGCCTAGGATTTTTTTTCTGGAGGCCAAATAGGAAAAAAATTCGATAGCGTCTCTGGTATTGTTCAGAGGGCCGGGCCAAATGTGCTGACGGGCCGTATCCGGCCCGCGGGCCGTAGTTTGGTGACCACTGGTCTAGAGTGTCAGGTAGGGTGGAGGTGATATGGTCCTTGACTAGTCTCTCAAAGCACTTCATGATGACAGAAGTGAGTGCTACAGGGCGATAGTCATTTAGTTCAGTTACCTTAGCTTTCTTGGGAACAGGAACAATGGTGCCCATCTTGAAGCATGTGGGGACAGCAGACTGGGATAGGGATTGATTTAATATGTCCGTAAACACACCAGCCAGCTGGTCTGTGCATGCTCTGAGGACAAGACTAGAGATGCAGTCTGGGCTGGCAGCCTTGCGCGGGTTAACACGTTTAAATGTTTTACTCACGTCGGCCACGGAGAAGGAGAGACTACAGTCTTTGGTAGCAGGCCGCGTCAGTGGCACTGTATTGTCCTCAAGGCGTGCAAAGAAGTTGTTTAATTTCTCTGGCAGCCAAGACCTCGATGTCCGCGACGGCTGGTTTTCTTTTTGTAATCTGAGATGGTCTGTGGACCCTGCAACATACGTCTCGTGTTTGAGCCTTTGAATTGCGACTCCACTTTGTCTCTATACTGACACTTTGCTTGATTGATTGCCTTACTGAGGGAATAACTACACTGTTTATATTCGGCCATATTTCCAGTCGCCTTGCCATGATTAAATGTGATGGTATGTGTTTTCAGTTTTGCGCGAATTATGCCATCAATCCATGGTTTCTGGTTAGGGAAGGTGTTAATAGTCACAGTGTGTACAGCATCTCCTATACACTTCCTTATAAACTCGCTCACCGAGTCAGCGTATACTGTACGTCAATGTTATTATCTGAGGCAACCCAGAACATATCCCAGTCCATGTGATCGAAGCAATCTTGAAGCATGGAATCCGATTGGTCAGACCAGCAATAGATAGCACAGGCGTTTCCTGTTTTAGTTACTTGAGCAACAAGATGAGGTCATGGTCAGATTTGCCAAAAGGGGGGCGGGGGAGGGCCTTGTATGCAATCATCTTGTGATGAGTATTGTGTTGGTGTTGGCGTTTGTCACTCAGATCAGTTCATCTGAGATGTGGGGCTCTTTGAGTTTGTAGGAGTGTGTATCAAATCTGTGTGTTACGTTTGTATTGTGATTGTATCTGTGGATGTGTGTCAGTGTATTTATCAAATGTGTATTTATAGTGTGTGTGTGTGTGTGTTTCAGATAAACACCGGACAGGTGGGGGCTCTACTGGGTCGGCTGCCCTGTACCTTCAGACAGGAGCTGACAGGGGTGGGTGCCAGCCTGGAGAAACGCTGGAAGTTCTGTGGTTTCGAGGGAATCAAGACCAAATAGAGCATTACAGAGACACAGCGGATATCACAGAGACACAGAAGAAACAGCATTAGGCTGCATTATGAGGACACTGAGGAAACAACCTCTGTGTACGTGACAGAGAGGGTGACTCGTCTCCAGGGTGACACCTCCAACACCACACTGCTCTGCTCTGTGCCCGACTCTGCAACGCCTCATGAGATAGAACACTGGGATTCCCAGAGGAGTATCAGTCCAGAGGTGCCAGGGGATTGGCTGTTAGTCCATCACATTGGTGGACTGAACCGTTCTCAGAGCCTCTAACTGGTTAACTCTGCTGTCAATCAACCAAGACTACTACCCAGGGCCACGTTCAGTTGCCAAACGTTGTTGAAAGTTGCAAATAGAAATGCCATGAATAGCCAACATGATTCCTCAGTCAACGAGTTCGGAAAGGCATGTTTGTTCTATGTTGTACATTTCTATCGGAAAGTTCCTAAATGTTGTGGTCTGCTGAACGTGCCCCAGGGAGGATATCAGGGTCTGCTGAACACTTTCCACCTCCTTCTGCCTTTCTCTTTTCTCTCTTTTGTTCCTTGTTTGGGCAATTCTATAAATAGATTGTATATATTACCATACTTTTTGTATGGGCATCGTCATACCAGATGATTTCAGGAGCTATCAGGTGGTTGTTGTTTGTTTTCCATGTGAACCAACTGAAAATTCTCAACCAATGTGTATTCAGTTTTAATTTAGTATTCAGCGCTCTTTGTTTGAACTCAAAGAATAATCAAGGACCAACAATTAGCATTTCCTATGCCCAAGTCTAGGTAGTCCCTCCCCGCTACAATCTGCATTTTTCTGTTTGGTAACTAATGAACACAACCCTGGTAAACATAATGGACTTCCAGCAGTTGGCAGGGGTAATAGCGTTTTTACGAGTATACTTTCATGTGGTAGGGGTGTTAGGTAGTCTAGGTTAGAGCGTTGGGCCTGTAACCAAAAGGTCTCTAGTCGAATCCCTAGCTGACAAGGTGAAAAATCTGTTGATGTGCTCTTGAGCAAGGCACTTAACCCTAATTGCACCAGGTTTGCTGTTGATAATGGCAGACCCTAGCTATGATCCCACTCTCCGAGGGTGGATGCAAAAACCACATTTCCAATTCACACGTGTATTAATACACACTTGTACATGTGTGAAATAGAACAAATATAAGCACCCACCAAATTATTATTACGCAGTGCCTTCCTGTTGTGGCTAGTTCATTTGAGGATTGTTGGGATTGTTTGTTTGTATGTTTTTATTTTCTTATTTTACTTGATATCAACCATACTTGATGTCTTACTGTGTAAAAAAAAAAGTGTTATCATCATATACAGCATAGTAGTACAGTGCCCCTGGAGAAAGTTAGGGTTAAGTGCATTGCTCAATGGCACATTGACAGATGTTTGCACCTTGTCAGCTCGGGTATTCAAACCACAGAACTTGCTGTTACTGGCCCAACGCTCCTGCCGTTACTTGACCAGCCAATCATTTGATGTACATTTTTGTGTCGTTATTTGAAGATGTTTGGTGAAGTGCGTTTTGATAAAAATGTTAGTTTGATGACACGATGATGTGATTTATTTTGTCAGAGGGTAAACATGATTTACATGCATCTCAAACAGCTTAAAGAATAACATTAGGGGGTTATGCGGTGTGTAAAAGTGAACAACCATATCCTGAAATGCAACAGCGATAGATTAAGGCTACTACATGATACTTAAATTTGACCTATACCCATCATGAGGTTGCTACAACGCATGAATGAAAGTTTACAACGTAGGTAGATAGACAGTGACATTCAATATCGCCTTGCACACTCTTCCCTGCGTCTAGCTGATATAGGGTGTAATCATTAGTCCAACAGTTGCAAACAATAGTTTATTTTGGACAAATTCAGGTATGTTTATCCACCTTTTGTTCCGTTTGCTTCCGTTTAAGAAGTGTTTTTCAACAGAATCGGCGGAATGAATACCCCTGATCACGCGTAAACACAGTTTACTTTCATAGCCGCCACGTTGTATTCATTCTCGCAACTCTCTTCCTCTCACCTCTTCCATTTGCTTGTGGAATTAAACACACAACACTTCAGCTGTATGTGACCAAGAAAAAAAACGTTCCAAGCCAAACCTCTGCACACAGCGGACATCATTGTCAGCATATTAGCTAAAGTCACGTCATAGTCAGCATAGCTAATAGAACTAATGCGCTAGTAAACCCGCTACAATCATGCAGTAACGTTACTGTACAGTCAGTAAGCAGTTATACCGGCGGGCCCCGGTGGCAATACATTTAGTAATACCAAAAGCTTACCTTGACTTGGAAGAGTTCCAGTGTTGTGTTGGAAAGTCATAGCCAGCTAGCTAACATAGCATCCCTCTGTTTAAGCAGGGTGTTTCAGTAGGCTAAACTAGCTAGCTGCATTTGCTAGCTAAGTAACTGAAACTGAAACTGAAAAAGAATGAAGAAATCTCTCTCTCTATTTCTCTCTTGCATCTCCTTAATTTTGGAAGGAATTAATTTGTTCAAAACTGTTCAACTATTGTCTTTCTCTCTCTTTGAGTTAACTACTCACCACATGTTGTACACTGCAGTGCTCACTAGCTGTAGCTTATGCTTTCAGTACTAGAGTAATTCTTTGATCCTTTGATTGGGTGGAAAACATGTCAGTTCATGCTGCAAGAGCTCTGATAGGCTGGAGGACGTCCTCCAGAAGTTGTCAACAATTACTGTGTAAGTGTATGGAACGTGGTGAGAACTATGAGCCTCCTAGGTTTTGTATTGAAGTCAATGTATCCAGAGGAGGACGGAAGCTAGCTGTCCTCCGGCTACACCATTGTGCTACTCTACAGAGTGCTGTTGAGGCTACTGTAGACCTTCTTTGCGAAATTGTGTTTTAATCTGTTATTTGGTGAGGTGATTATATTTAGTATAGTTTTATCTAAAATTGATACCTTTTTTAAATGTTTCACATTTTTTTCTTATCAGGTCACATGGTTTAAAAAACTCCTGGAAAACTCCTGGCCTTGGGGAGGATGAAAACCCTGTCAAACTGCAGCAACCATGTACTGTTCATATTAATTATATTTTTAAAGAAGTCCTTCTTTAAATGAGGGTTTCCTATACACAGAGAAGGC
This sequence comes from Oncorhynchus nerka, assembly GCF_034236695.1. Taxonomy (NCBI): domain Eukaryota; kingdom Metazoa; phylum Chordata; class Actinopteri; order Salmoniformes; family Salmonidae; genus Oncorhynchus; species Oncorhynchus nerka. Next base: position 68,370,160 of record NC_088401.1, read on the forward strand.
AACATGATAGGACAATTAAACTGACAGGGCTTAGCTTGCTATATGCGGTTTTGCATCTTGTAGTCCTGCACTATGCAACTGTAGGTCTAATTAAACTAGAGTCCGAGGGGGTACTGCAGGGGTTTTGTGATCAAAATATTTTGGGAGGATTTTTATAAGTGGGGATTATGTGCTAGCTGCAACAGAATAACATTGTGGATAGCATTTTTATGTCTCTGTGTTCAGAATGAAGGAAGTTATAGGTAGTTTCACGAGCCAATACTAACTAGCATTAGCACAATGACTGGAAGTCTACAGGAACAGTTAGCAGGTTAGCTGTTCCTCTTCTTTCAACTCTGGGGAAGTAGAGAAAGGGCTTTATTGCTAAAATCTCAAACTATTCCTTTAATATGGAGGAAACTACATTGGAGCTAATTACATAATTGTGAACAATTATTTATTTGCTTTTATTTTTGCATGTGCTAAACAATTACAGTTTCAAGATACAATACATACACATACTGTATGTACGGTTCAGTAGGGGGGGAAACAAGTACAACATTTATAAAAACAAAAAAAGTACACCATACAAATGAAAAAGGACAAAACTGAACAGATTAAAGACAAATATGTTTAAGTATTTCCAAATTCAGTCGGTCCATTCAAATCTAATTCTCAAAGGCTACCAACCCAGAGTGGCATAGAAAACAGATAAATGACAGAGCCGGGCAGTGCTATCTGCCATCCACCAAACTAAACATTGTTGTTAAATTAGCTCTTGCAAGTGGGAGATAGCATGTGACCAAATGATCAGAGTTGCGGGCTTGGCCCCACGTGTTCTGACAGTGGCTCTTTCCAGCTGTGCAATGTCCAAGTACATAAACAACCAACATCTGCAAAGGGTAATACTGGGTTCAAAGTAACTCCTTAGAATAGTTTTTGTGCCTGCTGTTATTGCAGCCATAACAATCCGCCTCTCTTGATAAGACAAAATACACAATCCATGTCAATTGTCTCAAGGCTTAAAAATCCTTCTTTAACCTGTCTCCCCTTCATCTACACTAACTGGAGTGGATTTAACAAGTGAACTGAAGACTGACAATGTCAAAATCCAAGTCTCCAGGTTTGGATGATATCCCTCTTGAATTATTGTTGGCTGTGTCGAATTTAGTCATATCTGTAATACTAGACTTAATAAACCACTTGCTGGAGATTGGGACATTCCATAGCGACCACAAAACAGTTCTTATTTCCTTGCTATTGAAAGGTGGCAAGAACCCTCTTGAATTTTCAAGCTACAGGGCCTTATCAATTTTGAACTGCGCATTTTTAACTTAGCCAAGGTCTTGTCAAAACGACTAGGAACTTGCATATCATCATTGGTTAATCCTGACCAATCAGGATTCATAAAGTGTCGGTGGTCCTCGGACAACATACTATTCCATATTATAGACTCCGCCGCTTCTCAACCACAGACTTGCACTGTCCTCTCATTAGATGTGCAGAAAATGTTTGACCGTGTGGAATTGGAGTATTTATGGGCTGTTTTGGAACATTTTGGCTTCGGATCATCATTTACTAGTATGGTCCGCACCCTATAGACCGGCTCAACTGCAATGTCCGAACTGGTCATTTCGCTGCCACAGAGTTTTCCCTACAAAGACCCACAAGACATGATTGTCCTCTGAATCATGGCCTATTTGCCCTTTCATTAAAGTGCTAGTCCATTAGGCAAATATTAATATCTTGCCTATTAAGATCAAAGAAACAGTATACCATATCTCCCAGTATACTGTCATCTTACTGTATTTGTCCAATGTCTCTAATTCTATACCATACGGACATGACATCTTTAAAGATTTAGGCTCTTTATCTGGATATAAATGTAACTGGTCCAGGTCTATCTTAATGCCTCTAAATCCCACAGTCGAACAAGTCAGATTACCTTCTTACCCATCGCTTTAAAAAATAAGGGATTTACATACCTGGGCATTCAAATTCCATCCAATTTGCAACTCATGATTAATGAGAATTTTAGTGCAACATAAATAAAAAAGATCTAAGTAGATGGTCCCCACTTCATGTTACTCTTTATGCGAGAGTTTCGTTATTAAAATGAATGTCCTCCCCCGTATGAATTTCTTGTTTTCAATGCTTCCTCATTATTCTTTGAGGACATAAATAGATATCTCGGTGAGAAATGTAATTTGGAATGGTAAACATCCTAAAATTAGTATGGAGGGATTTCTCTACCCAACTTTAAACTCTGCTATTGGGCATTTAAGCTGTCACTGAGTATTTGGCTTGAATCTTCATCTGATGTGCGTTGGCGGAAATAGAGGAGGCCAAGTCTCACCCAATTAGAATTCAGGACATTCCTTCCTCTGAGATAAAGCTAAAAGACTGCCTAATATTTTATGGGATCTATTGTAAAAAATCAAAATAAATCCCTTTGTTAATAGCTAGCTATCAAAATAAAACAAACACTTATGTTTGGTTAACCTCTCTTCTTAGCTCTAACAAGCAAAAAGACTTTAGAACTGGTACTTGGTGGTCTCTTTTTAAATAGCAGCTAGCCAACTAACGCTAACTATGGACAGACAGCATATTTTTATTTATTTAACTAGGCAAGTCAGTTAAGAACACATTCTTATTTTCAATGACGGCCTAGGAACAGTGAACTGCCTGTTCAGGGGCAGAACGACAGATTTTGTACCTTGTCAGCTCGGGGATTTGAACTTGCAACTTTTCGGTTACTAGTCCAATGCTCTAACCACTAGGCTACTCTGCCGCCCCATAGCATAGCTATGAAGTAGCTTAACTTAGCTAGATAACTTGATAGAAAATGTTTCTAACAAGGAAGAAAAGGAACTTGCCCCAAATGCCCAGACAACTAGACTTTTTTCAGCTTGTAGTCCTAAAAAACAGATATGAGTTCAGTCTGTCCTATGGGGAGAGTTAATGGGGAAGGAATAGAGTGTTGGGATAAATGCAGAAAATAAGGTCTGAGGTTAACACAGGCTTAGATCTTATACATTTGGTTCTGTGAGATAATATCATTCAGCTAACATGACCTTTATGAAGTGTGAAGCCTTTTATGTGCTTTTTGTTCATTAAAGATGTCCATTAAGTCTAATCCACATACCGTGAAACTGAATCTCAAATAGACGCCTGTCCCTTTTAATAGGGACACACATTTAAGGAAATAACCTCCTGTTTCAAATTAACACAGGGTGTAAATTAGTTGTTTAGGAGTGTACTTCAGTGAGTACTGTAAAGATTACACAAAAGAAGAACAACATTATTGCCATGCATGAAACAGCAGGGTGATTTGACATGTTTGTAATGAACACGAGGGGCGACAGAGAGCTGGTTTCAAGCGCAGGGCGCACCAGGTGTTTATTGCATAGGACCACAGGGGCAGGCAGAAAACCATACACAGGGGGTCCAAAAGGGCAACAGTACAGGCAGGGAAAAGGCTAGTTAAGTAGTCCGGGAGATCAGGCAATAGGTAGACAACAGGAAATCCGATAGGCTAAAGTACAGGCAGGGAATAGGGGTCGTTAGCGAGGTAGGCAAAAACTATAATACACGGGGAAACCAGCGCTCTGAAGACGTGTGTCACAAAACAAACAATACCTCACAGTAATGGGGTGCAAAGAACTGAACTAAATAGTGTGTGATAATGACATACAGGTGTGTGAACAGGTGATTAGAATTCAGGTGATTGGGATCTGGAGAGTGAGCTGCGTTCAGGGGATCTAGGTGTTTGAGAGTGTGGGCTGGAAAGTGAGCTGCGTTCAGGGGATCTACGTGTTTGAGGGTGTGAATTGGAAGCAGACATTGCAATGCTCGGCTTAACTAGTGGTCTTACTTCAGTATTCAATGTTTGTCCAGGGAGGGATAAACATCTATGGTGAAGTGAAAGTGGGTAAGGGTTAAGGTTGACGGTTAAGCATAAACAACTCGACGATTAAATTGCTCCTAGTGGATGGTTTTAAAGGCAACTCCCAATGTCCTGGGAACCTGGACAAACGTTGAATACTAAAGTCTATCTGGTGTGATTGTGTTGCAACTACAGGGGATACAAGGTGCAAGGAGGTGCAATAACTAAGAGAATGGTGCTGAAACACAAAATAAGGGGTATACGTATGATAGGCAGCCTATAGTCTCTGTGATGGATTTGTTACTATAATGTTTATACGGGTCGTACTGGTCACAATAAACAGTGTGGGAGTTTTTTCAACATTTTATTTAGCAAAAGCTGTTTCCAGAAAGGAAATAGACGCTTGTCTCAAATAGAAGCCTGTCTCTAATAAGCGCTGTTGTGTTCAGTGATTGAAGCAAATAAACCCCTGGGCTATTAACTGATTTTCCCTTTCAGTCAGTCACTCTATACGACATACTATGGAGGAGTCAACGAACAATCATATTCACCTGAAGAAAACAGAAATCACGCCCAATGGGCCAATGGATGCCGAGCCCGCCCTCGGAAGCCCCGCCTTCCTAGCTATAATGTCAGGGCTAGCATCCATTTCCTCAATCCTTTGCTCCCCTGAAGAAAGAACGAATCACGCAATTTTCAAACTATTCATGCAGACGAAGACTATGAGATTTGGCTCCGGCATAGGTGTCTTTTATTGGGAAGAGAGTACTCGTCCCCCTAGTTGTTGACAGTTTTGGGTCTTGGTTTCGGTTTTTGTGTTTGCTAAAAATCCATTACTTTCTGCTCTGCTTGTGGAGCCAGTGCTTCTTTGCTTGAGTAAGATGGCCAGTGGTTAAGTTCAAAAAGGCTAACCAGCCAAGTTTGAAACTCCGACCGTGCCCTAGTGCTGTCCTGTTTACCTGGGGTGGCTTTGGCTCAGAACAATTGATGTGACCAATGTCGCCCACTGGGCTCAACTTCCATTGGATGTTGGGCTGACTTTGTGAGAAAGATTGGGGCTGCTGGGGAAGGGTCTTTCGGTGAAGCAATCTCGGGAATTGGGATGTCTAAGGCCGGGAAAGAGCAGCAGCGGTGGTCGGAGTTGATAGGGGTGTCATCCCAGCCGAGTGAGGCTCACTCCGGTTTCTCTGGCAGTGTTCAGAGTCCAGATTACAGGAATGATATACTATCCTTGGTTGGCTCTGGAGGGTTTTCAGAGTATAAAATGGACGACATCATTCTGGAACAGTCTAAAGCCCGGGCTTTGGATTCGGCATGAGAGGGTGAACTCTTAGGGCAGCAGATCACCTGGGGGTGGATTGGCCGCCTTCTCCCCCGCAGTTCCTCCAGGTTTTGGGGAAGGTATTTACCTCCTGTCCCTGCAGCGGTGAAGTGTCGCCTATCCCTGTTTAAAGATTTCGCCGACGAGCTAAAGTACACCTGGAATTTCATTCAGCCAGGCTGGTGCTACCAGGTTATGGCGAATTCATGAATGTACATTGTATGGAAGAAGGGCTCGTTGCACACCACCTATGGATGGAAGAGTGTGCAAAGCTGTCATCAAGGCAAAGGGTAGCTACTTTAAAGAATCTCAAATATAAAATATATTTAGATTTGTTTAACACTTTTCTGGTTTCTACATAATTCCATATGTGTTATTTCATAGTTTTGATGTCTTCACTATTATTCTACAATGTAAAAAAAAAGAAAAACCCTTGAATGAGTAGGTGTATTCAAACTTTTGACTGGTACTGTATATATGGATTTTAAAAAATGCTCACCCATTTACCCACAATACCCATAATTTCAAAGTGAAAACATATTTTTTGCAAATTTACTGAAAATGAAACACAGAAATATCTAATTTACAAGTATTCATAACCCTGAGTCAATACATATTATAATCACTTTTGGTAGCGGTTAAATACTTTCTGGGTAAATCTCGAAGAGCTTCACTCACCTGGATTATAAACTTTTTGCCCATTGTTCTTTTTTAAATTCTTCAAGCTCGGAAAATGTGTCTGTTGATCAGTGCTAGAAAACCATTATCAAGTCTTGCCATAGATTTTTGGCCACTCAGGAACATTCACTATCTTCTTGGTAAGCAACTCCAGTGTAGATTCTGTCTTGTGTTTTAGGTTATTCTCCTGCTGAAAGGTGAATTCATCTCCCGGTGTCAGGTGCAAAGCAGACTGAACCAGATTTTCCTCTAGGATTTTGCCTGTGCTTAGGTCCATTTATTACTATTTTTATCCTGAAAAACTCTCCAGTCCTTAATGATTATAAGCATACACATAATATGATGCAGCAAAGATTATGCTTGAAAATATGGAGATGGGTAGTGTGTAATGTGTTGTATTGGATTTGCCCCAAAAAGTGAATTGCTATGCCAAATGTTTCGTGGAATTTCTTTAGTGCATTGTTTTATACAGGATGCATGTTTTGAGATATTTTTATTCTGTACAAGCTTCCATCATTTCACCCATTCAATTACATTAAAAAGGGTTGAATGCTTATTGACTCAAGACATTCACCTTTTCATTTTTTATGAATTTGTACAAATAAAAAAAACACAATTCTACTTTGAAATAATGGGAAAATGTTTGTAGGTCATTCAAACCATTTTAAATTCAGAATGTAACACAACAAAATGTGGAAAAAGTAAAGTGGTGTGAACACTTTCTGAAAGCACTTGGCGTGACCTTACTTTCATTAATCTGATGACTGTTACTTATTTAATCATCTGACTATGTTTAATTGTTACCCAATTAAATTAGTCATGTAACAATGACCTCATTAGGATTTGGGGCACCACGGAAGAGGTTGTTTAAAGCGTCACCTGAATTAAGCTCTAGAAGGTATATATCTATTACATCGATAAACAGTAATCTTATTAATCATTACCTCTTATCATATCATCATTCCGAACAGTCTTAACCTCAAGAATAAAGCAAAGCAGTTCGACATATACAACAACACAGGGTTACACATGGAATAAATAAAACATAGTCAATAATACAGTTGAAGAATATCTATATACAGTGTGTGCAAATGAGGTAAGAAAGGGGAGTTAAGGCAATAAGTAGGCCATGGTGGTGAAGAAATTACAATATACCAATTAGACACTAGAGTGATTGATGTGCAGAATATGAACATGCAATTAGAGATACAGGGGTGCAAAGGAGCAAAATAAATAAATAAATAGAGTATGGGGATGAGGTAGTTGGATGGGCTAATTACAGATGGGCTATGTACAGGTGCAGTGATCTGTGAGCTGCTCAGACAGATGGTGCTTAAAGCTAGTGAGGGAGATAAGAGTCTCCAGCTTCAGTGATTTTTGCAATTCATTCCAGTCATTGGCAGCAGAGAACTGGAAGGAAAGGCGGCCAAATTAGGAATTGGCTTTGGGGGTGACTAGAGAGATATAACTGCTGGAGCGCGTGCTACGGGTAGGTGCTGCTATGGTGACCAGTGAGCTGAGATAAGGCGGGCCTTACCTATCAGAGACTTGTAGATGACCTGAAGCCAGTGAGAGCGTACAGGTCGCAGTGGTGGGTAGTATATAGGGCTTTGGTGACAAAACGGATGGCACTGTGATAGACTGCATCTAATTTGCTGAGTAGAGTGTTGGCGCCTATTTTGTAAATGACTTCGCTGAAGTCGAGGATTGGTAGGATGGTCAGTTTTACGAGGGTATGTTTGGCAGCATGAGTGAAGGTTGCTTTGTTGCGAAATAGGAAGCCCGATTCTACATTTAATTTTGGATTGGAGATGCTTGGATTGGAGATGTCTAACCAGACACCTAGGTATTTGTAGTTGTCCACATATTCTACATCAGAGTAGTGATGCTGGGCGGGCGGGCAGGTGTGGGCAGCGATCGGTTGAAGAGCATGCATTTGGTTTTACTTGCATTTAAGAGGAGTTGGAGGCCACGGAAGGAGAGTTGTATGGCATTGAAGCTCGTCTGGAGGTTAGTTAACACAGTCTTCAAAGAAGGGCCAGAAGTATACAGAATGGTGTCATCTGCTTCGAGGTGGATCAGAGAATCACCAACAGCAAGAGCGACATCATTGATGTCTCCTCCCTTTCTGCATCCCTTGATTCTCTATGTCCCCTATCCTCCAGGCCGGCTCGGTCCTCCCCTCCTGCTCCGTGGCTCGACGACTCATTGCGAGCTCACAGAACAGGGCTCCGGGCAGCGGAGCGGAAATGGAGGAAAACTCGCCTCCCTGCGGACCTGGCATCCTTTCACTCCCTCCTCTCTACATTTTCCTCTTCTGTCTCTGCTGCTAAAGCCACTTTCTACCACTCTAAAATCCAAGCATCTGCCTCTAACCCTAGGAAGCTCTTTGCCACCTTCTCCTCCCTCCTGAATCCTCCTCCCCCTCCCCCCTCCTCCCTCTCTGCAGATGACTTCGTCAACCATTTTGAAAAGAAGGTCGACGACATCCGATCCTCGTTTGCTAAGTCAAACGACACCGCTGGTTCTGCTCACACTGCCCTACCCTGTGCTCTGACCTCTTTCTCCCCTCTCTCTCCAGATGAAATCTCGCGTCTTGTGACGGCCGGCCGCCCAACAACCTGCCCGCTTGACCCTATTCCCTCCTCTCTTCTCCAGACCATTTCCGGAGACCTTCTCCTTACCTCACCTCGCTCATCAACTCATCCCTGACCGCTGGCTACGTCCCTTCTGTCTTCAAGAGAGCGAGAGTTGCACCCCTTCTGAAAAAAACCTACACTCGATCCCTCCGATGTCAACAACTACAGACCAGTATCCCTTCTTTCTTTTCTCTCCAAAACTCTTGAACGTGCCGTCCTTGGCCAGCTCTCCCGCTATCTCTCTCAGAATGACCTTCTTGATCCAAATCAGTCAGGTTTCAAGACTAGTCATTCAACTGAGACTGCTCTTCTCTGTATCACGGAGGCCCTCCGCACTGCTAAAGCTAACTCTCTCTCCTCTGCTCTCATCCTTCTAGACCTATCGGCTGCCTTCGATACTGTGAACCATCAGATCCTCCTCTCCACCATCTCCGAGTTGGGCATCTCCGGCGCGGCCCACGCTTGATTGCGTCCTACCTGACAGGTCGCTCCTACCAGGTGGCGTGGCGAGAATCTGTCTCCTCACCACGCGCTCTCACCACTGGCGTCCCCAGGGCTCTGTTCTAGGCCCTCTCCTATTCTCGCTATACACCAAGTCACTTGGCTCTGTCATAACCTCACATGGTCTCTCCTATCATTGCTATGCAGACGACACACAATTAATCTTCTCCTTTCCCCTTCTGATGACCAGGTGGCGAATCGCATCTCTGCATGTCTGGCAGACATATCAGTGTGGATGACGGATCATCACCTCAAGCTGAACCTCGGCAAGACGGAGCTGCTCTTCCTCCCGGGAAGGACTGCCCGTTCCATGATCTCGCCATCACGGTTGACAACTCCATTGTGTCCTCCTCCCAGAGCGCTAAGAACCTTGGCGTGATCCTGGACAACACCCTGTCGTTCTCAACTAACATCAAGGCGGTGGCCCGTTCTTGTAGGTTCATGCTCTACAACATCCGCAGAGTACGACCCTGCCTCACACAGGAAGTAGCGCAGGTCCTAATCCAGGCACTTGTCATCTCCCGTCTGGATTACTGCAACTCGCTGTTGGCTGGGCTCCCTGCCTGTGCCATTAAACCCCTACAACTCATCCAGAACGCCGCAGCCCGTCTGGTGTTCAACCTTCCCAAGTTCTCTCACGTCACCCCGCTCCTCCGCTCTCTCCACTGGCTTCCAGTTGAAGCTCACATCCGCTACAAGACCATGGTGCTTGCCTACGGAGCTGTGAGGGGAACGGCACCTCAGTACCTCCAGGCTCTGATCAGGCCCTACACCCAAACAAGGGCACTGCGTTCATCCACCTCTGGCCTGCTCGCCTCCCTACCACTGAGGAAGTACAGTTCCCGCGCAGCCCAGTCAAAACTGTTCGCTGCTCTGGCCCCCCAATGGTGGAACAAACTCCCTCACGACGCCAAGACAGCGGAGTCAATCACCACCTTCCGGAGACACCTGAAACCCCACCTCTTTCAGGAATACCTAGGATAGGATAAAGTAATCCTTCTCACCCCCCCTTAAAAGATTTAGATGCACTATTGTAAAGTGGCTGTTCCACTGGATGTCTTAAGGTGAACGCACCAATTTGTAAGTCGCTCTGGATAAGAGCGTCTGCTAAATGACTTAAATGTAATGTAAATGTAAATATATACAGAGAAGAGAGTCGGCCCGAGAATTGAACCCTGTGGCACTCCCATAGAGACTGCCAGAGGTCCGGACAACAGGCCCTCCGATTTGACACACTGAACTCCGAGAGAAGTAGTTGGTGAACCAGGTGAGGCAGTCATTTGAGAAACCAAGGCTGTTACGTTTGCTGATAAGAATGTGGTGATTGACAGAGTCGAAAGCCTTGGCCAGGTTGATGAATACGGCTGCACAGTAATGTCTCTTATCGATGGCAGTTATGATATCGTTTAGGACCTTGAGCGGGGCTGAGGTGCAATCATGACCAGCTCTGAAACCAGATTACATAGCGGAGAAGCTATGGTGGGATTCAAAATGGTCGGTAATCTGTCTAACTTCGCTTTCGAAGACCTTAGAAAGGCAGGGTAGGATAGATATAGGTCTGTAGCAGTTTTCTTCTACAGTGTCTCCCCCATTGAAGAGGGGGATGACCGTGGCAGCTTTCCAATCTTTTGGGAATCTCAGATGATACGAAAGAGAGGTTGAAAAGGCTAGTAATAGGGGTTGCAACAATTTCGGCAGATCATTTTAGAAAGAGAGCGTCCAGATTGTCTAGCCCGGCTGATTTGTAGGGGTCCAGATTTTGCAGCTCTTTCAGAACATCAGCTCTCTGGATTTTGGTGAAGGAGAAATGGTGAGGGCTTGGGCGGGATGCTGTGGAGGGTGCCGGGCAGTTGACCGGGGAAGAGGTTGCCAGGTATTAAGCATGGCCAGCCGTAGAGAAATGCTTATTACAATTCTCAATAATAGTGGATTTATCGGTAGTGACAGTGTTTCCTAGCCTCAGTGCAACGGGCAGCTGGGAGGAGGTGCTCTTATTCTCCATGGACTTTACGGTGTCCCAGAACTTTTTTGAGTTTGTACTACAGGATGCAAATTTCTGTTTGAAAAAGTTAGCCTTAGCTTTCCTAACTGCCTGTGTATATTGGTTCCTAACTTCCCTGTAAAGTTGCATAACGGGGGCTATTCGATGCTAATGCAGGATGTTTTTGTGCTAGTCAAGGGCAGACAGATCTGGAGTGAACCAAGGGCTATATCTATTCCTGGTTCAACATTTTTTGAATGGAGCATGCTTATTTAAGATGGTGAGGAAGGCACTTTTAAAGAATAACCAGGCATCCTCTACTGACGGGATGAGGTCAATGTCATTCCAGGATACCCCGGCCAGGTATATTAGAAAGGACTGTTTGCTGAAGTGTTTTAGGGAGCGTTTGACAGTGATGAGGGTTGGTCGTTTGACCGCAGACCCATTACGGATGCAGGCAATGAGGCAGTGATCGCTGAGATCTTGGTTGAAAACAGCAGAGGTGTATTTGGAGCGCGACTAAGTTAGGATGATATCTATGAGGGTGCCCGTGTTTACGGATTTGGGGTTGAACCTGGTAGGTTCATTGATAATGTGTGTGAGATTGAGGGCATCAAGCTTAGATTGTAGGATGGTGCAGACCTGGATAGTAAGACAGAACTCTGCAGGCAATCTCTGCAGTAGATTGCAACACCGCCCCCTTTGGCAGTTCTATCTTGTCGGAAAATGTTATAGTTAGGGATGGAAATTTCAGGGTTCCCTCAAGATTGCTCTGAATGCTTTGTCCAAAATATGTAAAATATACATTTCTTGAAATTAACTTTTAATTCCTAACTCATTTTTAACTGTAGCCAAGTATGAGACAGAGCCCCACAGTGGAGGTGTCATAATAGTCATAACACCTTGAGGTCAAACAGGGAAATGGTTCCGATAGTTTTTCCACCATTCATTTTTCCTATAGGGGATTTTAGAAACACTTCAAAAAAGGGCCGTGTTTTGTTTAGGCTTACCCTGGCGTGACGTTTTGATAACCATGTGCTGTAAATCTCTCTCGATCAATATGATTTTTATCAACATTTTTCGGCTCTATTTACTTTCAAAATCGAAAATGCTAATTTGCATCAAAGTAGACTTCATGCAAAACTACAAATCCCTGCAAGTTCCTGCATGTCATCTCTAGCTGACACCTTTGCTGACAGGTATTGTGTCAACAAGACAGTTCACAAAATTGTTAATTTGAAGAAATGTAGCACATTTTTTCGTTACTACATTTAGTAACATTGATAATTAATCCAGAGATTCTTACCTTTGTCTCGATTCGCCTTTGTCTCGATTCGGCAGTGTCGTCCAGATCGTCATGGCATTTGTAGTTCTTTATGATAGCCTTCACGAAACACAGCCCTGATTTGAAGTGATAAAAATGAATGGTGGAAAAACTATTGGAACATTTCCCTGTTTGACCGCTAGATTTTATGGGTATTATGACTCATACTGTAGTACTCTATTATCATTCCCTTATACAAGATATCAGAAAAGATAAGATATCAGAAAAGATATCAGGACACCTTGCAATCATAACACAAAATGTGCCTACAAATACTTGTTACAAAGTTACAGAAAGCTATGCCAACAACCACACAAAACCACAGAAATTTGACACATTCAAAACGCTGGTCCAACGTACTCAAACGTGGTGAGTGAAGAACATTAATTTCTCTGGTCCCTACTGTTGCAGTCATGACGCATGTGGAGCTATGCTGTCAAATTCTCCTTCATGTTTCTAGCTTGACCACCTGTTTTCAGCAACTGGTATTTTAAAATTTGGTTGTTATATTAGCAGGTTTTTTAGCAACAAATTCGGGCAGGGCCGACTTAGATCTTTAAGCATAGAGAGAAAACACGCATTGTAGTCTGTTCTTCTCAATGAGGGGTCTGGCCTGATTCAATCCACCTTGGAGAGGGTCTGTCAGGAGGGTGTGTTGTTTATTCTGGTGGCGCCACTTTGGCCCAGACAACGCTGGTTCCTGGATTTCATCCGCCTGTTGGGTGGAGACCTGTGGAGGGTTCAGTATCGTCAGAATCTATTGTCCCATGCACAGGGGAGAGTTTGGCACCCACAACCGCAGCAATGGGATCTGTGGGTTTGGCCCCTGAAAGGTTGCATTTGACGGCTAGGGGTTTACCCTCGAACCTGATTATGACTATACAGTTGGCGCATGCGCCTTTTATGAGAGGATTGCATACATATAAGTGGAGAGCGTTTGAGGGTCGCTTTATGCATGAATGGATAGGACCAATGATATCCGTGTTTGTGAGCTTTTTTGTCTGTTTCGCTAATCCAGCTCGGGATAGGACGTTTTCTAAGCAACGTCTCTCATTGAATTGTGGAATCTCTCTCTCTGCCGTATGACAGCGAAGCACAAGGGTTGCCTAGCGGTGTGTGTGTTCACACTAGAGGTGTGGAGGCTTCTTGGGCATTATCCAGGGCATAACAGTTGGTGAAATCTCTGCTGCAGCGAGTTGGGGTTCGTGAAATACCTTTGAGGTTTTATCGCTTGCATGTACCTGCTCCAAGTGTGGCTCATAGTGTTCGTATTGCTGGGCCCGGGATTGGGTGTTAGGCAGGACGCAGGTTGCACATTTATCCGGGTTACCACAGTTCCCAGTAGGTTTGAGCCTTCAAAGTTTATTCGCCACGTGCGCCGAATACAACAGAGTGAGAGTGAAATGAGTGAAATGCTTACTTATAGGCTCTAACCAACAGTGCAAAAAAGGTATTGGTAAGTAAAGAAATAAAAACAACAGTAAAAAGACAGTGAAAAATAACAGTAGTGAGGCCATAACTGTAGCGAGGCTACATACAGGCACCGGTTAGTCGGGCTGATTGAGGTAGTATGTACATGTAGATATGGTTAAAGTGACTATGCATATATGATAAACAGAGAGTAGCAGTAGCGTAAAAGAGGGGTTGGCTGGTGGTGGGTGGCGGGTGGCGGGACACAATGCAGATAGCCCTGTTAGCAAATGTGGAGGGGCACTGGTTGGTCGGGCCAATTGAGGTAGTATGTACATGAATGTATAGTTAAAGTGACTATGCATATATGATAAACAGAGAGTAGCAGCAGTGTAAAAGAGGGGTTGGGGGGAGGATGAACACAATGCAAATAGTCCGGGTAACCATTTGATTACCTGTTCAGGAGTCTTATGGCTTGGGGGTAAAAAATGTTGAGAAGCCTTTTTGTCCTAGACTTGGCACTCCGGTACCGTTTGCCATGCGGTAGTAGAGAGAATAGTCTATGACTGGGGTGGCTGGGGTCTTTGACAATTTTTGGGGCCTTCCTCTGACACCGCCTGACACCGGCGTGTCTGTGTGCATTGCCAAGTTGCAGCAGGTTCTGGTTCCTTATATGAGGCTGTGACAGTTCAGCCCTCGTGAGGCTCTGACAGTTCAGGTGTCTTGGTTAAGTATTAGGGAACAAAGTGGCTTCTGGAACCCTTTTTTGGAGCCGGTGGAACCTGTATGTGTTTGGGCTGCCATGGGTACCCTCTGAGCCGGCTTGGGGCGTGATTGTATGTCCCCATAGAATGTTATACAGAGTGACCGACTGAAAGGAAGTATACGGTTATGAATATAACCACTGTTCCTTGAAAGAGGGAATGAGGTGTAACATATTTTTGCCCAGCGCTGTCAGGGGATTTATGCTCGCTGAAATGGGTGCAAGCCTGTTGGGTATGATTTCATTTTTGATTGGTCGTTGACTCCCCTATAGTATGTTATAACTCATTCCCTTCTTCAGGGAACAGTAGTTATATTATAACCGTATGTTTTGCGGTAATAATTCTAATGTATTGTTGCTTCAGGATTATTTTCCTGCTGTAGCAAACTGTCTCAAATTAAGATCTTATATCTGGATCCTAAAGATTTGGTTCTGTTTTGTCTTGAAGTGGAGCAGAATTTATCACATCAAAGGATCTGAATGAAAAGTTCTGATAAACTGTCAGTTATTAGCATACTGTTGATAATACAAAAGTATTGTACTATTCAAATGACTCTTCAAACTACCCGCCGTGGCTGGTGGTTTTTGCAGATTGTGTTCTTGTCTTAAGTCTGCCCATCCATGTTCAATGTATCGTGGTTTTTAAACAGGATCATTTAATCAATTGGACTTTTTCTACAATGTTGTGCTTATGAGTTTCTGTCTCGAAATAGCCAGCATCGACGTAGGCATACGAGAACAGCCTGTGTATGGTAATTGTGAAGGAGTTGTGCGGTAGTATTGCTCAGTTTCTTTAACACTGATTGCTGCCTGCCAGCATGGAAGTTCTGGAATCACATTTCTATTCCTCAAAGATGGGATGTCATCCAGAACCTATTTGAGGTTCGTAATTCACACAAACGTTTGAGCTGTATATGTTCACTCACCTAGATTTATTGTCAATTTATCTTAAGTGAAATCAAAGTTTAGCCATTAGCCGTTATTGTAAGTAAGAATTTGTTCTTAACTGACTTGCCTAGTTAAATAAAAGGACTGGGATTCAATCCGACCGCGCTATGTCAACACTGCACATTTTATAGGCAATGTTGGTAAACACTGCATATGTCTGCTCAATCCACATTTTTATTTTGTTTTTTCCACCTCATAATGTGGAAATATAATTTAAAAATACAGGGAAAATACGTTTTTGACTGCACTTCCCTTAAAAAAAGTCAACTCTACTCTGAAGTGTTGAAGGCAACACAATTTATCTGACACAGCAGTGATCTTTAGGGAACAGTTTGTTCATAACACCTTTTGAAATGTATACAATGGCTTTAAAAGCAGTGACACTAGAAACCACTGCAAAGAACAGCTGACAAGTAACACGTCTGACAATAAGACTACACAGAACTCTCCTCTGAAAATCCAGGTTTAGGTTATTCTAGTTGGGCTTATAGTGCCATCTATTGGGCCAATTGCACAGGATGAACTCTCTCACAGATCTGCAATGCTGTGAAACCATCAACCAAGAACTCGAAAGGGAGGACTGTTTTACACGTCTTCAGAATGAGCTAATACAGTATAGAAAGTTAGCAATATGAACATGTTAATCTGTCGCAGTATGATTATAATTAAATACAAACATTCAAATCATTTAAAAGGCTTTATTTGTTTGGTAACAGCTTAAACAGCAGGAAAGCAGTATACTGTGCAACATATTTGTTTGTTTTACATTATTATCCTGTATGTTACTTTGTAATTGCTGAAGTTATGGCACAATTGCATTGCAATCTGGCCAATTCATTGTGAATTGATTTTGTATAAGTAACCAAAAATATTGAACTATAAACAACCTGCAGATCCCAGCCTAAAACCAAAACAATGTTGATCTTTCTAAATGTTTACCTTATTCATATACAACAATACAATGAGCTTAAACATGTTATATAAAGGTAGGATGTGGGTCAGGGGCAGAATTAGATAATGCCTTGTGTTGTACAGAATTTCTCATAATACAATAAGAAGAGAGGTTAAAGAGTATGCTAAATATTTTAGCAACTATATAGATAAAGCAACTACATAGATTAAGCAACTACTGTACGTCAATCAATCACATTTATTTATAAAGCGCTTTTTACATCAGCCGATGTCACAAAGTGCTATACAGAAACCCAGCCTAAAACCCCAAACAGCAAGCAATGCAGATGTAGAAGCACGGCTTATACATAACAAATAAAAAAGGTGAAAATTGTGGTCCATCCAGATTTCAATTTCAGTCAACTACCGGTTGCAACCCACAGTCTAGTACTCTTGGAGTCAAAGGGCCTTAACATGTACTGGGTCAAAGACGTGTAAATTTGGTGTCCGAAGGCCATTCATTTAACAGAAAAGGATAAATATGTATGAATATAATATTAAATCACTCAACTCTTACCCTTCTTTTCACCCAGAAATATTTGTGTTGCAAACTATTAAATTAAGAGAGGTATTGAGCTCTAAACTGTCAAAATGTCCTTCTGTGTAACTGTCCGGGTAAAATTAGAATGACAAAAGTGTTTTTAAAATGTAAAAATTAATCCTAAAAATATAAATGAACACCCATGGCATAATTGTGTTAGTGTTTGCAACAATATATAGAATAATGGGCGACATACTGTATCTAAAAAATATAATATATTTTGAGTTTCATCAAAGTCATTCAGTATAACAAAGGTAAAAAGCCATTTTTAAGCATATCACATGATGGTAATCATGTGACAGTGTGTGACATCACAAAGGAGACCCATTGAAGACCCTCTATCAATGTAATGAGGTGAGTAAATCTCTCTGAAATATTTGATGATTTCACCTTTTCACCCTCTAGTAACCATTGTAACGAAAATGCAGTTCCTTCAGGACAATACATAAAATATTATATTATTTTAATGTTATTATTTTATAAAAAGCTCTATTAAATATAAAAAGTAAGAATAATCTTTATAGGTCAATGTCATTCATTTATATAGATGGCCAAGGAACTGCCTGTTAAATATGTTTATTTATGAAATCCATCCTTAAGTATCACGCTTTTGTTCTTCAGCACAACAAAAGTTTCATGTTATACCACATTGTCACCATTATGCTGAATGACAGTAGCTTTGTTATCCCATGTTTTTACTAGTTTACAACATTTAATCATGCAATTGATATTTACTTGATGTTTGAATACTGAATATTAACATTGTAAACTAATTTATGACATTTTAAGGTATTTCAAGGCACATTATGTTCATACTGTAGATGCCGTTGTCTAATAAGAAGAGGGCTGCACGGCACAGACAACAGATTGATGCAGATCCAGTTGCTAGGGAGGAAAGACTAGCCAGAAGAAAAGCAAGGTATTGTTTTCATTGTTTCATGCTACTGTCAGCAACAGAATAGGATACAATAGCATATAAAGCTGGGTGGATAACGCTTAACATTAAGTTGCACTATTACACTGTAGTTAATGTTTTATTGCACTGCAGTTAAGGTATAACTGATGGAGTATATTAGTTCATATAATATTACAAACACACACACGATTATGGATTAAACATGGATTTTGGTTTATTGCTGCTTCACATTTGGGGCACTATATGAAAAATCGAGACTACAAATTTGAATTGAAGTAGTTTGATGGCCATTTTATGTAGCTATTTTGTGTAGGTATCTTGGAATTACATTTGTGTACCTGCATTAAAAATAAATTTACCAGTTACAGTGTAACAATGTATAATTATAACATTAACTATTATGTAATAATCGTGTAATAATGCAATTTAATGCAACGTAAAGTGTTGCCACAGGCTCAAATTATAGTAAAGTGATTATTATTAACATTAGCAATGAAATAGTAACAAAACATGCTTGAAAGAGAAAAGGAGAGGGAGTTGATTTAACTTTTAAACTTTGATTAAATGTTATCATTGTATAGCCTACTTTTAATAGACTACTAATAACATTTCATGGATGTGAATCCTATTCTGTGCCAGTGTCATAACTATTACATTTTAGTTTTTTAGCTATCAGAGAAGAAAAAAGGATGTCTATCCTGATCATCCACCGATCCATACAATGACACAATCTCATGCTGAAAAAGAGGGAAAATGTGAGATTAAATTAGAGAAAGCACCGTGAAAGAATCGAACAAATGAATGTGGTGATGAACTTAACTCCAGTATCCACTGAAGGAAACTCTTTTGAGCAGCCCCCTGAACAACTTGTACAAGTACAACATGAACCTGCACCTCCAGAACTGGATCAACCATCTGAGTCCTTGAAAAATACTATTGTGGCTACTAATAATCATTCATAGCATTATTGTTGTTGCTAAAGGAATCACATTTAATCAATATTTTTGGGCCGTAGTGATGTGTCATTCAGGGTAACAAAATATTGTCGTACAATATAACACCAGTATTTTATATTAAAATGCAATAACTTTGTTTTGTTGACTCCGATAGATAAAAACAAATCTCAAAGGATGAAGTGAAAGATATTTTCGGCGATTTTACAATTTTTTTCAGTGTAAGGCAGGAAGTTTTTGTAAAATACCTTCAATAGATTTTGAGTTGTACCTGTGACACATAAAATATGTGGTATTCAAAATAAAATAATGGTCATTTTTTCTGGGTAGTTATATTTTTGCCAGTCTAAGCATGAATATAACCTTGGGATTATGAAAAATGGGCATATATTTTTTTTTTAACACTTAGTGTTATACTGAATGACATTTTACTAGGGTACATTCATATCAATCACATTTTTTTATTGGCTTTATTCTTGAATATAACTAATATAAGGGCATATATGACACTCCAATGAACATAAAAAGGATTTGAAGGGAATTGTAATTGCTGTTAAAAAATGTTGCTACTTTGAAAACCTTATACGTCTTTGACCCAGTTTACAAAATAGATTTTGTATTTTAGGGGGCTCAAATCAATTCATAGAGCTGAAGATTTGCACTGTAGTGCGATTTTAAATGAACGGTAATTTCTGATCGAGCCGACAGCACCTTCTTTGAATGCAGTCTCCGCAAATGCGGGAACATTATCTTTAAATTTCTATTGAGCTTTAGTTCAACGCTACAAATTGAATCAAGGCCTTGGTATCAGTCCTTTCAGAGTTCTCCCTCCGTCTGTCTACATGTGCTGAGAATCCATGATGTCCAGATACTTCGCCTCAATTACCCTTGGCAGCAGGTTAGTCCTGGTGAAGAGATACAGAGACACACATTAAACCCAATTAATTCAAAATCAAACTCACTACTGTAGTAAGTGTCATTGAACTACAGTCTTGGTTGTTTTCAATGGTAAATACACCTGTTATAATCTTTATTAATAGAAAGCCACAACAATCAATTATTGGTGATCTTGAATATTTAACCATGGAAATCAACCAGGCACGTTTTTCTAACCACTAGAGGCTACTGCTACCCTTGTTCAAAGCCAAAAGCCCCTGGTTCAGCTTCCCAGTTTTTTGTGGACTTCTCTGTCCCCTGCTGGTCAGGAGGACCATACCAATTCAATAGAGGTACAATAAAATGTGTTCTATTTAATTATGTGACTGTTACCTGATGGGAATGAGCAGGATCATCAAGAAGGGGAAGATCATCTTAATATAGGGCAGAGGGTACATGCCAAACGCACACAGGATGATCAACTGCAGTATCTGCAGGGCTGTGAAGAAGTGCACCTTCTTCTGGGGCACCCTCCGAATGTAGTGGGTGGGGGGGTAGGAAGTCTGAGGGGAGGGAGAGGAGATGGTTTAACATCATGGTTGACAAGGACATCTGAGGGGAGGGAGAGGAGATGGTTGAACATCATGGTTGACTAGGAAGTCTGAGGGGCGAGAGAGGAGATGGTTTAACATTGTGGTTGACTACGACGTCTGAGGGGAGGCAGAGGAGATGGTTTAACATTATGGTTGACTAGGAAGTCTGAGGGGCGAGAGAGGAGATGGTTTAACATTGTGGTTGACTACGACGTCTGAGGGGAGGCAGAGGAGATGGTTTAACATTATGGTTGACTAGGACGTCTGAGGGGAGGCAGAGGAGATGGTTTAACATCATGGTTGACTAGGACATCTGAGGGGAGAGAGAGGAGATGGTTTAACATTGTGGTTGACTAGGACATCAGAGGGGAGAGAGATGGAGAAGAGGTGGTTTAACATCTTGGTTGACTAGGATTTTTGAGGGGAGGCAGAGGGAGAGGAGATTGTTTAACATCATGGTTGACTAGCACATCTGAGGGGAGGGATAGGAGATGGGGGAAGATCTTCAAAGGTAAGTGATTTATTCTATCGCTGTTTCTGACTTTTGTGACACCTCTGCTGGTTTGGAAAATGTTTTTAATGCTTTTGTGTGTGGGGCGCTATCCTCAGACCATCTCATGATATGCTTTCACCATAAAGCCTTTTTGAAATCTGACATGGCGGTTGGATTAATAAGAAGTTAAGCTTTTAAACGATGTAAGACACTTGTATGTTCATGAATGTTTAATATTACTATTTCTGTATTTTGAATTTCTATTTCACTGGATGTTGTTGAGGTAGGACGGTAGTGCCCCACCTATCCCTTAACATCATGGGGGAGGGAGAGGAGATGGTTTAACATCATGGTTGACTGGGATGTGTGAGGGGAGGCAGAGGAGATGGTTTAACATCATGGTTGACTAGAACGTCTGAGGGGAGGCAGAGGAGATGGTTTAACATCATGGTTGACTGGGATGTGTGAGGGGAGGCAGAGGGAGAGGAGATGGTTTAACATCATGGTTGACTAGAACGTCTGAGGGGAGGCAGAGGAGATGGTTTAACATCATGGTTGACTAGAACGTCTGAGGGGAGGCAGAGGAGATGGTTTAACATCATGGTTGACTAGAACGTCTGAGGGGAGGCAGAGGAGATGGTTTAACATCATGGTTGACTTGAACGTCTGAGGGGAGGCAGAGGTGATGGTTTAACATCATGGTTGACTGGGATGTGTGAGGGGAGGCAGAGGGAGAGGAGATGGTTTAACATCATGGTTGACTAGAACGTCTGAGGGGAGGCAGAGGAGATGGTTTAACATCATGGTTGACTAGAACGTCTGAGGGGAGGCAGAGGAGATGGTTTAACATCATGGTTGACTAGAACGTCTGAGGGGAGGCAGAGGTGATGGTTTAACATCATGGTTGACTAGAACGTCTGAGGGGAGGCAGAGGAGATGGTTTAACATCATGGCTGACTGGGATGTGTGAGGGGAGGCAGAGGGAGAGGAGATGGTTTAACATCATGGTTGACTAGAACGTCTGAGGGGAGGCAGAGGTGATGGTTTAACATCATGGTTGACTGGGATGTGTGAGGGGAGGCAGAGGGAGAGGAGATGGTTTAACATCATGGTTGACTAGAACGTCTGAGGGGAGGCAGAGGAGATGGTTTAACATCATGTTTTTTTTTTTTTTTTTACCTTTAAAAAAAAAAAAACCAGGCAAGTCAGTTAAGAACATATTCTTATTTTCAATGACTGCCTGGGAACAGTGGGTTAACTGCCTGTTCAGGGGCAGAACGACAGATTTGTACCTTGTCAGCTCGGGGGTTTGAACTCGCAACCTTCCGGTTACTAGTCCAGCGCTCTAACCACTAGGCTACGCTGCCGCCCCGGTTGACTGGGATGTGTGAGGGGAGGCAGAGGGAGAGGAGATGGTTTAACATCATGGTTGACTAGGAGGTCTGAGGGGAGGGAGAGGAGATGGTTTAACATCATGTTTTTTTTTTTTTTTTTTACCTTTATTTAACCAGGCAAGTCAGTTAAGAACATATTCTTATTTTCAATGACGGCCTGGGAACAGTGGGTTAACTGCCTGTTCAGGGGCAGAACGACAGATTTGTACCTTGTCAGCTCGGGGGTTTGAACTCGCAACCTTCCGGTTACTAGTCCAGCGCTCTAACCACTAGGCTACGCTGCCGCCCCGGTTGACTGGGATGTGTGAGGGGAGGCAGAGGGAGAGGAGATGGTTTAACATCATGGTTGACTAGGACGTCTGAGAAGAGGCAGAGGGAGAGCAGATGGTTTAACATCATGGTTGACTAGGAGGTCTGAGGGGAGGGAGAGGAGATGGTTTAACATCATGGCTGACTAGGAGGTCTAAGGGGAGGGAGAGGAGATGGTTTAACATCATGGTTGACTAGGAGGTCTGAGGGGAGGGAGAGGGAGAGGAGATGGTTTAACATCATGGTTGACTGGGACGTGTGAGGGGAAGGAGAGGAGATGGTTTAACATTGTGGTTGACTAGGATGTCTGAGAGGAGGCAGAAGGAGAGGAGATGGTTTAGCATCATGGTTGACTGGGAGGTCTGAGGGGAGGGAGAGGAGATGGTTTAACATCATGGTTAACCATTTTAGCTGCTCTGCTATTCACCATTACATCACTTATTGCTAAGATAGATACAGTGGGGAGAACAAGTATTTGAAACACTGCCGATTTTGCAGGTTTTCCCACTTACAAAGCATGTAGAGATCTGTAATTTTTTATCATATGTACACTGTGAGAGACGGAATCTAAAACAAAAATCCAGAAAATCACGATGTATGATTTTTAAGTAATTAATTTGCATTTTATTGCATGACATAAGTATTTGATACATCAGAAAAGCAGAACTTAATATTTGGTGCAGAAACCTTTGTTTGCAATTACAGAGATCATACGTTTCCTGTAGTTCTTGACCAGGTTTGCACACACTGCAGCAGTGATTTTGGCCCACTCCTCCATACAGACCTTCTCCAGATACTTCAGGTTTCGGGTCTGTCGCTGGGCAATACGGACTTTCAGCTCCCTCCAAAGATTTTCTATTGGGTTCAGGTCTGGAGACTGACTAGGCCACTCCAGGACCTTGAGATGCTTCTTACGGAGCCACTCCTTAGTTGCCCTGGCTGTGTGTTTCGGGTCGTTGTCATGCTGGAAGACCCAGCCACCACCCATCTTCAATGCTCTTACTGGGCAAGATCTCGCGATACATGGCCCCATCCATCCTCCCCTCAATACAGTGCAGTCACCCTGTCCCCTTTGCAGAAAAGCATCCCCAAAGAATGATGTTTCCACCTCCATGCTTCACGGTTGGGTTGGTGTTCTTGGGGTTGTACTCCTCCTTCTTCTTCCTCCAAACACGGCGAGTGGAGTTTAGACCAAAAAGCTCTATTTTTATCTCATCAGACCACATGACCTTCTACCATTCCTCCTCTGGATCATCCAGGTGGTCATTGGCAAACTTTAGACGGAACTGGACATGCGCTGGCTTGAGCAGCGGGACCTTGCGTGCGCTACAGGATTTTAATCCATGACGGCGTAGTGTGTTACTAATGGTTTTCTTTGAGACTGTGGTCCCAGCTCTCTTCAGGTCATTGACCAGGTCCTGCCGTGTAGTTCTGGGCTGACCCCTCACCTTTCTCATGATCATTGATACCCCACGAGGTGAGATCTTGCATGAGAGTCCCAGACCGAGGGTGATTGACCGTCATCTTTAACTTCTTCCATTTTCGAATAATTGCGTCAACAGTTGTTGCCTTCTCACCAAGCTGCTTGCCTATTGTCCTGTAGCCCATCCCAGCCTTGTGCAGGTCTACAATTTTATCCCTGATGTCCTTACACAGCTCTCTGGTCTTGGCCATTGTGGAGAGGTTGGAGTCTGTTTGATTGAGTGTGTGGACAGGTGTCTTTTATACAGGTAACGAGTTCGAACAGGTGCAGTTAATACAGGTAATGAGTGGAGAACAGGAGGGCTTCTTAAAGAAAAACTAACAGGTCTGTGAGAGCCGGAATTCTTACTGGTTGGTAGGTGATCAAATACTTATGTCATGCAATAAAATGCAAATCAATTACTTAAAAATCATACAATGTGATTTTCTGGATTTTTGATTCCGTCTCTCGCAGTTGAAGTGTACCTATGATAAAAAATTACAGACCTCTACATGCTTTGTAAGTAGGAAAACCTGCAAAATCGGCAGTGTATCAAATACTTGTTCTTCCCACTGTATATATTTCTACAACAAAGACGACGCACAAGACATTCTCCAAACACCCCACAGGGCCGACATCCCCGTTATTTGCAAGAGGAAGTGATGCAGGTACAGAGGACAAAGAGCTGGATGCCTGGTCAGGACCCGGAGAAGGCGACAGGGAAAGCTGCCGTTACTGCCAATACTACTCGCCAACGTGCAATCATTGGACAACAAATTAGACGAGGTACGATCACGAATGTCCTACCAATGGGACATCAAAAACTGTAATATCCTATGTTTCATGGAATAGTGGCTGAATGACGACATGGATATTCAGCTAGCGGGATATATGCTGCACCGGCAAGATAGAACAGCACACTCCATTAAGATGAGGGGGGGGCAGTCTGTGCATATTGGTAAACAACAGCTGGTGCACGAAATCTAAGGAAGTCTCTAGATTTCTGAAGTAGAGTATATTGTGATAAATTGCAGGCCACACTATCTGCAAAGAGAGTTTTCAGCTATACTTTTCGTGGCTGTTTATTCACCACCACAGACAGATGCTGGCACTAAGACCGCACTCAGTCAGTTGTATAAGGAAATAAGCAAACAGGAAACCACTCACCCAGAGGCAGCGCTACTAGTGGCCAGAGACTTTAATGCAGGGAAACTTAAATCAGTTCTACCAAATTTCTATCAACATGTTAAATGTACAACCAGAGGGAAAAAAATTCTAGATCACCTGTACTCCACACACAGAGACGCTTACAAAGCTCTCCCTCTCCCTCCATTTGGTAAATCCGACCACAACTCTATCCTTCTGATTTCCGCTTACAAGCAAAAATTAAAGCAGGAAGCACCAGTGACTCAGTCTATAAAAAAGTGGTCAGATGAAGCAGATACTAAACTACAGGACAGTTTTGCTATCACAGACTGAAACATGTTCCGGGATTCTTCCGATGGCATTGAGGAGTAAACCACATCAGTCACTGGCTTTATCAATAAGTGCATCGAGGACGTCCCCCCCACAGTGACTGTACGTACATATCCCAACCAGAAGCCATGGATTACAGGCAACATTCGCACTGAGCTAAAGGGTAGAGCTGCCGCTTTCAATGTGCGGGACTCTAACCCGGAAGCTTACAAGAAATCCTGCTATGCCCTGCGACGAAAGATCAAACAGGCAAAGTGTCAATACAGGGCTAAGATTGAATCATACTACACCGGCTACGATGTTCGTCTTATGTGGAAAGGCTTGCAAACTATTACAGACTACAAAGGGAAGCACAGCCACGAACTGCCCATGACACAAGCCTACCAGACGAGCTAAATCACTTCTATGCTCGCTTCGAGGCAAGCAACACTGAGGCATGCATGAGAGCATCAGCTGTTCCGGACGACTGTGTGATCACGCTCTCCGTAGCCAACATGAGTAAGACCTTTAAACAGGTCAACATACACCAGGCTGCGGGGCCAGACAGATTACCAGGACATGTGCTCCGGCATGTGCTGACCAACTGGCAGGTGTATTCACTGACATTTTCAACATGTCCCTGATTGAGTCTGTAATACCAACATGTTTCAAGCAGACCCCCATAGACCCTGTGCCCAAGAACACAAAGGCAACCTGCCTAAATGACTATAGACCCGTAGCACTCACGTCCATAGCCATGAAGTGCTTTGAAATGTTGGAAATGGCTCACATCAACACCATTATCCCAGAAACCCTAGACCCACTCCAATTTGCATACCGCCCAAACATATCCCCAGATGATACAATCTCTATTGCACTCCACAATGCCCTTTCCCACCTGGACAAAAGGAACACTTATGTGAGAATGCTATTCATTGACTGCAGCTCAGCGTTCAACACCATAGTACCCTCAAAGCTCATCACTAAGCTAAGGATCCTGGGAATAAACACCTCCCTCTGCAACTGGATCCTGGACTTCCTGACGGGCCAACCCCAGGTGGTGAGGGTAGGTAGCAACACATCTGCCATGCTAATCCTCGACACTGGAGCTCCACAGGGATGCGTGCTCAGTCCCCTCCTGTAGTCCCTGTTCACCCACGACTGCATGGCCAGGCACGACTCCAACACCATCATTAAGTTTGCAGACGACACAACAGTGTTATGCCTGATCACCGACAATGACGAGACAGCCTATAGAGAGGAGGTCAGAGACCTGGCCGGGTGGTGCCAGAATAACAACCTATCCCTCAAGTTAACCAAGACTAGGTAGATGATTGTGGACTACAGGACAAGGAGGACCGAGCACGCCCCCTTTCTCATCGAAGGGGCTGTAGTGGAGCAGGTTGAGAGCTTCAAGGTCCTTGTTGTCCAAATCAACAACAAACTAGGATGGTCCAAACACAGCAAGACAGTCGTGAAGAGGCCACGACAAAGCCTATTTCCCCTCAGGAAACTAAAAATATTTGGCATGGGTCCTGAGATCCTCAAAAGGTTCTACAGCTGCAACATCAAGAGCATGGTTGCATCACTGCATCACTGCCTGGTACGGCAATTGCTCGGCCTCTGACCGCAAGGCACTACAGAGGGTAGTGCGTACGGCCCAGTACATCACTGGGGCTAAGCTGCCTGCCATCCAGGACCTCTACACCAGGCGGTGTCAGAGGAAGGCCCTAAAAATGGTAAAAGACCCCAGCCACCCCAGTCATAGACTGTTCTCTCTACTACTTCATGGCAAGCAGTACCGGAGTGCCAAGTCTAGGACAAAATGGCTTTCCCCCCAGGCCATAAGACTCCTGAACAGGTAATCAAAGCCTACCCGGACTATTTGCATTGTGTGCCCCACCCAACCCCTCTTTTTAAGCTGCTGCTACTCTCTGTTTGTCATATATGCATAATCACTTTAACTATACATTCATGTAAATTGGGCCGACCAACCAGTGCTCCCGCACATTGGCTAACCGGGCTATCTGCATTGTGTCCCGCCACCCACCACCCGCCAACCCCTCTTTTACGCTACTGCTACTCTCTGTTTATCATATATGCATAGTCACTTTAACCATATTTACATGTACATACTACCTCAATCAGACCGACTAACCGTGTCCTCGCTACTGTTATGGCCTCACAACTGCTATTTTTTCTTTTTACTGTTGTTTTTATTTCTTTACTTACTAATTACTAATTGTTCACTTCATACATTTTTTGCACTGTTGGTTAGAGCCTGTAAGTAAGCATTTCACTCATTTCACTGATTTCACTCATTTCACTCTGTTGTATTCGGCGCACGTGACGTTCTTTCATCACATTCCCAGTGGGTCAGAAGTTTACATACACTCAGTTAGTGTTTGGAAGCATTGCCTTTAAATTGTTTAACTTGGGTCAAATGTTTCGGGTAGCCTTCCACAAGCTTCCCACAATAGGTTGGGTGAATTTTGGCCCATTGCTCCTGACAGAGCTGGTGTAACTGAGTCATGTTTGTGGGCCTCCTTGCTCGCACACTCTTTTTCAGTTCTGCCAAGGAAATCTTCTATAGGATTGAGGTCAGGACTTTGTGATGGCCACTCCAATACTTTCACTTTGTTGTCTTTGAGCCATTTTGACACAATTTTGGAAGTATGCTTGGGGTCATTGTCCATTTGGAAGACCCATTTGCGAGCAAGCTTTAACTTCCTGACTGATGTCTTGATATGTTGCTTCAATATATCCACATAATTGTCCTACCTCATGATGCCATCTATTTTGTGAAGTGCACCAGTCCCTCCGGCAGCAAAGCACCCCCACAACATGATGCTGCCACCCCCGTGCTTCACGGTTGGAATGGTGTTCTTCAGCTTGCAATCCTCCCCCTTTTCTTCCAAACATAACAATGGTCATTATGGCCAAACATTTATATTTCTGTTTCATCAGACCAGAGGATATTTCTCCAGAAAGTACAGTCTTTGTCCCCATGTGCAGTTGCAAACCGTAGTCTGGCTTTTTATTGTGGTTTTGGAGCAGTGGCTTCTTCCTTGCTGAGCGGCCTTTCATGTTAGGTCGATATAGGACTCGTTTTACTGTGGATATAGAAACTTTTGTACCAGTTTCTTCCAGCATCTTCACAAGGTCCTTTGCTGTTGTTCTGGGATTGATTTGCACTTTTCGCACCAGAGTACATTCATCTCTAGGAGACGGAACGCATCTCCTTCCTGAGCGGTATGACGGCTGCGTTGTCCCGTGGTGTTTATTCTTGCGTACTATTGTTTGTACAGATGAACATGGCACCTTCAGGTGTTTGGAAATTTCTCCCAAGGATGAAACAGACCTGTGGAGGTTTCCAATGATTTTTCTGAGGTCTTGGCTGATTTCTTTAGATTTTCCCATGATGTCAAGCAAAGAGGCACTGAGTTTGAAGGTAGGCTTTGAAATACATCCACACATACACCTCCAATTGACTCAAATGAGGTCAATTAGCCTATCAGAAGCTTCTAAAGCCATGACATCATTTTCTGGAATTTTCCAAGCTGTTTAAAGGCACAGTCAACTTAGTGTATGTAAACCTCTGACCCACTGCAATTGTGATTTAGTGAATTATAAGTGAAATAATCTGTCTGTAAACAATTTTTTGAAAAATTACTTGTGTCATGCACAAAGTAAATGTCCTAACCGACTTGCCAAAACTATAGTTTGTTAACAAGAAATTTGAGTGGTTGAAAAATGACTCCAACCTAAGTGTATGTAAACTTCCGACTTCAACTGTATAAATACATACATACACACATACATACATACATACATACATACATACATACATACATACATACATACATACATACATACATACATACATACACACATACATACATACATACATACATACATACATACATACATACATACATACATACATACATACATACATACATACATACATACATACATACATACATACACACATACATACATACATACATACATACATACATACATACATACACACATACATACATACATACATACATACATACATACATACATACATACATACATACATACGGATGGATGGACAGACTTATGTATGTACAGTATGGATGGATGGATGGAATAGACACACACACACACACACGTACACGCACACACAAACACATACATGCCCCTATTTTCCTCACTCTCACCTGTTCTTTGAGGAGGAGGAGCATGCGGTCAAACATCTGGTTGCCGTCGAGGGAGGTAGCTGCTATGTAGAGGAAAAGGCCGTAGAGGACAGGCTTGGGGATCCACTGCAGAGGGATGGGTAACAAGAACACTGACAGGCCGATCAGGATGTTAGCCGTCAGAGCCGTGATCCGCGTCTCCTTCACATTGACAATGCTGTAAACCGACAGAAACAGAAACAGGCATTCTTGAAGAGAGAGCCTCTTGTTTAGTCTCATTAGAAACACCCACCCATAATCTTGTTCCAAGGGCCATTGAACAACAGATTCCAAATAGAATATTGGAGATTGCACAGACTACAGGAATAAAAATGTAAATTAATGAAATTAAATGAAAAATCTTCATTAAAGTAGGCTTAAGTTGTCTTCATCTGGGACTGTGCAACCGTCCTTGTAAGTAACTGCTTCAAAAAATAATAAATGTTCACAATAAGTTATGCAGAAAACTGCCTCTAAATCTTTGGTCAAGCTGCCCTCACTCACGTTTCATAGAGGTGTCCCCCCTCCACGTGCAGCTCCACCTTGGCCAGCTGACGTGCGTGCAGGGAGGAGTGTGGGAATGCGGCGTGCATCCACGGCAAACCCAGACACGACATGAGGATGTTGATGAAGCCGGTCAGCATCAGGTCCCAGTGGAATGCAGTTCCCTTCAACAACCTGAAACATTACCACATAGACACAGAACAGTTTGGCATTATACAATTCAGACAAACATGGACTAATCGTGGACCATGGATGACATCGCGCTGGATAAGCTACTAACATACTGGCTGGATAGGCTACCAACATACTGGCTGGATAGGCTACCAACGTGTTGGTTGAGCTGGTCAAAGCCAGTGCATAATTTGTAAATCGGGAGGGGCCGGAACAAAAACTGAGCAAAAGAGTGGGGCACCAAAAAGCATTGCATGCATATCATCATATTTGTGTAGTGGCATAGAGCAGTAGAGTAGAGGCACTTACAGAAGTAGCACACATGGGACCCTAAGGCCACATTTTAGTGGCCTATGGTCCAGGACATATTGGGCCTTTAATAAACTAATTTCATGCAATTCTACCTCATTTTACATGAATGTAGACTTTGGCATAATCTTTTTATGGAAATCTCAGACTTCCGACTTTAGTGCGACTTTAGAACTGGGTAATGGGGGAATTTAACACGGAATTCCAAGTGGGAACTCTGGATTCTTTCTAGAGCTCCAATTTTCCGATCTGAAGATCACTGACATCATGATTCGACCTTGTTTTTTTCAGAGTTAAAAGCACCATAATACCCCACAAATTATGGAAATGGCAGGCTACTTTGACACTGACAAACTGAGTTTCTGAGATCAATGAAAACGACCTTGTCTTGAATCCATCAATAGTCTAGTCCTGTGTGTGTCGACGCATATTGTAGGCTACAATATGAGGAGGAAATTATAGTCCTAAAAATGCTTTCCAGTTTCACTGACTCTCCCAATGAATCTTAGCTCACTCACTGGTGATGGCATAATGCACTCATGCCAAAAGCCTCTCTCTCTTGTTTTACTTTGTTAAACAATATTTGGAAGTTTATCAAATATTTGGTTAGCTTACAGCTGACAAATTACAGTATTCTCCTTTCAGCGTTAGACATTTGCTTTCCAACCTGTGTTTTCCATGATTGTAGACTATTTGAAATATTGCGAAAGGCCAGTTGTGTCTGCATGCTGTTTGTTCACTGAGAGATTTGTTGCTGCATTCCCTACTGTAGGCTATGCCTCATTGGGCTACACTCCACAGCTAGGCTATTTTTTAAATAAGCAATTTATCCTCTGTAGCAAATATTTTGTCTTTCTCATGGTGTAGTAGGCTATTCTGAATTATTTCATTTATTTTGGAACACACAGCAGTAACTCTATAACTTTGGAAAATGTATTTCAATTTATCAGGCGTGCTGAAGCTCCTCCAGAACCCTTCGCGCGGCTCTAGAATTAACGAAGAGGCAACTCGAATGAACTTTGATCGCGTTTGTTAGAATTTTTACATTGCAAAAAGTGACAATTTTTCATGCCACGAGAGGTACCGAATCCGCCTCAAATTAAGCACTGGTCAAAGCCTTACGACAAAGTCATATTTAATGAAAACCAAATATTATATTCAGAATAATAGAGTAGCGTTATAGAGTATACTATACAGTTGAGTGTGTTGAAAACATGCATGTGCTGTGCTGCAGCAAAAGTACATCATTGTGACAAACTCTCTTGCAGGTTTGTTTGCAATCATCAAACATTAATGTAATGATTCTGCAATATTCTCCTGGTGGTGCAGTTATATCCACTTTGCAGCACACGTTCTTTACCTAGAGTATAAAGTAAAAATATGGAAGATCCTACTTTGCTTCGGGGACGTGGGTGAGTGATATGACAATATTCTGGTCGATGAAGATGAGCAGCGCCAGGAGGAAGCCTAAGCCTACAGCGCTCAGACAGTTCATGCCCGTCAGCTTGTCAAACTGGGCCAGCCTGAAGATCTTCCCGTTGTGGAAGTTGAACACAGGAACTGTTTTGAAATGTTGGGAACAGTTTAGAAAAGTGGCAAGATTTGTCTTGTGGTATTTATCTAGTCTTTTTCAAGGCTTGCTTGAAACATTTTGATCAATGACAAATTGGTCATTTTAAAACAGACAATTCCCCTTTCTGAACAATAATGTGTACTACTCACGCTCTACATCAAGGAAAAGGAAGGAACCAATGAAGGAGAATATAACGACAGCGATGGGTAAGGCACAGTCGGACACCACCTCTCTCACTTTGGCATGCAGATAAGGACTGTGGGAAGTAAACCAAGCCACATAGCAGTATGTCAACTATGCATTGGGCACACAATAACATTTTGCTACTCTAAATTATATAAATTGAATTTAGCAGTAGACGGTTCGACAATGAAGTGATAGTGCTGGGCTGGAACAAAAACAATCAGCAGACTGGAGTTGGAGACCCCTGAGATAACGTGTGTCCTTTAGCCACCATTGAACGGGCAGTGGTCAGCCTGGCAGTGGTCAGCCTGGCAGTGGTCAGCCTGGCAGCGGTCAGCCCGCATATTAGTGCAACTTGATCTGAACTTACCTCCTTCTCAGCTGGTAGAGGGCATACCCCAACCACAGAGTCCCCAGCATGAGCAGGAGACAGAGGATAGGCCTCTCCCTGGTACACAGGACCAGAGACTCGGGCAGAAACACATGCGTGACATGCTTCACCACAGGGGCCCCATCGCTGGTCCTACTCCCCAGCCTCTCTGTTGCATTTGCAGCCTTCTCCATTAACTCCTTGATCTCTAGAAGCACCCGAGTGCTGTTATTGGTTGCCAGCGTGGGCCCGTGGTAGAAGTAATTAAAGACTATAGGGAGAGAAAGAAAGGGGTAGAAATAGGGATAAGGGCAGGGAAAGAAAGAGTTAATCGGGCAGCCCAAGGATAAGAGAGAGACCGCAACATATGTATACGCTCGTCTGCCACTTCCTCAGCCACTGACTTGTGCTTAACTCAAGGGCGTCCTCCGGAACACATGTCAGTTCCCTTCAGAGCCTGCCCAGGGGAATGGTTTGATTGCATGCTTCGCTGGCCTCTTAAAAAGACTGATGGATATATGCTGGGTACATTTACTGTGCAGATGACGGGCAGCCCGCTTAGGTTCCTCTACATTTACACTAAGATGGATTTCCACGGTGGGCGGAACACCTGAATATGTTGTGTAAATGTAAGCCCCCCATCCCCAGACTCACTTTTGACAGTGCCTTTCACCGAGTCCCCAACAAAGGCTATTGAAATGAACAGGGCTATGATTTCCTCTGATGAGCTGTAAGGAAAGGGTATAAAAGAAACACAGAGTATACCCCTTTATCTGAACAGAATAAACCACAGACCAAGACATAACAAACCAAGGCAAAGTCACAACACTGATTACAAGTGAGTACCTTCAATGAAATGATGAGTACCTTCAATGATGTTTATGGGAAAAATGAAGTCAAAACAGACAGGAATGTCACATGTTTAGTGGGTTCAGTAGTCATGCTGTCAAGGTCCTTTCCTAACTACAAAGTTGAGCCAAACAGAGCTGAACCAAGCTGTACTGCAATGGCCTGCACTGGTCTGGCTATACATCCAGCAGAAGCCTGATTCACTGAATGGCTGTTTGTCCACTGACCGTTTGAAGAGCTTCATGAACAGACTGACATTCAAAAGTGCTCCCAGGATGAGAAAGAAGCTGTTCCACAAGCCAATGCAGGCATAGAAGGCAGGGAAGTCCAAATCGTAGTCATCACAGATTCCCCGGATCACTACAAACATAAAATATCAGACAAATAATTCAAGTCTACAGGATATTGATGTAGTATTTATGATGTCCAGATGTTTCTCTACGATCATCTTCCAGTGTAGTAGACCTACCACTAATAAAGATGGCCAGGGGTGCAGTAGTCAGTGGGATAACCAAAGGAGCACCAGCGAACAGAGAGTAGATCACTCCTCCGATGCTCTGGCCAACGATGACTTTCCGGACATCTATCAAGAACAGACCATTATAATGTTAGTGTAGGCAAAGATTTTATATATTTTTTTTTTTTCAAGATGCAGTGAGTGACTATATACATTTTCAGGATTCAATCAACAGAAAATATAATTTATTTGACTTTAATTGAAAGCTGAATTATTCAAACATTTAAGTCAGGGTCATTCAGGCTTTGACAGATGGACAGGCACAAGACAGGGGGATAGGGAGACATCCAGATGATTGTACCTATCTCTCCCCGCGTGCTCTCATCGTTCAGCGAACCAAAGGCGATGTTAGGAAGTAGAATTGCAATGTACAGGAAGATGGCGGTGGTGGTGTACTTCAGCCAGGAGCGGTCTTTGCCGTACATACCTGTACAGACCAACAGGTGAGCAGTTTAGAACTTTGCCAACCAAACAGAAAGCAGTTTACAACTCTGCCAACCAACCAGAGAGCAGTTTACAACTCTGCTAACCAACCAGAGAGCAGTTTACAACTCAGCCAACTGTAAATACAGGTACAATCTTGGATATGAACTAGCTGTGATAATCGTAATGACAACAGCAATTGTAAGGTGAAAGATTGAGCTTTTTTCACAAGTTTAGGCTATGTGATGTGTTGATTTAAAAAACTGAATGTCATATTGAAGTCAATTATCTAAAATAATTATCCATGACCGGTCTAAATAGAGGGGTCGTAACGGCAAAGTATCTTTTAAAATGTAGTGACAAGAGGAAGGCTAAGCTTAAAAGTTATACCGTCTGTGAAGTCTGAGGGATAGAGTGGTAGTCGCCGACGAAGATCCTCATAGATACCTCGGCCAACTTTAAAGAAATCTGCACACTGTGGAGAAACAAACGTTTTATTGATTGGTTGAACTATCCTGTACTATTATGTGGTCTGTAGGTCTACTGCAAAGCACGTAGTCCTTTAGGGATAATAAAGTCTATATACAGTAATACAAGACACTAAACCAGAGGGGCCTGAAACCACAACATCCACCACAGTTGTGTTTGTTAAGGCACACAGAAATAAAAGCCCTCTGGAATAAGTATTTGACCTGGATTATTGTGGATGTGTTGGTTGGTTATTCAAAATCATTTTTACTAAGGTACTTCAAGCGCAACTTTTCTTTAACCGGGCAGGCATTTCTGTGTTGCGTCTCTACACACTAAGTCTAGAAATTTCCCCTTGATTAAAGAAGGCTACATAATGAAGTACTTTGTCGTTACAAGAGCCTAGATGCAGTCTGCTGCCAGGGAAATACAACATTTTGGCATACAGCTGAATGTGCAGTCCAGCTGCTTACCATTCCTGAGGACTTGATGATAGAGGGGGGAAAGGGATTAAATAAATTGGCTGAAGTATTACTACATAGTGGAGCGAGTCTTTATATGTCTGGATAAAGGAAAACCTGAGGGTGGTCCATCTCCACATGGGGGAAATCTCATAAGGGGACCACACCACTAACAGGGAAAATACTTTTATCATGCCGCTTTAAAGGAATAGTTACTCAAAGTAAAAGTAAAGTAATGCTCTTTATTTTATTTGCGTTTTAGCTTATTTTCGACTTAGTGTTTCATCCAAACCAAATTTAAGATTGTTAGCTGGTTATTTACTTCCAGAATCTTTTGAATGAAACAACCCACACCCTGTGTCAAAAATAAGATTGAAAAACAGTGAACCATCCCTTTAATTAACAGGTACAGTGACTTCGGAACGTATTCAGACCCCTTGACTTTTTCCACATTTTGTTATGTTACAGCCTCATTCTAAAATGGATTAAAAATACAAAAAATACTCAGCAATCTACACACAATACCCCATAATGACGAAGCAAAAACAGGTTTTTAGAAATGTTAGCAAATGTATTAAAATAAACAACAGAAACACCCTTTACATAAGTATTCAGACCCTTTGGTATGAGACTCAAAATTGAGCTCAGGTGCATCCTGTTTCCATTGATCATCCTTGAGATGTTTCTACAACTTGACTGGAGTCCACCTGTGGTAAATTCAATTGATTGGACATCATTTGTAAAGGCACACACCTGTCTATATAAGGTTCCACAGTTGACAGTGCATGTCAGAGCAAAAACAAAACCATGAGGTCGAAGGAATTGTCTGTAGATCGCCGAGACAGGATTGTGTCGAGGCACAGATCTGAGGAAGGGTACCAAAACATTTCTGCAACATTGAAGGTCCCCAAGAACACAGTGTGTTGATTGATGAGGGGAAAAAGCAACTTAATACATTTTAGAATAAGGCCTAACCTAACAAAATGTGGAAAAAGTCAAGCCATCTGAATACTTTCCGACGGCACTGTGTTTCCAACTGAACAGTGAAGCTGCTACATGTTGGCCATGTCAGTCCCCGTCAGATTGATGAGGTAGTCCCTGCCTACTTTTAGTGTTTTTTTGCTGCGTGGGTCCGTTTCTGCATGGATCATCTGCTTCTCTGTAGCTGGTTTCTCATTGACTATGGAGAGATGATGACGCTGGTGCACCAGCTCTTGTTTGAACTCCTCCTGGGTCTTGGCGTCCAGCAGTTTCTGTCTGAAGGAGATGTCTGAGAACATGGTGGCGAATGTGCGGCCCAGCTCGATAGCTGTCTTGGTGCTTTTCTGGGGGAGCGAGAGAATACTTAGAGAATATTTGAGGAACATAATAGAACTATTAAGATATTAATCAGTTGCCAGTAAATTTCTCAACTCACAAAACACATAAATATGGGCATTACTGTAATATTGCCAGACATATTGGTATTAGTGTAATATCATGTTCTGCTTGTTAAATCGTAGATGGGTCAAATGGAGCATTTACCGTTCTAGGTGGGGAGAGAATGAGGATGACATATCGAGCCTCACAACAGTTTGCTCCCCAGTTCTGTGGTCTCTCCAGACGGGCGATGCAGACGTGGCGTCTCTGGAGGCTCTTCACATTGCATCTGGACAGACGTACACAGACAGACAAATTCAGTCAAACCTCTTGTCCCTACTCAGAGGTTTGACTGTGTTGGAAACATTACTTACGTAAAGTAATAACAAGTAATGACCGATAATGCAGTACGTCAGCTGTTACTCACAGGACACAGAGCCAGGACTGCTGGTAGCGGACTCCAGTGGCAGAAGCAGTCACACCCTGAATGGTCTCGGATAACAATTGTACTGGAGAGAGCAAACAGAGGGTACTAATATCAACAAGTGTATCTTTTTCTAGTACATTGAAAAACAAAGCTAAATCATGATAAATGTTTTCACTGAGATATTAGGCCTACCTTGATATAATATTCCATCTCATTTATCACCAATACCTTGTGTGCTTCAAGGGATACTGCACGATTTTGGGGATTCTACTTACCCAAAGTCAGATATAAGTTTTATGTCTGTACGTGGAGTTTAAAAATAATTGAAGTTAGCTTATTGTTAGCTTAGCACAATTGCTGGAAGTCTCCGGGCACAGTAGCCAGCTCCTCTCAAAAGCATAGAAATTGACCTAACTATTCCAAAGCTGGGTGGTTGGTCATTTATAGTCTGACAAAGCTTTACGTAGTAATCTATCATTTTTACATATGGACATTTTTACTGATAATCATAAAAAACGAGATTCTATCAACTTCCTCGTTTTAGAACTACATTGGCCTCTTCCAGCAATTGCCATTTGCAAACTGCATTTTGCATTTTATTCCCCGATGCACACCATTGTCCTCATCTCCTCCTGTGTCTGCGAACACAGTGTTCATGACCTCGTCCATGTCACAGCCCCCGTGGCCGTCTTCTGTTACATGGGTCAGCATGCACCTTAGCACCTCGTCTAGAGTGGTTGCCTTATCATCCAATAGGATACTGGCCTGGGCCAGGAAGCCATCTAGGTCCCGGTGGCCGCGCACTTCCTCCTGGAAGTTCATCGGCTTCACATACTGGTGGAGGCAAAGCCAGGGAAGATGTTGGTAGGAGTAGACTTGTAAAGGGTACCAACACCATACAGATACACTATGCGAATCTCAAACCTTCTCATGCAAACATCCCATTGAAGTTAGTACTCGGTCTGGGTGAAAGTTTGATTTCAAATATGTCATAATTCCACTGGGATTCACTTCTCAAGTTCCTTTAGCTAATATTAGAGCTCTACAGAGAGTGTTGTAAAAGAGTAGCTTACTTTTCTTGATGTGTTCAGGAGCCCAAACCCAGGGTCATCCCCAGGGTCATCTGGAACTACAGATGAAAGGTTTTTAAGTCGGCATGGTTTTCAACAGACCACATAGGCACATAGCTCTCAAGAGATGTGTTTCTCCATATTTATAAATAGTCCGTTCTGACAGCAGGTGGAATAGTAGAAGGACACACAATGACAGACTGTTTATTTCCTTGACTTCTGAGGAACTCTTGGCACTGACTAGTACCTCATTACTATAACAAAATGTCAAAATATGGAAGTTAGAAAATAAAGGAGAGCCGCACACTCTAGGAGCTCAGATGCAAAAATGTAATATCCAACGTTTCGACAGTCAAGCTGTCTTCATCACGTTTATACCCTGATGAAGACAGCCTGGCTGTCGAAACTTTGGATATTACATTTTTGCATCTGAGCTCCTAGAGTGTGCGGCTCTACTTTATTTTAAAGTTTTCTACTCCGCTAGCCAGCACCTCGCCTAAATAGGTGTGCGTTTCTTTTCTTCTAAAATATGGAAGATAGACAGAGAATAGTGGTTGTTGGCAGCCCTTGGTAAATAATGTTTAATTGATTAGTATGATGCACACACACACACGCACACACACACACACACTGACCTGAAATCCCTGTTTGGATCGGAGTGTCATGGTGGTCCTTAGGTGTATTGTCATGGTTCCCCACTTTGCCCTCAACACATTCCTCCCGCTCCACGTCTCGCAACTCTGCAGACACAACAACACAGCAAAGGTCAGAGGTCAGGGATTAGGATACCCTCTCCAATGTCATAAATTACCATGCAGGTTCTTCTATCTCTGAATAGGCTAGTTTACTTCACTGGAGTGCCTTGCTTGATGTTATGGTACATTCATATATGAATGATGGAAAAGTACAGTTATATTTTCAGAACCTTTCCCTCCAGAAAACGCAT
This sequence comes from Oncorhynchus nerka, assembly GCF_034236695.1. NCBI lineage: Eukaryota > Metazoa > Chordata > Actinopteri > Salmoniformes > Salmonidae > Oncorhynchus > Oncorhynchus nerka. The sequence continues at coordinate 68,409,392 of NC_088401.1, forward strand.
AGTGTTAGCCTAATGGATGTAGCTACTACAATATCGATTGATTCAGTCAGGACGATAACCCTGTTTTGGTCTCAAGGTTAAGGTATTAGACAAGGTCAACAGTATTTAGAGTATGAAGCTATTGGTCTGCCCTCTGGCTGTATTACCATCTGTTATAGAACACACAGTACAGAACATTGAGGTCCTATAAAATAATCCCCCTAAAACCAGAAATGGCACAATATAACAATAGACGTCCCCTCGTAAATTCTTTCATCGTATTGAAGAGAAATATGTGTTGTAGATTCATGCATGTTTTATGAGAGAGAAAGAGGGCACAAAGACTGTATCCATGAACAACAATGCAGCTTGATCTGGTAATTAGCTTGGCTGAGCTATAACTTTGCACACATGTGATATATGAGTATTCCTCCATGGCATCGGCTCATTTGTCATCTACCTAGTTATTTACTAGTTTGTTTTCTTTGTTACTACCGCTAAAGGCCTGACGGTGCTCATTGGTGTATGAAATGAAGGATTAGCATAAGTAACCACTGCAATCAGTGCATATTAGCTTTGCTCAGAGTGATCTACAGTATGTCTTACCACTGGTCAGTACCTATTCAAAATGGACACATTTTGTCAAACAAATATGAAATATCTCATCATGTGATATAATGTCATGTCACATCCTATCTATCATTCTATGATGTCATGTCACATCCTATCCATCATCCTATCATGTGATAGAGACCGCAGCAGATGAGAGCACCGCTGAGCAAAGGGATCAAAGTCAACAATGAAACTCTGTTCCATACTCACCCATCTCCTGGAAAACATATCCATTCTTTGACCTCCCAGATGATGGAGCCTCTGTGGGGAAAAAAAAGAGAAATATGGGTATTAAAAAAGAGGAAATGGTCTGAGTTTTGTAATGTCAAAGAGTGTTTTCGATATTTTCACTTGAATCGATAAAACAATCGGTCAAGCCAGCTATAATGTGTACCAAGAGACTGAACAAATCAATGTTGTAAATGTTTAATTACTCATGACATATTTGTACTCTGGCTGTACAACATAGATAGCATAGGCCTTACAGTATACAGATGTAGGATCTTCATTTGATCACCCTGTTGAAGGAGAACTTTCCTGCAATGCTGGAAATATAAAATGTGCAGTGTAGTTGAGGTTTAAAAAGGCTTCTGAAGTTTGTAATTTCCACTTAGAAATGTCATGCTTGATTTTCCCTTAAGAAAAATGTATCAATCATAACGCTTGCAGATGTCCCTTCTCTTTATACTGTATGTAAACGACTTTGTTATTTCCACATGGGATATCCTGTCCCCTACGTGTTACTAGGACATAGTGGAACCTGGCACCATACAGTGCAAAGTAAAAGGTTAAGGGTGTAGTAGAGAATGTCCCCAGGTCTCAGTGAAAATGGATCTGACACAGAGTCGATCTGACACAGAGCTGACACAGGGTGAACCCAATGTTCTTGGCATTAGCATGCCTTCAAAAACAGCTCACAGAATGCAGGCGACAACAATAAATGTCGTTCGTTAGCTTTCAAATCCACCGGCAGGCTCGTAGAACTGAAACGCCTGACAGATATACAGCAGCAAGTTGTGTGTAAAGTCATAGCATTGCAAATGGCATTGCTAACATAGTTGAAGTAAATTCCATTTAATCTGGAAGGTTTTTATTTCCTATGAATTTATAGTTTTATGTATGCGTCTGTAAGGAGAAATATTGTATTTTGTAGAATGCCAGAGCACTATGAGAAGATATTTAGGACATTGAAAGAGGTGTCTTCTCATATGTCTCTTATTTGTATCATTGAAAGTGTCAAGACATTTGATCCCCAAAAGAAACACATGAATTCAGTTAAGTTACCGTGAACCTGACCCCAGATGATGTTTGAAGGGCATGAGGAAATGTTTGTGTGTGTAGTCAGGTATCTCATAGAGACAGTCCTGTTCCTAGCAAACTACTGGGAGAGAGTAGCCTCACAGCCTTTCTGCTATAGAAATAAAAGGACTAGAAGAGAGAAAAAAATTCAGACCACAGCACATCGACTTGAATGGGAGTGTCCATTCAATGACTTCTATTTCTATGGCTCCAGTATACTGTATCTCTATGGTGATTAGAGGGAAGATTCTCATGCCTCTCCCATTTCACAGGGTTTCACCTCATCAACTGACTGTGGACCTTACGTAACAGGGCCCTTATGTGACTGTGAGCAATGTGTGAGGAGACCCTATGATATTTTATGCCAGCCTTTTTTGTGTGTTATATAGATGACCACGGCCTCCCGGGGATTACAAACAAAAATACATGAAATTATGCATAATGCATTATGAAGTGGTCATAACGCACTGGAATACTTCCTCATACGGATGTATGATCCCTTACAGTGTGTTATTGTCATCTCAGAAAGACAGTGACTAAATAACAGCCATTCAGTCTGTTGTAGAAGTTTCCTACGTGAACAGATGTAACAGTAAGGTGTACACATGCAGTAAAGGATGATCCCTGTGGGCTGGTAGTCTTACCAAGACATGTCAACAACAAAAAATGCAGTACTACTGTACACCTCCCTCCACTACAGCATGTCTCCTCCCCAGGGCTTCTTCATGTGCTTGTGCTTGTGGATGTCCTGTTTAGAAGGCTGTCTGACTTCCTGAGGGCGCTGTCTCGTGGTGTTGACAGAGATATACTGTCCTGCTGCAGGCCGCATGGCAACTTGGCCATCGAAATCAATCCCCAAAATAGTTACCTTCCACTGTCCTGCTCCTGGTTGTATTCAGTTGCTAAAATGTGTATCTTCCTGTTTGCTTTGGAAGGTGACATTTTTTTATTTTGTTTTTATTCAATCTGCTTTTAATTGACCACATGATCTATTTTACAGTCACATTGCGCTCTGAGGCAGATTCTTGGACTAGAAATAGAGTTTTAAATTTGACGGTTTGATATTCCCAGCATGTTTTTCATTAAAATGGCTGTTTTGTTTCCAGAAAGCCATATGGGTTCTGAGCTAACATGTCTTCAGACAACTGCTCGAGGGAAATTCTATTTATCTCCTTTTATATTTCTATTCTAATGATGCTGGTTGTTTTGTATTGCCTTCCAAGGTATGATAACATGTCATTCCTATGTTCTCTTTGAGGTACACAGTATGGTAAACTGTATGGTAAACGGTAGGGTTAACTGTACCGTTAATGGTATGGTAAACTGTATGGTAAACGGTAGGGTTAACTGTACCGTTAATGGTATGGTAAACTGTATGGTAAACTGTATGGTAAACGGTAGGGTTAACTGTACCGTTAATGGTATGGTAAACTGTATGGTAAACTGTATGCTAAACTGTATGCTAAACTGTAGGGTTAACTGTACCGTTAATGGTATGGTAAACTGTATGGTAAACTGTATGCTAAACTGTATGGTAAATGGTATGGTAAACTGTACCGTTAATGGTATGGTAAACTGTATGGTAAACTGTATGCTAAACTGTATGGTAAATGGTATGGTAAACTGTATGGTAAACTGTATGGTAAACGGTAGGGTTAACTGTACCGTAAATGGTATGGTAAACTGTATGGTAAACTGTATGCTAAACTGTATGGTAAATGGTATGGTAAACTGTATGGTAAACTGTATGGTAAATGGTATGGTAAACTGTATGGTAAACTGTATGGTAAATGGTATGGTAAACTGCATGGTAAACTGTATGATCAACTGTATGGTAAACTGTATGGTAAACTGTATGATAACTGTATGGTAAACGGTATGGTTAATGGTATGGTAAACTGTAAGGTTAACTGTACGGTTAATGGTATGGTTTCAACTCTCCGAATGACAGCTAATGAGGGAATATTTGTGGTTTGGGGAAAAGTTATTACCTTGAATAAGGACAAGAAGCTAGGTTCATACCTGGGGCGTGGCTCGGAAAGCCTCACTATCGTTGTTTAGGGAAAAGGCTATCAGCTTGAGGCAACTGGCCTTGGGAGTTTAGAAACAGAATAGCCTTGTCCTAGTTAAGTCTTTTCAAATAGTACATTCAGCTAGTTGCAAAAAGTGGGAAATGTTATGAATTCTTTATTCCGTTTGAGCAGTTTCTTTTACCCCCTTTGGGATAAATATTATCAAGGTCATAACCCCTCTGGAAGAATGGGATACATTTGGCTAAATCAAATGATTATCTCCCCTTCTGAAATACAGTCTCCCCATATTGTATAATTTATGTGGATGAGAAATTAAATTAATGAATAAAAAATGCAGGACTACCGTAAACATGGAAAGCAACCGGCAGAAAAAATAGTCGTACTGCCTCACATGTACAGGGTGTAATAACATTAACGGCAGGTTGTGTTGTGTAATGTAGACCATGGCACTAAGCCAGTGTGAAAGCAAGACATACAGCTCTTTCTACCACAATACCTTACACCGGTGAGAGTGCTTTTGCATGCCAGGTGGAGTGATTACCTTGTCAAGGTGCACAATAGGTTTGTCTCCGTAAAGATAACCGGACCAATAGTGTATGATTGTGGGGTTTCTGGCATCAGAATCTCAGATGCCAACTACTGCCATTATGCTCTCCCGTTGTTTCAAGGCACTGAAGCCCTACCCTGCAGCTGTGCTGATGTTACAGATATGCACACACATGCTGTAGAAGAACAAGGAAATCAGTCAAAGTATAACAAGTTCCAGCTTGGTGCCAATACATGAATAGTAAAAGACAACTTCAAACAGTTGCTTCTCCTTGACACCAATTCTGTGTGGCAACGAGGGATAATCCTTTTGGAGGCAAAGAATGTAACGACGAGAAAAATCAAGCTAATTATCTTCTGTTTTTAAGTGGATTAAATAAAACTCTATCTCAAGCAACTGGTTCAAAGTAAGGCCACAGGGAAGAGCGTCTTATCCGCTCCATGAAGTGCCTTATTAAATCAATCCGTATGGTCATGATATTTGTATTATTAAATAAGTCTCAACAAACCATCCCAGGTCTAATAATACATTCAACGAGTGGAAACCTTGAAATTTACCAGATTAGAACATGTGGCTTTTTTCTACTGGATAATCTTACTTAATCCCTTGCCTGAGAAAATTCAACCAGAGCACATTAACCCATGAAGACCACAGAAGAGCCAATACAGGAAGTGGAAAGGGGTGGATGCCCCAATGATAACTACAGAGATTGTCTGAGCTACCTGTGTCATACATATTTTTAGTAAAAGGCTGTGCTATTCATAACTGCCCTGTTGTGCTATTCATATATAGTGCCCTACATACTGTAACTAATTGGTTGGTGGCATGCAGCCGTCTACGTTGTTTGTACAGTGAGAAGTTTGTGTGGTGAAGGACTTGAGTTGGTAAGACGTTATAGTTCAAATGAAATGAAATCAAATGTTATTAGTCACATGCGCCGAATACAAAAGGTGTGGACGTTGTGGTTGTATGTAGCCTATATGTAGGAATAAGTAGGAGGTTATCTTGGTGTTTGGGAGGACGACTGTTACAGAGGCACATCTTCTGCCCTAAGAAAACCCATAATACTATTCACCTCAGGCAAACAGTCCTGCGCCTCAGACAAAGAGTCAGTCACCAAGCAAACAACCCGAGTCATATCAGAAATGGTCAAATACGCATCAGATGATATCCTTGTTATGTTCACCCATGGGCAACCAGATAAAATGTGTCAGCCCACTTCAGAATGATAGTTAACGGCTGCAGCTGTACTTCCCATGGCACGGCCAGGGTTCCATTTACAGTCATATTGTAAATATTGACCCACACCATTTGCTTTTGAAATTTCCAGCTGTCCAGGCCAATAAAGGCTTCTCATTTAGCATGAATGGTTTCAATATCAAGATGCTGGTGGAAAAATATCAAACATGATTAATTCAGTAACCAGTTGTAACAAGTTGTAAGCACACGTAGATAATGCCACAGATTCATTTAAAAACAATACTCACTCACACATTATACATGTAAAACTAGACAAATATCAAGGCAAGTCTTGTTGAAGTGTAAAAGGACAGTCCTACCCTAAAATTCTACTTATTCACTAAACATACAAGACTTCCCTCCGGGTTGTCAGGTGTAAAGTCTAGAAGGCAAATGGTACACGCTTGCACGTCTGGCACAAGGGTTCTCTGGTTGCACAGCAGGGAAACCCTCCAATCCTGGGCAAACTGACTTACCAGATGGCACAAAATGAAGGACCTTTATGGCTTCCATAATTTCCAAGTTTTCAGGTGAGAGACCCTCCCAGGTCAACCCATCATCCTCAGAAGTTCTAGTGGGATCACCTCAGCTATACTCCCTATGCCCACAGTCTTCACTGGAGTTCACACTCAGGAAGGGAGGATATCAGTACCTCCCCTAGCACATGGGGAAGGGGGGGGGCTGTCAACTCCTGGGTCCTTGTGTCTATCTTTCATGTACAAATAGTAACATGCCCACTTTTTTGATATTTGGTAAACCTGGTTAATTTCAATGTCTGTATGGCCTTCACTCATAAAAGGTGCCTATTCAATCAAAATGGATTTCTGGGACAACGAATAATGAATGCTTGGAAGTTAAAGGGACGTTGCATTTTATTTTTGTGTCTTCCAAAGCACTAATTTATGCAATTTGTTTCCACTAGCATTACTACATCCAAAAATAGCAGCCAAGTGACTCAAGAGATCGGTAATTAACCAGCTAACAATTTGAGGAAAATAAGATCAAATAAACTATCACTTTAAAGCTAGAATCTGCATTTGGAACATGAAGGGTGTTCGATTAAGCTGAACCACTGTGCACCGGTCTTTGGCTCATGACGTGAACGGACAAAAGCTGTGAGGGAGGAGCACCCTTCTTTAATCAAATCGTAATCTGAGTCGCTCTGTCATGTCGTCAACAAGGCAGCATAATGCATTGTTCAAAACATACAACACCTTTTCCATATAACATACATTTTCATAAAGGTAGGGTACAGGGGGAAGGTAGGGTAAAGTGTTTTTTATCAAAAGCAATCACTTTTGCATGTGAAAACACTGAATACTACTCATTACTCCACATGCTTAACCCATGTCACTTTGGTTTTGAGCCGACTTTGCCGTCAGCCAGAGCAGGGTAGCTATGATTTGTCAAACGAATACGTATTGATCTTAGCATGTATGGACTATAAGAAGATAGAATAAATCTCATGTCTATCTCCTATTACTATCAGATTACTTTGAACCTGGTAAGAGCATTGAGAGTCTGCCTGTAAATGAAAAGCGCTCTACAAATAAAATGAATTATTGGTATAAATGGATTAGGATCAAATACAAAAAAAGATGAAATGTGACATGCAGCTTTGTACACCTGATACAGATGTTGTTGTTGTTCAATATGTCCTAGAACATCATATTGTATAAACATAGGAAAATAAAAGACAATATGCATTCCGCTACTGCAGTTTTAATTTGTTGGAATGGGTTTATATAAAATCTCCATTCAGGGTATGGCCTGAATAGGCTTACTCATCAGGGAGTGGAAGGTTGTTGTTGTAACACTGTGTACGATTGAAGACATAGAAACCGTTTTGGGCCTTGAGACCATATCTACTGGCTGGGGCCAAGAAAACTGGCCTTGATAGGAAAAATAAATAAATGAAGCAACGAAATGTTTTACGCCATAGTCTGAATTTGTCTAAAGATGCATCAGAATATCTGCAGAGCCTCGTGTTTTTACTGTAGGTGCTTTGGATGCATGTGTCTTACTGATGACCAAATAGCATAATAATGAATTACCCTGTTCTGTTGGGCTGGTTGGTTATAGTTCCTCCTTCTCCTGGGGTTTGTCCAAGATGAAAAATAGATTCAGTTTAGCATATCCTTAATTCCTTTTTACTTTTTGAATTTGATACGGTAAAATATTCTCAGAAAATAGTTTCAGAGGGAAAAGATAAAAGGATGGGGGACTTCAAAATCATTTCCCAACCAAATAATGAGCTTAGTGATTTTATGCTCATATTTTTAAAATAGGTCTGCTCTGTTTGGATGACCCTGTGTTATATTTCCATGGATACCTTCCATCGAATTCCTCCTATCGGGATGTAATTACAACTGTCGTACCTGCTTGTTATTTCTGCAAAGGTTACAAACCTTGTAAAACTTTTTAAATTGACATCAAAGGCAGTTCCGCAACACACCGTAGGCTCACAGTAAACTTTCATTTCAGATAGTACAAAGATAGCATGTGTGTTAATAGACAGATGCCAAACAAGTCTAGATAGTAAAGCCTCTCGCTGAGATGCTATAGGCATCGTAATAAGGTGGGAAAGGCACTATGTTACCTCTGTGCATGTGGTTTCATTGCTGGTTTCTGTTGCCAAGTGTGATGTAGCCTGAGGCTAAAGCCAGGGGTCGGGAGCAGCACCTTACAATGGTAGCTCTGAACTATACAAGCTGTCTGAGCTTGAGAAGACAAGTTTCTGCAGGATATACATTAAGATTATGGATTTATAGAAGAGCGAATAATGAAAACCCCTTAAAATAGAGATAAAGATAAAGATGTCTGAATCTCTTCAAATATTTTACGTTGTAATGGTTGCTGTAGGTTTCACGCTTATGGGTGGCACAAATTGTGAGGGGATTGGGAATAGCATATACAAATTAAATACTGTATTATTTACTATAGCTAAAGCAGTGTGTTTTTGTTGACTGTAGTGTTTTTGCAGATATTACTGTAATATTTACTACAGTGCTTTTTTTGCTGATAATACTGTAGTATTTACTATTGTATAACATGGTTGGGGGATACTACAGTGTGTATTATATTATTCTACAGTATACTACAGTTTACTATATAATTCTGTAGTAAGTACTGTAGTATTCTATAGTAAACTGTAGAATTTCTTCATGTGGGAGATCATTCAAATGTAGGACTGTATGACGGACAGTTGATTTACACAAGACCTCAGGGCATGGAGAATTTTGCACCCTCCAGTTTTTGTTGACATGCACTTGAGCATTCAGCCTTAAGCATTTTGGATAAATGGGTAACATACCATTCCCAGTCAGAGTAATCAATTAAAACATAAGCTTTCATACAGAGGCTCCCCTCCTCCAATCCTAACACTAACCATTAGTGGGGAAAATGCTAAACTGACCCAAGATCAGGCTCGAGAGGCAATTTTATCTGACACCCATATGCAGCTGAGCTGTGGAGTCGGACTGTGTGCTTAGCATAAGGTGATGGAGGGAAAGGGAGGCAGAGTTCCCAATCACATCAACACAGCACCATCTTGTGGACCAATAGGGAACAGCCTTACTAGAGTGTGTAACTGATCTGTCGTGATCTTAACCAGAAAACTGGCTGTTCATTACTCCAATTAAAAAGTATTCTCTGCTCATATCTGGCATGTCTGTATGGATATTAAATGTTACCTTCATATAACCTCACCCAAAGTGGGATACCGCTAGGTCCAAGATCAGCTCAAACACATCAATTAAAACATATACATGACACTATTTGCTAACATACAGTGAAAATTATACTGTTTACAGTAGTAGTTGCAGAGTCACATGTACAAAGGCTCTGTGCAGGAGCCTTAAAGAGCCACTGAATTCTGGCTAAGCTATTAGATAGATAGAAATGACCGCAGATGTTCAGCCCATGTTAGTGGGCTGATGGACAGCTTCAAATCAAACCCAACCTTAATTTACCTGTTGTGACACATGGATGTTCCAAACTCAATTTTTGCAGAGTGACTTTATGATCAAATGATCCTATTTACACTATGTACTCAATTTTGACACTAGAATAACTGTTTCTGTTTCCAAAGGGGTTCCTTGCTTTTTAAAGGCAGTCGCTCTTTAAAGGTGCAATATGCAGAAATTGCTCTGCCATTTCCTGGTTGCGAAAATTCTAATAGTTCTCCTGATTTAATTTTATGTGACAAGATAATCATTGTACCATCTAAACCACTGTGAAATATATTTTCAAAAACTGCAAATATTGTATTTTCAGCTGTTTGAAGCTAGTGTACCAAACCCCAAAGCAAAAGACGCAAAAACTAAACATAATGAAAAGGAAGCATGGAAATAGCACACATAGAACAGATCTACCGCTGTCACGGCTGATTTCCTTCTCTTCGTCTGAACTCTAGCAGCTCTGGACAGGCGGGACACTCTAGCAGCTCTGGACAGGCGGGAGACTCTAGCGGCCCTGGACAGACGGAAGACTCTAGCGGCCCTGGACAGGCGGAAGACTCTAGCGGCTCTGGACAGGCGGAGGTCTCTAGCGGCTCTGGACAGGCGGAAGACTCTAGCGGCTCTGGACAGGCGGAAGACTCTAGCGGCTCTGGACAGGCGGAAGACTCTAGCGGCTCTGGACAGGCGGAAGACTCTAGCAGCTCTGGACAGGCGGAAGACTCTAGCGGCTCTGGACAGGCGGAAGACTCTAGCGGCTCTGGACAGGCGGAAGACTCTAGCGGCGCTGGTGCCGGCGCTGGTGGTACTGGGCCGAGGACACGCACCTCAGGGAGAGTGCGGGGAGGAGGAACAGGGAGTACTGGGCTCTGGACACGCACAGGAAGCCTGGTGCGGGGGGCTGCCACCGGAGGGCTGGTGCGTGGAGGTGGCACTGGATAGACCGGACCGTGCAGGCGGACTGGAGCTCTTGAGCACTGAACATGCCCAACCTTACCTGGTTGAATGCTCCCGGTTGCCCTGCCATGCGGCGAGGTGGAATAGCCCGCACTGGGCTGTGCAGGCGAACCGGGGACACCATGCGTAAGGCTGGTGCCATGTACACCGGCCCAAGGAGACTGCACTGGAGACCAGATGCGTAGAGCCGGCTTCAAGGCACCTGGCTCGATGCCCACTCTAGCAGGTCTCCTACCTGGCTTCGCCATACTTCCTGTGTGCCCCCCCCAATACATTTTTGGGGCTGACTCTCGGGCTTCCAGCCCTGCTTCCGTGCTGCCTCTTCAAACCACCGCCTCTCCGCTTTGGCTGCCTCTAAGCTCTGCCTTGGGGCGGCGATATTCCCCCGGCTGCGTCCAGGGTCCATCTCCATCCAGTATTTCCTCCCAAGTCCAATAGTCCTGATTGCGCTGCTCCTCCTGCCACTGCCTGTCACCACGCTGCTTGGTCCTGTTTTGGTGGGTGATTCTGTCACAGCTGATTTCCTCCTCTTTGTCTGAAACAGTCCTATCTGGTGCAGAGAACACAAAGACAGGAAACTATCACCCACAAAGTACCCACAGAATATGGCTGCCTAAATATGGTTCCCAATCAGAGACAACGATAGACAGCTGCCTCTAATTGAGAACCAATCTAGGCAACCATAGACATACACTATATATAGAAAAGAGACAGCCTCATAAACATACAAAAACAAAAAACACATACATCACCCATGGCACACCCTGACCTAACCAAAATAACAAGGAAAACAAAGAATACTAAGGTCAGGGTGTGACAACCGCCTCTTAGACTTGCTTTCAATGAGAATGACAGATCAATAACTTACATTTCTATGTGAATTTGATCGGGTCGCGCAAAAAGTTACATATTGCAGCTTAATAGCTTTTTTTTTTTTTTTTTTACCAGGCAAGTCAGTTAAGAACAAATTCTTATTTTCAATGACGGCCTAGGAACAGTGGGTTAACTGCCTGTTCAGGGGTAGAACGACAGATTTGTACCTTGTCAGCTCGGGGGTTTGAACTTGCAACCTTACTAGTCCAACGCTCTAACCACTCGGCTACCCTGCCGCCCCAGGGGTGCTGATTGGTGATGTTTGTAAACCATGGTGCATGGTCAGCGGGTTCATTGCAGGAACAAAGTTTTTCACACAATAGCTACTGTAAAACATGAATCAAATTCCATGTCCAGTACAGACAAACTGGGAGAAACACTGTCTGGAATACTACTATAAAAATATATATATATTTGTAAACAATTGTAAATTGTATGCTCTCATATGTCCAATACAAATATAGAAAAAAAAGATAAACCAATTGAAATGGCTTCTGCATGCTCTCTAATTTCAAACCTTGGGCACAACCGCAAACTTCAAGGAGTAGGCCATTCAAGGAGTTGGTCTAATGGGGCTTCGTCATGCTATCGGCCTCCCCCTCGCTTAAGGAAGAATAGAGGAGCAATAGAGAACAAAAGAGGAAAGCTCTCCCCGCTGTGCCATGTCATCATAACAACTCACTGGAGGAATGTAAACTGTGAAATCATTTACTGAACTGGAGCTACAAATGTATAACCAAATTCCCTCTGGAAAAATAAAGCTATTTTATTTTAACTGGGTGCATGGTCAAGTACAGATTGAACTCATGTTAGATCAACAATCCAGTTAACAATTTAATTGAAACTAGAAACTTGAAACTAAATATGCACACACACGGAGGGACTCAATGATCTTAAATCACAAATCATACCAAACAGTCTGAATGAGGTGGTCAAACACTGACAATAACACTAGGCCTTAATCAACTACAGTACTTGTCTAGTCAATAAACAACTATACTCCCCGCAGTGAATAAGATTGTTTGAATATGTTCTACAGTTCAGGTACTTTTTCATTCCATACTGTAATATGATTGTGTTCAGTACAGGAATACAAAAAAAAATGAAGGCAGTATATGGAGATTTATGACCGCATGATTCACTCCGTGTCCATTCCTTTGTTGGGAAATCACTGTTTGCTTTTTAAAATGTCTTTCAAATAAATCAGTTTAAAATGTTCCCATCAAGATGATCTGATTCAGACAAAACTTCAGAATAGCACATACTGTAGCTACAGAATTGTTAACGGGATATGTGACTCTCCATACCCTTTACAGATTAGCAAATGACAAGCTGTGGTGGCTGCCTGGGCGTGGGGGATGCGGTGGCTGCCTGGGTGTGGGGGATGCGGTGGCTGCCTGGGTGTGGGGATGCGGTGGCTGCCTGGGTGTGGGGGATGCAGTGGCTGCCTGGGTGTGGGGATGCAGTGGCTGCCTGGGTGTGGGGGATGCAGTGGCTGCCTGGGTGTGGGGATGCAGTGGCTGCCTGGGTGTGGGGGATGCAGTGGCTGCCTGGGTGTGGGGGATGCAGTGGCTGCCTGGGTGTGGGGGATGCGGTGGCTGCCTGGGTGTGGGGGATGCGGTGGCTGCCTGGGTGTGGGGGATGCAGTGGCTGCCTGGGTGTGGGGGATGCGGTGGCTGCCTGGGTGTGGGGGATGCAGTGGCTGCCTGGGTGTGGGGGATGCAGTGGCTGCCTGGGTGTGGGGATGCAGTGGCTGCCTGGGCGTGGGATGCAGTGGCTGCCTGGGCGTAGGGGATGCAGTGGCTGCCTGGGTGTGGGGGATGCAGTGGCTGCCTGGGTGTGGGGAATGCAGTGCCTGCCTGGGTGTGGGGGATGCGGTAGCTGCCTGTGCGTGGGGAATGCAGTGCCTGCCTGGGTGTGGGGGATGCGGTGGCTGTCTGGGCGTGGGGAATGCAGTGCCTGCCTGGGTGTGGGGGATGCGGTGGCTGCCTGGGCGTGGGGAATGCAGTGCCTGCCTGGGTGTGGGGGATGCGGTAGCTGCCTGGGCGTGGGGAATGCAGTGCCTGCCTGGGTGTGGGGGATGCGGTGGCTGTCTGGGCGTGGGGAATGCAGTGCCTGCCTGGGCGTGGGTCATGCGGTGGCTGTGCAGTCTGTCGCCGGTTACGGGAGTCTACTTGAAGACAGAGGGTGGCCAGGTTTGGTGGGTACCCCCTGCCACCTCGGTCAAGCACAGCTTGCCTCTCTTCCCAGACTTCTTGATGAATGGATCTGGTCCTAAGTGGACTTTTGAGACCAGACTAGCTAAACAGGGCTGCATAGCGTGCTAGCCAGGGTAACTTGTCGAGGTGAGCTAGCTATTACTAGCTATTCGTCCCTGCCCATGGTGGATTTTCTGGGGTAGCTCTCCTGTTTAGTATACAGAGATTTAAGTTGTTAAGTTATTCTAAATTGGGGCCTCCCGGGTGGCGCAGTGGTTAAGAGCCACCAGAGACTCTGGGTTCGCGCCCAGGCTCTGTCGTAACCAGCCGCGACCGGGAGGTCCGTGGGGCCACGCACAATTGGCATAGCGTCGTCCGGGTTAGGGAGCTACATCGCTCCCGTACGGGCGTGGGGGATGCAGTGACAGGGATATCCTTGTCTCATCGCGCACCAGCGACTCCTGTGGCGGGCCGGGCGCAGTGCACACTAACCAAGGTTGCTTCCTCAGATACATTGGTGCGGCTGGCTTCCGGGTTGGATGTGCGCTGTGTTAAGAAGCAGTGCGGCTTGGTTGTGGGTTGTGGGTTGGGTTGTGTATCGGAGGATGCATGACATTCAAACTTCGTCCCTCCCGAGCCCGTACGGGAGCGATCTAGCGATGAGATAAGATAGTAGCTACTAACAATTGGATACCACGAAATTGGGGAGAAAAAAGGGGGTACAATCATTTTTTAAAAAATAAATTTAAAATAAGTTATTCTAAACGGACCGTGCTGTGGTCAAAGAGGCTAGATAGCCTAGCTTGTGCTGACTAACTTCAGCTAGCATGCTTAACTTCCAGCAAGTGAAACTTGCAAGATTTCCCCAAGCGGTATGGCAGTGAAGGAAACGGGGTTGGCATGCACCTCTGATGAAGAAGCAGCCCCCCGAGCACTTGGCTGGGCTGACCCTGGAGCAAGATGCCTTGGCACGGGTCTGAGTGATCCGTGCCCCCCTCCGGCAGAAAACAATGTGACAAAAATGCCCCCCATGTTTGTAAACAAGGTACTATGTCAGCCATTGCCAGAGCCCCCTGTGCCCGTAAAGGTGCCAGGCTTCCTGCAGGCTATACAGTCTCATGGAAGCACAGCGAATGTTGGACGCTTGTCCATGTTTATTGCTGCCCCCTCTGTTACTCCACATTCCACAGTCTTCACAGGGTTCACAGTTAAATAAAGGTTCAATGAAAAAATATACTTAAAAAATTCAAAGGGTATATATCATTCTCCCCATAGTGAAAATGACAAGTTGGGTCACTGTCCACAAGGGGGCGCCCTTCCCCCATGGGTGGCTCATTATTGGGATTCCTTGCTGATTCCTGCCTGTAGCTCATTAGTCCCTATGAGGTGTCTAGTGGTACAGGTTATTGGCTCTATAGGCGATTAGTTGTTAGTAGCGGAGTTGAGGAAAGGAGCAGAGTTGGATACGACCACCCTATTATCCCACACGCAGTCTCTGTGGTTATATGAGCCCCCAAATAAGCTGTCTGTCTCCAGTTCAACGCTTTTCATTCCTGGGAATTCAATTCAATTACAAATCACCCATGTCTGTTACAACAGAAAGGGTACATTTTTCAGAGCTGCCTGTCCCATTCTCAGCTAGGTTACAAGGCTCTTTGTCACCAGTACCCATGACTGGTCGGTAGGGTAACCTCCATAATAAAGTTTTTTCTCTGGGTCTATTTTTAATGTGTGCGGTCCAGCACTGGGTTCCAGCCGGTTACCTGAACGCATCTTACCACCTAAACTGAGTGAGGTTAGTTGTGACAACAGTACCCCCAAGTGGCATGGCCAATCAGGGTACGGCACTGATCGCCGGAGCCCGTGTAATCAGGGTACGGCACTGATCGCCGGAGCCCGTGTAATCAGGGTACGGCACTGATCGCCGGAGCCCATGTAATCAGGGTACGGCACTGATCGCCGGAGCCCGTGTAATCAGGGTACGGCACTGATCGCCGGAGCCCGTGTAATCAGGGTATGGCACTGATCGCCGGAGCCCGTGTAATCAGGGTACGGCACTGATCGCCGGAGCCCGTGTAATCAGGGTACGGCACTGATCGCCGGAGCCCGTGTACCAAGAGTGGGCCGGGCTTTAGGCAAACCTTGCCACATAAACACAGTTGATTCAACTGAGTACCACAGTGTTCACAGGTGTTAAAAGTGTTGTCTCCCGTATGTGAGTTCTATGAAAAGTGTTCTTTCTCCATGCTCTGACACATGGTTTTCAAGAGTGGTTGAAATGGAAGAAGAACCAATCTCTCCCAGTCCACAAGGTGGCATCCCGCCCCATCAGATGGTACTTCACAGGAGTCTCGCTGTCTGTTCCGACCAATGGAGCGCATGCGCAGTGTGGCCCTGGATCATGCTAACAGTGATGTCAGGGTACAGGCTACAATTTGTTGTGTGTCCCGCACACTTCGGCAGCGTCATCACATCGACTGTTCATGAGGCGTCAGTGCCTGTTTTGAGGAAATATCCTCCCTTCTCTAGAAGCAGGCAATCCAAGTGGTTGCTATGTGGAAGATCAGGGACTGCTGGTAAAGCCGGTATTCCTGGTTACGAAAAGGGGCGGGACTTTGCATTGTGTTCTAGACCTACGAGCCCTCAGCAAGTACCTCAGAGTCTACATGCTCAGAATGCTCACGAGCCGCCGGCTGTTACAGCGATTGGCTGGTGGCGGTGGAGTCGAGGGGGCAAGCATTGTTACACATATCCATGCTACTGTCCCATATTTAATCTCTAGGCTTCATAAGAAACCAGAATAAGAGCTGTCTGACTCCAGCTCAGTGCATTCTGTTTCTGGGTCTCGAGCTAGACTCACTCGCGTATCACGCTTTTCTATCCCCACGGAGGGTGTCTGGGTTATTGCTTTGCTTAGCCACATTTTGGCTGGGGAACACTGTGCGCTTACGCCACTGCCTATGCCTACTGGGGAAGATGGCTTCTGTGAGGAAGTAATTCCCGTGTGGCTATTGTTGATACTGTGCTAGCCCCTCACCTGGACGCATCTCGCAGCCTTAGCCGATCACTTCGGGTGTCTCTGATAGGCCTACGGATCTTGACCCAGTGGTGGGACCCTCTGTTATTGTCAGGGGGCTCCTATGGGCTGAGTTGTATCCTGCAAGGTGATCACGACAGATTATCCAGAGTTTCTGGCGCTCAAGCGCATCCCCCTGATTTTGTTGGGCCGGCTGGCGGCATGCATCAACAGATGGGGAGAGACTGTCTCCCTCCTAACCTTGGCTCGCTCCCTATTGCTGGAGAGCAGTGCGCACATGCTTTCGCTTTGGAGGATGCAGATCTTTTATCTATGTTGGACCATCTCTCTCAGAAGTGGAAGCTCTCTCAGGTATGGGACATTATTGGCAGGAGGCGATGTAGATCTTTACGGATGGGAAATGAGGTACAACACATGTTTAGCCCCTGGGCTTGTCGAAGAACGGTATTAAATTGAAGGAATGAATCCAAGCCTCACGCTTATCACCTGTGGAAGGCGGGCTTCCAGGGAGGTGCAGATTTCATTGGCCTTGTCAGGCATGATTGTAGATCCTTCAACTGTGTGACTCCATATAGTATGTTGTACCTCTTTTCCCTCCTTCAGGGAACAGTAGTTCTAGTCATAATGTTACGATCGGTACATAAAACATTTACATTTTTGTCATTTAGCAGATGCTCTTATCCAGAAGTGCATTCATCTTATGATAGCTAGGTGAGACAAGCACATATCACAGTCAAATATGCAGGATATGAACCGTGTATTCCAGCTAAACAATGGATATATAGCGTTTTGCAAAAAACACATACAATCTATGAATAAAAAATCTGAGAACAGTCATATTTTACACACACACATGAAGGTACCCATAAGCAATTATACAAAAAATTGGTGAATATAACGTTTTGGAAATAAAGTTTTCATTTCCAGGTACAAACCAAGTGTGATGGAGAGAGAAGGTGGGTGTGTGAAGGCCGGTATATTTCTGCTTGGGAGAGAGGGTGGCCCGGAAGGGTAAGAGCCTAATTACACACACCTGAATATAATTAGCTTGGAGGTTAGGTGGTGGCTGTTTTAACCTGGCTTCGGCCAGATCTGTTTTTTGGTCTGGAGCAGCAAGAGCTGACATGCAGGGCCCTCCTAATACTGGGAGGGAAATTAAACCCAACTGGACAGGAACCTACCGGATGTTACTTGGCCGTAGACCTGATCCCAATAAGGGCAAGTCTGTTGGATCTCTGTTCTCTTTTGTTGGATATGCCGGTAAACAGCTTAGCTGTCCATTAGCAGAGAGGGACCGGAAGACCCATGTAGAAAGGCTCAAAGTGGAGCTAGGTGTTGGTTTGGTTTTATTGTTACTGTTACACTCCTCGTGTGGAGAATGACCGGACCAAGGTGCAGCGTGGTAGGCGTACATTTTCTCTATTAATGTTCCACCAAAAACCAATAAGCAACACAACGAATGTAAAACTTCGTAGTGCTAAACCTGCAAAAAAAACAACAAGCGCACAGTTCTGTAAGGCTAAGAAACTATACAGAAAACAAGATCCCACAAAACCCAAAAGGAAAATGACAACTTATATGTGATCCCCAATCAGAGACAACAATAGACAGCTGCCCCTGATTGGGAAACACACACGGCCAAAAGCAAAGAAATAGAAAACATTTTCCCACCCGAGTCACACCCTGATCTGACCTAACCAAACATAGAAAATAATAAGGAACCCCCCCCCCCCACCCCCACCCCCACCACCATTTTTGGGGTTGATGACACAAACAAACCAAAATATATTTTTTATATAAAAATAAAACTATGAAAAAAGGGGACTGAGCCTTTAAGATAATAGTTTTTTGTTGTTGTTGCACAATGTCTCTCTGTGCATTTTACCAGTAGGCCTATGGTCTCTTAACTACCCACTGTGGATAGGCCAAGTACCCCCAGGGGTCCTAGTACCCTGGTTGGGAACCACTGTACTATAATGAGCCTTTAGCTGATCAGTGGGCAACGGCCGGCCCCCCTACCAAGATGGGCCAGCTGAGCTGGGGTCATGCAAACTCAAATACAGCATCAGTAAAGAGACCTGCTGGGCCTCTGTCATCGGAAAGGGTGCCTGTAAACGTTGAAAAAATACATTCTACATTGTCACCTCACTCAAAACTTCCTTTTTTTGGAAGGCTAAAACCATGATTTGGTAAAACAGTAAAGTGCATTATCCACAGGATTCCTGTAATGAAAGTGTCTGCCCTGCCCCTGCGCCCTCGCCTCCTCCCCCATCCATGCACTTGAAAGAAAAATGTGTTCCGATCATGTAACATTTCAAAATGCAATTACAGGAAAAACACAGCCTTGGAAGCTTCGCCCCCATGTCCCTGTCGAAAAGAGGAGGGCCTCAGCTTTCTGTAGGTATAATTTGCATTTCCCAATATTCAACTCAATAGCAACTATTTTACAACCAATATATTTTATATGGCTTTGAGACACAGTATGTCCCAGTCCGCCCCTGAACATTTATCAAAATACTCCAAACTCAGTCCATATGTCTAACTTGACTGCTGACAATTAACAAGCTTTCATAAATAACCCATATTCAGTGTTTCATAGTGTTAATCATCATTGTACTTGAACCATCATCAAGTCGTTGTAGACCGTGAGATACACAATACACTCTCTTACCTTCCAAAACACTATTCGCTGTGATGAGTACGACCCCCGGCTCCTTCTCAGTTTTCATCTCACCGTCAAGGTTGTTGTTTTGTCGTTTTGTCAGTCACTTCAGAGTCAGAGGTTGCTGGACACAGACCAGAAATGCTATGTGAAGCTATGAGACGGTGTGACAGAGACTCGTGAGGCTTTGTGGGATGTGTAGCATGAGTGGTTACTGTCACAAAGCCAGCCAGGCCCCACAGGTAGAGGGTACAGGGGACTATCAATGAATAACATTTCACAGTCTTCTTAACCAATCACAGTGGAGTTGGTCACTTATGCTTGAGGTAAGAAGGGGGGGGCACCTTTGATATTTAAATGTAGATGACAGATTGAACGAAGGACCTTCCACTTACCAATGGACTATCTCACTGTTAAACTGAATGTTCTGCAATGGACCACCTTGGTTGTGGCTGCAGCACCAACTGCTGCAATGGCACTTAGCAGCCTGTGATATAACTCCTAAATTCCATCAAAGACAAGGGGTGGGGTGTGCAGCCATATATATTGAGCAAACAGTAACACCTTCAATGGCTAAGATGGCACCAACAGATGGCACATCGCCTAGAGCTGCTAAAAAACATTCTCTTTTTGTCTAGTGCTTTTCTCAAATGTGCTTACTCAGTTTGTTTTGTGCATCACTTCATACACCTGGGCAGAAATATTGGAGTATGAATATGAGTATGGGTACTCACTTTCCACCCGACTGTAACAAATTCCTGGAGACGGCGGAATAATGGTCACAGTTGTAAATATGTATATATTATAAGTATTGTTATTATTATATTTTATTTTTCTTGTTTCCTTCACACCTCCACTGTTGGAGCTTGGATCTTCAGTATTTCACTGTACACTGCAACTACATCGGTGACCGTGTGCGTGTGACTAAATAAAAATCTAATCTAATGCTTTCAACATACTTATGTTGCCACCCATGGAGTTTATCTCCCACACGTGGAACATTTCTCAGATAAAACTACAGCTCTGTCAGCCTTAAATACAGTACTTTCAAATGTACCACAATTGAAGTAAACAAACAAAAAAATGTGTTAGCATGAACCCAGTTCACCTCTAACCTCCTCAAAATCTCACACCTTTCCCAGAGCCCCCCATTGGCTCCCTTCTGCAGCCCCAGACCCTCAGCCCACCCCTACCCCTGGAGGGTAGCGCTCGTGGAAAGTTGTGCCATTGGTCTCTATCAGCTGCTTTGTAGTATTTTTAGGTCTGTCATCCCCTCGCCGTGGAAACCCTACACATCCCAGCCCCGAGGAGAGACACACAGAGTATAAAACAGACACAGGTTCGGGAGGTGAGATCGGTCAAGACATAGATGGAGAGAACACAGACAGACAGCCAGACAGATTTACCATTGCTGACAAAGCATCAACACCAGGTAGGAATAATTTATCTTTATTGGGATCCCATTAGCTGACACCATGAGGAAAACTAATCTTCCTGGGATCCATAAACACAACAAAAATACATTACTCTCTTACCAATCCATTTTTTAGGATTTATTGAGAATATCACTTGAATATGAGGCATGGCGTGTGTGTTTACTTCTGGGCATTATTACGATTCATTTGCAAGTTATTATCTGTATAGTTCAGTTTGAGGTTATCATGAAACTCTGCAAGCTGCTGCGATAAGACAAAGGGCTCAATTCAATCTGTTGCGCTGAAGATCCACTTTATAGTGCGATTGACAAAGGCAATGAAACTGCATTCACGGTAAACGCTGCATATGTCAGCTCAATCGGAAGTTACCGATACATTTTAAAGTTGATCTTCCAGGATACCTCGGCGATATGGATTGAATCCAGCCCTAACATAGACTAACATAAGACTAACTGTACAGACTGCTGCTACTGTATATGATTAACATAGCACACACTAAGACAACATCGTCTGCACATAGCACAAATCATCTGCAACTCACATATTGCTGTCACATTTTCAGAAACACACAGAGAAAACTTGTATTTTACCTTAATTAACATGTCAAGTGCAATAGCATGGTCTCTCTTCGTAATGACTTCGTCTGTCATTTATTTGATGCGTTTACAGAAGTATATTTGTGTGTATGAAGGGCATATGAGTACAGATGTATAGAGGAAGAAGATATCATAAAGCTACTATTTACCCACACTATCAATAGTAACCATCTGCTTTCAGGTATAATTTGATGCCTATATTTTTTCTCCAGCAGCATTGCCTTGAGTGTGAACCTTCTTTTTTACACCATTGTCTTTTTTGAAGATACCAAGTTTCAGTCTGAATTTAGTATTATTTGCCCTTCACTTCACAGTGCAGAGGTGCAGATTCAAATAACTTTCACTCTTATTGCAGTGTTATTATTTACACCTCTGTGTCCCAGGATCAGTTTTAATTGGTTTAATATTGTGTCTTTAATTAACAGTTATTTTTCTCTCTCAGTTTTCTGCTCCGATATAACCAAAACTGGAAACGATGGGCAATGTTCTTCACATGAGGTCTGTAGAGGTCCCTTTCCCAAAGAGATCCCTCAACCTCCGCAGCGTCCATTGCCCCCTCCCTACCAACAAGTACCAACAGCACTACTGCTACAACAGCAACAACAGCAACAACACTAAAGTGACCGAGGAGGAGTCCTACCCTCAGGCCACACAGAAGGCCTCAGGTCAGGAGGTCAAAACTGGGGAAAGTGGTGAAAAGAAAGCCTCCAAACCCCAAGATGGCCACTCTAAAGACACCTCAAAAACAACGTCAGACGACAAAAAAGGTCCGTCAGTTGTCCAGCAAGAGTGGAAGCTGTCACTAAATAACAGCAATATCATGAAAAGCCACAAAACTGTAGCGTCAACCGTAGCAACCAAAACGACAGTGGAAACTGTTGCCGGTGCGGCCCAGTCCAAGACTAGTTCTGTGTTTCAGAAATGGGCTGCCATGGAGTTGGAGGTCCAGAGACCCATGACCAAGCGACAGCTGTCAGATGAGTGCGCTGCTTACTCCCTCAGGGTGGTGAAGAAGAGTACAGTGAGGAGGGAGGAGGGGGACATACAGAGGGATGTGGAAGGACGAGCCCCGGTGAAGCCCAAACTCCAGCCAAGACCAAGGGAGAGCTCCAGTACAGTGAAGAGTGGAAGCGTCTCAAAAAAAATGCTCAAAAGGGAACTCTTTGCCACCACAGAAGTATTCAGCAGTGTGGATAACCATGCCATCAATACTGGAAAAGTCTGTTTCTAATAGTGTATTATTTTTGTGTGTGCATGTAGGATACCACTGTGTGTGTGTGTATGTGTATGTGTGTCTATGCATATATTTGTACATCTCTGCGTGCGTGTGTATATTTGTGCACTTAAATGCTTGAGTGAGTGTGTGTGAGTGTGTGTGTGTGTGTGTGTGCATTTAAGTTTATTTTTCTCCATAAATCCTGTTTGTTTTGCAGTTGCTCAGTCAAAAGATCTTCTCAGTTCCGACCATCACCCAGACCATCACCCAGACCATCACGCAGACCATCACAGAAGGAGCACAGAATGAGCTGGAGAAACTGAGAGCCATCTGGATCTGGCTCTGCCACAACATCGGTCAGTAACACACACACACACACACACACTTTTAACAGCCGTACACTCCTACACACCTTCTCAATTATCCAACCCACGGCTTACTCACGACAGCGCAGCGACAATGCAGCAACCTGCCAATAACATAACACCACTTAGAACACTGTGCATCAGAGAGCTTTACTCTAGAGCCCCATACTAAAAGGTAAGAGTTGGTCTCATTAGGCTCTTTACCATACTAGATATACATCCCAAACTTTCCATCCCTACACAGCTGTCCTAACAATGCTACCCTAAGGTATTTCCACTGCGTATATACAGGGATCAGCTGTTGGTGGATGGGACCTTGCGGTTCAACCTAACGAGGACAGACGTTCATTAAAATAGACATTCATTCATCTCACTCTGGGTCCACTGGAAATGTTAATGAAATAGCCGCACAGTTTCAGTCTGACGTGATAAGTGGCCTCGTTATCTAATTAAATGGGCAAGCAGTCCCGTGGTTATAGTGGGGGATTAAATCCTTATAATTCAATTTAAGTTACACTGTGTCTTTTTTCATATGTCCCAATGTTAGACATGGAGTCTTTCCAGGGAAGTTGATTGCAAAATACCTTGATCGTGACATTTTGAGTTATGCAAGATAGTGGCATAATTCTCTACATATCCTTCCCTAAATGTTATGGGGTGGGCGGTTCTTTTTGCAGAGTACGACGTAAGTGGCTACCTTGGCCTGACGGACAAGTTGTGCTCCCCAGAAAGGGTCATTGAGACGGGTCGGGGCGTGTGCTGTGGGTACTCCAGCGTCTGCATGCAGATGTGCCAGTAAGACAGCATTTGGTCCATTGAAAAATCATTTGTAAAAATCAAATAAAAACATCAAACATATTGACAATTGAGTGGTCTAAAATTGCATGCCATTGTCAGTAATAAACACATCAGGCACTCCACCCTTACATGTTTCCTGCTTATTTGCAGGGAGGCAGGAATCGAATGCCAAGAGGTGTCTGGCCATGGCAAAGGTATTGGGTACAGGCAAGGCCAGAGCTACCAAAACACCAAGTCTCTCCACATGTGGAACGCAGTGAAACTGGGAGGCCACTGGTATCTACTGGACGCATGTTGGGGAGCAGGGAGAGTAGACATGGACAACAAAGCCTTTATTAAGAGGTGAATATGAGTTCCAAGTAAAGCAATTGGCCTACATGATTGGTAACTGTGCTAGCACAGAGTTAAGTACATACTATACTGTTGAGCACAACATTTATTATGTTGACAAGCTGCCAATAGATGCAATTGAATCACTAAGAATAGCAAAGAGCTAGTGTCTGATTAGCTATTCTAAAATAAACCCTGTGGGTTATTTGTGCATGGAATGTCAAGAACCGTGTTACTTGATAATGATGAAAACAAGTAATGATGATTGCCACTCATTACAAAGGCTATTTTTGTAATGGACCAATTCTAACAAGGTGGTCCACAGGACCATACATACAACAGTACTAGTGCCAAATAAGACTGGAATTACCTCACTACAATCATGTAAAAATAGAGTTCCAAAAAGGATTCTCCGGCTGTCCCCATATGATAACACTTTTCGGTTCCAGGTAGAACACTTTTTAGTTCCAGATGTGGAAAGGGCTTTATAATGGAACCTAAAAGAGTTCTACCTGGAACCAAAAAGGGTTCTTCAAGGGGTTCTGCTATGGGAACAGCAAAAAAAAACTTTTAGGTTATAGATACCATCTTTTTATCAGAGTGTACTTGTGGAATTTATTTTAAAAACACTATTGCAACATCTCCCAAACATTGTCACTTTGATTAGCATTAGCATTAGCTTTTCTGCTATTAAGCCATTCTCCTTGTCGTCCAGGTACGATGACTTCTACTTCCTGACAGACCCTGAGGACTTCATCAACTCCCACTGTCCAGATGAGAAAGAGTGGCAGCTTCTGGACGATCCCATCCCACTGGAGGAGTTTGAGAAGAGGGTTCTAAAGACCTCGGAGTTCTACAGACTGGGTCTGACCCTCCTCCATCCCAAACACTTCCTGCTGGTCACAGGTCAGTCCTGCATCCATATAAAACAAAAATGGCGGCACAGTCCATAAAAAACTGGAGACTAGTGCTCAAGGTTGAATTATACAACATAAATGGTAGGCTAACACGTTGTTGAAAGTGGACACTGTTCACAGAAGTTATTCACAGTTAGTCATAAAGTAGTTGTAGATGAATATGTCATTGAAGAGTTACCATTGAAGAGGTACCATCATTCAGGCCTATACTGTACAATATGTTGATTTTGCTAATTGCTGTTTCTGTTTCTGGTCAGAAAATGGTGAGGCCTCGGTGTCCATGAAGTTCACCAAGCCTGTCGACTTCACCTACCAGATCTCTCAGCGGAGCGGCTGTGAACCCAAAGCGGTCAATAGCTCATCTGGCCTGCTCACTGTGACCCGGGAGAGCATGAGGTTACGACTGCTGCCCCCTACAGGTGGCACGTATGACGTCATGATCTTTGCCCGGTCAGGCAACAACTCAGGGACGTTCAGCTGGGTCTGCTCTCTCCTGGTGGAGTGTCCAGAACAGGAACCAACTGAAGAACTCCCTGAGAACCCCTTCTTGTCCTGGGGTCTGCAGCGGAGCGCAGAGAGCCTGGGGGTTAAGAAGTGCAGCAACGGAGCAGAGGCTGCGGTGTCGGAGACTGGCTCCTTCGAGCTTGTCCTGCACACCTCCAGACCACTCATGATGCTGTGTGAACTGACCCAGAAAGACCTTGATCCGTCCATAGCCAAGAGGTGTCTGGCAACTCAAATCCAATCTGACCGCCTCACCTGTAACGTCCTCTGTCCCTATCTAGGTTACTATCGGTTGTCTGTGTTTGTTCGGAACTACGAGCGGCCCCAAGACGGCTTCCAGAATGGAGGCAACTTCCTCTTGCACTGCACAGGAGGCACTATCAACCTCAATGAGCTCTTTCCCACTGCCCTTAGCACTGCTTGTGGGCCTGGCATCCGGACGCAAGACGCTGGCCTCTCCAAGTTCAGCCACACGGGGGCGCTGGTGAGCACCCAGCAAGGCAAATGCAACATTACCTTCCAAAACCAACAAGACCTGGAGCTCCACGCTGTGCTGTTCAAGGAACAACGCAAGAGACTGGGGCACCCACTCTGCCGGCACGTCTTCTTCACCTACAACAGCAGCAAAGTAACCATCAGCGTGGCCCTACCCGAGGCCGGAGTCTACAAGCTGGGCCTTTACGCCAAAACCTCCACTGACCAGGACTTCAGTCTGCTATGTGACTTTGTGCTGTGCAACAGCTCAGGGAGCAGCTGGCCTCCGTTCCCCTGCACCTACACAGCCTGGCAGAGGGGCAGCGTGCTGTTCGAGCCCCGCGGGGGTCTCCTGGAGCCCCTGTCCTGGGTGCTGTTCAGGGTCAGGGTGCCTGGGGCCCAGAGGGTGAGCGTGGTGGGAGAGCAGCTGATGGAGCTGCAGCTCAGTAAGAGCCGTGTGTGGGAGGGAGAGGTGTTCACCGGGGCCAGCATGTCCCAGCTCAAACTGGCAGCCAGCGGGGGTGGAGGGGGCTCCACTGACATGGCCATTATCATGTCCTTCGACGTGCTGAGCCAGCAGAACGAAATGTAAAGCGATAAGCAGGTGGGCGGGGAGGCGAGGGATTAATAAGAGACTGTATAAACAGGTCTTTTACCATAGCCTTGTTGAAGCACAGTAAAGCACGGATGGGTTAGGCTCAAGGAATAAGGTGCTCCATCAGAAATACCTTGGTTTGACAGAGGTACTGAATGGCATAAATGTGAAATGATTTGTAGCTTTCGTTTCTGGTTCCGATTTGTTTGTTTGTTTAGTTCATCAGAGAATTATACCTGACTATGCCTCAAAGTTTCCTTGCAAGGTGCTGTATGAAACACAAATTCATTCTTCCTGTGTATAATAATTATTAGTATGGACTTTGCTGCTCTGTATAAAAATGCATTTAGAATCATTACCATTTGTCAGAATCCTATTAAATTAGTAGTAACATGAATTGCTGAATGCTTTATGAGCTGTGCAATGATGGATGAAACAGTTATTATACTTACAGTACCAGTCAGAAGTTTGGACACACTCATTCAAGGGTCTTGGGTTGAGGTCGGGTGATTGTGGAGGCCAAGTCTTCACTATTATTCTACAATGTAGAAAATAGTAAAAATGATAGTTATTTTATCCTGTGCAATACTTTGATCCTATATTGTCTGTTACACGTTATTGACTTGTGTTTTTACTGCTAAAGAAGGTGCTAGTGGTTAGACTTTCAAGTTTTCAAAAGGTTCTGTTCTCTTGAAGGTTAATAAAACCCTTTTAAATCACAAATCATTGTTGTTTCCTTTTTTATTCAAGTCTTTTTTTGTCTAGATGGGTGTTTATCTCTATATTAGTGTCACGCCTTGACCTTAGTATTCTTTGTTTTCTTAGGTCAGGGTGTGACGTGGGTGATGTATGTGTTAGAGTGTTGGACTAGTAACCGAAAGGTTGCAAGTTCAAATCCCCGAGCTGACATGGTACAAATCTGTCGTTCTGCCCCTGAACAGGCAGTTAACCCACTGTTCCTAGGCTGTCATTGAAAATAAGATTTTGTTCTTAACTGACTTGCCTAGTAAAATAAAGGTAAATAAATAATAAATAAATGTGTTTTTTGCACTGTCTAGGGTTTTTGTATGTTCATGGGGTTGTTTACCATCTAGGTGTTTTATGTATGTCTATGGTTGCCTAGATTGGTTCTCAATTAAAGGCAGCTGTTTATCGTTGTCTCTGATTGGGAACCATATTTAGGCAGCCATTTTCTTTGGGTATTTTGTGGGTTATTGTCTATGTCTAGTTGCCTGTGTTTGCACTCAGTATATTATAGCTTCACGTTCGTTTTGTATAGTTTGTTTAGTGGTCTTCGTCTTCATTAAAGTATCATGTATTCTCATCACACTGCGCCTTGGTCACCTCTGTACAACGAATGTGACAATTAGACTCCCGTTGGATATGATTTCTTTCATTATTGACAGCTTATATGAAGGTGAAATCAGTGTCTGAAGCCCTTTACACCTTTAGCTTGTACTTGGCCTCTAGCACAGAAACTCATTTCATAATGAACACTATGTACTGATACTGTATGTCTAAGTAATGCAACACTATCTCATGAACAGTCTTCTTTATAAGATGTTATGAAATCTGAAGAGTTATGAACCCTGGCTCTGTGGACATTGTCACCACCTCACCATCAACTTATTTTTGGTTTTATTTTACATCTGGGCTGTGGATCTCACCTTCTTTACTGTTGTGTCAGTTGCTATGTCAACAGCGAGCTCAGCATATTTTCCATTAGTCAGCCTGCCTGCTAGATGATGTCACCCCCTGGCTAAAGCCAGACATAGTCTTTTAAATATGTAGGATCTTAATTTGAGCCATTTTGCTACACCAGTGAATTATGTGGATTATAATAAATTGACATTTTTGTAGGGGTTGATATTTAAAACTTTTAAATCTCAGATACACTACATGTTTTAAATGTTTAAAGTTCTACTGCAACAGGGTGATCAAATTAAGATCCTACACTTGTAGGCACGGATCATGTTCATCCCTGTTCGCACCATTCCCTGTACCTGCTGCTCGCTCACGCAAATCAAAGACCATTTTTCCCCTCTTGCACTTTGCTTCACACCTTCAATATTTATACACCAAAGAGAATGACAAACATTTGTTCAGCCAGTCTGTAGTTGCGAACATTGCTTGGCAACATCAAAGGTAGAGGCTAAGGCAAAGAGTATGAGACTGCATGTGTTAGAGCCGATTTGGACATATTTGTATAAAGACCGAACATATGGAGCTCCATGTATATTTGTGTAAATATATTAAATATTAATGTAAATGATGAAATATTAGGTACGTACCTTTATGATTTATATTTACCTGATTGAGATATATTCATTTGTTGTTAGTGTAACTCAGTTTTTTCCCCCCCTCTTGCCTATTCATTGTATTGTGGTAAGTGTGTTAGGATAAAGGCAGGAAGTTGGGCCTTCGGGGGAGGGAGTCCTTGCTAGATGCGGGAGCGGTATAGTTTTTTGACCATACAGACACACAGACAGGTCATAATATGTATTTTCCATATCAAGTATTCTATGCTTTAAGTTGATTGGAGAATAATTTATTTGTTAGATATAAGAAGAATAAACATTTTTGTTGCACCATATCCCTGGATGTCATTGAATGTTTGGCCGTTTGGAAACCTTGAGTGTGGACTGTATGCGTACCAAACAACCCCGCTTCAGGCTTGGGCAGTGGCTATGGTAAAGACGAAAGGAAGCCACTACAGCATGTTTGAGACCTAGCAATACACTGATCTCCATGAAATTGCTATTGTGGTACACAAGCAGACCATTCATGTCTAAGAGTGGTCTAGTCAAAGCCGCACAGTCCATTGTGATACACATCCAAGACTCGATAACAGCCAATTACATGTAATATTTAGTTACATTTAGTTACACTTTCTATGAGATTTACACATATAATGCCTTACAAGGTAAGTCAATTTATAATGCCGTATAATACACTTATAGTTCCTTATAATACTCACTATAATTGCTCATAAGTAGTTATAGTATCATTATAAAACATTGATATGCATTATAAGCGCAGAAAGCATAATTCATTATATCCCTACTGATCGGGAAATTGTGTTTTCAACAACATATATATTTGGAAAAGCCAACACTTAACTTGCTATCTAATAGTTTGATAGGAGACAGTTGGCTGTGAAGGAGGCTAACGAGCTAGCAGAAGCTAATGACACGACTTGCAAGCTGCCACTGCTCTTGGGAAAGGCAGTCAGTGCATCTTTTCCAACCGAAGTTGGACACCTTAGCCGATGTTGTTAACTTAAAGTAGCAACGGTCATCAAAATTGTTCAAATGTTTTCAAAACAATTCTAATAAATGTAAAAGTTGAAGAAAGGGTGAAGATATTTTTTATTTATGAATTCATTAACATAAAGGGGTGTAACCACAAAAACTTCCTCTGGCTAGGCCTACCTGCACCAGAGAGAGAGAGAGAGATAACTGGGCCCAAAATCTGTCTTCTCCTGCAGGTGGCATTTTTTGATGTTGTTTTTTTCGCTCACCAAGCAAGGAACTTTTGTATGGAGGTCAATGAGAATGTCTGTTTATATCCAGCTGCCAACGAGAAGTAGAAAAATGGAAAGTGGTCAGGAATGTCAATGAAAGTATATCTGTACTAGCCACGTTATTCAAAGAATTTGTAAAATTATTATCGATAAGGGTAGACCAATAAGAAAGTTCCAAACCTCTCTGCCAGTAATAGCTGGTTTTTCGTTTTCAACTCCCCACTCAGACCACTCCCAGAAAGTGCTAGCGGGGTTCTTGCTTGGGAGATTGCTCTTTGCTAAGAAGCTATTTTGGTTTATTTTTTACCAACGTAACATCATAACGTCGCAATGTTAACGGGGAAAAAACAACAGGCACAAGCAAGAGTATGAAAGAGTCGTAGTAGTAAAATGAAAAAAATCAACAGAGGGAAATGTAAGTGAGAAGTGTATTTTGCACCCTAAAAACACAGGAAATAGATGGCTGAAAAAGACAGATCCTGGGTGGGGCATTGCTACTTAAGGACTGACCTGCCTATGCCAGCGAGCTACATTTTTTATAATGGAGGGAAATTTGGTGGAAAGATCATTATGGCCAAAACATGTCAATTAGATTGAACCCCATGGACATCAATAATGACAGTGAAATTTTGTTCAGTTTTGGAACCAAGCGCAAGCTAGCTAAGTTACCTAACTAATGCCCATTCAGCTCTAGCTAACAGCCACAGCTAATTGACTAGTATTTAACCCCCCCCCCCTCTCCTGATGTAATAGTGAACTGATTAAACAAGTAAACATATAAATATGATTGATAGAATAAAATGCATCTGATGAGACTTCAATAAAACTCTCCCCACTGCAAGGAAAACCTGTCCCTTTAACAGACACATACGCACCTTATTCAAGGTGAGCAGGCGTCTGATTAGTTTTAATACACACACCTCAATCAGCCGTCCCATTTGAAGTGGCTAGAGCTTCCATTAAAGCCTGATTCAATAGGGGCTCAGTAGTGACCAGTCAGTTGAACCCAGGCAAAGTCTATGTCTGGCTGTGCCATCGAGGGGTGTTGGTCTGCTTGACAATCTTCCACCGGATGGACTGATTATCACCATTCCCCTGAGGGACAGCACATTACACATAACGCAACCTACTATAGCCTAGCACATACTAGTGGCTATGTACTGTAGCATAAGGTTTGAAACTGTGAATGCTGGACTTTTGGTACCTCTAATGCCTTAAAGCTGGAATCTGCATAAGGGGAAGCACTGTTGGCCCCCCAGCACATCTGTTATTGTTTTTGGTTTTGTTGATGAAATGGAGGAGAGGGGTGTCCAGCATCGAGGAGCGTCCAGCATCGTGGTAAAAACATGGCAATACATACTCTACTGTTCTATCATGTGTGTAATGATGTGCAATGATGTGCAATGATGTGCAATGTTGTGCAATGATGTGCAATGAAGTGCAATGAAGTGCAATGATGTGCAATGATTTCCGAGGGGGAAAATACAGTGTTTGTTGTTTGAAGTAATTTCTTTGTTGTTGTAACATCACAAACGGACATGCTAGTTTCACCATTAAGGATTTAACAGTGGCTTTAAATATAACTGCGGATATAGTTGCTCACTAAATAGTGAACTATTGTGTATTTTGCCTTGTCATATTTCTCTGTTATTCATTTGAATGAGTTAGAAGTCAATGACTGTCTAATGGTGTAGTACAGAGTGTACCAACATACATATTTAGCCCTTGATTATGAAGGCATAATGTAAATGAGGACATTATGTAATCAATGCATTTCATGTAGATGCATTATTCAGTGTACACATACTTGGTCGTCATGATACATATATGCTTGAGTAATACATTTATACTGTAGGGCTTAGCACATGCCCCTGGGAGGGTGTTGCTGCCAAATGTTATCTGAACAACACTTGGAGTGTGCTCAAATTACAGTCAATTATGTGATGATATATCCATGTGCCAACGACAAAGATGTCCACACGCTGCCTATTCTCCTCCTATTTCATCACTGACAGTCATATTATTTAGATGATTCTGTTATGACACAGATGTGTCCTCTTGTATATTGGGGTCCCCTGTATTTGAAAAGGATGGCGTGAATACGGGTGTATTTATCATCACAATTAGTGTCACTCACTTCAGTTGAATACACGTACCCACAGCTGTCACTGCATGGTTGAGTTAAGCAATGTGAGAGACAATATAATTCACAGCAGGTTCTAGATAATAAGGTCTATTGTTGCATCCATTCAACACAGAAAGGTTGTGCCGATATAAAGGGAAACAACTTTTAAGGTGTGCATATCACACATGCACACACAGATTGACGATGAAAAAGGTGTACCTAGGTGTTCTTTTGTTAAAGATAATCTGTGTATAATTTCTGAAATTCAAAAGAAATTAGAATAGAAATTGAGGTGCCTGATGAGCTCAGATAAATAGCATAACAATTGCCAATATTTTTTAAATGGAGATATCATTTCCCAATCAATCAACGTACCATTGTTCAAGTTTATTTTAGGATACTCTTGTCTCATACATAGCCTATACAATATCTTTGTCACTTTCTGGTGGATACACAGGCATACAACTAATGGTACATCTGTTTCTAAATGGTTGGTAAAGTCTGTTTCTAAACAGTTGGTGAGCTCTGTTTATAAACTAATGGTAAAGTTTGTTTATAAACAGTTCGTATAGTCTTTATTAATGGTTGGTAAAGTCTGTTTATAAACGGCTGATATAGTCTGTTCATAAACAGTTGGTAAAGTCTGTTTATAAACGGTTGGTGATGTCTGTTTATAAGCGGTTGGTAAAGTCTGTTTATAAACGGCTGATATAGTCTGTTCATAAACAGTTGGTAAAGTCTGTTTATAAACGGTTGATATAGTCTGTTCATAAACAGTTGGTAAAGTCTGTTTATAAACGGTTGGTAAAGTCTGTTTATAAACGGTTGGTAAAGTCTGTTTATAAACAGTTGATATAGTCTGTTTATAAACGGTTGGTGATGTCTGTTTATAAGCGGTTGGTAAAGTCTGTTTATAAACGGTTGGTAAAGTCTGTTTATAAACGGTTGGTGATGTCTGTTTATAAGCGGTTGGTAAAGTCTGTTTATAAACGGTTGGTAAAGTCTGTTTATAAACGGTTGGTAAAGTCTGTTTATAAACGGTTGGTAAAGTCTGTTTATAAACGGTTGGTGATGTCTGTTTATAAGCGGTTGGTAAAGTCTGTTTATAAACAGTTGATATAGTCTGTTTATAAACGGTTGGTGATGTCTGTTTATAAGCGGTTGGTAAAGTCTGTTTATAAACGGTTGGTAAAGTCTGTTTATAAACGGTTGGTAAAGTCTGTTTATAAACGGTTGGTGATGTCTGTTTATAAGCGGTTGGTAAAGTCTGTTTATAAACGGTTGGTAAAGTCTGTTTATAAACGGTTGGTAAAGTCTGTTTATAAACGGTTGGTAAAGTCTGTTTATAAACGGTTGGTGATGTCTGTTTATAAGCGGTTGGTAAAGTCTGTTTATAAACGGTTGATATAGTCTGTTCATAAACAGTTGGTAAAGTCTGTTTATAAACGGTTGGTAAAGTCTGTTTATAAACAGTTGATATAGTCTGTTCATAAACAGTTGGTAAAGTCTGTTTATAAACGGTTGATATAGTCTGTTCATAAACAGTTGGTAAAGTCTTTAGAAGCGGTTGGTAAACCATTACAGACATAGTATGTTGACCATTCATACAGTTTGTAGAAATGTGTAAAGATGTTTGTCCTAATTTGTGAACACATTTATTATGTGTTAACCATTTATTACAGGATCCTGTAATACACGTATTAGCAAAAGTATAGTAATTTACACTGATCGTACAAAACATTAAGAACTCTTTCCATAACGTAGACTGACCAGGTGAATCCAAAACTATGATCTCTTATTGATGTCACTAGTTAAATTCACATCAATCAATGAAGGGAAGGAGACAGGTTATGTACCGATTTTCAAGCCTTGAGATAATTGCGACATGGATTAGGTATGTGTGCCATTCAGAGGGCGAATGGGCATACAGAAGATTTAAGTGCCTTTGAACAGGGTATGGTAGTGCATCGGTTTGTGTCAAGAACTGCAACGCCACTGGGTTTTTCACACTCAACAGTTTCCCGTGTGTATCAAGAATGGTCCACCACCCAAAGGACATCCAGCGAACTTGAGACAACTGTGGGAAGCATTTGAGTCAACATGGGCCAGAATCCCTGTGGAATGCTTTCAACACCTTGCTCTGACTAATTGAGACCAAAATTTGTTGGGTATACTCAGTGTACACTAGCAGTTGTTAAGCGGAAAGTTTGACCACTTTCTTGTACAGTATTTTTAAGACCAACCCAAGGCCTAAAACACACACAATTACGTAATTACAACATAGACTTATTTAATAATACCCCCCAAGATGAAAACTTTCAACAGTCTGAGAAATAACATTGTATTCACTTGATAAGCAGAACTTAGTCACAAACAATAACTTCACATTTGACCATGCGTGGCTTGGACGCGGCTTGGCACAGTGAATGAACAAAGCCATGGTCTCTTGAAGACAAACAGACATTTGGGTAAAGGTCAGCTGCACTATAAATAGCCCCAGTTCCCCATGTCCCAGGCTGGAGACAAATTACCAGGCAACCTCCCACTCAGAGAGAGGTGATTATTACACCACACTATCAGTTACTGTTTCACTCACTGTGGTTCACTCCCTGTGATTCACTCACCGTGGTTCACTCCCTGTGATTCACACACTGTGATTCACTCATTGTGGTTCACTCCCTGTGATTCACTCACTGTGGTTCACTCCCTGGATTGGCTGTTGATACCTAGCACTACCTAGCATGCTTGCTTGAGCGCACATGAGGGCTAAGCTAGAGTGGCTATCCAAATGATCATGCTATGTGGAAATCATCTTTAAGACAGATGTAAACAGACCTAGGCCTGGATTCAATGCTGCACACTTCAAGGAGTAGGGCATTTAATGAATTGGTCTGATGGTCAAATGTGATGTCATCTTGCTTGAAGAATAATAGTAAGGAGACAAGTGACAGCCAAGTTAGCCTTGCTTGTAAGGAGACAAGTGACAGCCAAGTTAGCCTTGCTTGTAAGGAGACAAGTGACAGCCAAGTTAGCCTTGCTTGTAAGGAGACAAGTGACAGCCAAGTTAGCCTTGCTTGTAAGGAGACAAGTGACAGCCAAGTTAGCATTGCTTGTAAGGAGACATAGTCCTGAGATTGCCCATGTAAATGCTAAACAAGTGAAATCTAACATCAAGTTCTGGTCTAAGTTAACATATGGAATTGTTTTAAGATGTTCATACCATGGACAATTTAGTTATTTGATTTCACATTTTAGGACCCTTTTAGGTATCCAACAAAAAATGGAAATAAAATGTGCCCATAGAAACACATTGAATAACACATTCATAAATAGCAAAACAAGAGAGTGAAAAAAATGATAAAGAATAAGGTTTTGAAGTGTCTGTCCTAGGACATATAAAAAAGCACAGGAAATATGGCACAGTTTTGTCAAGTTGGCTGGATGTTGTTCTTGACACAAACCGGTATGCCTGGCACCTACTACCATACCCCATTCAAAGCCACTTTTCTTGCCCATTCACCCTCTAAATGGTACACATACACAATCCATGTCTCAATTGTCTCAAGGGTCAACAACTTATTTAACCTGTCTCCTCCCCTTCATCTCCACTGATTCAAGTGGATTTAACATGTGACGTCAATAAGTAATCATAGCTTTCACCTGGATTCAACTGGTCAGTCTATGTCATGGAACGAGCACGTGTTCATAATGCTTTGTACACTCACAGTGCATATTTAAGCAGGGTCAAGTAAACAATTATGCTGTGGATGATGTATTAAACTACCCAGACAGATCAAAGATACAGTCATCCTTCTAGACTGAGCTGTAGGACAGGAAGGAAACTGCTCAGGGATGTCACAATGAGACCATTGATGATTTTAAAACAGCTACAATGGCTGTGAATGGAGAAAACTGAGGATGGATCAAAAACATTGCAGTCGCTCCACAATAATGACCTAAATGACAGAGTGAATAGAAGAATACAAATATACAGAATAAAATATTTCCAAAACATGCATCCTGTTTGCAACAAGGCACTAATGTAATACTGAAGTTTAAAAAACACTGCAAAGGAATGAACCTTTTGGCCTAAATGCAAAGCCTTATGTTTGGGGAAAATCCAACACAACACATCACTGAGTAACTGCCTCCTTATTTTCAAGAGTGTTGGTGGCTGCATCATGGTATGGGTATACTTGGTATGGGTATACACACATACTTTTCTTTATTTTACTATATTCTACATTATAGAATAATAGTGAAGACATCAAAACTAAGAAATAAACACATATGGAATCATGTAGTAACCAAACAAATGTTAAACAAATCAACATTTATTTTAGATTTAAGATTCTTCAAAGTAGCCACCCTTTGCCTTGATGACAGCTTTGCACACTCTTTGCAGTCTCTCAACCAGTTTCACCTGGAATGCTTTTCCAACACTTGAAGAAGTTCCCACATATGCTGAGAACTTGTTGGATGCTTGTCCAAGCAAAGCACCCCCACACCATCATACCTCCTCCTCCATGTTTCACGGTGGGAACCACACACGCGGAGCTCATCCATTCGCCTACAGTACTCTGCGTCTCACAAAGACACAGGGACTGGAACCAAAAATCTCAAATTTGGATTCATCAGACCAAAGGAGAGATTTCCAATCTGGGTCTTCTTTTCCTGTGGCGTTCCTCATGAGTGCCAGTTTCATCATAGTGCTTGATGGTTTTTTCGACTGCACTTGAAGAAACTTTCAAAGTTCTTGACATTTTCCACATTGACTGACCTTCATGTCTTCAAGTAATGATGGACTGTCATTTCTCTTTGCTAATTTGAGCAGTTCTTGCCATAATTTGGATTTGGTCTTTTTATCAAATAGGGCAATCTTCTCAAAGTCCCCCCTACCTTGTCATAACACAACTGATTGGCTAAAACGTATTAAGAAGGAAAGAAATTCCACAAATTAACTTTTAACAAGGCACACCTGTTAATTGAAATATATTCCAGGTGACTTGTAAAGCTGGTTGAGAGAGTGCCAAGAGTGTGTAAAGCTGTAATCATGTCAAGGGGTGGCTACTTTGAAGAATCTCCAATATAAAATATATTTGGATTTGTTTAACACTTTTTTGGTTACTACATGATTCCCTATGTCTTATTTCATAGTTTTAATGTCTTCACTATTATTCTACAATGTAAAAAATAGTAAAAATAAATGTGAAAAAACCTTGAATGAGTATGTGTCCAAACGTTTGACTGGTACTATATACAAATCTGTACTGAAACTTTGACTACTTGCATAAAAACTGTGGGTGGAAATGTGGTAATGACAAAAAAAATCATATTTAAATTTATGTCAATCCCACTTTGTAACGAAACAAAATGTGCAAAATTCCAAGGGAGGCGGATACTTATGATACCCACTGTGAAAACTCAAGAGTTTGAGACAGTGTAATTTATATTCAATTTATGTACAGCTCGAAAGGTTCGTATTGACAGTGGAGCACTATATCCTTATTGATGATGCACAGCCACGCACTTACACACAGCTATGCATCAAGAGGCTTTCAACGTGTGCCCCATTGGCTGCTTGCCAGACAGGCTCCCTGACAGCAGCGCTGGAGGTTCTGGGAAGGAACACAATGTACTCAACCAGGGATGGAGGCCTTTAAGTAGCTATGACACAAATGTAACACATTATGAGCCTGAATACATATTGGAGAGGACACTCACGTGGGAGATGTGTTGTGATCATGGCGGAAACTAAACTAACTAATGAGAGTGATATAAGTCGGATTTTGTTGCTCGCTATCTAGTGACTTTTTAATTATTTTGTATGTTTTTAAATTATTATTATCATTATCATTAGGTCATCAGATACTGAACTTAAGCTGGATTCAAAGAACCCACACTGCGCCGACATCTCACTACACTTGACATTTAAAGGCAATTTCCCAGACGTTTGCGCAATTATATTTGTTGTTAACACGTGCAACGCCAGGATAGTGGGTTCAAGTCCCGGGAACACCCATACGTAAAATGTATGCACGTATTCCTGTAAATGGCTTTGGATAAAAGAGTCCGATAAATAGCATATATTATTATTATTGATATTAAAAGTCAGGTGCGATCGATGTTGGCACATTGCAGTTTGTTTGAATTCTAGAAAAAAATGTCTACTTTGATTTTCTTTTTATGTTCCATGAAAATCTCTATCTTTCTCCCATCATGTCAGTCCTTTTTCTCCCATTACTTTCAGCATGATCTTTGAATTAAGACCTGCTCCCCTGCCAGCTCTATCCATGGGACTTCCATTCCAGTGGAATATTACAGGAAGTCATACAGTAGGTGTCAACTGTCTGTAGCGAGCCAGGGTCCTGTGTCCAGATTAGTCAGCTGAGGTGTGTGTCTGCAAGCCGTCTGATCACTAGTCCTGACAGTGTGGGAAAGACCAAGTAGCCTGCTAACTGTAGCAGGGTAATCACATGATCTTGGAAGGGAAGATTGGCAATGCATTAACAGGGTTGAACAAGGATTTTCAGTAAAACTGATATAGTCCCTAGTCTACAGTCTGGACTGTGTGTAAAACTACATTACACAGCCATTAACAGTTTAACAGTATACGGTATGTCACGTTAAAGTTATAGCTAAGCCAAATTACAAATTCACATATTTGTTTCCGTTCCTTAAAGCAGATTTAGTCATGATATTTAACACAGAGATATTAGTGGTTGGAGGCAGTAGCTAGTTGAACTAAACCAAAATGTCAAAATGTCAAAATGTCCTTTATTTGTCCATAGACTGCTTTTAAGGTAAAGAAACAAATGTACACTTTGACTAAACTATCCCTTTAATAAGCAATATAAACAGTAGAGCTAATATTCTGACATGAAGGGTATGTAATATGCTATTCAATAGGACATGAGCACGTTAGCAAATGCCTCAGTCGAGGTAGTTGGCCAACTGGAGTGATGCCTTTATCAGCAGAACCAGTGGGTGAGTGGTGAAAGGGCAGTAATACTAGTGGTACGCACTTGGCAGAGTCCAACTCTATAATCTGTGTTCATTAGTGTTAGAGGACTGAACCAGGACAAGGGGTTGCCTGACCTGTACCTGACCTGACCTGTACCTGACCAGACAAGTACCTGACCTAACCTGTACCTGACCTGCACAAGACCTGACATGTACCTGACCAGACAAGTACCTGACCTGACCTGTACCTGACCAGACAAGTACCTGACCTGACCTGACAAGTACCTGACCTAACCTGTACCTGACCTGCACAAGACTTGACATGTACCTGAGCTGACCTGACCTGACCTGTACCTGACCTGTATATGACCGGACCTGTACCTGACATGTACCTGAGCTGACCTGACCTGTATATGACCGGACCTGTACCTGACCTGTACCTGAGCTGACCTGCACAAGAACTGACATGTACCTGAGCTGACCTGACCTGACCTGTATATGACCGGACCTGTACCTGACCTGTACCTGAGCTGACCTGTACCTGACCTGTACCTGACCTGTACCTGACCTGTACCTGACCTGTATATGACCGGACCTGTACCTGACATGTACCTGAGCTGACCTGACCTGTATATGACCGGACCTGTACCTGACCTGTACCTGAGCTGACCTGCACAAGACCTGACATGTACCTGAGCTGACCTGACCTGACCTGTATATGACCGGACCTGTACCTGACCTGTACCTGAGCTGACCTGTACCTGACCAGTACCTGACCTGTACCTGACATGTACCTGAGCTGACCTGTACCTGACCAGTACCTGACCTGTACCTGACATGTACCTGAGCTGACCTGTACCTGACCTGTACCTGACCTGACCTGATCTGTTCCTGACCAGTGCCAGTACCCGACCTGTACCTGACCTGAGCTGACCTATACCTAACTAGGTCCAATACCTGACCTGACCTATATCTGACCAGTGCCAGTGCCTGACTAGGTCCAGTACCTGACTTGACCAGTACCTGACCTGTACCTGACCTGACCAGTGCCAGTACCTGACCTGACCTGTACCTGACTAGGTCCAGTACCTGACTTGACCAGTACCTGTACCTGACCTGTACCTGACTAGGTCCAGTACCTGACTTGACCAGTACCTGACCCGTACCTGACCTGACCTGTACCTGACCTGACCTGTATCTGACCAGTGCCAGTACCTGACCAGTAGATGTATCTGACCTGACCTGACCTGTACCTGACCTGTACCTGACTTGACCAGTACCTGACTTGTATCTGACCTGACCTGTACCTGACCTGTATCTGACCTGACCTGACCTGTACCTGACCAGTGCCAGTACCTGACCTGACCTGTATCTGACCAGTGCCAGTACCTGACCTGTATCTGACCTGACCTGACCTGTACCTGACCAGTGCCAGTACCTGACCTGTATCTGACCAGTGCCAGTACCTGACCTGTATCTGACCTGACCTGACCTGACCTGTACCTGACCTGTATCTGACCTGACCTGTACCTGACCAGTGCCAGTACCTGACCTGTATCTGACCAGTGCCAGTACCTGACCTGTATCTGACCTGACCTGACCTGACCTGTACCTGACCTGTATCTGACCTGACCTGTACCTGACCAGTGCCAGTACCTGACCTGACCTGTACCTGACTTGACCTGTACTTGACCTGTACCTGACCTGTACCTGACTTGAACTGTACTTGACCTGTACCTGACCTGTACCTGACCTGACCTGTACCTGACTTGACCAGTAGCTGACCTGACCTGTACCTGACCTGTACCTGTACCTGTACCTGTACCTGTACCTGACCTGTACCTGACCTGACCTGTACCTGACCTGACCTGTACCTGACTAGGTCCAGTACCTGACCTGTACCTGACCTGACCTGTACCTGACTAGGTCCAGTACCTGACCTGACCTGTACCTTACTAGGTCCTGTACCTGACTTGACCAGTACCTAACCTGTACCTGACTAGGTCCTGTACCTGACTTGACCAGTACCTGACTAGGTCCTGTACCTGACCTGACCTGTGCCTGACTAGGTCCAGTACCTGACCTGACCTGTGCCTGACTAGGTCCAGTACCTGACCTGACCTGACCTGACCTGGACCTGACCTGTACCCGACCTGTACCTGACCTGACTTGACCAGTACCTGACCTGTACCTGACTAGGTCCAGTACCTGACTTGACTAGTACCTGACCTGACCTGTACCTGACTTGACCTGTACCTGACCTGACCTGTATGTACCTGACTAGGTCCATTACCTGACTTGACCAGTACCTGACCTGACCTGACCTGTACCTGACCTGACCTGACCTGACCTGTACCTGACCTAACCTGACCTGTACCTGACCTAACCTGACCTGTACCTGACCTGTACCTGACCTGACCTGTACCTGTACCTGTACCTGACCTGTACCTGACCTGACCAGTACCTGACCTGACCTGTACCTGACTAGATCCAGTACCTGACCTGACCTGTACCTGACTAGGTCCTGAACCTGAATTGACCTATACCTGACCTGTACCTGACTAGGTCCTGTACCTGACTTGACCAGTACCTAACCTGTACCTGACTAGGTCTTGTACCTGACTTGACCAGTACCTGACCTGTACCTGACTAGGTCTTGTACCTGACTTGACCAGTACCTGACCTGACCTGTACCTGACCTGACCTGTACCTGACTAGGTCCTGTACCTGACTTGACAGGTACCTGACCTGACCAGTACCTGACCTGACCAGTACCTGACTAGGTCCAGTACCTGACTTGACCAGTACCTGACCAGTGCCAGTATCTGACCTGTGCCTGACCTGAGCTGTACCTGACCAGTGCCAGTACCTGACCTGTACCTGACTTGACCAGTATCTGACCTGACCTGACCAGTACCTGACTAGGTCCAGTACCTGACTTGACCAGTACCTGGCCTGACCTGACCTGTACCTGACTAGGTCCAGTACCTGACCTGACCTGTATCTGACCAGTGCCAGTACCTGACCTGTACCTGACCAGTGCCAGTACCTGACCTGTATCTGACCTGACCTGACCTGTACCTGATCAGTGCCAGTACCTGACCTGTATCTGACCAGTGCCAGTACCTGACCTGTATCTGACCTGACCTGACCTGTACCTGACCTGTATCTGACCTGACCTGACCTGTACCTGACCAGTGCCAGTACCTGACCTGACCTGTACCTGACTTGACCTGTACTTGACCTGTACCTGACCTGTACCTGACTTGACCTGTACTTGACCTGCACCTGACCTGTACCTGACTTGACCAGTACCTGACCTGACCTGTACCTGACCTGTACCTGTACCTGTACCTGTACCTGACCTGTACCTGACCTGACCTGTACCTGACTAGGTCCAGTACCTGACCTGTACCTGACCTGACCTGTACCTGACTAGGTCCAGTACCTGACCTGACCTGTACCTTACTAGGTCCTGTACCTGACTTGACCAGTACCTAACCTGTACCTGACTAGGTCCTGTACCTGACTTGACCAGTACCTGACTAGGTCCTGTACCTGACCTGACCTGTGCCTGACTAGGTCCTGTACCTGACTTGACCAGTACCTGACTAGGTCCTGTACCTGACTTGACCAGTACCTGACTAGGTCCAGTACCTGACCTGACCTGTGCCTGACTAGGTCCAGTACCTGACCTGACCTGACCTGACCTGGACCTGACCTGTACCCGACCTGTACCTGACCTGACTTGACCAGTACCTGACCTGTACCTGACTAGGTCAGGTCAGCGGGGTGGTGGCACCGGGATCCTCATCTCTCCCAAGTGGTCATTCTCTCTTTCTCCCCTTACCCATCTGTCTATCGCCTCCTTTGAATTCCATGCTGTCACAGTTACCAGCCCTTTCAAGCTTAACATCCTTATCATTTATCGCCCTCCAGGTTCCCTCGGAGAGTTCATCAATGAGCTTGATGCCTTGATAAGCTCCTTTCCTGAGGACGGCTCACCTCTCACAGTTCTGGGCGACTTTAACCTCCCCACGCCTACCTTTGACTCATTCCTCTCTGCCTCCTTCTTTCCACTCCTCTCCTCTTTTGACCTCACCCTCTCACCTTCCCCCTACTCACAAGGCAGGAAATACGCTCGACCTCATCTTTACTAGATGCTGTTCTTCCACTAACCTCGTTGCAACTCCCCTCCAAGTCTCCGACCACTACCTTGTATCCTTTTCCCTCTCGCTCTCATCCAACACTTCCCACACTGCCCCTACTCGGATGGTATCGCGCCGTCCCAACCTTCGCTCTCTCTCCCCCGCTACTCTCTCCTCTTCCATCCTATCATCTCTTCCCTCTGCTCAAACCTTCTCCAACCTATCTCCTGATTCTGCCTCCTCAACCCTCCTCTCCTCCCTTTCTGCATCCTTTGACTCTCTATGTCCCCTATCCTCCAGGCCGGCTCGGTCCTCCCCTCCCGCTCCGTGGCTCAACGACTCATTGCGAGTTCACAGAACAGGGCTCCGGGCAGCCGAGCGGAAATGGAGGAAAACTCGCCTCCCCTGCGGACCTGACATCCTTTCACTCCCTCCTCTCTACATTTTCCTCTTCTCTCTCTGCTGCTAAAGCCACTTTCTACCACTCTAAATTCCAAGCATCTGCCTCTAACCCTAGGAAGCTCTTTGCAACCTTCTCCTCCCTCCTGAATCC
Organism: Oncorhynchus nerka; assembly: GCF_034236695.1. Taxonomy (NCBI): domain Eukaryota; kingdom Metazoa; phylum Chordata; class Actinopteri; order Salmoniformes; family Salmonidae; genus Oncorhynchus; species Oncorhynchus nerka. Next base: position 68,453,327 of record NC_088401.1, read on the forward strand.
TCCTCCCCCTCCCCCTCCTCCCTCTCTGCAGATGACTTCGTCAACCATTTTGAAAAGAAGGTCGACGACATCCGATCCTCGTTTGCTAAGTCAAACGACACCGCTGGTTCTGCTCACACTGCCCTACCCTGTGCTCTGACCTCTTTCTCCCCTCTCTCTCCAGATGAAATCTCGCGTCTTGTGACGGCTGACCCTATCCCCTCCTCTCTTCTCCAGACCATTTCCGGAGACCTCCTCCCTTACCTCACCTCGCTCATCAACTCATCCCTGACCGCTGGCTACGTCCCTTCCGTCTTCAAGAGAGCGAGAGTTGCACCCCTTCTGAAAAAACCTACACTCGATCCCTCCGATGTCAACAACTACAGACCAGTATCCCTTCTTTCTTTTCTCTCCAAAACTCTTGAACGTGCCGTCCTTGGCCAGCTCTCCCGCTATCTCTCTCAGAATGACCTTCTTGATCCAAATCAGTCAGGTTTCAAGACTAGTCATTCAACTGAGACTGCTCTTCTCTGTATCACGGAGGCGCTCCGCACTGCTAAAGCTAACTCTCTCTCCTCTGCTCTCATCCTTCTAGACCTATCGGCTGCCTTCGATACTGTGAACCATCAGATCCTCCTCTCCACCCTCTCCGAGTTGGGCATCTCCGGCGCGGCCCACGCTTGGATTGCGTCCTACCTGACAGGTCGCTCCTACCAGGTGGCGTGGCGAGAATCCGTCTCCACACCACGTGCTCTCACCACTGGTGTCCCCAGGGCTCTGTTCTAGGCCCTCTCCTATTCTCGCTATACACCAAGTCACTTGGCTCTGTCATAACCTCACATGGTCTCTCCTATCATTGCTATGCAGACGACACACAATTAATCTTCTCCTTTCCCCCTTCTGATGACCAGGTGGCGAATCGCATCTCTGCATGTCTGGCAGACATATCCGTGTGGATGACGGATCACCACCTCAAGCTGAACCTCGGCAAGACGGAGCTGCTCTTCCTCCCGGGGAAGGACTGCCCGTTCCATGATCTCGCCATCACGGTTGACAACTCCATTGTGTCCTCCTCCCAGAGCGCTAAGAACCTTGGCGTGATCCTGGACAACACCCTGTCGTTCTCAACTAACATCAAGGCGGTGGCCCGTTCCTGTAGGTTCATGCTCTACAACATCCGCAGAGTACGACCCTGCCTCACACAGGAAGCGGCGCAGGTCCTAATCCAGGCACTTGTCATCTCCCGTCTGGATTACTGCAACTCGCTGTTGGCTGGGCTCCCCTGCCTGTGCCATTAAACCCCTACAACTCATCCAGAACGCCGCAGCCCGTCTGGTGTTCAACCTTCCCAAGTTCTCTCACGTCACCCCGCTCCTCCGCTCCCTCCACTGGCTTCCAGTTGAAGCTCGCATCCGCTACAAGACCATGGTGCTTGCCTACGGAGCTGTGAGGGGAACGGCACCTCAGTACCTCCAGGCTCTGATCAGGCCCTACACCCAAACAAGGGCACTGCGTTCATCCACCTCTGGCCTGCTCGCCTCCCTACCACTGAGGAAGTACAGTTCCCGCTCAGCCCAGTCAAAACTGTTCGCTGCTCTGGCCCCCAATGGTGGAACAAACTCCCTCACGACGCCAGGACAGCGGAGTCAATCACCACCTTCCGGAGACACCTGAAACCCCACCTCTTTAAGGAATACCTAGGATAGGATAAAGTAATCCCTCTCACCCCCTCCCCTGAAAAGATTTAGATGCACTACTGTTCCACTGGAGGTCATAAGGTGAATGCACCAATTTGTAAGTCGCTCTGGATAAGAGCGTCTGCTAAATGACTTAAATGTAAATGTAAATGTAGGTCCAGTACCTGACTTGACTAGTACCTGACCTGACCTGTACCTGACTTGACCTGTACCTGACCTGACCTGTATGTACCTGACTAGGTCCATTACCTGACTTGACCTGTACCTGACCTGACCTGACCTGACCTGTACCTGACCTGACCTGACCTGTACCTGACCTGTACCTGACCTGACCTGTACCTGACCTAACCTGACCTGTACCTGACCTGTACCTGACCTGACCTGTACCTGTACCTGTACCTGTACCTGTACCTGACCTGTACCTGACCTGACCAGTACCTGACCTGACCTGTACCTGACTAGATCCAGTACCTGACCTGACATGTACCTGACTAGGTCCTGTACCTGACTTGACCTATACCTGACCTGTACCTGACTAGGTCCTGTACCTGACTTGACCAGTACCTAACCTGTACCTGACTAGGTCTTGTACCTGACTTGACCAGTACCTGACCTGTAGCTGACTAGGTCTTGTACCTGACTTGACCAGTACCTGACCTGACCTGTACCTGACCTGACCTGTACCTGACTAGGTCCTGTACCTGACTTGACCAGTACCTGACCTGACCAGTACCTGACCTGACCAGTACCTGACTAGGTCCAGTACCTGACTTGACCAGTACCTGTCCAGTGCCAGTATCTGACCTGTACCTGGCCTGAGCTGTACCTGACCAGTGCCAGTACCTGACCTGTACCTGACTTGACCAGTACCTGACCTGACCTGACCAGTACCTGACTAGGTCCAGTACCTGACTTGACCAGTACCTGGCCTGACCTGACCTGTACCTGACTAGGTCCAGTACCTGACCTACTAAACCCCCTACTACTACATTTTTGCTTTTTTTTTTGCTAACAAAATGACTACATGGACTATCTGCATTGAACCTTATACTTTAGTTTTAGTTTTGCCTTGACCCTATGCACACTCACAGGACTCTACACACCCATACACACTCACACGTACACTTCAACACACACACACACACACACACACACACACACACACACACACACACACACACACACACACACACACACACACACACACACATAATATGCTGCTGCTACTCTGTTTAACATATATCCTGATGCCTAGTCACCTTACCCCTATAGTCACCTTTCCCCTCGTTTTTTGTATAGTGCTACTGATATTGATTACTGCATTGTTGGGAAAGAGAAAACAAGAAAGGAATTTCACTGTACTTGTGCGTGTGACAATAAAACTTGAAACTTGCCTCAGCTTGACAAACACAGAGCTGCTAGAAATCTTACTCTGTTTCAACACATGGTGGACTGGACAAGTGCCTTATTCCCATCGTATGTATTCGAATAACTAGGAACTATTGCAGCCCACAAACATGCCGTTTCTGAAGGTGTTCTGTTTTGCTTAGACATGCTACATAGGACCACATGATTACTTGATATTCATTGGGCCTAGCGACAGCTTCTCTTCAACTCTTTATTGGCCAAACTTTTTAGTCCAGGACTAGGCTTAATCTAGGTCTGGGAAACCGGCCCATGAAGTGCTACCCAAACCTTTTTCAGAATGCCATCAGTTGGCTTGCTGGAACAGGTCTATGTAACTGTTACGAAGGTATCAAATGTCTTTCCGAGTTAATGAGAGAGGATGAGATAATCAGTGACTCAGGTTTGCTGAATTGTGCAGAGAATGGAGGTCTCCTTGGTGGCTGGTTAAAGGCCCAGTGCTGCCAAAAACATTAATTTCTTGTGTTTGAAATATATTTGCACACTGTGAGTTTGGAAAAATAAAGTGAAATTGTACAAATGATGATAATCCCCTGTTTGAAAAGATCTGTTTGAAAAGATATTTCAGAGTTCCTAAAAGCTCTGCAAATAACAGCTAGTTTTCAGTTTCCCCCTCCCCACACAGACTACTCCCATACAGTCCTAGAAAAATGATTGAATGAGAAATTTGCCACTTGAAAATAATCACAGAAAGGTACTTCATTGTAACCCACAAATGATTTGATACTGAGATTTAAAATAGGCTGCATTGGACCTTTAAAGCAAGACAATGGACGTGAATTGGGGTGAGATGTGGACTGTGAGCTCTCAGAGACCTGAGGACATGATGTGACACAAAGGTGACATATTTGCTGAACTAGCAGGCCCGGCGCTGTGAAGCAGCACTAATGAGGTGACTAGAGGAACTCCTATCACTGCAGTTCAACCACACATCTGACCATTCATTCTCAAATGCATTGAACCGAGACTGATTGTTTCTGTTGGGATGATCATGAGTGTCATTCGGAAAACTTTAACACGAATCATAATATTTGAAAATAAAACATATGACATTCGGATCAATCCAAAAAGGACAGTGGTGTGAGGTAAAGTTACAACATAAGGGAGTGAGCTTTATTTATAATAAGGGTTACATGGAGAAAGACGGACCTCTCTGAATTGAAAATGGATGTCCCTCCCTTTAGCAATATATACTTACAGTACTAGTCAAAGGTTCGGACACCTACTCATTGCAAGGTTTTTCTTTATTTTTACTATATTCTACATTGTAGAATAGTAGTGAAGACATCAAAACTATGAAATAGCACATATGGAATCATGTAGTTGGCAAAAATTGTTCATCAAATCAAAATATAAAACACCAGTCTCAACATCAACAGTGAAGAGGTGACTCCTGGGTGCTGGCCTTCTAGGCAGAGTTGCTCTGTCCAGTGTCTGTGTTCTTTTGCCCATCTTAATATTTGTTTGTATTGGACAGTCTGAGATATGGCTTTTTCTTTGCAACTCTGCCTAGAAGGCCAGCTTCCCGGAGTCGCCTCTTCACTGTTGACGTTGAGACTGGTGGTTTGTTGGTACTATTTAAAAAGCTGCCAGTTGAGGACTTGTGAGGCATCTGTTCTCAAACTAGACACTCTAATGTACTTGTCCTCTTGCTCAGTTGTGCACTGCGGCCTCCCACTCCTATTTATATTCTGGTTAGAGCCAGTTTGCGCTGTTCTGTGAAGGGAGTAGTACACAGCGTTGTACGAGATCTTCAGTTTCTTGGCAATTTCTCGCATGGAATAGCCTTCATTTATCAGAACAAGAATAAACTGATGATTTTCAGAAGAAAGTTATTTGTTTCTGGCCATTTTGAAGCTGTAATCGAACCCACAAATGCTGATGCTCTAGATACACAACTAGTCTAAAGAAGGACAGTTTTATTGCTTCTTTAATCAGGACAACAGTTTTCAGCTGTGCTAACAAAATCGCAAAATGGTTTTCTAATGATCAAGTAGCCTTTTAAAATTATAAACTTGGATTAGCTAACACAACGTGCCATTGGAAAACAGGAGTGATGGTTGCTGATAATGGGCCTCTGTACGCGTATGTAGATATTCCATTACAAATCAGACTTTTCCAGCTACAATAGTCATTTACAACATTAAGTGCAAGCGGGAGGGATCGTTAATTGCACTGCACCGAACTGCCCCTAATCAAAACAAAAACAAAACAGCCTAAACCAAGCTGTCAGAAAACACAGAAAATTTAACTTTTTTTCAATGTGTCATTCACTCTCGAGTCATCTGGGACCCACGAGCTAAGCCCAAGGGACCACTAGGGGGGCACTTGAACATTCACAGTGTCATTCCAAAAAGTGATCAAATTCGACATCTTCTCACAGACTCCAACCTTGACTTCCTCTTCCTTTCAGAGCCCTGGCTCCATAAAACCTCTCCATGTGCTGCTTTGATTGTGCCTGGCTACAATGTTTTCAGGAGAGACAGGATTGAAGGAAGAGGAGGGGGTCTGATGATTTACATTAAAGAACATATCCGATGTAAACAAATTGAGTGGTCATGTGATAATGAACTAGAATGTATTGGCCTGAACGTTACACTGTCTCCCCAAATGTCTTTTACCCTTATTGGAATGTATTGAACACCTTCCACCAAAAGTGTGTTTTTTGAACAGTTTAATAACATGCTTAGGGAATGTGATTTTGGGAAAGAGGTCATCTTAATGGGAGATTTTAACATTAATTATGAAGACAAGTCTTGTAGGAAAACCCTCAAACAGATCACTAATACCTTTGACCTTACACAGCTAGTTAAAGGGCCAACCAGGGTGACTTGTTGCTCTAAAACACTGATTTGGTGTTCAGTAATAAACCAGAGAGAGTGACTAAATCATTCAATATGGTTACTGGGCTATCTGATCATAATCTGACACTATAGCCAGAAAGCTTTCTAAGAACAGGTTTAACCTCGCTACTGTCAGAAAGCCTGATCAACTCAGAATACCTAAGAGTGAATTACATTATCTTGAAAACGCAAATAAGGGAATTAACTGGAATGATCTCTTGCCCTTTACAGATGTGGAAGCTGATAGTCAGGTTTTTCTATCCACAATTCAGAATACAATAAATGGCTTCCTAAATAAAATAAAATCCAAACCTGGCCAAAATAGCACTCTTTCTTGGCTAAATGGAGAAATCTGGAAATTGATGAAAGAACGAAATAGCAATAGCCTTCAATTCCTACTTTATTGACTCTGTCAGGGTACTGACACAGCACCCCTCCACTGGTTTCTTGGGCTATGTGCTAGTGAATGACACTCAACCTGTCTTCATTATAAGGGAGGTTTCTGAGTCAGAGGTGAACAAGGTGATTAGCTCACTAAAGAACTCTAAAGCCAAAGATGTGTTTGGGCTGGACTCTACCTTTCTTAAAAACTACAAAGAGGCACTCATTGGCCCCATTACTAAGGTCACCAACACATATATTGGTGGGGGGCTGTTTCCAAGGGTTTGGAAGTCGGCCATAATAACGGCCATCTTTAAATCGGGTTACCCTGCTGACGTGAGTAACTACAGGCCCATTAGTATACTACCTGTGGTGTTGAAGGTTGTTGGAAAGTGTGTAGCAGAGCAACTGATTGCCCACCTCAACAACAGCCCCTTCACATTACACGCAGTTTGGCTTCAGAGCAAAACACACCACAGAAACGACCAACTGCTTATTCTGGAAAATGTGAAGTCCAAGATGGGGGGGGGCCTTGTTGGGGCTGTGTTTCTGGACCTAAAGAAGGCTTTTGATACTGTTAACCGAGGTGCTCATCATAAAATTGTCCAAGTTCAACTTTTCCCCCGATGCCTTGCGATGGATGAAATTATACCTTGAAGGCAGAATTCACTGTGTCAGAGTGAGCAATGAGCTGTCACCCACTCTTAGCTATGATGTGGGCGTGCCCCAAGGGTCAATACCGGGGCCCCTCCTATTCAGCCTGTACATGGGTCTGCCTTCTGTCTGTACTGGGTCTGAAGTTCAAATGTATGCAGATGATACAGTGATATATGTGCATGCAAAGAGCAAACAATAAGTTGCACAAGAACTCACTACTGTAATGGTCCAGGTTACAAAGTGGCTCAGTGACTCATTTTGCATCTCAATGTGAGAAAAACTGTCTGCATGTTCTTCACAAAGAGGGAAACTGATGCTACTGAGCCAGATGTCTATGTGTCAGGGGAGAAGCTCCAGGTGGTATCTGATTTTAAGTACCTTGGCATCATACTTGATTCCAACCTCTCTTTTTAAAAGCAGGTGAAGAAGGTAATTGAAATAACCAAATTCAACCTAGTTAATTTCCGATGTATACAAAATTGTTTGACGACAGAGGTAGCAAAACTGTACTTCAAATCTATGGTACTCCCCCACTTAACATACTGCTTGACTAGTTGGGCCCAAGCTTGCTGTACAACATTGTTCAGTCTGTTTACAAAAAAGGCTCTCAAAGTGCTTGGTAGCCATCATCACTGTTACATCCTCAGACAGCATGAGCTCCTGAGTTGGAAAAATCATGTGCAATACACCAATGCATATCTTGTATTCAAGATCCTAAATGGCCTGGCTCCCCCTCCACTCAGTACTTTTGTTAAACAGAAAACCCAAACATATGGCAGCAGATCCACAAGGTCTGCCATGAGAGGTGACTGTATAGTTCCCTTAAGGAAGAGCACCTTTAGTCAATCTGCATTCTCTGTGAGAGCTTCCCATGTTTGAAATACACTGCCATCAGACACACATAACTGCACCACCTATCACACTTTCACAAAAAACATGAAGACATGGCTAAAGGCCAATCAGATTTGTGAACAGTTTTGTATTGACGCTTTCTATGTTGTCTGTAGCTTGTGAGGTGTGGAAAGACTGTTGCTTTTATGGGTTTTATCTTGTTGCTTTTTGTCCTATGTTGCTCTGTCTGCATGCTACGTCTTGCTTGTCCTATGTTGCTCTGTGTGTGCTCACTGCTCAATGATTGTCTATATTGTTAATGTAATTGTTTTTAATAACCTGCCCAGGGACTGCGGTTGAAAATTAACAGGCTGGCTAAAACCGGCACGTTTACTGAAATGTTGATTAATGTGCACTGTATTTTTGATCAATTTGATGTTATTTTAATGGACCAAAAATGTGCTTTTCTTTCAAAAACTAGAATATTTCTATGTGACCCCAAACTTTTGAACGGTAGTGTATATACAGTGCATTCGGAAAGTATTCAGACCCCTTACATTTTTCTGCGTTTTGTTATGTTACAGCCTTGTTTTAAAATTGATTCAATTGTTTTTCCCCCCCTTGATCAATCCCTTGACTGGGTACTTTGTTGAAGCACCTTTGACAGCGATTACAGCCTCGAGTCTTCTTGGGTATGACGCTACAAGCTTGGCACACCTGTATTTGAGGAATTTCTCCCATTTTTCTCTGCAGATCCTCTCAAGTCATCAGGTTGGATGGGGAGCGTCACTGCACAGCTATTTGTACGAGATCTTCTCTCCAGAGATATTTGATCAGGTTCAAGTGGCTGGGCCACTCAAGGACATTCAGAGATGTCTCCCAAAGCCGCTCGTGTGTTGTCTTGGCTGTGTGCTTAGGGTCCTTGTCCTGTTGTAAGGTGAACCTTTGCCCCCAAGTCTGAGGTCCTGAGCACTCTGGAGAAGGTTTTCATCAAGGACATCTCTGTACTTTGCTCCATTCATCTTTCCCTCAGTCCTGACCAGTCTCCCAGTCCCTGCCGCTGAAAACCATCCCCACAGCACCGTAGGGACTGTATTAGGTTTTCTCCAGACGTGACGCTTGACATTCAGGCCACAGAGTTCAATCTTGGTTTCATCAAACCAGAGAATCTTGTCTCTCATGGACTGAGTCCTTTAGTTGCCTTTTGGCAAACTCCTAGCAGGCTGCCATGTGCCTTTTACTGAGGAGTCTGTCTGGCTACTTTACCATAAAGGCCTGAATGGTGGAGTGCTGCAGAAATGGCTGTCCTTCAGGAAGGTTCTCCCATCTCCACAGAGGAACCCTGGAGCTCTGTCAGCATGACCATTGGCCTCTTGGTCACCTCCCTGGAAGCCACTGTGTTCTTGGGGACCTTCAATGCTGCAGAAATGTTTTGGTACCCTACCCCAGATCTGTGCCTCGACACAATGCTGTCTCGGAGCTCTACAGAGAATTCCTTCAACCTCATGGCTTGGTTTTTGCTCTGAAATGCAACTGTGGAAACTTATATAGACAGGTGGGTGCCTTTCCAACTCATGTCCAATCAATTGAATTTACCACAGGTGGATCAAGTTGTAGAAACATCTCAAGGATGATCAATGGAAACAAGATGCACCTGAGCTCAACTTCCAGTCTCATAGCAAAGGGTCTGAATACTTTTGGAAATAAGGTATTTCTGTTTTTCATTTGTAATAAATTTGCTAACATTTCTTAATAAACCCTGTTTTCGCTTTATCATTTTGGGTATTGTGTGTAGATTGATGAGGAAAAACATTTATTTAATCCATTTTAGAGTAAGGCTGTAACGTAACAAAATGTGGAAAAAGTCACACGGTCTGAATACTTTCCAAATGCACTGTATATATATATATATATATATATATATATATATATATATATATATATATACCCAAAATAATCATTAAAACAAAGTGGATAGCAGAGAACATGTCTACGGTTTACCCTCACTACTAGGACAGACCAGATACTTAGATAGGCAGTTTTTAGCATTTATGCCCTGTGAGCATTACATGGTAACACAGGACTGCGGGCGAGATGATTACAGTTTCGCAGACCAACATGGACAAGAGTAGGGGTGGAAAGATCTCCTTTAATGTAAATGCATTCCATGAAACTATCATATTTGCGGGTCCAATAAAACATAGCATAAAATATTTCATACAATTCGACATCCTTTTACAGGACTGGAGAATTTAGCAGAATATGTTTTAATACCACACACATTTGTTTTAATTACAGGACAGAGAGATAGGCAGAGAGATAGGCCTGTGTGTTCATCTTATCGTATTTCTCCAATGCCAAATCAGTGTGTCTTGTTTGCCACACAACTGTCCCGGTTTGCAAAAAATGTCACCTGAAACATTATGAATCTGAGCATGGTACTTTCAAAAGTTAGGCCTACCTTTCCACCCCAGACAGAGTAGGCCAACTGACAAAGAATAATGTATGCTTTATCTGCTGGCTACTCTTCTTCTGTGGCTTAACCCAACGAGAGAAGGTCACAAGTGTTTCTCTAAAAGCTGTCTGGATTTAAACATCTTCTATTCTACAGAAAGTGAATAGCTTAATTAATTGATAGTGACAGAATTAGATTACTTCCCAAGCAAAGTACATTTTTTGTCTCCTCAGCTATAGAAGGTTGTCAAAGAAACAAAACAATGATATCCCCATATGCATTGGAGTCACAGTCTTTCTAAAATAAAGCATCACAGACCAAAGTGCTCTTATAGATCCCTTTATATAATCAATCTGTTTAATTGTATTCAAAATCTTAAGCTAAAAAGGGGTAGGTCTGTCATGATCGTCGTAATAACATTCGGACCAAGGCGCAGCGTGATATGGGTTCCACATCTTTTTATTCGTGAAACGTACAAAAACATTAAAGAGCAAACCACACGTGAAGCTATGGAGTGCTCACAGGCAACTACACATAAACAAGATCCCACAAGAACCCAGTGGGGAAATGGCTGCCTAAATATGATCCCCAATCAGAGACAATGCTAAAGAGCTGCCTCTGATTGGGAACCATACCAGGCAAACATAGAAATAAAACAACCAAGAATACCCACCCTAGTCACACCCCGACCTAACCACAATAGAGAATAAAAAGGTTCCCTTTGGTCAGGGCGTGACAGTGTCCCCACCCCCCCCAAAAGGTGCAGACTCCGGCCGCAAAACCTAACTCCGGACCGCTGACTCCGGAACATTGACTGTCGCAGGAGGTTCCGGACCATGGACTGTCGCAGGAGGTTCCGGACCATGGACCGTCGCAGGAGGTTCCGGACTGGGCCCCCGACGCAGATGAAGGCTCCGGCCTTAGAGCTGGACTGGATGACATGCCTGGACTGGGCACCGGCGCAGAGGAAGGCTCTGGCCATGGAGCTGGACTGGACACCGTACCCGGACTGGGTACCGGCACAGAGGGAGGCTCCGGCCTTGAGGCTGGACTCGACGCCTTGCCTGGAAGCTCCGGACCGTTGACCATCGCAGGAGGTTCCGGACTGTGGACATCGCAGGAGGTTCCAGACTGTGGACCGTCGCAGGAGGTTCCGGACTGTGAACCGTCGTAGGAGGTTCTGGACTGTGGACCGTCGTAAAAGGTTCCAGACTGTGGACCGTCGCAGGAGGTTCCGGACTGTGGACTGTCGCAGGAGGTTCCGGACTGTGGACTTTCGCAGAAGGTTCCAGACTGTGGACCGTCGTAGGAGGTTCCGGACTGTGGACTGTCGCAGGAAGTTCCGGACTGTGGACTGTCGCAGAAGGTTCCAGACTGTGGACTGTCGCAGAAGGTTCCGGACTGTGGACTGTCACAGGAGGTTCTGGACTGTGGACTGTCGCAGAAGGTTCCAGACTGTGGACTGTCGCAGGTTCCAGACTGTGGACCGTCGCAGGAGGTTCCGGACTGTGGACTGTCGCAGAAGGTTCCAGACTGTGGACCGTCGTAGGAGGTTCCGGACTGTGGACAGTCGTAGGAGGTTCCGGACTGTGGGCAGTCGTAGGAGGTTCCGGACTGTGGATGGTCGTAGGAGGTTCTGGACTGTGGACCGTTGCAGGAGGTTCCGGACTGTGGACCGTCACCGGAACCTCTGGACTGGTGACCGCTGCCGGTAGCTCTGGACTGGGGTCCGTCGCCGGAAGCTCTGGACTGGGGACCGTCGCCGGAAGATCTGGACTGGGGACCGTCGCCGGAAGCTCTGAACTTGTGCGTGGAGCTGGCACAGGTGGCACCGGACTGGTGACACGCACTTCGGGGCGAGTGCGAGGAGCAGGCACAGGACATACCGGACTGGGGAGGCGCACTGGAGGCCTGGTGTGTGGAGCCGGTACAGGTGGTACCGGACTGGTGACACACACTTCAGGGCAAGTGCGAGGAGGAGGCACAGGATGTACCGGACTGGGAAGGCACACTGGAGGCCTAGTGCGGGGAGCCGGCACAGGTGGTACCGGACTGGTGACACACACCTCAAGGCAAGTGCAGAGAGCTGGCACAGGACGTACAGGGCTGGGGAGGCGTACTGGAGACCTGGTTCGTGGAGCCGGCACAGATTTTACCAGACTGATAGCACGCTCCTCGGGACGAGTCCGGAGAGCTGACTCAGCTGGCATCAGACTGATAACACGCTCCTTAGGGCGAATGCCGTGCTTCAGACACCAACACAACAACTCTCTCATTTCTCTCTCATCCAATTTCTCCAACAACTCACTGACGGTCTCTGACTCCCTCCGTTCAGTCTCCTCCAATGTCTCCATCTTCTCCCAGATTGGCTCTGGTTCACTGCTCGGCTCTGCCGACCACCCCGTGTGCCCCACCCCCCCAAAAAAAATTGGGCTGTCTTTTGGGCTTTCTTTGTGGCAGCGAACCCCAGCGTTGTCGCTGTCCTCCCTTCTCTCCTTGCATCTGCTTCCAAGGAAGGCTTTCGTGTCCTCCCATTATTTCCTCCCAAGTCCAGGATATCTTCTCCTCCTTGATCTCCTCCCAAGCCCAGGATACCTTGGTCCTGGTGTGGTGGGATCTTCTGTCACGATCGTCGTAATAACATTCGGACCAAGACGCAGAGTGATATGGGTTCCACATCTTTTTATTAGTGAAACGCACAGAAACAATAAAGAGCAAACGACACATGAAGCTATGGAGTGCTCACAGGCAACTACACATAAACAAGATCCCACAAAAAAACCCAGTGGGGAAATGGCTGCCTAAATATGATCCCCAATCAGAGACAACGCTCGCTAAACAGCTGCCTCTGAATGGGAACCTTACCAGGCCAACATAGAAATAAAACAACCTAGATTACCCACCCTAGTCACACCCTGGCCTAACCAAAATAGAGAATAAAAAGGCTCTCGATGGTCAGGGCGTGACAAGGTCTATGCTTTTTGCCATTTTCTGTAATAACAGGTGGCATACCCTCTCATTCCCACTCAATCCGAGTACTGGTTTTAACTTAATAGCCCTTCACTGACACTGGGCTAGGCTAGGCTATTAAAGAGTGCATGGTGGGTGTAATTGGCCGACAAGCCTATAGCTTAATTTTGTCTGTCAAACAAGTATAAGAAGAAATAGGCTTCAACACAAAGCCCTCTTGTTGCTAGTAAAGTCAATTTAAAATTAAGACGGGTCAAATGAATTATGCCTATTCAAATGTGCCTTCTTTTGCTACATATTCGTCGCCAAACCCACTGGCTCCAGGTCATCCATAAGTCTTTGCTAGGTAAAGCTCCGCCTTATCTCAACTCACTGGTCACCATAGCAACACCCACCCGTAGCACACGCTCCAGCAGGTATATCTCACTGGTCATCCCCAAAGCCAACACGTCCTTTGGCCATCATTTCTTCCAATTCTCTATTGCCAATGACTGGAGCGAATTGCAAAAATCAATGAAGTTGGAGACTTATACCTCCCTCACTAACTTCAAGCATCTGCTGCCAGAGTAGCTTACCGATCGCTGCAGCTGTACACAGCCCATCTGTAAATAGCCCATCCAACCAACTATCTACCTCATCCCTATATTTGTTTTTTGTTTTATTCTGCTCTTTTGCACACCAGTATTTCCACTTGCACAGCCTCATCTGCACATCTATCACTCCAGTGTCAATTGCTAAATTGTAATTACAGTGAGGGGGAAAAGTATTTGATCCCCTGCTGATTTTGTACATTTGTCCACTAACAAAGAAATGATCACTCTATAATTTTAATGGTAGGTTTATTTGAACAATGATAGACTGAATAACAACAAAAAATCCAGAAAAATGCATGTCAAAAATGTTATAAATTGATTTGCATTTTAATGAGGGAAATAAGTATTTGACCCCTCTGCAAAACATGACTTAGTACTTGGTGGCAAAACCCTTGTTGGCAATCACAGAGGTCAGACGTTTCTTGTAGTTGGCCACCTAGTTTGCACACATCACACATCTGTCCCACTCCTCTTTGCAGATCTTCTCCAAGTCATTAAGGTTTCGAGGCTGATGTTTGGCAACTCGACCCTTCAGCTCCCTCCACAGATTTTCAATGGGATTAAGGTCTGGAGACTGGCTAGGCCACTCCAGGACCTTAATGTGCTTCTTCTTGAGCCACTCCTTTGTTGCCTTGGATGTGTGTTTTAGGTCATTGTCATGCTGGAATACCCATCCACGACACATTTGCAATGCCCTGGCTGAGGGAAGGAGGTTCTCACCCAAGATTTGACGGTACATGGCCCCGTCCATTGTCCCTTTGATGCGGTGAAGTTGTCCTGTCCCCTTTGCAGAAAAACACCCCCAAAGCATAATGTTTCCACAATGGTGTTCTTGGGGTCATAGGCAGCATTCCTCCTCCAAACACTTTCACTCAGTTGTCCTCTGAATAATTCAGATGTTCATTGGCAATCGTCAGACTGGCATGTATATGTGCTTTCTTGAGCAGGGGGACCTTGCGGGAGCTGCAGGATTTCAGTCCTTCACGGCATAGTGTTTTACCAATTGTTTTCTTGGTGACTATGGTCCCAGCTGCCTTGAGATCATTGACAAGAGCCTCCAGTGTAGTTCTGGGCTGATTCCTCACCGTTCTCATGATCATTGCAACTCCATGAGGTGAGATCTTGTATGGAGCCCCAGGCCAAGGGAGATTGACAGTTATTTTGTGTTTCTTCCCATTTGCAAATAATCGCACCAACTGTTGTCACCTTCTCACCAAGCTGCTTGGCGATGGTCTTGTAGCCCATTCCAGCCTTGTGTAGGTCTACAATCTTGTCCCTGACATCCTTGGAGAGCTCTTTGGTCTTGGCCATGGTGGAGAGTTTGGAATCTGATTGATTGATTGCTTCTGTGGACAGGTGTCTTTTTTACAGGCAACAGACTGAGATTAGGAGCACTCTCTTTAAGAGTGTGCTCTTAATCTCAGCTCGTTACCTGTATAAAAGACACCTGGGAGCCAGAAATCATTCTGATTGAGAGGCGGTCAAATACTTATTTCCCTCATTAAAATGCATTTTTGACATGTTTTTCTGGATTTTTTTGTTGTTATTCTGTCTCTCACTGTTCAAATAAATCTACCATTAAAATTATAGACTGATCATTTCTTTGTCAGTGGGCAAACGTACAAAATCAGCAGGGATCAAATACTTTTTCCCCCTCACTGTACTTCGCCACTAGGGCCTTTTTATTGCCTTACCTCCTTGCTTCATTTGCACACACTGTATACAGATTTTCCATTGTGTTATTGACTGTACGTTTGTTTATGCCATGTGTACCTCTGTGTTGTTGTTTTTGTCACACTGCTTTGCTTTATCTTGGTCGCAGTTGTAAATGAGAACTTGTTCTCAACTGGCCTACCTGGTTAAATAAAGGTGGATTAAAAAATAAATAATTTAAACATGTGCTGTCCATTTCCAAATTATTGTGCTGCGGATGCCACTTCAAGTTTCAGCACCACTATGTACAGTAAATTACTCAAATCTGGATAAATAGATAATGGACTAGAAACATATTATTTTTTATAAAATATATTATAGTAGTAGCAAGTTATCAAAGTTGACCTCTGGTCCTCTTTCTCGTCATCGCTCTATTCTTTCCAAGCTGAACAGAATATGTACACAATATTGACGTTTTTTGACTAGGTCTAATCAAAAATTATTTTTGTGAAGAAGCCTTGGACTTCTCCTGAACTGCCATTATAGGCCTACACAGCACAGCCAATGATTAGGTAGCACAAAACACATTTTTGATCAGCAAGAGCAGAGCAGGCGAGGGTTACGGGTTGGAATATCCATTGAAGTGTGTAATGCAACCTCGTTTTATTTACACCATACCAGCAGTGCAAAATACTTGGAAAGGAAGTATATTTTCTTAGAAATATAACTTTGCTCTGTGCTTCTCCGAGCATGCACTTCGTAGTACTAAATCATACTAAAATAAATAGCCTGTAAGTTCACTTGATATTGCACGCCCAGAAGAGAATCAGAGATGAGGAATGGCATCGGGCACACATTGATATATAGCCTAATAAGCAACTAATTAAAAAAAATGTTTTTATCAATTAGAAATTACATGACCCTCCCCTGGACTAGATTTTAAAAAAATGCTAAACCCTCCCCTTAACTGAAATTGAAAAAGTATGACCCTCCCCCTATTATGTACAGGTCCCCATTCTGTACATTTCAAACCATCCCTTAAGCGGTGATCTTTCAAGTACTTGTGCCAGCTGAAGAATAATATTCAAGCCCCAAACTCTCAGCCCCCTAAACCACACTTTCAGCTTCATAGCTGGTAACCTGGAGGTAATGTCTGTCAGGTTGCCTAAGAGCTGGAGGCCAAGGTCAGGGAGGCCAAGGTCAGTGAGGTTATGAGCAGTACAGTGTCCCATGTGGTTCTGCTCCCACAGGAGTCAGTGATAGTAAAGTAATAGCCCCAACATGTGGCTTTCCCTCCCTCCCTCCTTCCCTCCCTCCACACTGCTGTGCATGCTGGGATAGTGTTCAGTGCCCTCTTCCACTCCACACCCTCTAGATCAGAAGGCGAGTGCTGAGACTTAAGTGGCATGGCATTGTTGATACACTCCAGCTGGTGCTGGGTGTAAAACTAGTGATGCCACCACTTACAACAGTACCACAGTGCCATCTTGATGGTACTCTAGCAGGCCACTCCAGGATTCCTTATACTTTCCAAAATCTGATTAGGATATCAGTGTTCTCTGATATTTTGTGTTGGTTCAAACATGAATACATTTTCTGCATTAACTAAATTTTGAAGATTTACTTTATTTTACCAGGTAGGTTGATTGAAGACTCATCATTTACAACAACCAGAGTAACATGTGAAGAGAAGAAAAGAGTAGTGAAGTGAAGAGAAGTGAAGTGAAGAGAAGAGAAGTGAAGAGAAGTGAAGAGAAGAGAAGATAAGAAGAGAAGAGAAGAGAAGTGAAGAGAAGTGAAGAGAAGTGAAGTGAAGAGAAGAGAAGTGAAGAGAAGAGAAGAGAAGTTAAGAGAAGTGAAGTGAAGAGAAGTGAAGAGAAGAGAAGATAAGTGAAGAGAAGAGAAGTGAAGAGAAGAGAAGTGAAGAGAAGAGAAGTGAAGAGAAGTGAAGTGAAGTGAAGAGAAGAGAAGTGAAGAGAAGAGAAGAGAAGAGAAGTGAAGTGAAGAGAAGTGAAGTGAAGTGAAGAGAAGAGAAAGAGAAGAGAAGTGAAGAGAAGTGAAGAGAAGAGAAGAGAAGAGAAGAGAAGTGAAGAGAAGTGAAGAGAAGAGAAGAGAAGTGAAGAGAAGAGAAGAGAAGAGGGGTCAAGCCGAGGTTTATCAGACAGCCATGGTAGTATCCAGGTTAGGAATTCCACTTGTTCACTGGCGTTAACGACGCTACTCTTGCGATATGTGCAATAAACCTAAATGACCACTGATAGTCACACTCAGTGGTCACACAACTTGCCAGTCAGTGTTTCCTGTTGCTTTAACACTACTTCCCAGATGTCCCAGATGTCAGTATCAACTTCAGGTCCAGGCTTGCTTCAAATAAAAGCTATCGGAGCATTGTTTATGGTGACTGAAATGTACCACAAGAGAAATGCGTAATTTATTTCCATGAGATTACCTGGAAGTTCTATTCTAATAAATGCAGTTTGCCATTTGCAGATATCAACCTTTGGTGGCCTGCATTAAACTTGACATTTCTTGATATGAGTGTCTGACCACCTGTGAAGGATGTCCTCTCTCCACCCCCTGGGTTACCATGACAGCAGCGAGGCTGATTGGCCACCTGCTGCCTAGCCCTAGAGTGTGCTTATTACAGACCTCTAATGTAAAAAAAAGAAAAAGCTACAGGGACTATTCCACAACCTTGTAATGAACAAATGACATACTGTGGTCTGCCGTGTCCATTCCAAGTAATTATGTTTTTTCATTTTAGAACTAAGTGATTAAAGAAAGCAAAATCTTTCTGAACTGGAGTGAACTGGATTTAAAGTTATTATTGACTCACTTCTGTATTCCATTGAATGAGATTTGTTGGAGTAGGTCTGCAGTGCACTTTCTAAACAGAAGGGGGCAGTCTAGCAACAGCCTCGTTTCCTCCACTAACAGCTCCAGGGTTCTGTCGCAATTATTCCTCTCCTTCGCCGCTCCTTCAACACTCCCATCTAAAGGAACTGACCAGGTGAAAGCTAACCTTATGAGCTTCCACTACATTGTTTTCACCTGTCCAGTCTTGATTAGGGGGAGGAGATGAGGAGAGGATGGATTTTCAAGCATCTGAGACAGAGCCAAAGTCTGTTATTCATATGAGTCACCTAAGCAAGAGCTCCTACCCTGTCTCCCTCTGTTCCTTCCTCCTTTTGTTAACTAAGGTCTTGCCTTTGAATAAGAGCGCATGGAAATTAGATTGTTGCCTGGGTATCTCAGCAAACAGCAGTAGCCTAAAGCGGACCTGTGTTGCTAAAGCATTTAATGACCTATATCAGTGTTTGATTGTCTAAGGTACTCTACTGATTGCCTGTTCCGTGTGTTTTGATTGCTAATTGCACCCTGCCTGTGTTCTAACAAACGTTCACGCCACCTGAACTTAGCTTAGCTGCGGATCACAATTACAATCATACAATTGAAAACATACAATGAGTATTGCCTTTGCATCTTGACAAAATATTGGCAAGCCAAAAGCATTTGTCGTCTGTATACTGCACAAATCTGTAAAAAGAAGGATTCAACACAATCAAATACAATCAGAAAAGTTTGCTTTTGAAGACCGGAAACATGTTATATTTTTACTAGGCTATCATCTTTAACATTAAGCTCAGTAAAAGGTCATGAGTTGATATCAAGGCAGTTGGTTTCATTGTGTTGTGCAATGTCATTCTGGCTCTTATTAGGTATAGAGCAGACACATCTGTTTAGCTAACGCTGTTTTCATTGTTAGCTCTAGGTGAGCCTGGGTCAGGCTCTTTATACATTACAGACAGGTGCTGGCTTTGGCTTGCAGCTGGAGCCATATGGATGGAAATACACGGCAGTGATTGATGTCTGTCTCAGAACGTAGAAGAGAGCGAGCGACAGAGTCAACATGCTAACCCCCAGCCCATATCTTTACCTATCCAGAGTCTTCGCCCAGGGCAAAATACTATGCCGGCTCCACTCAGCACAGCTTCCCTCATAACAATACTGACCAAGCGAGGACATCCAGGGGATCAGATGTCATGCGAACTGACATCCCCGTGCACTGACCTCACCAGCCTGTTGCGTTCAGAATGTCTTATTTCGCAACCAACCAGAAATGCACAAACAACGCTCAAAAGAGATTTACGGTCAACGAATAATTTTGAGTCAAGACATCGAGACCGAAACAAAGGCTCTTTCTCAATTCATCTTTCCTTGATACCTCGTATTCTCTCTCCTCACCTCCTTATTAAAACGCATTGGAGAAGAATGTCCAAGGGGAGGGACCTGGGACCTTTAATTCAAGAGGCATGGCGATTGTGCGACCGACAGTACTTGAATTCGGCCTGAACACATCAGTATTGAGTACCAGAACCTCACATTGTTTACTGCTTGAGTTACATGTATAGGTTGAAAATATTATAACAAATATATAAATAGTGCAAGCCCTGGCGATCAAGGAATCGTGGAAAGATTAATTGAGATTGAGCCACAGACTGAGAACTAGGTTAGTTTTTTCTCTCTTTTCAGCAGGAATAGCTCAAAGCCCACAGTTGATCTGTCGAGAGAGACGACAGATGTAGATTAAGCGATGAATTACTTGAGAAACTTCAAAGTAATTTCCCAATGAAGTATTCTAATGGTGGCTGGAAATCTCGACTTCCCACTTGAAAGTTGTGTAAAGTCAAGGGGTTTCTCAGCTTCGTCAGCCAATTAATGGGAGTCTGGGGCTTTTTCAACTGTCAAGCACGCTGTTGACATTCTGCTTCTCTATTCTTATGCTCAATTTGATGATACCGTGGTGCTTTCCAATTTAAATGTGCAAAACTGGAAGTCCATATTATCTGGAACAGAGCTCTTCAACACCCATCAAGGGTGTATTGACCCCTACTTTCGTCTTGTGTGAGATGAGAATTCCTGCGACGTGTCTCTATTCAGTCTGTTTATTGATTTGTTCGCACTCTTCTCGCTGGTTATTACAGTGCAAGCGTATGTTACCTTGGACCGGCTTAATTAGAGTGCACCCTTTCAGTGACACAGGTTTGACACATATTGCTATGAGGCAGAGTCAACGGTGGGAAAACAAGCAATACATATAATACAGAAGTCTCCAAGGACGTGAGGGTGGGAGTTGTGTTGATGTGTCGTTGGGCCTTTTTGTCCTCTCCTGTACAGAGTGCAAACCAGCAGTAAGGAGCCATAGAGCAGATATCTCACACTGTAGATGTATTGTACCAGAATTCAGATGTCACTTTAATATGCACTACCGTGCCTTCTCGCCATGTCTTCACTCACAAAGACTTTACAAGTCTGGATTAAGGAAATAGCATCAATGTAAAACCTTATTGCCACCCATTTCCAGGTAGCCATGCAATAGCTACATAGAAGCCTCAAGAGTCTGGATGGTGATACCTGTATTAACTATACAAATCAAATCAAATTTTTATTTTTTGTCACATACACATGGTTAGCAGATGTTAATGCGAGTGTAGCGAAATGCTTGTGCTTCTAGTTCCGACAATGCAGTAATAACCAACAAGTAATCTAACTAATAATTCCAAAACTACTGTCTTATACACAGTGTAAGGGGATAAAGAATATGTACATAAGGATATATGAATGAGTGATGGTACAGGGCAGCATACAGTAGATGGTATCGAGTACAGTATATACATATGAGATGAGTATGTAGACAAAGTAAACAAAGTGGCATAATTAAAGTGGCTAGTGATACATGTATTACATAAGGATGCAGTCGATGATATAGAGTACAGTATATACGTATGCATATGAGATGAATAATGTAGGGTAAGTAACATTATATAAGGTAGCATTGTTTAAAGTGGCTAGTGATATATTTACATCATTTCCCATCAATTCCCATTATTAAAGTGGCTGGAGTTGGGTCAGAGTCAATGTCAGTGTGTTGGCAGCAGCCACTCAATGTTAGTGGTGGCTGTTTAACAGTCTGATGGCCTTGAGATAGAAGCTGTTTTTCAGTCTCTCGGTCCCAGCTTTGATGCACCTGTACTGACCTCGCCTTCTGGATGATAGCGGGGTGAACAGGCAGTGGCTCGGGTGGTTGATGTCCTTGATGATCTTTATGGCCTTCCTGTAACATCGGGTGGTGTAGGTGTCCTGGAGGGCAGGTAGTTTGCCCCCGGTGATGCGTTGTGCAGACCTCACTACCCTCTGGAGAGCCTTACGGTTGAGGGCGGAGGAGTTGCCGTACCAGGCGGTGATACAGCCCGCCAGGATGCTCTCGATTGTGCATCTGTGGAAGTTTGTGAGTGCTTTTGGTGACAAGCCGAATTTCTTCAGCCTCCTGAGGTTGAAGAGGCGCTGCTGCGCCTTCTTCACGACGCTGTCTGTGTGAGTGGACCAATTCAGTTTGTCTGTGATGTGTATGCCGAGGAACTTAAAACTTGCTACCCTCTCCACTACTGTTCCATCGATGTGGATAGGGGGGTGTTCCCTCTGCTGTTTCCTGAAGTCCACAATCATCTCCTTAGTTTTGTTGACGTTGAGTGTGAGGTTATTTTCCTGACACCACACTCCGAGGGCCCTCACCTCCTCCCTGTAGGCCGTCTCGTCGTTGTTGGTAATCAAGCCTACCACTGTTGTGTCGTCCGCAAACTTGATGATTGAGTTGGAGGCGTGCGTGGCCACGCAGTCGTGGGTGAACAGGGAGTACAGGAGAGGGCTCAGAACGCACCCTTGTGGGGCCCCCGTGTTGAGGATCAGCGGGGAGGAGATGTTGTTGCCTACCCTCACCACCTGGGGGCGGCCCGTCAGGAAGTCCAGTACCCAGTTGCACAGGGCGGGGTCGAGACCCAGGGTCTCGAGCTTGATGATGAGCTTGGAGGGCACTATGGTGTTTAATGCCGAGCTGTAGTCGATGAACAGCATTCTCACGTAGGTATTCCTCTTGTCCAGATGGGTTAGGGCAGTGTGCAGTGTGGTTGAGATTGCATCGTCTGTGGACCTATTTGGGCGGTAAGCAAATTGGAGTGGGTCTAGGGTGTCAGGTAGGGTGGAGGTGATATGGTCCTTGACTAGTCTCTCAAAGCACTTCATGATGACGGAAGTGAGTGCTACGGGGCGGTAGTCGTTTAGCTCAGTTACCTTAGCTTTCTTGGGAACAGGAACAATGGTGGCCCTCTTGAAGCATGTGGGAACAGCAGACTGGTATAGGGATTGATTGAATATGTCCGTAAACACACCGGCCAGCTGGTCTGCGCATGCTCTGAGGGCGCGGCTGGGGATGCCGTCTGGGCCTGCAGCCTTGCGAGGGTTAACACGTTTAAATGTCTTACTCACCTCGGCTGCAGTGAAGGAGAGACCGCATGTTTTCGTTGCAGGCCGTGTCAGTGGCACTGTATTGTCCTCAAAGCGGGCAAAAAAGTTATTTAGTCTGCCTGGGAGCAAGACATCCTGGTCCGTGACTGGGCTGGGTTTCTTCTTGTAGTCCGTGATTGACTGTAGACCCTGCCACATGCCTCTTGTGTCTGAGCCGTTGAATTGAGATTCTACTTTGTCTCTGTACTGACGCTTAGCTTGTTTGATAGCCTTGCGGAGGGAATAGCTGCACTGTTTGTATTCGGTCATGTTGCCAGACACCTTGCCCTGATTAAAAGCAGTGGTTCGCGCTTTCAGTTTCACGCGAATGCTGCCATCAATCCACGGTTTCTGGTTAGGGAATGTTTTTATCGTTGCTATGGGAACGACATCTTCAACGGACGTTGAAACACGTATACAGTGTCATGAGTCTGGATGGTGATACTGTATTAACTGTACAGTGTCATGAGTCTGGGTGGTGATACTGTATTAACTGCACAGTGCATCAACAAGGGCACCATGACATTACATGTCATGATTAATGAATGTACTGTAACCAAAAAGAGTGACCGTTTCTGGCTAAATGGCCCCTTGCAGGCAGAGTTTTATGTCTTGGGCCAGCGTGGTCGGCCCCCAGGGAGTCTCTAGTCTCAGATGGAGGGCTCAGGGGTAGTGTGAGTGGGGCCCCACAGGGACCAATGGGCCAGCAGAGGGAAAGGGAGTGGGCAGTCAACCCAGTCCAGCTGATCCCCCCCATGACTCCTCTGTTCAGGGACATAAGTGCATCTGCCACACTGCAGCCGCTGGCCGCTGTGATAAGAGCACCACACACACGAACGCATGCAAGCACGCACGCAAGCACACACACACACACACACACACACACACACACAGAGAGAGAGAGGGAGAGAGATTGATAAACACAAGATATGCACGTGCATACACACCCACTGCCGGACACACACACAAGCATGTGCTCATATGGAGCCACTCTGACCCATTTGCTGAACCCCCACTGTAACCGGTGTGTGACTTTTCAACTTCCCACAGAAAGCCAGCTGGGAGACAGGAGACAGGAGACAGCCACAAACACACACAAACATGGAGATCAGGGCTGCAAGACACACACACACACACACACACACACACACACACACAGCTGTTATTCATGAATGATGGATTTTATTGCCATACAAGGGGGACCACAGAAAGATGGATTATTTCACATACCCTACATTTCATAGTTTTCCACTGACATGCACTTGTATTGAATACAATCTCTGAAAATATTATTGTAGAACACCTACATCACTGAATTACGCTAGATTTGTGTCAGACCTGGCCCTATGTGAAATTCTTGAATGTATTTGAGATGAGCTTGACTTATCATGGAGTTCGTACTTTGGGGACTCTTCCATTGGTTCCATTGCATCGAGCAAACCTGCCTCGTTGGCATGAAGGATCGGGAGACAGGCGCAGGAATGCGTAATAGGGGTTAAGCCCAAATTATGACATGCCGTGTAAAGGCGCGGGGACGAAGACCAAACAAACACGTAACAAAACACAGGGTTGAAACACAAACAAAAGAGCGAGGAGTACCTTGAATAAATACACACGCACGATGATGAACACACGGGACGAGACCCGTAATAATCTGTCCAATCCACAAGGCCATGAAAGCTCAAAACACACAGCACAGATACTCATACGCACCAACGGACAATAACGCAATAATCGCCAAGACCATGGAAACCAAAGGGCACAACTTATACAAGTACTAATCAGTGGGAATAGGGGACAGGTGTGCGAAATGAAAGTTCCAGAGGGATCCGTAACAGTGCCCCCCTCCTTGATGCACTGCTCTGGCAGCACAACGACACCGGCCTCGAGGACGGTCATAGGAATGCAGTGCAGGTCGATCAGGACATGATGCAGCTGCCGAAGTTGCGGCGGCGTCGGACGGACCAGTAGCAGTGGCGTCGGACAGACCCGTTGTTGCGGCATCGGATGGGCTAGTTGCAGCTGTGCCGGATGGACCAGTCGCAGCATCGTCGGATGGGTCATTCCAGCTGTCTCCCTTAATGGTCAATTATTTTGTCACGTTGGTATGAATGATTCAGGAGACAGGCGCAGGAATGCATAATAGGATTTTTTATTTAGCCCAAGTTACGGAATGCTGTGTAAAGGCACGGGGACGAAGACCAAACAAACACGTAACAAAAACAAAGGGTTGAAAACCAAACAAAAGAGCGAGAAGTACACTGAATAAATAACACAAGCACACAATGATTATTAACACACGGGACGAGACCAGTAATCATCTGCACACTCCACAATGGCACAAAAGCCAAAACAACAAGGCACAGATACTCACACGACCATCGGACATTGTAACAATAATCGACTGCCCAATGGTGAAACAAAGGGCACATTTATACAAATACAATCAGTGGGAATAGGGGACAGGTGTGCGTAATGAAAGTTCCGGAGGGATCCGTGACAAAACCAACTCAAAGCTCAGCACAAATATTTTAACACGTTTGACATGCATGTGACCCAGGTCGACTACAGTAGGCTGATGTTCCAAAAATACTTAGTTTCAAATGTCATTGAATGCTAGTTGATTGTTCTAGACTGTGCAGTGCAGTAACAGGTTTGCATTAGCCTCAACTCAGTCAGTGTTGAGGACTGAGCTAGAGCAGAGATGAAGCTCCTGCTTGGGAAACACAACAATGCCCTTCAGACAGATTATTAACACTGAGTTGGACTGATTAAAGCCAAACTGTGCAAACAGGCTACAGTATGTGGATTACATTTTCAACCAAATAAAGCTCAAACACAAAGGCACAGCTTTACTCTGTGTGTCCTCATTAGACAACTAGAGAAAATAGTTATCATAATTTACGATGAAAGCTGTGCAAAACACATAAAACTCACACCATCTCAATGAAGTTCAATTAGTTATTTGAGTGTATGACGGAAATGTGATAAACTGTGCCAAGCAAACATAACTCACCCATCTCAATGGATGACAATGAAAACAGGGGCATGGTTTTGAATGTGTTTTTTTTGTGTACGTACAAGGTATAGTAATATATAGTATTATATAGTATAATATAGTATTACCTTTCCCCAATTTCTAAATTGAGAGTAAATACTAAGTTGATGTGAGCATTTGTCACAGGCTTTAAAGAAGGCAAGCAATGGGGTTTACCTCTGTGTTTCATTGTTAGGGGTTGAACTCATAAAATGGCTACAAACAAGTCATTACTCAGGAGAGTAGAGCTCAGAGAAAGTTAAGTTGACATGTTTCATGAACACAGGCTCTACTTTGTTGCAGTGTTTACAGCAATGAGCTGGGCCAAATCGATCCCAATTCTCCTTTGCAAAGGCGGGCTTTAGAAGGTAATGGAAAAAGCAAGCAACTCCTTGGAATACAAAAATATGATTGGTAAAAAACCCTGGGTATATATTTGCAGGTGAACTCGGGACTCTGCAATAAATGGCAATGGGTTGCAAGACTCCCAGGGCAATACTCGATTGTTTCCATTGATGGTGTCTGAATTCGAAACCGTCATTGGGTAGAAATTGAGGTGAATCGGGCATTGGCCCAACTGATAGTCCCAAAGGTCCCTGCAGCTTTTGGGGGGAATACATGTATATTGGAAGCAAGGGAATGGCAGAAGGAAAAGGTCAGGTACAAATAATTACTGTTCTTTTCTTTCACCTAGCTGTTTATGTGTCAGTCTTCAATTTGTATTCTTATTTGTAATTCTAGATAGCTGCTTGGAACATGAAAGATTGAAAGAGGGTGGCTTGGAACATGAAAGATTGGAGAGGGTGGCTTGGAAAATGAAAGATTGAAAGAGGGTGGCTTGGAACATGAAAGATTGGAGAGGGTGGCTTGGAAAATGAAAGATTGAAAGAGGGTGGCTTGGAACATGAAAGATTGAAAGAGGGTGGCTTGGAACATGAAAGATTGAAAGAGGGTGGCTTGGAACATGAAAGATTGGAGAGGGTGGCTTGGAACATGAAAGATTGAAAGAGGGTGGCTTGGAACATGAAAGATTGAAAGAGGGTGGCTTGGAACATGAAAGATTGAAAGAGGGTGGCTTGGAACATGAAAGATTGAAAGAGGGTGGCTTGGAACATGAAAGATTGAAAGAGGGTGGCTTGGAACATGAAAGATTGAAAGAGGGTGGCTTGGAACATGAAAGATTGAAAGAGGGTGGCTTGGAACATGAAAGATTGGAGAGGGTGGCTTGGAACATGAAAGATTGAAAGAGGGTGGCTTGGAACATGAAAGATTGAAAGAGGGTGGCTTGGAACATGAAAGATTGAAAGAGGGTGGCTTGGAACATGAAAGATTGGAGAGGGTGGCTTGGAACATGAAAGATTGAAAGAGGGTGGCTTGGAACATGAAAGATTGAAAGAGGGTGGCTTGGAACATGAAAGATTGAAAGAGGGTGGCTTGGAACATGAAAGATTGAAAGAGGGTGGCTTGGAACATGAAAGATTGAAAGAGGGTGGCTTGGAACATGAAAGATTGAAAGAGGGTGGCTTGGAACATGAAAGATTGAAAGAGGGTGGCTTGGAACATGAAAGATTGGAGAGGGTGGCTTGGAACATGAAAGATTGAAAGAGGGTGGCTTGGAACATGAAAGATTGAAAGAGGGTGGCTTGGAACATGAAAGATTGAAAGAGGGTGGCTTGGAACATGAAAGATTGAAAGAGGGTGGCTTGGAACATGAAAGATTGGAGAGGGTGGCTTGGAACATGAAAGATTGAAAGAGGGTGGCTTGGAACATGAAAGATTGAAAGAGGGTGGCTTGGAACATGAAAGATTGAAAGAGGGTGGCTTGGAACATGAAAGATTGAAAGAGGGTGGCTTGGAACATGAAAGATTGAAAGAGGGTGGCTTGGAACATGAAAGATTGAAAGAGGGTGGCTTGGAACATGAAAGATTGGAGAGGGTGGCTTGGAACATGAAAATTGAAAGAGGGTGGCTTGGAACATGAAAGATTGAAAGAGGGTGGCTTGGAACATGAAAGATTGAAAGAGGGTGGCTTGGAACATGAAAGATTGAAAGAGGGTGGCTTGGAACATGAAAGATTGGAGAGGGTGGCTTGGAACATGAAAGATTGAAAGAGGGTGGCTTGGAACATGAAAGATTGCGACCCCATTAGCTTTATTATTCTTCAAAATATTTTTCATCCCATCATCCTCCGGAAATTTGTAGGTCACTAGCTGCCACTGAGTTTCATCACTGTCGGGCTAAAACAAGTGCTGTGGCAATATTCCCTCATCCTGTAGAGTACTGTATATAGGTTGTATCTTCTTGCAGAGGGTCACGTCATCACCATGTGGTACCAAAATCATGAAATATTAGACCCATCTTAAAGGGAGGCCAGAGCAGTGTCACTGCACTGTCTGGTAATAAGTAATTGAGGGATTCCATGTGTAGCAACATCAATCCATAACTGAAGTCATACCATGAAATGTCCATTAATTGCACATTCCTTTGGAGCTCTAACATGGGAGATAGCATAACCATTTCAATTACTTGTGAAGTTTGTAACCCACCAACAGACTTTGATTGCAGTTTTGCAGCTATCCAATTAATTAAACTCTGCCCATATTGTTGTAATTCAGGTAACTCTTTAAAAAAAATGCTTTTCAATATTGGACAAGATAAATATGATACAGTGAATGTTTCCTAGGATTCTTGGCTACACAAAACTACATATTCTGGTTTGGGAATTTTGGGATGAGTAATGTCTATCAAATTCTATTTTAAAAAAGCAAGCATACATTTAATTTGTGTTTACACTTGTGTATCCCAATGAATATTAAGCCATTTCAATGTCAATATCAATTGATTCTTTTATTTTAAAGTAAAAGTCTACTTTCGGCGACTTCCAACCAAGTTTTTATGTTGGTTCTATGGTTCTACGGCAGCTCTTTCAGTAAGCTCTCTGGGTTCAAAGACTACTCTTATCTCTTCCTCCCCTGACATTTTTGTGCATTTGTGTTTGCAACGGAAGCCGAAAGTAAAACGGATCCACAAAAATAAATGGGAAACAGCCTATTCACATTCTCAGAGGACGTCTATTACTTCTGTAGTCTTTAAATGTCAAAAGCAATTTTCTGCTCAGTAAAAAAAAAATTGAGGCCTAGACTCATCATAAAAATTATAAATGTTCTTTTTATATTCCCTCTGATGTTGTGGGCTTTCTTCATTCCTTATCACGCCATACATGTTTTCTTGGGCTAATCAAAAGCATTGTCAGAGAGGATAGTGAAAGAAATGCCGACGCATACCTGGGAGTGCAGCCAAGTCCAGTGGTGTACGGTGATACAAACCTGGCAGCGCTGATATCCTCTCAACACCGCACTTCCAATATTACTATCAACTGCATTCAGAATCATAGCCACACCATTGTTATATTTTGTGGTGTGTTATGGCCGCATGGCATGATACACCACAATGAAAGGTCAGTGTAATTCTTTTTTTGGAGAGAGAGAGACCTCTTTTCTGGGATACAAAATCCATTGAATACAATTGTAGCCAGGTCATTCAAGGTAAGCCATGTGGACCTATTCCATGTTTTTCTCACAGAACGTTAAATTAAAAGCCATCAGTCATGCTATGTGATGATTTGAGTATACAGTCGCACCAAGCCAATACATCCCTCTCACTAGAAATCATCCGTACCACTCCAACTGAGTATTCATATTGATTGCTACAATCTGTTTCATATCAACAAAGTAGGCCTACAAATGCGAACAGGGGTTTTCCCTGTAGTACTAGTCTTTTGGAAGTCACCTCTTGAGAGTGGTTTAACCACTGATAACCTTGCCACAATCTCACATTGAGATATCCTTGATTTAGGGCTCTATCCAATCTGGATTGCTGAAGCGTTACAGATTGAGCGATAGAAGAGTAAGGTAATTTCCGATTTAGACGACATCTCGTTCCTCGCCTTCTTCAACGCGTCATTCTCCGCCAATGCCACCTGACTCTCAGCCGATGATGAGTGACTCTCTGCCAATACCACCTGGCTCTGGGCCAATGCATCAGATGATTCATTTTACAATCACAGGAAAAGCGATTTAATTAAGGGTTTCAGTAAAGAAAATATGGCGCTGTACAGCGGGACCGGTTGGGAGTAGGCCTAAGCTACTAAGTGACTGCAAAGGAAGAGCAAAATAATCCTAACATTTCCAAATAAAAATCTGATTGATTTATTAAGACCAGTCCCCATGCTCTGTCATTCAGTGATATGTATTCCATATTATCCTGCTGATAGTTGAAATAAACATCTGCATTTTGAAAGAGTATTTTTATCATTATTTTATTAATGAAAGCATAAATACAATACAGTATATGCTTGATCCAACATTTGCGGTTGCATGAGGTTTGGAGTTAGTGTAATGCTCCGGGTGTCGTGGGTGTGGAGTCAAACGCCGGAGACAGAGAGTGCAATGCTGTGCTCTTTAATGCACCAACAGGGTGCTCACAATAATAACGGCCCCAAACACGGGGAATGAAAAATGTACAACTGAAAATGCACGACCAGGAACAAACACGTTCCTCTACTACAGAGCCGAAGGTTACAATAATTAATCCCGCACAACAAACAGGCGGGCCGGCTGTCTAAAGAAGCCCAACTAATCATCACAAACAGGTGCTACCAATAAACATACAAGGAGGGGGAAGAAAGACAATCAGTGGCAGCTAATAGGCCGGTGACAACGACCGCCGAGCGCCACCGGACCGGGAAGGGAAGCCATCCTCGGTCGGACTCGTGACAGTACCCCGTTGTGGAACGGTAAGGGGTTGTAACTTCCCTCTAGGAAGGTGCCTAGGAGCCTTACTCTGGGCGCACACCGAACAGGAGGAGACATAACCCTTAACGTCCTTTGCCAAAGTAGGCCACCAATACCTCCCCCGAAGGCTCCCCACTGTCCTCGTCACCCCAGGGTGACCCGAGGAGGGTAGGACGTGAGCCCACCGAATCAGTTTGTCCCGAACACCAAACAGCACGTACTTACGCCCCGCCGGACACTGAGGAGGCGCGGGTTCCGCCCGCTCGATGTCCGAGTCTACCTCCCATACCACTGGTGCTACCAATTTTGAGGCGGGAAGGATGGGAGTAGGTTCGGTGGACCCATCCTCCGTGTCGTAAAGACGGGACAGTGCGTCAGCCTTTACGTTCTGGGAGCCCGGTCTATATGACAATGTAAACCGGAACCGGGTGAAGAATATGGCCCACCTTGCCTGACGTGGGTTAAGTCTCCTAGCTGCCCGAATATACTCCAGATTCTGGTGGTCGGTCCAGATGAGAAAGGGGTGCTTAGCCCCCTCAAGCCAGTGTCTCCACACCTTCAGAGCTCTAACCACCGCTAGCAACTCCCGGTCCCCCACATCATAGTTACGCTCCGCTGGGCTGAGCTTCCTTGAGAAAAAAGCGCAGGGGCGGAGTTTTGCGCTGTGATAGCACGGCACCCAACCCAGCCTCGGACGCGTCCACCTCCACTATGAATGCTAGAGAGGGGTCCGGATGCGCCAACACGGGCGCATCAGTGAACAGCGCCTTCAACTTGTTGAAAGCTCTGTTCGCCTCTGCTGACCACTGCAACCGCACCGGGCCCCCCTTCAGCAGTGAGGTAATGGGAGCCACTATCTGGCCAAAACCCCGGATAAACCTCCGGTAGTAGTTGGCAAAACCCAAAAACTGCTGCACCTCCTTTACCGTGGTCGGAGTCGGCCAATTACGCACGGCCCTAATGCGGTCCATCACCAACCCCGAGGTGGAAATGCGATAACCCAGAAAGGAGACGGCTCGTTTAGAGAACACGCATTTCTCAGCCTTTACGTATAGGTCATGCTCCAGCAATCTACCAAGCACCTTACGTACCAGAGACACATGCACGGTGTGAGTGGCCAAGTAGATCAGAATGTCATCGATATAAACCACCACTCCCTGTCTGCACAGGTCCCTGAGAATCTCGTCTACGAAGGATTGGAAGACGGCTGGAGAATTCTTTAACCCATACGGCATGACGAGGTACTCATAGTGGCCTGATGTGGTACTAAATGCGGTTTTCCACTCGTCTCCCTTCCGAATACGCACCAGACTATACGCGCTCCTGAGATCCAGTTTTGTGAAGAACTGCGCTCCGTGAAATGATTCCACTGCCGTAGCGATGAGAGGTAGAGGGTAACTATACCCCACTGTGATGGCTTTTAGACCTCTATAATCAATACACGGACGCAAACCTCCCTCCTTTTTCCTCGCAAAAAAGAAACTCGAGGAGACGGGTGAGATGGAGGGCCGAATGTACCCCTGTCCCAGCGACTCCGTGACATATGTCTCCATCGCCAACGTCTCCTCCTGGGACAATGGGTACACGTGACTCTTGGGAAGCGCAGCGTTTACCTGGAGATCTATCGTACAATCCCTTCCCGGTACTGAAAGCGATTGCCAAATCGGCATACTCGGGGGAATGCACACGGTGGAACCCTGGTCTGGACTCTCCACCGACGTGGCACCGATGGAAACTCCCAAACACCTTCCAGAACACTCCTCTGACCACCCCTGGAGAACCCCCTGTCTCCACGAAATTTTAGGATTGTGCCGGACCAGCCAGGGAATCCCCAGCACCACTGGAAATGCAGGCGAATCAATAATAAAAAGACTGATACGCTCCCTGTGATTCCCCTGCGTCACCATGTCCAGTGGGACCGTGGTCTCCCTGACCATCCCTGACCCTAATGGCCGGCTATCTAGGGAGTGCACGGGAAAAGGAGAATCTATCGGAACCCCTAACTTAAGGGCGAGTCCACGATCCATAAAGTTCCCAGCTGCGCCTGAATCGACTAGCGCCCTATGCTGGGAAGAGGGAAAAAAGTGAAGGAAAAAAGTTAAGACAAACAAGTGGCCAACAAGGGGTTCTGGGTGAGTTTGATGCTGACTCACCTGGGGTGATGGGGCCATCTGGGGCCTCTTCTCCCAGACGGCCCCCCCAGCACCGATCAGACGTGTGTCCTCTCCGACCACAGTTGATGCAGGGAAGGCCTCCTCCTCCGGTACCCCTCGGCACAACCCCTCCCAACTCCATCAGAATGGGAGCGGAGGGGCTGGGTGGTGGAACGCACAGGACCCTCTCCGAACGCCCGCGGGCAGCCAGCAGATTGTCCAGTCGAATGGACATGTCAATCAGCTCATCCAGGGAAAGATCGGTGTCCCGACACGCTAACTCCCTGCGGACGTCCTCCCGGAGACTACACCTGTAGTGGTCAATAAGGGCCCTGTTGTTCCACCCAGATCCTGCTGCCAAGGTCCGGAACTCCAGCGCGTAATCCTGGGCGCTCCTCCTCTCCTGCCTGAGATGAAATAGTCATTCTCCCACAAACTCTGGGTAGTGCTCCCGCGCTGAGTCTGGGCCATTCCAGACTGCGTTCGCCCACTCCAGAGCACGACCCGTGAGGCAGGAGTTGAGGACACTAACCCTCTCCGCTCCCGAGGGAGTGGGTCTGACGGTGGCCAGGTATAGCTCCAGCTGAAGCAAAAACCCCTGGCAACCCGCCGCCGCTCCATCATAAGCCCTCGGTAGTGTCAGACGGAGGGTGCTGGAGTCGGGTGAAGGGGAGTCCGGAGCCGGGGGTGCCGAAGGTGGAGAGAGGAGACCACTCCTCTCCCATCGGTCCATTCTCTCCATCACTTGATCCATCGCGGATCCGATCCGATGGAGGACGGTGGTGTGGTGGAGAACCCGTTCCTCCATCGATGGGAGAGGGTTGGCTGCTGCTCCTGCTGACTCCATTCAATCTTTTGGTGCAGGATTCTGTAATGCTCCGGGTGTCGTGGGTGTGGAGTCAAACGCAGGAGACAGAGAGTGCAATGATGTGCTTTTTAATGCACCAATGCACCACAGGGTGCTCACAATAATAACGGCCCCAAACACGGGGAATGAAAAATGTACAACTGAAAATGCACGACCAGGAACAAACACGTTCCTCTACTACAGAGCCGAAGGTTACAATAATTAATCCCGCACAACAAACAGGCGGGTCGGCTGTCTAAAGAAGCCCAACTAATCATCACAAACAGGTGCTACCAATAAACATACAAGGAGGGGGAAGAAAGACAATCAGTGGCAGCTAATAGGCCAGTGACAACGACCGCCGAGCGCCACCTGACCGGGAAGGGAAGGCATCCTCGGTCGGACTCATGACAGTTAGAAATGTAAAACTTTAGAGTACTTAATACATTGCAAGTTGGGGAGATTGTTTTTCACTCCTACAATAGCCAAGCTATTAGATGATCCTTTTGTAAAGGTTGAAGAGTCTATTGTCCTGCTAATAGCCCATCCTGGAAATGTTGTTTGCAGAATTCACAGCCTGCTACGCTTGTGAAAAACAAAATGCCTCCAGCTGTCCATCACTACTGTAAATAAAAACACAGAATATATAAGGGGCTTTTATATAATTATACTGCAGGGTTAATAATGATAATAATCGATGGATAACAGATCATCTCTCGGAACTCATGAAGAGGCGGCTTCTATCTTCAATATAATCATTAATTCAGAAGGTTAAACCCATAGGTTTTTGGCCTGCAGTAGGTTATAATAAACGGAACATTGCGTGTCAATTCATAAACCATGTGCCATGGAATCGGTACATCGAAAATCTCTTCCCAACCATTTTGCAATCTATACGGCACAGCTGTCAATTTTTTGGCCCTTAAATGAAACTGGTATACAGTTTTATTTATCACAATTTTCTTAAACAAATGTTGGTCTTTAATTCAGGGCCGACAGACAAGTTCCTTACTATTTCCCCCTTCCACTTGATAAAGGTTCCAATTGATAATGTTTTTTTAACTTAATCAATTAGTATATTTGAGTTTAACCACAACATTTGTTGTATTATTTGTTCTGTATTTTCTGATGGATCAACTGAATTTGCAACCAACTTTCTATGGCTTGTTTAAAAAATAACGATATTTTGGAGATGATTTTGTTTTCAAATAACCAAAAGTGAGCGCTTGTAATCTTAATAAAGGGAAAAAGGCCATTCTTGAACATGGGATGAGACATTCTTACTAATTTGTAGATAAAGGCAGTTCGTTATTTAGAATGATTTATTTCTGTTTTTAGAGGGAGAGAAA
This sequence comes from Oncorhynchus nerka, assembly GCF_034236695.1. NCBI lineage: Eukaryota > Metazoa > Chordata > Actinopteri > Salmoniformes > Salmonidae > Oncorhynchus > Oncorhynchus nerka. The sequence continues at coordinate 68,488,331 of NC_088401.1, forward strand.
CCAAAAGCCCACCGTGCCTATTTTTCGAAAATCGTCAGTCCACATGTCAAGTGTTATTCCTCCATTGTATTTACACAAGTTCTCTCTTAAAACTTCAGGACCGCCGACCATTTTTGTTGTTGTTGCCTGATGCAGGACTCCAGTGCCAGAGAAGAGACTCTTAAAATGCCTCCATTAATTTACAAACATTTGTGCCACCGTTTATACTATCAATAGATCAGCGCTCTACCTCCCCCTTGTGATAGTGTGGTGCAATGACAGAATGCCACTATCTACAACTAACGGTTGCGGCATAAGCTTGTAACTTTTAAAGGAAGAACCCTTGTATGCAGCGTTAACCTTGAATGCAGTCTCCGACAGAGTATGTGAGCGGAACTAGAGCAGAGCGAGGAACGGAGTGAGCCCAATTTGACTGGAGTGTGTCGGCCTTCTCGCCAGCTTCAATTTCGCTCCAGTAGCGCTCACTTCACGAGCTCAGGGCATACCCGACCCAGCATGCATTTGTAGTGTACTTGTGTGCGGCTATAGCCCCTTGCTTCAGCTACTGTCACGGAGTTCGCGAAATAGCATGATGGTGTACTTACTACATGCACATGTTAACAGAAAGGAACGAGGTTGGTAGCTAATTAAGTTCATCATTGTATTTATAACTAAAAACTCAGATCTCTTAAAATGTTTGTTAATTTTTGTTCTATTATCTATACAATAGGACAAAATTGACTTTGGCCCAATAAGCTTGACATCCCTGAGCAAGGCACACTGTTCCCCAGGCACCGATGACGTGGGTGACGATTAAGGCAGCTGATTCAGAGGGGTTGGGTTAAATGTGGAAGACACATTTCAGTTGAATGCATTCAGTTGTTCAACTGACTAGGTATTGACAAGCCAATCTTTATTCCCACTTTCAAGGAACTTTCCATTTTGATAGGGTTACACCTGTAGGTGTTTAGCATCCCCAGTGGCTCTGCAAGCATAGAGAGGATATTCTCAGCTGCTGGCCTGCTCTCTAGACACCATCGCATGAGCTTCAAGCCACAGACTCTGGCCAAACTCTTGTTTCTACAAATGAATTCAAAGGCACTGTAGACTAAGCCTAATAAGGCATTTTTTGCTTAATTTGTATTTAATTCCAAGTCACAGCCTATTTGCACAATTTATTGACTATAATGATTTAATACAATGAAATGTTGAACTCCCTATGGTTGAGTTGATATCCACGCCTCCCGTGGAAATAGAATTAGTATTATAATAATTAAAAAACATGAAAATCTGTCAATTTAAACTAGAGATATCTGTTTTTTTTTTTGCATTGGCTGCGTCTCAATCCACCAAATCCACTTTTGTATCACATCTGTTAGGTGGAGCAGCACAGGGGAACCCAAGAGCAGACTCAGACCAGAAAACAGGGATGAATGAACCAAGATATTTATTGTAACAGGGAGAGATGAAGTGCAGATCCAGGGAAGTTCAGATGAGTTGTAGGAAACCAGATGTGGAGGCTGAGGTTGGAGTGAGCTGTGTTGGGACAGGCTAAACAGGTCCGGAGGGGAATCCAAGGGAGTGATGGTGAGCTGAATCCAGAACAGGGTAGCGGGATGGTGAGATGTGGAACAGGAGACAGGAACCAGAGTCAGAGTAGCAAGACTGTAGTAAGAGGAGAAACAGTCTCAGGCAAGGAAACCGGCACAGCAAGATACAGGATCTTAAATAATAACAAACACCTAGAAGCATGACTGACTGAACAGAGATTACGATCTGGCAGAGTGGAAGTGGCAGGACTGAGTATTTGTAGAGGTCTTGATTATGGAACGGGTTGCAGCTGGTGGGGAACTGCTCTGACTCCAGCACACCTGTCTCCAACCACACAATCACACGCAGAGAGGGAGAACTAGGGGAATGGCTGCAGACAACGGATGTCACTAGGGTGTGTGGCAGGAGCAGATGTGACAATTGCCGCATCTGCGGTGAAATGTGATTCAGACCATGAGACATCCCAAAAATCGGTCTTCACACAAAATCATCTATAGCGTCCGAACGGTTTGGCCTTCAAACTATTATAACCCGTCTACGGAAAGATGAGAATCTCACAAACACAATGGTGTTCTCCATTTTGCTCTACGACTCATTTGAAGTTAGTACAGGTGATTTCGGAGCAGCAGTTTTTTTCATGTGAGAGCAGAGCGGTTTAAAGAATGTGGAGTGCCGGAGTGTGTGCACTGCTCCATTAGCAATGAGAGGGATTGCCTTTAAATTTCAATCACACTGTAAAGCTGAATTTCTGTATAAAGCCCTTTGCTTACAGTAGTAATACACACTGCCAACCCACTCCCTGGTTTCCAAATAATTTTTCATAGAAGAGCTGGCCACCAGATGGTTGTTTTTGAGAGTGAAACGGCTTGGATTCACCTGACTGATTCTACCTCACAGCTACTTCTGTTTATTTTCTAATCATGGCGCTCTCCAAGGCATCCTTCTCTTCCATTATTGAAATGTGCAGAATACTTAGAGTTGTCATTAGTGTTCTTTGCGTATACGGTGCCTGATAAGACCTCAACTTTTCAACTTTAATTAATCAAGCCGTTAATTGCGTCCAACCCATACCCCTATGGTCCAATTAATATTCCAACAAACATAAACAAATAGACATATTACTGTACTCAGCAAAAGCTCTATGGGATAGAAATCTGCTTGAATTGTCATAATCTAATTGCTTTTTTGAAGAACTGATAAGGATGTTTATTGTCCAATCACTGAACAGGACATTTACTGTATATTCGGAAAGAGAGAAGCATTGGATTTTCTGACAGCTTTTATTGGCAGCAATTCAAATGATTCCTATGACATTGGAACATTTCCGTCCTCCCGATAACATCATTCATGACCATCTTTTATTATGAACAGGTAATATATACCGCATTTCACACTATTGTGCTGACCCAAACTGTACTCTGCTTTTGGCTCTGGCATTTTCTTTTCACATTGTGCATTCCAGCATGGTTTCAGCAACTATGGTGGCTGCGTTGAGGCCAGCACAGTACAGCTCGGCTTCTCTTGGCTAGGCTCAGTAGTGTGAAAAGGGTCAAATTTAGCCCGAAATGTTGAGACGCAAGTCTTTCTTCCAATATGGCACACCGATTCCGACACCCTTTAAACAATGTCCATTTACACAATGAGGAACAGAGGGCAGTGCTTCCACACAAACGCAGAACAATGGTACTGTACACAAAGAGAATCTGTTTGCTCATAACTTCATTTCAACAAAGGAGAAGAAAGTGTTTTATAATGAACACTTAGCTAATCATTAGTGAGAACAAATGAATTGGCAGTAGACAAAGAGCCCAATCTTCACTGCGGGCATAATAATCATTAGGTCCAGGTATTCTGAGGTGTCCACATCTCTTGTAGCCGACAGCACTCGGAATGATCTGAGTCAGGGTATTTGTCCAGAATGGCTGAATAAGCCGTAGCTCCATTGTCCATCTCTACCATTCCAGTATCGATTAGAAATAATGTTCCTCCTTCAGTCAAGTCAAAGCGAACGGTATTAAAGCACTTATATCCTCAAGGGTCTTTTCCAATCAGTTTGTGCAGTTGAGTACCAAATAAAGACAAAGTTTCGCAGTTCATTGACAACATTTTAGCTAAGAGCTTTCCATTTATATATAGATCTTAATGGATAACCGCGTAGTTTCCAATGGTGCTTTTTAAATTCACTCTTGAAAACAATGGATGTGCTTGGATAGCTGGATGGTAGGTTAGTCCACATAAAAAGTACTTTTATCTTGACTTGAAGCGATAACAATGTACAAGTGTACAGATTGGTTTCAATCTGTCTCAGTCCCTCTCTGTACACTTAAAGGGCTCGCAGATGCAGTTGAACCACTAAGACACAAAAATATAAAAACGACTATGCTGTACATGTTTCGGAGGAGGAGAAGCCTATTGGCCAAAGAGTCAAATTTCTCTAGAATTTGTCAACAAATCATCCCATCTGCTCTATGGGTGGTCCTTGGCAGTGCTTCCTCCTTTAATGTCCATATAAGAGCAAAGGTAGGAGCACAAGGCCGGTAAAGGCCGTTGGAGGCAGAAGGCCAAGTGCGGGGGCAGAGTTTGGGAGCCCATCCAATGGGAGGGTAGAATCTCCCCACAGTCGGTCATTTCCGCTGGCCTAAGGGTGAGAAAGAGAAATCAATGTTGACCAAAAAACATTCAAGCCCACATGGTTAGCCTGAAACAGAACAGAACAAAACTAGAGAGGTATTATTCACTGTCGAGGGCCAAATCTAAGATATGCTCCATCATTCTGATTCAAATTTCAAAGGTCAAAGGTGATCGGGTGGGAGTACTGTAAATATGCAACTGTAACCTCCCTGAACTTAACTGGCAAAGGTTTCAACTCTTGGCAAATCTTTATACTGTACAAACAACTGAACAAGTATCTATTTTATCCCATTCTAGCTCTGACCCTGATGAAACAATCACCACACCTGTGTTGGTATAATTGGGTCCGGAACATTCCGTGTGGTCTCCACGGTAGCAGGCAGAGGGGTGGTGGCATGGTTCTCTCTGCCTGCGGCAGGGCTGAGCAGTCCCGATAGACTGGGAGTGGGCGCCATATCTGTCCCGCTCCCAAATGCCAGGAGGGCATTCCCTGTTTAACAAGATGACAACAGCCACAGTTTGAAAAGAGACAATTTGACTCAAGGCTCCCGAAATGGACCTGACACGTCTTCACCAATTTCCAATCACGCCCACATTCAGTTACTGCACCCATTCTGCATTCTGCCTGAGTGGCTTGGCTCTGGCAAGTTTGGATTTGCTCGGTGGAGAAGAAAAGGCGAATACTCAGTATTCTCTTCAGGTTCCCCAACTGCACCTGCCTCTCCACATCCTCTCATTAACTCACAGACGAGTGGCATTGGCCAAACAAGACTGGAACCTCGCTCTGTGTATTTTTTTGTCATGGAGAGAAGAGGCCACCGAGGAGAGGCCACTGAGGAGAGGAGAGGTCACGAGGAGAGGAGAGGAGAGGAGAGGAGAGGAGAGGAGAGGAGAGGAGAGGAGAGGAGAGAGGAGAGGAGAGGCTATTTGATGGCTTTAGAGTTACTGGTCGTCACCATTTACCACAGCCACAAAGTCATAAAGCCTGCCTATTTCTACAATTTCATTTTAAACCTAACCTTAACCATAACCTTATCCATGCTTCAAACCTTATGTCTCTCTCTAACCTTAAATGAAGACCAAAAAGCTAATTTTGACTTTGTGCCCATACTATCAGGTGGAAACCAGATTTACCTTGCACTCTCCGGGAGGAAGATAGCCCCTGTCTGTTTAAACAGGTCAGATGAAAAACACTGTAGCAAAGTCAATAATAAGGACAATTAAGTATTCACTACATAGAAAGGGCATAAGCAAAATTGGAATAGAGATGGAAGACCATTAGGATGAGAGAGAAAAAATCCCAGGGAAATGTGTGTACTGAGTCACGGTGCTGACGCATGATGCTCCTGAAACAAAGCTGAAAGTGAAGGTCTGGTTCATGTGGTTGAAAGCACTCTTCATCTTCTACAAGGGATCATATACATATCGCACAAGCACCATATTGTCTTTCATCCTTGTTTCCCTTTCTGTAAACCATGGTGGAACTAGCTTGCCTCTCATCATGTGAGGTGATATTACACTTATTACATGTAATAACGCAATTATTACTGTGCCATTATGGGTTAAATTTGTAGGTTGAGTCTTCTATGCCAATATTTACATCAACTGTTAAAACAGGAATAAATGCACAAGTCGTTAAGACGGAGAGGGTGAATTCATAAATAAGTGATTACTTCAGAATCACAGGGATAACCTATTTCCTTTTCACTCAGGGAAGGCACTGTGAACACCCAGGTGGAATTACCAAGGATACAGCAGGCATTCATCAATGAAAATAGGCTAGGTTCAACAAGGAGTAACATCATCCCTTATTTCCATCATCAAGAAAAAAACAAGTTGAATCATTCCAAAGGCATTGTTGCACAGACCAATTATTGTAATAGAAAACCATAGTGTTGGATGAATCATTCCTCAGAGAGAAAATAAATCTAAGCAAAAATCTAAATCAAGTATTGTAAATACATTTACCAGTACATAGTTAGAATAAATAGGTGCTAATAACCAACCTAACACTTTTGGTTCCATGTAGAACCCTTTCCCCAGAGGGTTCTACATGGAACCCAAAATAGTTCTACCTGGGACCAAAAAAGGGTTCTCCTATGGGGACAGCCGAAGAACCATTTGGAACGCTTTTTTCTAAGAATGTAGGCTACTGACAGGAAAAATCCCCAGAACTCATGGAGTTCTGCTTTATCCCCTAAAACCTGCTACAGATGTCACACATTCACGCTAACAATCACGATGGCTATTCAACTGTGAGTGATCACTACCTTCCACGAAACCGCCCCATATCATGTACCATTAGAACGTAAGGAACAATACTTTATAGAAATAGCGCTTTTTTGAGATACAAGATGATGTTGCTCTTGTTCTTCCCCAGTCTAAACCTTGCAAACATGTTCATTAGGGAACACCATAGCAAACTGTTTCAAAATATTTCCAAAAGTTCAGATAGTACCTTGGGCTGTTTTCCTTCATTTCATGCCTAGTGAACACAACCCTACACTAAGGCTGCATCCCATATTAAACCCTACTCCCTATATAGTGCACTGCTTTTGACCAGAGCCCTATGGAACCTCCAGCCTAAGTCACTGGAGACTGCTTTCAGTGATGACTTGATGGATTAGGAGCCATTGGGAGCCACTCACTGAGACAGACGTTGTCGGTGAAGTATTCCAGGAAGTCGGAGCACTCTTCTCTCTGGTTCCCACTGGCAGAGCAGGAGCACCATGGGGCCACGCTAGACGTGGAGTTATCCACATAGTTGGGAGTTATCGAGCTGCCTGTAGAAACAATGTGTGCTCAGTTCAGTATCAAATATTTATTCCCTCCAAAGACCGATTGTTACAAGACTGTTTTTACAATGTTATAGAAACTAAAACATTTATGAACAGTATTTGCAATTCACAGTTCACTCGCACAATGTAAGGTGGAATACTGTTCAAGAAATTAGCAGAAATGCAAGTGTGTTGAGGGTAATTCTTGCCAGTTATCTGTTGCTTGTTTTTATGAAGTCAAAGACGCTTCAATTTGTGCTTCCTTTGAAAACGTTTAGAAGTGTTTGTTGTGCCATTTCTCTCCCAAGTTCTGAAATGGAGTGGAAAGTTTTCAAGTGCTTAATAAATACAGGCCAGGAATGAAAATGCCAAGTGTTTGTTTGTGCTGAAGGGCACCATAGGAAGCTCTTGAAATGCATTAGGTCGCTTTGTGCTCTTTTGAAGAGCATGAAAAAGAAGCGGACGTTCTTTGAGCGAGTGCATAAAACAAAGCTAATAGCCTAATCACTGATCAAGCAACGTTATGGACTAAACTTTGAAATCCTGTTGCTGCAGGATTGTTTTTCTACGACAATACGGTTCAAATTAAGATCCTATATCTGTACTGCTTTAAACCTCCACAAATAAGATCTACTCAAATCCTACTCAAACTCATTCATTATAGGCCTACAGTATTAAAGCATTTCCACCTGCAAATAGAAAATAGTTTCCGTGTAGGTACATGCATCAGCATCTTCCTGTTTCATGATTGGTTCTCGTTCGTAAGGTTGCAAACATAAACAACATAACATTACCTTTCCCCCATGCAGCAGATGTAATTTGGGTTATGATAAGGTCAGAAAGCAGTGGATAAGCTATTTATGCTATTTCTAAGATATATTTTGAAAACCACAAGGGAATCTGAATTATTGCTAAATCGTTACATGTAGCTCCTTTAAATAGCAACTTTCACTTCCCCGCCAAAGTAATAATTTCCTTTCACTCTTTCTCCTGTTCTTTATTCATTAGTTTACCTTTTCTATCCTTCCCTCACTCCTCATTTCCCCTGTATCTAACTTCTTTCTCCATTTCAGTACACTGTAGGCTAGTTACATTTTCTCCACTCACATTCTGTATGTTAAACACTTAATTTTCTCTTTCTCCTGTTCTTTATTCATCGATTTACCCTTTCCTCCACATGTTCGGCTTTCTCCCATCCGTTTCACATTCGCTCTCTCCATCTCTGTACCCACCTATCAGGCCTGTGTAGGCGAGTAGACAGGCTCCATAGTTCCCCTGCTTGCAACCGTTGGCAGACGACTCGGCTGGTTGGCAGTCGTACTGGAACTGAGCCAGGCGGGACCTATACAGAGCCAATACAACTAGCACTGTTTAGCAGTGAGCAAGGGCCGGACACCAATTACAATGATGGCATACCGTAAAGATAGCATGTTTTATTGAATGGTTTTCACTGGAGGAAGAGAGGGTTTCGCTATCTCCATGTGCTATAGATTTGGTACAACACTCGTATGTTTAAGGCTATGTGGCAAACTGCAGTGAGGGGCATTGGTTTATTTGATTTGTTTCATTCCACAAGCCAGAATCATTAGTTCAGCCCCAGAGCAGTAAAAGGGGGGGTGAAAATAATGTTCATGACCAACAATTGCAATGAGCGATAACTCTAATCCATCTTATGTTTTATCTGTGTTAAATATTTGATGTGTTATTGCAGCACACTCTCCAGGGGGGTTGGGGGTAGACTATTGAACCATTTTGTTGATTGAGTGGTTTGCTTGTTCTGTTTTGTGTGTTGATAGAGTGGTGGTTCCCAAATAATGGGTCATGGCCCCACTGGTTGGTCACAGCTGGTACTGTCTGGGTCAGGACTAAAGAATGTCTTGGTTTGGTTGAGTTGGTGGGTCACAGTTTTTCTTTAAAAGTGACAACAAGTTTGGGAGCCACTGTTAAACATCTTATACTCTGAGAGTACAAGACTGGAAGAGATGAGCTGGCAGAGATCTACCTCTCTGGGAGCGAGCTGAGGCACAACTTGACCAAGAACAGAAAGATGTGGTACAGTAACAGCTCATTGTGCTCTATGTCCCAAAGGATATAAGTCAGTATGTTGTGTTACTGGAGCGTCTCACTCACCTGCACACATAGTCAGCCTTGCAAATACGCATCTGTGTCAGGCAGCTGGGTTTTTCTGAGCCCTCGAAGGAGCAGCCGGGAACTATGGTCTGCCTGCGTCGCTCTGCGCACGCAGTGTCCGTGCAGGGGCAGAAGAGTAGCTCATGCGTGTAGTCTGGAGGGATGCGATCAAAGAACCGGCGTAAGGCCTTGCTGCACTTGGCCTTGTTGCAGAGGCCAGACTTGGCCGAGGGCTTGATGCAGGCAGATACGTACTCTGTGCGGAGCTTCTGGCACAGGTCGTCGACATTACATGCCTTGGCTGCATCCAGGCAGCGGTTCACCGTCACCATACCAGCCTCGGAGTCTGTTGGCGGAAGGGGAAGGAGGGATCAGAGAACCATACAATAACAAGAGAAAGACATAAAAATACTTTTTGGGTAAATGGTATATCACCTATCAGTGATACAGTGCCTTCAGAAATGGGACTTTTTCAACATTTTGTTGTGATTCAATTTAGATTTTTTTGGGGGGGGGTTACTGGCCTACACACAATACCCTATAATGTCAAAGTGGAATCATGTTTTTATTTATTTTTTACAAATTAATTAAAAATTAAAAGCTGAAATGTCTTGAGTCAATAAGTATTTGACACCTTTGTTATTGTATAAGTTCAGGAGTAAAAATGTGCTTAGCAAGTCACATAATAAGTTGCATGGACTCACTCTGTGTGAAATAATAGTGTTTAACACTATTTTAGAATGACTACCTCATCTCTGCAGTGGTAGCTGCATTATGTTATGGCTATTGTTGTAATCGTTAAGGACTGGAGCTAAGCACAGGCAAAATCCTAGATTTTGAGTTGGACCACAGAGTGCAGAGGAAAACCTGGTTCAGTCTGCTTTCCACAAGACATTGGGAGATGAGTTCACATTTAAGCAGGACAATAACTGAAAACACAAGGCCAAATCTACACTGGAGTTGCTTACCAAGAACACAGTGAATGTTTGAGTGGTCGAGTTACAGTTTTGATTTAAATCTACGGCAGGTCCTGAAAATCGTTGTCTAGCAATGATCAACAACCAAGTTGACAGAGCTTGAAGTATTTTGAAAAGAATACTGGGCAAATGTTACACAATCAACATGTGAAAAGTTCTTAAAGACCTACCCAGAAAGCCTCACAGCTGTAATCACTGCCAAAGGTGCATTTTACTTACAGTACCAGTCAAGTTTGGACACACCTACTCATTCAAGAGTTTCTCTTTATTTTTACTGTTTTTTACATTGCAGAATTATAGTAAAGACATCAAAACTATGAAATAACACATATGGAATCATGTAGTAACCAAAAAAGTGTTTAACAAATCAAATCAATTTTATATTTGAGATTCTTTTAAGTAGCCACCCTTTGCCTTGATGACAGCTTTGCACACTCTTGGCATTCTGTCAACCAGCTTCACCTGGAATGCTTTTCCAACAGTCTTGAAGGAGTTCCCACATATACTGAGCACTTGTTGTGTCACGTATACTCCCTCTCTGGCCTCTAGGTCAACAGGCTGCTTGTTATGGCGCACACCTGTCACCATCATTGCACACACCAGCGCGTGCCTGATTACCTTCCCTATATATGTCACTCCCTTTGGTTCCTTCCCAGGTGTTATTGTTTCTCTTTCAGTTTCCTGTCTGTGTGTTGTTCGTGTTTCTTGTTTTGTATTATGTTTAATTTATTTATTAAATTATTCACTCCCTGATCTTGCTTCCCGACTCCCAGCGCACACGTTACATGTTGGCTGCTTTTCCTTCACTCTGCGTTCCAACTCATCCCAAACCATCTCAATTTGGTTGAGGTCAGGTCATCTGATGCAGCACTCCATCACTCTCCTTGGTCAAATAGCCCTTACACAGCCTGGAGATGTGTTAGGTCATTGTCCTGTTGAAAAACAAATGATAGTCCTACTAAGCGCAAACCAGGTAGGATGGAGTATCGCTGCAGAAGACTGTGGTATCCATGCTGGTTAAGTGTGCCTTGAATTCTAAATAAATCATAGACAGTGTCACACTTTCTCCTCCATGCTTCACAGTGGGAACCACACATGCGGAGATCATCCGGTCACCTACTAGGTAGCCATTTGATTAGCTGTTCAGGAGTCTTGTGGCTTGGGAATAGAAGCTTTTTAGGAGCTTCTTGGACCTGGACTTGGTGCTCTGGTACCGCTTGCCGTGCGGTAGCAGAGAGAACAGTCTATGACTAGGGTGGCTGGAGTCTTTGACAACTTTTAGGGCCTTCCTCTGACACCGCCTGGTATAGATGTCCTGGATTGCAGGAAGCTTGGCCCCAGTGCTGTACTGGGCCGTACGCACAACCCTCTGTAGTGCTTTGTGGTCGGAGGCCGAGCAGTTGCCATACCAGGCAGTGATGCAAGCAGTCAATATGCTCTTGATGGTGCAGCTGTAAAACCTTTTGAGGATCTGAGGGGGGATAGGTTTTGTCATGCCCTCTTCACGACTGTCTTGGTGTGCTTGGACCATTTTAGTTTGTTGATGATGTGGACACCAAGGACATTTAAGCTCTCAACCTGCTCCACTACAGCCCCGTTGATGAGAATGGGGGCATGCTCGGTCCTCCTTTTCCTGTAGTCCACAATCATCTTCTTTGTCTTGATTACGTTGAGGGAGAGGTTGTTATCTTTGCACCACATGGTCAGATCTCTGACCTCCTCCCTACAGGCTGTCTGATCGTTGTCGGTGATCAGGCCTACCACTGTTGTGTCATCAGCAAACTTAATGATGGTGTTGGAGTCATGCCTGGCTGTGCAGTCATGGGTGAACAGGGAGTACAGGGGGGGCTGAGCTCACACACCTGAGAGGCCCCCGTGTTGAGGATCAGCATGGCGGATGTGTTGTTACCTACCCTCACCACCTGGGGGCAGCCCATCAGGAAGTCCAGGATCCAGTTTCAGACGGAGGTGTTTTGTCCCAGGGTCCTTAGCTTAGTGATGAGCTTTGAGGGAACTATGGTGTTGAACTCTGATCTGTAGTCAATGAATAGCATTCTTACATAGGTGTTCCTTTTGTCCAGGTGTGAAAGGGTAGTGTGGAGTGCAATAGAGATTGCATCATCTGTGAATCTGTTTGTGCGGTATGCAAATTGGAGTGGGTCTAAGGTTTCTGGGATAATGGTGTTGATGTAAGCCATGACCAGCCTTTCAAAGCATTTCATGGCTACAGACATGAGCGCTACAGGTCGGTAGTCATTTAGGCAGGTTACCTTAGTGTTCTTGGCCACAGGGACTATGGTAGTCTGCTTGAAACATGTTGGTATTACAGACTCAGATAGGGAGAGGTTGAAAATGTCAGCGAAGACACTTGCCAGTTGGTCAGTGCCTGCTCGAAGTACACGTCCTGGTAATTCCTCTGGCTCTGCGACCTTATGAATGCTGACCTGTTTGAAGGTCTTATTCACATCAGCTGTGGAGAGCGTGATCGCACAGTGGTCCGGAACAGCTGATGCTCTCTTGCATGTTTCAGTGTTACTTGCCTCGAAGCGAGCATAGAAGTTATTTAGCTCGTCTGGTAGGTTCGTGTCACTGGGCAGCTCTCGGCTGTGCTCCCCTTTGTAGTCTGTAATAGTTTGCAAGCCCTGCCACATCCGACGAGCATCGGAGCCGGTGGACTACGATTCGATCTTAGTCCTGTATTGACTCTTTGCCTGTTTGATGGTTTGTTGGAGGGCATAGCAGGATTTCTTATCAGCTTCCGGGTTAGAGTCCCGCTCCTTGAAAGAGGCAGCTCTTCCCTTTAGCTCAGTGCGAATGTTGCCTGTAATCCATGGCTTCGGGTTGGGGTATGTACATACACAGTGGGGACAACATCCTCAATGCACTTATTGATAAAGCCAGTGACTGATGTGGTGTACTCCTCAATGCCATCGGAAGAATCCCGGAACAGTCTGTGCTAGCAAAGCTAGCAAAGCAGTTTAGAATTTGTTTCATCTGACCACTTTTTTATAGACAGAGTCACTGGTACTTCCTGCTTTAATTTTCGCTTGTAAGCAAAGAGCTTTGTACGCATCTCTGTGTGTGTAGTAAAGGTGATCTAGAACTTTTTCCCGCTGGTTGCACATTTAACATGCTGATAAGATTCCCTGCATTAAAGTCCCCGGCCACTAGGAGCTCCCCCTCTGGATAAGCGTTTTCCTGTTTGCTAATTGTCACGCCCTGACCTTAGAGAGCCTTTGTATTCTCTATTTTGGTTAGGTCAGGGTGCGACTAGGGTGGGCATTCTAGTTTTGTTATTTCTATGTTAGCCAGGTATGGTTCCCAATCAGAGGCAGATTGGGGATCATATTTAGACAGCCTTTTCCCACCTATTTGTTGTGGTATCTTGTTTGTGTATAGTTGCCTTGAGCACTGCAATACTGCACGTTTATTAAATTCTTTGTTGTTTTTGTTGTAAGTTTCACTATTAAATATAATGTGGAACTCTACGCACGCTGTGCCTTGGTCCACTCATTTCAACAAGCGTGACAGAAGATCCCACCACAACTGGACCAAGCAGCGTGCCCGGGAGGACATGGCATCCTGGTCTTTGGAGGAGGTTGAGGAGAGAATATCCTGGACTTGGGAGGAAGTCTTGGCAAGACACGAAAGCCTGCCATGGGAGCAGTCGGAAGCAGCGAGGGAGGAACAACGACGACACTGGGGTTCGCGACCACGACGGAAGCCCGAGAGGATTTGGGTGGGCACACGGGGTGGCTGGCGGAGCCAAGATGGGAACCAGAACCAACTCCCTGTACTCACCGTGTGGAGTTGGTCACCGTTCAGATGCCATGTTTTCCGGTTCCACGCACCGTGTCTCCAGTCCGCCTCCATAGCCTGGTGCATTCTGTGCCAACCCCCCGCACTTGTTGTGCTAAAGTGGGTATCTGTTCAGGACGGGTTGTGCCGGCTCAGCGCTCCTGGTCTCCAGTGTCCAGGATATCCTGCGCCGGCTCTACGCGCTGTATCTCCGGTGCGCCTTCACAGCCCAGTGCGTCCTGTGCCAGCTCCCCGCATTTGCCGTGCGAAGGTGGTCCTTTGTCCAGGATGCGTTGTGCCAGCTCTATGCTCCAGACCTCCAGTGCGCCTCCACGGCCCTGTATATCCTGTGCCGGTCATACGTACTGTGTCTCCAGTGCGCCTTAACAGCCCAGTGCGTCCTGTGCTAGCTCCCCGCACTTGCTGTGCGAGGGTGGTCATTTGTCCAGGACGCATTGTGCCAGCTCTACGATCCTGACCTCCAGTGCGCCTCCACGGTCCAGTATATCCTGTGCCAGCTCCATGCACCCAGCCTCCAGTGCTTGTCTCCAGCCTGGTACGTCCTGTGCCAGCTCCACGCACGAATCCTCCAGTGATGATACATGGCACAAAGCCTCCAGTGATGATCCATGGCCCGAAGCCTCCAGTGATGATACATGGCCCGAAGCCTCCAGTGATTATCCATAGCCCGGAGCCTCCAGTGATGATCCATGGCCCGGAGCCTCCAGTGATGATCCATGGCCCAGAGCCTCCAGTGATGATCCATGGCCCGAAGCCTCTAGTGATGATCCATGGCCCGGAGCCTCCAGTGATGATCCATGGCCCGAAGCCTCCAGTGATGATCCATGGCCCGAAGCCTACAGTGATGATCCATGGCCCGGAGTCTCCAGTTATGATCCATGGCCCGGAGAGTCCAGTGATGATCCATGGCCCGGAGCCTCCAGAGACGATCCATGGCCCGGAGCCTCCAGCGACGGTCTGCAGTCCAGAGTCTCCAGCGACAGTCTGCAGTCCAGAGCCTCCAGCAACGGTTGGCAGTCTAGAGCCTCCAACAACGGTCTGCGGTCCAGAGCCTCCAGCGACAGTCTGTAGTCCAGAGACTCTTGGCAAATGTTGGATACTTTGATGAATCTCAAATATAAAATCGATTTTGATTTGTTTAACACTTTTTTGGTAAATACATTATTCCATTGGTGTTGAATAGGTGTGTTCAAACTTTTGACTGGTACCGTATGTAAATGTAATATTTAAGTATTTCATTCTCAATAAATTTGCAATCATTTCTAAAAACATGTTTTCACTTTGTCATTATGTAATGAATTCAGACTGTAACACAACAAAATGTGGAAAAGTGAAGGGGTATGAATCATTTCTAATCTAGTTCCTCTATTGGTCTGGTTCATTGTTCTTCTGTACTTGTCTTCCTCAAAATTAAATGATAAATCAGATGTAAATGAGGGTCTTTGAAACATATTATTTGTAATATTGCTAATTGTGTTCAGACTCTTGGAAAATGCTTTCATTTTTAACTATGCCTCCAGGACACAATGTGGACTATTCTATGCCTAAGGCTGCCTTCCAGGGGACCTAAACGATACAAGACGGGTTCTTTTCAACATTAATCCTTTGGTTCATGGTGAAAAGGTTGAGGTAAGATCAAAACGAACCGAGGTCACTGTACTTACCAGCTGTGATGGAGGCCAGACGAACGTAGTCGTAGTCTCTCTCCATGGCTTCATAAGGGTAACTCTCTACCAGGTTGAGTCCTGAGAGTATATGGAATGACACATTGCATGACACGGTAATGACACATTATCCCTTTGGAGCTAATGAACTGGATTCACGCTAGGATTGGATGGTATACCGTATATATACAGTATACAGGGGTATTTGGAATAAGCCATGGGATGGTTTGTCAATACCATTGAAACTATTTATTTAAAAAATGTTGGGGACATTTTAATATTTGTAGCTACTTTTTAAATAAATACCTGCAGTCAACTTGTGCAATAGGAGAGAAAGAACATTGTGTTCTTCATTTCATCAGTCATTATTATGAAGCTTACGGTAGTCCACAGTCACGTGGGGTTCAGACTAGCGACCGGAGCCTTGTGAGTTACTCACTGTTGTGCAGCATGCACCAGATGATATAATTAAGGTATAGAATTCTCTACTAAAAGTTTTCCAGCTGGATATCGTAGAACTATTAAGTTAACTGTCTAAAATGTGCTAAATGCTCTTCAGTTGTGCATTTGGCATGCTAATTTAGTAACTAGATAGCTATCTAGCTAAGTGGTTAGCTTCTTCCAACAGCAGAGAATCCCCTCCTGGATCAAGAGCCTTGCTGGCTAATATTTATTTGGTGCGTGCAGCAAACTGTGGGTAGCATGTTTGAGTTAATTGTATAGTTTAGGTCAGAAACTGTACAAAATATTCGCAATGCGCTCATTAACATTTAGTTAGCATTCTCTATGAGATTTTACATGTAGTTGTTGGCAATGCTGACCTTCGGATTACAGAGTATCAATGGGGTTTGAAAACAGGGCTGGTATTACTGAATATCCCGGTATAGCATAAGGTCAGTATGAAGGCATGACACTCTGGATAATGGCCAAGGCTAATTCACACATTATTAATTTCCTGTAGTAGTTTACTAGCTCTCGTGCAGGTTAATACAGAATACCCCTCTCCAAGGACCTTCAGTCAATTGTTCCACAGTGACACCAGGTGTAGTGACTGATAGCTTTCTGTTTGCCAGGCATCATGACTAAGCTGCATCAGTCACATTATGTTCTGTGTAGAGAGTTAAATCTGTAACCTGTGTTACATAATTGGACTTGGCCGTTGTCCCATCCAATACAAATGACCGAGCACCTGGCTAAATTGCTCACCGTGTATGACAGACTGATGGAGACTCCAGTAGATGCTGAGGCAGTTCTTCTCCTTCTTCATGCCTCGCTTGCACTGGCATCCATGCAGGGGGCTGGAGAGCAGTGCCGACACGGCGTTGGCGCACTGGCTCCGGGCCCCGGGGCCCAGCTTCATGCTACCATTGCCCGCTACGCACTGACGCAGGGTCCGCAGACGTGGGCTGCAGGTCTCGTCGCTGGAGCACGAGTCCCCCGCCACCAGACAGTCTCTGCCTGCTGACAGAACTACCTGCAGGGCTACAGGTCAGAGGAGGGGAGGGGGAGGGTGGAGGGGAAGAAAGTCGAGGATAATTAAGATGTACTTTATAGATATGCTAAGAATAGGTCTTGAAGAAAAAGAAACGCACACCTATTTAGGCGAGGTGCTGGCTAGCGGAGTAGAAAACTTGAAAATAAAAGAGAGCCGCACACTCTAGGAGCTCAGATGCAAATATGTAATTACCAACGTTTCGACAGCCAAGCTATCTTCATCAGGGTATAATCACTAACACTGCGGGATGACTCGTTTATGTAGTGTCAAAAGACACAGGTGTCTGTAATCATGGCCAAGAGTGGCCTAATATCATTGGTTAATTATCAAATATTAAAATGTCATACAAAGAACAGCATACAAACAACAAATGGATAGCATATGATCATAAATTCATTTGACTACACAAGCTTACAAACAATGACAATGGCAAAGTCACAATAATCACAAGAATGGCTTCTTGGAGCAGGCCACTCGATTTCGTCGAGTGGTCTACTGTATTACCACCGGAACCCTTTCTCTGTTGGCCTACTGTATTACCACCAGAACCCTTTATCTGTTGGTCTATTACCACTGGAACCCTTTTTCTGATGGTCTATTACCAGTGGAACCATTCCTCTGTTGGTCTACTGTATTACCAATGGAACCCTTTCTCTTTTGGTCTATTACAACCGGAACCCTTTCTCTGTTAGATTACTGTAATACCACCGAAACCCTTTCTCTGTTGGTCTATTACCACCGGAACCCTTTCTCTTTTGGTCTAATAACACCGGAACCCTTTCTCTGTTTGATTACTGTATTACCAGCGGAAACCCTTTCTCTGTTGGTCTATTACCACTGGAACCCTTTCTCTGTTTGTCTATTACCACCGGAACCGTTTCTCTGTTTGTCTACTGAAATACAGCGGAACCATATCTCTGTGGGTCTACTGTATTATCACCGAAACCCATTCTCTGTGGGTCTACTGCATTGCCACCGGAACCCTTTCTCTGTTGTTCTATTACCACCGGAACCCTTTCTCTGTTCATCTACTGTATTACCACGGCAACCCATTCTCTGTTGGTAAATTACCACGGCAACCCATTCTCTGTTGGTCTACTGTACTACCACCGGAATCATTTCTCTATTGGTCTATTACCACTGCTGGTAATACAGTTAACAAACAGAGAAAGGGTTCTGGTGGTATTAGACCAACAGAAAAAGGGTTTCAGTGGTAATAGACCATGAACAAAAGGGTTCCGGTGGTAATACAGTAGACCAACAGAGAAAGGGCTCCGCTGGTTATACAGTAGACCAACAGAGAAAGGGTTCCGGTGGAAGTAGACCAACAGCGAAAGTGTTCCTGTCGTAGTACAGTTGAACAACAGAGAAAGGGTTCTGCTGGTATTAGAGTAGACCAACAGAGAAAGGGTTCAGGTGGTAATACAGTAGACCACCAGAGAAAGGGTTCTTGTGGTAATAGACCAACAGAGAAAGGTTTCTGGTTATAATACAGTAGACTAATAGAGAAAGGGTTCCGGTGGTAATACAGTAGACCAACAGAGAACGGGTTCCGGTGATAATACAGTAGACCAACAGAGAAAGGGTTCCACTGGTAATACAGTTAACAAACAGATAAAGGGTTCCGGTGGTATTACACCAACAGAGAAAGAGTTCTGGTGGTAATAGACCAACAGAGAAAGGGTTCCGGTGGTAATACAGTAGACCAACAGAGAAAGGGTTCCGGTTATAACACAGTAGACCAACAGAGAAAGGGTTCCGGTAGAAATACAGTAGACCAACAGAGAAGGGGGTATGGTGGTAATACAGTAGACCAACAGAGAAAGGGTTCCGGTAGAAATACAGTAGACCAACAGAGAAGGGGGTATGGTGGTAATAGACCAACAGAGAAAGGCTCCCGTTGTTAATCCAGTAGAGCAACAGAGAAGGGGTTCTGGTGGTAATAGACCAACAGAATAAGGCTTCCGGTGTTACTACATGAGACCAACAGAGGAAGTGTTACCACAGGAACCCTTTCTCTGTTGGTATTACCCTTTCTCTGTTGGTCTACGGGGCGGCAGGGTAGCTTAGTGTTTAGAGCGTTGGACTAGTAACCGGAAGGTTGCAAGTTCAAACCCCCGAGCTGACAAGGTACAAATCTGCCGTTCTGTCCCTGAACAGGCAGTTAACCCACTGTTCCTAGGCCGTCATTGAAAATAAGAATTTGTTCTTAACTGACTTGCCTGGTTAAATAAAGGTAAAAAAAAATATTTAAAAAATAACGAGAACCCTTTCTCGGTTGGTCTACTATATTATCACCGGAACCCGTTCTCTGTTGGTAAATTACCACTGAAACCCTATCACTGTTGGTCGACTGTACTACCAGCGGAGCCCTTTCTCTGTTTGTCTAAAACCACCAGAACCCATTCTCTGTTGGTCTGCTGTAATGCCACAAGAACCCTTTCTCTGTTGGTTTAATGTAATACCAGCCGAACCTTTCTCTGTTGGTCTACTGTCTTACCAGTGGAACCATGTCTCTATTGGTCTACTGTATTACCACAAGAACACATTCTCTGTTGGTCTACTGGATTACCAGTGGAACCCTTTATCTATTGGTCTACTGTATTGCCACCGGAACACTTTCTCTGTTTGTCTAGTACCAATGGAACCCTTTCTATGTTGGGCTACTGTGTTACCAGCGGAACACTTTCTCTGTCGGTCTACCGTATTACCAGCGGAACCCTTTCTCTGTATGTCTACTGTATTACCACCAGATTCCCTTCTCTGTTGGTCTACTTTATTACCAGCGGAACCCTTTCTCTGTATGTCTACTGTATTACCACCAGATTCCCTTCTCTGTTGGTCTACTGTAAAACCAGTGGAACCATGTCTCTATTGGTCTATGGTATTACCACAGGAACAATTTCTCTGCTGGTCTATTACCACCGGAACCCTTTCTCTTTTGGTCTATTTCCACCGGAACTCTTTATCTGTTGGTCTACTGTATTGCCACCGGAACCGTATCAGTGTTGGGCTACTGTATTACCACAGGAACACTTTCTCTGTTGGTCTATTAGCACCAGAACCCTTTTCTGTTGGTTTACTGTATTACCAAAGGAACACGATCTCTGTTGGTTTACAGTATTACCAGCGGAACCCTTTCTCTGTTTGTCTGCTGTAAGACCACCGGAACCCTTTCTCTGTTGGTCTATTTCCACCGGAACGCCTTCTCTGTTGGTCTATTAGCACCAGAACCCTTTTCTGTTGGTTTACTGTATTACCAAAGGAACACGATCTCTGTTGGTTTACTGTATTACCACAGGAACACTATCTCTGTTGGTTTACAGTATTAACAGTGGAACCCTTTCTCTGTTGGTCTACTGTATTAACACAGGAACGCTTTCTCTGTTGGTCTGATGTAGTAACACCGGAAGCCTTATTCTGTTGGTCTATTACCACCAGAACCCCTTCTCTGTTGCTCTACTGGATTAACACCAGGAGCCTTTCTTTGTTGGTCTATTACCACCGGAACCCTTTCGCTGTTGGTCCACTGTACTATCAGCGGAACCCATTCTCTGTTTGTCTGCTGTAAGACCACCGGAACCCTTTCTCTGTTGGTCTATTTCCACCGGAACGCCTTCTCTGTTGGTCTACTGTATTGCCACCGGAACCGTATCAGTGTTGGGCTACTGTATTAGCGGCGGAACCTTTTCTCTGTTGGTCTAATGTATAACCAGGGGTACCCTTTCTCTGTATGTCTACTGCATCACCACCAGAACCCTTTCTATGTTGGGCTACTGTATTACCACCGTAACCCTTTCTCTGTTGGTCTATCACCACTGGAACTCTTTCTCTATTGGTCTACTGTATTACCAGCGGAACCATTTATCTATTGGTCTACTGTATTACCACAGGAACACTTTCTCTGTTGGTCTATTAGCACCAGAACCCTTTTCTGTTGGTTTACAGTATTACCAGCGGAACCCTTTCTCTGTTGGTCTACTGTATTAACACAGGAACGCTTTCTCTGTTGGTCTCATGTAGTAACACCGGAAGCCTTATTCTGTTGGTCTATTATCCCAAGAACCCCTTCTCTGTTGCTCTACTGGATTAACACCAGGAGCCTTTCTTTGTTGGTCTATTACCACCGGAACCCTTTCTCTGTTGGTCCACTGTACTATCAGCGGAACCCATTCTCTGTTTGTCTGCTGTAATACCACCGGAACCCTTTCTCTGTTGGTCTATTTCCACCGGAACGCCTTCTCTGTTGGTCTACTGTATTACCAGTGGAACTCTTTATCTGTTGGTCTACTGTATTAACACAGGAACACTATCTCTGTTGGTCTATTTCCACCGGAACGCCTTCTCTGTTGGTCTATTTCCACCGGAACGCCTTCTCTGTTGGTCTACTGTATTGCCACCGGAACCGTATCAGTGTTGGGCTACTGTATTAGCGGCGGAACCTTTTCTCTGTTGGTCTACTGTATAACCAGGGGAACCCTTTCTCTGTATGTCTACTGCATCACCACCAGAACCCTTTCTATGTTGGGCTACTGTATTACCACCGTAACCCTTTCTCTGTTGGTATATTACCACTGGAACTCTTTCTCTATTGGTCTAGTGTATTACCAGCGGAACCATTTATCTGTTGGTCTACTATCTTGCCACCGGAACAGTTTCTGTGTTGGTCTAGTAACACCAGAACCATGTCTCTATTGGTCTACTGTATTACCACAGGAACACTTTCTCTGTTGGTCTATTAGCACCAGAACCCTTTTCTGTTGGTTTACTGTATTACCACAGGAACACTATCTCTGTTGGTTTACAGTATTACCAGGGGAAACCTTTCTCTGTTGGTCTATTAACACAGGAACGCTTTCTCTGTTGGTCTCATGTAGTAACACCGGAAGCCTTATTCTGTTGGTCTATTACCACCAGAACCCCTTTTCTGTTGCTCTACTGGATTAACACCAGGAGCCTTTCTTTGTTGGTCTATTACCACCGGAACCCTTTCTCTGTTGGTCCACTGTACTGTCAGCGGAACCATTTATCTGTTGGTCTAATATCTTGCCACCGGAACAGTTTCTGTGTTGGTCTAGTACCACCAGAACCATGTCTCTATTGGTCTACTGTATTACCACAGGAACACGTTCTCTGTTGGTCTATTAGCACCAGAACCCTTTTCTGTTGGTTTACTGTATTACCACAGGAACACTATCTCTGTTGGTTTACTGTATTACCAGCGGAACCCGTTCTCTGTTGGTCTATTTCCACCGGAACCCCTTCTCTGTTGCTCTACTGGATTAACACCAGGAGCCTTTCTCTGTTGGTGTATTAACACAGGAACGCTTTCTCTGTTGGTCTCATGTAGTAACACCGGAAGCCTTATTCTGTTGGTCTATTATCCCAAGAACCCCTTCTCTGTTGCTCTACTGGATTAACACCAGGAGCCTTTCTTTGTTGGTCTATTACCACCGGAACCCTTTCTCTGTTGGTCCACTGTACTATCAGCGGAACCCATTCTCTGTTTGTCTGCTGTAATACCACCGGAACCCTTTCTCTGTTGGTCTATTTCCACCGGAACGCCTTCTCTGTTGGTCTACTGTATTACCAGTGGAACTCTTTATCTGTTGGTCTACTGTATTAACACAGGAACACTATCTCTGTTGGTCTATTTCCACCGGAACGCCTTCTCTGTTGGTCTATTTCCACCGGAACGCCTTCTCTGTTGGTCTACTGTATTGCCACCGGAACCGTATCAGTGTTGGGCTACTGTATTAGCGGCGGAACCTTTTCTCTGTTGGTCTACTGTATAACCAGGGGAACCCTTTCTCTGTATGTCTACTGCATCACCACCAGAACCCTTTCTATGTTGGGCTACTGTATTACCACCGTAACCCTTTCTCTGTTGGTATATTACCACTGGAACTCTTTCTCTATTGGTCTAGTGTATTACCAGCGGAACCATTTATCTGTTGGTCTACTATCTTGCCACCGGAACAGTTTCTGTGTTGGTCTAGTAACACCAGAACCATGTCTCTATTGGTCTACTGTATTACCACAGGAACACTTTCTCTGTTGGTCTATTAGCACCAGAACCCTTTTCTGTTGGTTTACTGTATTACCACAGGAACACTATCTCTGTTGGTTTACAGTATTACCAGCGGAAACCTTTCTCTGTTGGTCTATTAACACAGGAACGCTTTCTCTGTTGGTCTCATGTAGTAACACCGGAAGCCTTATTCTGTTGGTCTATTACCACCAGAACCCCTTTTCTGTTGCTCTACTGGATTAACACCAGGAGCCTTTCTTTGTTGGTCTATTACCACCGGAACCCTTTCTCTGTTGGTCCACTGTACTGTCAGCGGAACCATTTATCTGTTGGTCTAATATCTTGCCACCGGAACAGTTTCTGTGTTGGTCTAGTACCACCAGAACCATGTCTCTATTGGTCTACTGTATTACCACAGGAACACGTTCTCTGTTGGTCTATTAGCACCAGAACCCTTTTCTGTTGGTTTACTGTATTACCACAGGAACACTATCTCTGTTGGTTTACTGTATTACCAGCGGAACCCGTTCTCTGTTGGTCTATTTCCACCGGAACCCCTTCTCTGTTGCTCTACTGGATTAACACCAGGAGCCTTTCTCTGTTGGTGTATTAACACAGGAACGCTTTCTCTGTTGGTCTCATGTAGTAACACCGGAAGCCTTATTCTGTTGGTCTATTACCACCAGAACCCCTTCTCTGTTGCTCTACTGGATTAACACCAGGAGCCTTTCTTTGTTGGTCTATTACCACCGGAACCCTTTCTCTGTTGGTCCACTGTACTATCAGCGGAACCCATTCTCTGTTTGTCTGCTGTAATACCACCGGAACCCTTTCTCTGTTGGTCTATTTCCACCGGAACGCCTTCTCTGTTGGTCTACTGTATTACCAGTCGAACTCTTTATCTGTTGGTCTACTGTATTGCCACTGGAACCGTATCAGTGTTGGGCTACTGTATTAGCAGTGGAACCTTTTCTCTGTTGGTCTACTGTATAACCAGGGGAACCCTTTCTCTGTATGTCTACTGCATCACCACCAGAACCCTTTCTATGTTGGTCTATTACCACCTGAACCCTTTCTCTGTTGGTCTATTGTAAAACCAGTGGAACCATGTCTCTATTGGGCTACTGTATTACCAGCGGAACCATTTATCTGTTGGTCTACTATCTTGCCACCGGAACAGTTTCTGTGTTGGTCTAGTACCACCAGAACCATGTCTCTATTGGTCTATTGTATTACCACAGGAACACTTTCTCTGTTGGTCTATTAGCACCAGAACCCTTTTCTGTTGGTTTACTGTATTACCACAAATCAAATCAAATCAAATGTATTTGTCACATACACATGGTTAGCAGATGTTAATGCGAGTGTAGCGAAATGCTTGTGCTTCTAGTTCCGACAATGCAGTGATAACCAACAAGTAATCTAACTAACAATTCTAAAACTACTGTCTTATACACAGTGTAAGGGGATAAAGAATATGTACATAAGGATATATGAATGAGTGATGGTACAGAGCAGCATACAGTAGATGGTATCGAGTACAGTATATACATATGAGATGAGTATGTAGACAAAGTAAACAAAGTGGCATAGTTAAAGTGGCTAGTGATACATGTATTACATAAGGATGCAGTCGATGATGTAGAGTACAGTATATACGTATGCATATGAGATTAATAATGTAGGGTAAGTAACATTATATAAGGTAGCATTGTTTAAAGTGGCTAGTGATATATTTACATCATTTCCCATCAATTCCCATTATTAAAGTGGCTGGAGTTGGGTCAGTGTCAATGACAGTGTGTTGGCAGCAGCCACTCAATGTTAGTGGTGGCTGTTTAACAGTCTGATGGCCTTGAGATAGAAGCTGTTTTTCAGTCTCTCGGTCCCAGCTTTGATGCACCTGTACTGACCTCGCCTTCTGGATGATAGCGGGGTGAACAGGCAGTGGTTCGGGTGGTTGATGTCCTTGATGATCTTTATGGCCTTCCTGTAACATCGGGTGGTGTAGGTGTCCTGGAGGGCAGGTAGTTTGCCCCGGTGATGCGTTGTGCAGACCTCACTACCCTCTGGAGAGCCTTACGGTTGAGGGCGGAGCAGTTGCCGTACCAGGCGGTGATACAGCCCGCCAGGATGCTCTTGATTGTGCATCTGTAGAAGTTTGTGAGTGCTTTTGGTGACAAGCCGAATTTCTTCAGCCTCCTGAGGTTGAAGAGGCGCTGCTGCGCCTTCTTCACGACGCTGTCAGTGTGAGTGGACCAATTCAGTTTGTCTGTGATGTGTATGCCGAGGAACTTAAAACTTGCTACCCTCTCCACTACTGTTCCATCGATGTGGATAGGAGGGTGTTCCCTCTGCTGTTTCCTGAAGTCCACAATCATCTCCTTAGTTTTGTTGACGTTGAGTGTGAGGTTATTTTCCTGACAACACACTCTGAGGGCCCTCACCTCCTCCCTGTAGGCCGTCTCGTCGTTGTTGGTAATCAAGCCTACCACTGTTGTGTCGTCCGCAAACTTGATGATTGAGTTGGAGGCGTGCGTGGCCACGCAGTCGTGGGTGAACAGGGAGTACAGGAGAGGGCTCAGAACGCACCCTTGTGGGGCCCCCGTGTTGAGGATCAGCGGGGAGGAGATGTTGTTGCCTACCCTCACCACCTGGGGGCGGCCCGTCAGGAAGTCCAGTACCCAGTTGCACAGGGCGGGGTCGAGACCCAGGGTCTCGAGCTTGATGACGAGCTTGGAGGGTACTATGGTGTTGAATGCCGAGCTGTAGTCGATGAACAGCATTCTCACATAGGTATTCCTCTTGTCCAGGTGGGTTAGGGCAGTGTGCAGTGTGGTTGAGATTGCGTCGTCTGTGGACCTATTTGGGCGGTAAGCAAATTGGAGTGGGTCTAGGGTGTCAGGTAGGGTGGAGATGATATGGTCCTTGACTAGTCTCTCAAAGCACTTCATGATGACGGAAGTGAGTGCTACGGGGCGGTAGTCGTTTAGCTCAGTTACCTTAGCTTTCTTGGGAACAGGAACAATGGTGGCCCTCTTGAAGCATGTGGGAACAGCAGACTGGTATAGGGATTGATTGAATATGTCCGTAAACACACCAGCCAGCTGGTCTGCGCATGCTCTGAGGGCGCGGCTGGGGATGCCGTCTGGGCCTGCAGCCTTGCGAGGGTTAACACGTTTAAATGTCTTACTCACCTCGGCTGCAGTGAAGGAGAGACCACATGTTTTCGTTGCAGGCCGTGTCAGTGGCACTGTATTGTCCTCAAAGCGGGCAAAAAAGTTATTTAGTCTGCCTGGGAGCAAGACATCCTGGTCCGTGACTGGGCTGGGTTTCTTCTTGTAGTCCGTGATTGACTGTAGACCCTGCCACATGCCTCTTGTGTCTGAGCCGTTGAATTGAGATTCTACTTTGTCTCTGTACTGACGCTTAGCTTGTTTAATAGCCTTGCGGAGGGAATAGCTGCACTGTTTGTATTCGGTCATGTTGCCAGACACCTTGCCCTGATTAAAAGCAGTGGTTCGCGCTTTCAGTTTCACACGAATGCTGCCATCAATCCACGGTTTCTGGTTAGGGAATGTTTTTATCGTTGCTATGGGAACGACATCTTCAACGCACGTTCTAATGAACTCGCACACCGAATCAGCGTATTCGTCAATATTTTTATCTGACGCAATACGAAACATGTCCCAGTCTACGTGATGGAAGCAGTCTTGGAGTGTGGAGTCAGCTTGGTCTGACCAGCGTTGGACAGACCTCAGCGTGCGAGCCTCTTGTTTAAGTTTCTGCCTGTAGGCAGGGATCAACAAAATGGAGTCGTGGTCAGCTTTTCCGAAAGGGGGGCGGGGCAGGGCCTTATATGCGTCGCGGAAGTTAGAGTAACAATGATCCAAGGTTTTACCACCCCTGGTTGCGCAATCGATATGCTGATAAAATTTAGGGAGTCTTGTATTCAGATTAGCTTTGTTAAAATCCCCAGCTACAATGAATGCAGCCTCCGGATAAATGGTTTCCAGTTTGCAAAGAGTTAAATAAAGTTCGTTCAGAGCCATCAATGTGTCTGCTTGGGGGGGGATATATACGGCTGTGATTATAATCGAAGAGAATTCTCTTGGAAGATAATGCGGTCTACATTTGATTGTGAGGAATTCTAAATCAGGTGAACAGAAGGATTTGAGTTCCTGTATGTTTCCTTCATCACACCATGTCTCGTTAGTCATGAGGCATACGCCCCCGCCGCTCTTCTTACCAGAAAGGTGTTTGTTTCTGTCTGCGCGATGCGTGGAGAAACCCGTTGGCTGCACCGCATCGGATAGCGTCTTCCCAGTAAGCCATGTTTCCGTGAAGCAGAGAACGTTGCAGTCTCTGATGTCCCTCTGGAATGCTACCCTTGCTCGGATTTCATCAACCTTGTTGTCAAGAGACTGGACATTGGCAAGAAGTATGCTGGGGAGTGGTGCGCGATGTGCCCTTGTCCGAAGTCTGACCAGAAGACCGCTACGTTTCCCTCTTTTTCGGAGTCGTTTCCTTGGGTCGCTGCATGCGATCCATTCCGTTGTCCTGTTTGTAAGGCAGAACACAGGATCCGCGTCGCGGAAAACATATTCTTGGTCGTACTGATGGTGAGTTGACGCTGATCTTATATTCAGTAGTTCTTCTCGACTGTATGTAAGGAAACCTAAGATGACCTGGGGTACTAATGTAAGAAATAACACGTAAAAAAACAAAAAACTGCATAGTTTCCTAGGAACGCGAAGCGAGGCGGCCATCTCTGTCGGCGCAGGAACACTATCTCTGTTGGTTTACAGTATTACCAGCGGAACCCTTTCTCTGTTGGTCTACTGGATTAACACCGGGAGCCTTTCTCTGTTGGTCTATTACCACCGGAACCCTTTCTCTGTTGGTCTATTTCCACCGGAACCCTTTCTCTGTTGGTCTATTAACACAGGAACGCTTTCTCTGTTGGTCTCATGTAGTAACACCGGAAGCCTTATGCTGTTGGTCTATTACCACCAGAACCCCTTCTCTGTTGCTCTACTGGATTAACACCGGGAGCCTTTCTTTGTTGGTCTATTACCAGCGGAACCCTTTCTCTGTTGATCCACTGTACTATCAGCGGAACCCATTCTCTGTTTGTCTGCTGTAATACCACCGGAACCCTTTCTCTGTTGGTCTATTTCCACCGGAACGCCTTCTCTGTTGGTCTACTGTAAAACCAGTGGAACTCTTTATCTGTTGGTCTACTGTATTAACACAGGAACACTATCTCTGTTGGTTTACAGTATTACCAGCGGAACCCTTTCTCTGTTGGTCTACTGTATTAACACAGGAACGCTTTCTCTGTTGGTCTCATGTAGTAATGCCGGAAGCCTTATTCTGTTGGTCTATTACCACCAGAACCCCTTCTCTGTTGCTCTACTGGATTAACACCAGGAGCCTTTCTTTGTTGGTCTATTACCACCAGAACCCCTTTCCTGTTGCTCTACTGGATTAACACCAGGAGCCTTTCTTTGTTGGTCTATTACCACCGGAACCCTTTCTCTGTTGGTCCACTGTACTATCAGCGGAACCCATTCTCTGTTTGTCTGCTGTAATACCACCGGAACCCTTTCTCTGTTGGTCTATTTCCACCGGAACGCCTTCTCTGTTGGTCTACTGTATTGCCACCGGAACCGTATCAGTGTTGGGCTACTGTATTAGCGGCAGAACCTTTTCTCTGTTGGTCTACTGTATAACCAGGGGAACCCTTTCTCTGTATGTCTACTGCATCACCACCAGAACCCTTTCTATGTTGGGCTACTGTATTACCACCGTAACCCTTTCTCTGTTGGTATATTCCCACTGGAACTCTTTCTCTATTGGTCTAGTGTATTACCAGCGGAACCATTTATCTGTTGGTCTACTATCTTGCCACCGGAACAGTTTCTGTGTTGGTCTAGTACCACCAGAACCATGTCTCTATTGGTCTACTGTATTACCACAGGAACACTATCTCTGTTGGTTTACAGTATTACCAGCGGAACCCTTTCTCTGTTGGTCTACTGTATTAACACAGGAACGCTTTCTCTGTTGGTCTCATGTAGTAATGCCGGAAGCCTTATTCTGTTGGTCTATTACCACCAGAACCCCTTCTCTGTTGCTCTACTGGATTAACACCAGGAGCCTTTCTTTGTTGGTCTATTACCACCAGAACCCCTTCTCTGTTGCTCTACTGGATTAACACCAGGATCCTTTCTTTGTTGGTCTATTACCACCGGAACTCTTTCTCTGTTGGTCCACTGTACTATCAGCGGAACCCATTCTCTGTTTGTCTGCTGTAATACCACCGGAACCCTTTCTCTGTTGGTCTATTTCCACCGGAACACCTTCTCTGTTGGTCTACTGTATTACCAGTGGAACTCTTTATCTGTTGGTCTACTGTATTGCCACTGGAACCGTATCAGTGTTGGGCTACTGTATTAGCAGTGGAACCTTTTCTCTGTTGGTCTACTGTATAACCAGGGGAACACTTTCTCTGTATGTCTACTGCATCACCACCAGAACCCTTTCTATGTTTGTCTATTACCACCTGAACCCTTTCTCTGTTGGTCTATTGTAAAACCAGAGTAACCATGTCTCTATTGGGCTACTATATTACCAGCGGAACCATTTATCTGTTGGTCTACTATCTTGCCACCGGAACAGTTTCTGTGTTGGTCTAGTACCACCAGAACCATGTCTCTATTGGTCTATTGTATTACCACAGGAACACTATCTCTGTTGGTTTACAGTATTACCAGCGGAACCCTTTCTCTGTTGGTCTACTGTATTAACACAGGAACGCTTTCTCTGTTGGTCTCATGTAGTAACACCGGAAGCCTTATTCTGTTGGTCTATTACCACCAGAACCCCTTCTCTGTTGCTCTACTGGATTAACACCGGGAGCCTTTCTCTGTTGGTCTATTACCACCAGAACCCCTTCTCTGTTGCTCTACTGGATTAACACCGGGAGCCTTTCTTTGTTGGTCTATTACCACCGGAACCCTTTCTCTGTTGGTCTATTAACACAGGAACGCTTTCTCTGTTGGTCTCATGTAGTAACACCGGAAGCCTTATGCTGTTGGTCTATTACCACCAGAACCCCTTCTCTGTTGCTCTACTGGATTAACACCGGGACCCTTTCTTTGTTGGTCTATTACCACCGGAACCCTTTCTCTGTTGGTCCACTGTACTATCAGCGGAACCCATTCTCTGTTTGTCTGCTGCAATACCACCGGAACCCTTTCTCTGTTGGTCTATTTCCACCGGAACGCCTTCTCTGTTGGTCTACTGTAAAACCAGTGGAACTCTTTATCTGTTGGTCTACTGTATTAACACAGGAACACTATCTCTGTTGGTTTACAGTATTACCAGCGGAACCCTTTCTCTGTTGGTCTACTGTATTAACACAGGAACGCTTTCTCTGTTGGTCTCATGTAGTAATGCCGGAAGCCTTATTCTGTTGGTCTATTACCACCAGAACCCCTTCTCTGTTGCTCTACTGGATTAACACCAGGAGCCTTTCTTTGTTGGTCTATTACCACCAGAACCCCTTTCCTGTTGCTCTACTGGATTAACACCAGGAGCCTTTCTTTGTTGGTCTATTACCACCGGAACCCTTTCTCTGTTGGTCCACTGTACTATCAGCGGAACCCATTCTCTGTTTGTCTGCTGTAATACCACCGGAACCCTTTCTCTGTTGGTCTATTTCCACCGGAACGCCTTCTCTGTTGGTCTACTGTATTGCCACCGGAACCATATCAGTGTTGGGCTACTGTATTAGCGGCATAACCTTTTCTCTGTTGGTCTACTGTATAACCAGGTGAACCCTTTCTCTGTATGTCTACTGCATCACCACCAGAACCCTTTCTATGTTGGGCTACTGTATTACCACCGTAACCCTTTCTCTGTTGGTATATTCCCACTGGAACTCTTTCTCTATTGGTCTAGTGTATTACCAGCGGAACCATTTATCTGTTGGTCTACTATCTTGCCACCGGAACAGTTTCTGTGTTGGTCTAGTACCACCAGAACCATGTCTCTATTGGTCTACTGTATTACCACAGGAACACTTTCTCTGTTGGTCTATTAGCACCAGAACCCTTTTCTGTTGGTTTACTGTATTACCACAGGAACACTATCTCTGTTGGTTTACAGTATTACCAGCGGAACCCTTTCTCTGTTGGTCTACTGTATTAACACAGGAACGCTTTCTCTGTTGGTCTCATGTAGTAATGCCGGAAGCCTTATTCTGTTGGTCTATTACCACCAGAACCCCTTCTCTGTTGCTCTACTGGATTAACACCAGGAGCCTTTCTTTGTTGGTCTATTACCACCAGAACCCCTTCTCTGTTGCTCTACTGGAATAACACCAGGATCCTTTCTTTGTTGGTCTATTACCACCGGAACCCTTTCTCTGTTGGTCCACTGTACTATCAGCGGAACCCATTCTCTGTTTGTCTGCTGTAATACCACCGGAACCCTTTCTCTGTTGGTCTATTTCCACCGGAACACCTTCTCTGTTGGTCTACTGTATTACCAGTGGAACTCTTTATCTGTTGGTCTACTGTATTGCCACTGGAACCGTATCAGTGTTGGGCTACTGTATTAGCAGTGGAACCTTTCTCTGTTGGTCTACTGTATAACCAGGGGAACACTTTCTCTGTATGTCTACTGCATGACCACCAGAACCCTTTCTATGTTTGTCTATTACCACCTGAACCCTTTCTCTGTTGGTCTATTGTAAACCAGAGTAACCATGTCTCTATTGGGCTACTGTATTACCAGCGAACCATTTATCTGTTGGTCTACTATCTTGCTCTGTTGGTCTAGTACCACCAGAACCATGTCTCTATTGGTCTATTGTATTACCACAGGAACACTATCTCTGTTGGTTTACAGTATTACCAGCGGAACCCTTTCTCTGTTGGTCTACTGTATTAACACAGGAACGCTTTCTCACCGAAGCCTTATTCTGTTGGTCTATTACCACCAGAACCCTTCTCTGTTGCTCTACTGGATTAACACCGGGAGCCTTTTCTGTTGGTCTATTACCACCAGAACCCCTTCTCTGTTGCTCTACTGGATTAACACCTTCTTTGGAGCCTTTCTTTTGTTGGTCTTTCTCTGTTGGTCTATTAACACAGGAACGCTTTCTCTGTTGGTCTCAACCACCAGAACCCCTTCTCTGTTGCTCTATTACCACCGGAACCCTTTCTCTGTTGGTCCACTGTACTATCAGCGGAACCCATTCTCTGTTTGTCTGCACCGAGCCTGTAATACCACCGGAACCCTTTCTCTGTTGGTCTATTTCCACTCGTTTGTCTGCTGTAATACCACCGCCTTCTCTGTTGGTCTACTGTAAAACCAGTGGAACTCTTTATCTGTTGGTCTACTGTATTAACACAGGAACACTATCTCTGTTGGTCTACTGTATTGCCACCGGAACCGTATCAGTGTTGGGCTAATGTATTAGCAGCGGAACCTTTTCTCTGTTGGTCTACTGTATAACCAGGGGAACCCTTTCTCTGAATGTCTACTGCATCACCACCAGAACCCTTTCTATGTTGGTCTATTACCACCTGAACCCTTTCTCTGTTGGTCTACTGTAAAACCAGTGGAACCATGTCTCTATTGGTCTACTGTATTACCACTGGAACACTTTCTCTGCTGGTCTATTACCACCAGAACCCTTTTCTGTTGGTTTACTGTATTACCACAGGAACACTATCTCTGCTGGTTTACTGTATTAACACAGGAACGCTTTCTCTGTTGGTCTCATGTAGTAACACTGGAAGCCTTATTCTGTTGGTCTATTACCACCAGAACCCCTTCTCTGTTGCTCTACTGGATTAACACCGGGAGCCTTTCTTTGTTGGTCTATTACCACCAGAACCTCTTCTCTGTTGCTCTACTGGATTAACACCGGGAGCCTTTCTCTGTTGGTCTATTTCCACCGGAACCCTTTCTCTGTTGGTCTATTACCACCGGAACTCTTTCTCTGTTGGACCACTGTACTATCAGCGGAACCCATTCTCTGTTTGTCTGCTGTAATACCACCGGAACCCTTTCTCTGTTGGTCTATTTCCACCGGAACGCCTTCTCTGTTGATCTACTGTATTAGCAGCGGAACCTTTTCTCTGTTGGTCTACTGTATAACCAGGGGAACCCTTTCTCTGTATGTCTACTGCATCACCACCAGAACCCTTTCTATGTTGGTCTATTACCACCTGAACCCTTTCTCTGTTGGTCTACTGTAAAACCAGTGGAACCATGTCTCTATTGGTCTACTGTATTACCACAGGAACACTTTCTCTGCTGGTCTATTACCACCAGAACCCTTTTCTGTTGGTTTACTGTATTACCACAGGAACAATATCTCTGTTGGTTTACAGTATTAACAGTGGAACCCTTTCTCTGTTGGTCTACTGTATTAACACAGGAACGCTTTCTCTGTTGGTCTGATGTAGTAACACCGGAAGCCTTATTCTGTTGGTCTATTACCACCAGAACCCCTTCTCTGTTGCTCTATTGGATTAACACCAGTAGCCTTTCTTTGTTGGTCTATTACCACCGGAACCCTTTCGCTGTTGGTCCACTGTACTATCAGCGGAACCCATTCTCTGTTTGTCTGCTGTAATACCACCGGAACCCTTTCTCTGTCGGTCTATTTCCACCGGAACGCCTTCTCTGTTGGTCTACTGTATTGCCACCGGAACCGTATCAGTGTTGGGCTACTGTATTAGCGGCAGAACCTTTTCTCTGTTGGTCTACTGTATAACCAGGGGAACCCTTTCTCTGTATGTCTACTGCATCACCACCAGAACCCTTTCTATGTTGGGCTACTGTATTACCACCGTAACCCTTTCTCTGTTGGTATATTACCACTGGAACTCTTTCTCTATTGGTCTACTGTATTACCAGCGGAACCATTTATCTGTTGGTCTACTATCTTGCCACCGGAACAGTTTCTGTGTTGGTCTAGTACCACCAGAACCATGTCTCTATTGGTCTACTGTATTACCACAGGAACACTTTCTCTGTTGGTCTATTAGCACCAGAACCCTTTCTCTGTTGGTATATTACCACTGGAACTCTTTCTCTATTGGTTTACAGTATTACCAGCGGAACCCTTTCTCTGTTGGTCTACTGTATTAACACAGGAACGCTTTCTCTGTTGGTCTCATGTAGTAATGCCGGAAGCCTTATTCTGTTGGTCTAGTACCACCAGAACCATGTCTCTATTGGTCTACTGTATTACCACAGGAACACTTTCTCTGTTGGTCTATTAGCACCAGAACCCTTTTCTGTTGGTTTACTGTATTACCACAGGAACACTATCTCTGCTGGTTTACAGTATTACCAGCGGAACCCTTTCTCTGTTTGTCTGCTGTAATACCACCGGAACGCTTTCTCTGTTGGTCCACTGTACTATCAGCGGAACCCATTCTCTGTTTGTCTGCTGTAATACCACCGGAACCCTTTCTCTTTTGGTCTATTTCCACCGGAACGCCTTCTCTGTTGGTCTACTATATTACCACAGGAACACTATCTCTGTTGGTTTACATTATTACCAGCGGAAACCTTTCTCTGTTGGTCTATTAACACAGGAACGCTTTCTCTGTTGGTCTCATGTATTAACACCGGAAGCCTTATTCTGTTGGTCTATTACCACCAGAACCCCTTCTCTGTTGCTCTACTGGATTAACACCAGGAGCCTTTCTTTGTTGGTCTATTACCACCGGAACCCTTTCTCTGTTGGTCCACTGTACTATCAGCGGAACCCATTCTCTGTTTGTCTGCTGTAATACCACCGGAACGCCTTCTCTGTTGGTCTACTGTATTGCCACCGGAACCGTATCAGTGTTGGGCTACTGTATTAGCAGCGGAACCTTTTCTCTGTTGGTCTACTGTATAACCAGGGGAACCCTTTCTCCGTATGTCTACTGCATCACCACCAGAACCCTTTCTATGTTGGGCTACTGTATTACCACCGTAACCCTTTCTCTGTTGGTATATTACCACTGGAACTCTTTCTCTATTGGTCTACTGTATTACCAGCGGAACCATTTATCTGTTGGTCTAATATCTTGCCACCGGAACAGTTTCTGTGTTGGTCTAGTACCACCAGAACCATGTCTCTATTGGTCTACTGTATTACCACAGGAACACTTTCTCTGTTGGTCTATTAGCACCAGAACCCTTTTCTGTTGGTTTACTGTATTACCACAGGAACACTATCTCTGTTGGTTTACTGTATTACCAGCGGAACCCGTTCTCTGTTGGTCTATTTCCACCGGAACCCCTTCTCTGTTGCTCTACTGGATTAACACCAAGAGCCTTTCTCTGTTGGTGTATTAACACAGGAACGCTTTCTCTGTTGGTCTCATGTAGTAACACCGGTAGCCTTATTCTGTTGGTCTATTACCACCGGAACCCCTTCTCTGTTGCTCTACTGGATTAACACCAGGAGCCTTTCTTTGTTGGTCTATTACCACCGGAACCCTTTCTCTGTTGGTCCACTGTACTATCAGCGGAACCCATTCTCTGTTTGTCTGCTGTAATACCACCGGAACCCTTTCTCTGTTGGTCTATTTCCACCGGAACGCCTTCTCTGTTGGTCTACTGTATTGCCACCGGAACCGTATCAGTGTTGGGCTACTGTATTAGCGGCAGAACCTTTTCTCTGTTGGTCTACTGTATAACCAGGGGAACCCTTTCTCTGTATGTCTACTGCATCACCACCAGAACCCTTTCTATGTTGGGCTACTGTATTACCACCGTAACCCTTTCTCTGTTGGTATATTCCCACTGGAACTCTTTCTCTATTGGTCTAGTGTATTACCAGCGGAACCATTTATCTGTTGGTCTACTATCTTGCCACCGGAACAGTTTCTGTGTTGGTCTAGTACCACCAGAACCATGTCTCTATTGGTCTACTGTATTACCACAGGAACACTTTCTCTGTTGGTCTATTAGCACCAGAACCCTTTTCTGTTGGTTTACTGTATTACCACAGGAACACTATCTCTGTTGGTTTACAGTATTACCAGCGGAACCTTTTCTCTGTTGGTCTACTGGATTAACACCGGGAGCCTTTCTTTGTTGGTCTATTACCACCGGAACCCTTTCTCTGTTGGTCTATTTCCCCCGGGACCCTTTCTCTGTTGGTCTATTAACACAGGAACGCTTTCTCTGTTGGTCTCATGTAGTAACACCGGAAGCCTTATGCTGTTGGTCTATTACCACCAGAACCCCTTCTCTGTTGCTCTACTGGATTAACACCGGGAGCCTTTCTTTGTTGGTCTATTACCACCGGAACCCTTTCTCTGTTGGTCCACTGTACTATCAGCGGAACCCATTCTCTGTTTGTCTGCTGTAATACCACCGGAACCCTTTCTCTGTTGGTCTATTTCCACCGGAACGCCTTCTCTGTTGGTCTACTGTAAAACCAGTGGAACTCTTTATCTGTTGGTCTACTGTATTAACACAGGAACACTATCTCTGTTGGTTTACAGTATTACCAGCGGAACCCTTTCTCTGTTGGTCTACTGTATTAACACAGGAACGCTTTCTCTGTTGGTCTCATGTAGTAATGCCGGAAGCCTTATTCTGTTGGTCTATTACCACCAGAACCCCTTCTCTGTTGCTCTACTGGATTAACACCAGGAGCCTTTCTTTGTTGGTCTATTACCACCAGAACCCCTTCCCTGTTGCTCTACTGGATTAACACCAGGAGCCTTTCTTTGTTGGTCTATTACCACCGGAACCCTTTCTCTGTTTGTCCACTGTACTATCAGTGGAACCCATTCTCTGTTTGTCTGCTGTAATACCACCGGAACCCTTTCTCTGTTGGTCTATTTCCACCGGAACGCCTTCTCTGTTGGTCTACTGTATTGCCACCGGAACCGTATTTATTTAATTTTTTTATTTCACCTTTATTTAACCAGGTAGGCTAGTTGAGAACAAGTTCTCATTTGCAACTGCGACCTGGCCAAGATAAAGCATAGCAGTGTGAACAGACAACACAGAGTTACACATGGAGTAAGCAATTAACAAGTCAATAACACAGTAGAAAAAAAATGGGCAGTCTATATACAATGTGTGCAAAAGGCATGAGGAGGTAGGCGAATAATACAATTTTGCAGATTAACACTGGGGTGATAAATGATCAGATGGTCATGTACAGGTAGAGATATTGGTGTGCAAAAGAGCAGAAAAGTAAATAAATAAATAAATAAAATAAAAAAACAGTATAAAAACAGTATGGGGATGAGGTAGGTGAAAATGGGTGGGCTATTTACCAATAGACTATGTACAGCTGCAGCGATCGGTTAGCTGCTCGGATAGCTGATGTTTGAAGTTGGTGAGGGAGATAAAAGTCTCCAACTTCAGCGATTTTTGCAGTTCATTCCAGTCACAGGCAGCAGAGTACTGGAACGAAAGGCGGCCAAATGAGGTGTTGGCTTTAGGGATGATCAGTGAGATACACCTGCTGGAGCGTGTGCTACGGATGGGTGTTGCCATCGTGACCAGTGAACTGAGATAAGGCGGAGCTTTACCTAGCATGGACTTGTAGATGACCTGGAGCCAGTGGGTCTGGCGACGAATATGTAGCGAGGCCAGCCGACTAGAGCATACAAGTCGCAGTGGTGGGTGGTATAAGGTGCTTTGGTGACAAAACGGATGGCACTATGATAGACTGCATCCAGTTTGCTGAGTAGAGTGTTGGAAGCCATTTTGTAGATGACATCGCCGAAATCGAGGATCGGTAGGATAGTCAGTTTTACTAGGGTAAGCTTGGCGGCGTGAGTGAAGGAGGCTTTGTTGCGGAATAGAAAGCCGACTCTTGATTTGATTTTTGATTGGAGATGTTTGATGTGAGTCTGGAAGGAGAGTTTGCAGTCTAGCCAGACACCTAGGTACTTATAGATGTCCACATATTCAAGGTCAGAACCATCCAGGGTGGTGATGCTAGTCGGGCATGCGGGTGCAGGCAGCGATCGGTTGAAAAGCATGCATTTGGTTTTACTCGCGTTTAGGAGCAGTTGGAGGCCACAGAAGGAGTGCTGTATGGCATTGAAGCTCGTTTGGAGGTTAGATAGTACAGTGTCCAATGACGGGCCGAAAGTATATAGAATGGTGTCGTCTGCGTAGAGGTGGATCAGGGAATCGCCCGCAGCAAGAGCAACATCATTGATATATACAGAGAAAAGAGTCGGCCCGAAAATTGAACCCTGTGGCACCCCCATAGAGACTGCCAGAGGACCGGACAGCATGCCCTCCGATTTGACACACTGAACTCTGTCTGCAATGTAATTGGTGAACCAGGCAAGGCAGTCATCCGAGAAACCGAGGCTATTGAGTCTGCCGATAAGAATATGGTGATTGACAGAGTCGAAAGCCTTGGCGAGGTCGATGAAGACGGCTGCACAGTACTGTCTTTTATCGATAGCGGTTATGATATCGTTTAGTACCTTGAGCGTGGCTGAGGTGCACCCGTGACCGGCTCGGAAACCAGATTGCACAGCAGAGAAGGTACGGTGGGATTCGAGATGGTCAGTGACCTGTTTGTTGACTTGGCTTTCAAGACCTTAGATAGGCAGGGCAGGATGGATATAGGTCTATAGCAGTTTGGGTCCAGGGTGTCTCCCCTTTGAAGAGGGGGATGACTGCGGCAGCTTTCAATCCTTGGGGATCTCAGACGATATGAAAGAGAGGTTGAACAGGCTGGTAATAGGGGTTGCGACAATGGCGGCAGATAGTTTCAGAAATAGAGGGTCCAGATTGTCAAGCCCAGCTGATTTGTACGGGTCTAGGTTTTGCAGCTCTTTCAGAACATCTGCTATCTGGATTTGGGTAAAGGAGAACCTGGAGAGGCTTGGGCGAGGAGCTGCGGGGGGCGGAGCTGTTGGCCGAGGTTGGAGTAGCCAGGCGGAAGGCATGGCCAGCCGTTGAGAAGTGCTTATTGAAGCTTTCGATAATCGTGGATTTATCGGTGGAGACCGTGTTACCTAGCCTCAGTGCAGTGGGCAGCTGGGAGGAGGTACTCTTGTTCTCCATGGACTTCACAGTGTCCCAGAACTTTTGGAGTTGGAGCTACAGGATGCAAACTTCTGCCTGAAGAAGCTGGCCTTAGCTTTCCTGACTGACTGCGTGTATTGGTTCCTGACTTCCTGAACAGTTGCATATCACGGGGCTATTCGATGCTATTGCAGTCCGCCACAGGATGTTTTTGTGCTGGTCGAGGGCAGTCAGGTCTGGAGTGAACCAAGGGCTGTATCTGTTCTTGGTTCTGCATTTTTTGAACGGAGCATGCTTATCTAAAATGGTGAGGAAGTTACTTTTAAAGAATGACCAGGCATCCTCAACTGACGGGATGAGGTCAATGTCCTTCCAGGATACCCGGGCCAGGTCGATTAGAAAGGCCTGCTCACAGAAGTGTTTTAGGGAGCGTTTGACAGTGATGAGGGGTGGTCGTTTGACTGCGGCTCCGTGGCGGATACAGGCAATGAGGCAGTGATCGCTGAGATCCTGGTTGAAGACAGCGGAGGTGTATTTGGAGGGCCAGTTGGTCAGGATGACGTCTATGAGGGTGCCCTTGTTTACAGAGTTAGGGTTGTACCTGGTGGGTTCCTTGATGATTTGAGTGAGATTGAGGGCATCTAGCTTACATTGTAGGACTGCCGGGGTGTTAAGCATATCCCAGTTTAGGTCACCTAACAGAACAAACTCTGAAGCTAGATGGGGGCGATCAATTCACAAATGGTGTCCAGGGCACAGCTGGGAGCTGAGGGTGGCCGGTAGCAGGCGGCAACAGTGAGAGACTTATTTCTGGAGAGGGTAATTTTCAAAATTAGTAGTTCGAACTGTTTGGGTATGGACCTGGAAAGTATGACGTTACTTTGCAGGCTATCTCTGCAGTAGACTGCAACTCCGCCCCCTTTGGTAGTTCTATCTTGACGGAAGATGTTATAGTTGGGTATGGAAATCTCTGAATTTTTGGTGGCCTTCCTGAGCCAGGATTCAGACACGGCAAGGACATCAGGGTTAGCAGAGTGTGCTAAAGCAGTGAGTAAAACAAACTTAGGGAGGAGGCTTCTGATGTTGACATGCATAAAACCAAGGCTTTTTCGATCACAGAAGTCAACAAATGAGGGTACCTGGGGACATGCAGGGCCTGGGTTTACCTCCACATCACCCGCGGAACAGAGAAAGAGTAGTATGAGGGTGCGGCTAAAGGCTATCAAAACTGGTCGCCTAGAGCGTTGGGGGCAGAGGATAAGAGGAGCAGGTTTCTGGGCATGGTAGAATATATTCAGGGCATAATGCACAGACAGGGGTATGGTGGGGTGCGGGTACAGCGGAGGTAAGCCCAGGCACTGGGTGATGATGAGACAGGTTGTATCTCTGGACATGCTGGTTGTAATGGGTGAGGTCACTGCATGTGTGGGAGGTGGGACAAAGGAGGTAACAGGGGTATGCAGAGTGGGTCTAGGGGCTCCATTGTGAACTAAAACAATTATAACTAACCTGAACAACAGTATACAAGGCATATTGACATCTGAGAGAGACATACAGCGAGGCATACAGTAATCACAGGTGTTGAATTTGGAAAGCTAGCTAAAAACAGTAGGCGAGGCTAATCCGCTAGCACAACAAACAGCAGGTAAAATGGCGTTGACTAGGCAACGGGGCCGACAGGTAAGACAAACAAGCAGAAAGGAGTACCGTGATTAATGGACAGTCCAGCGTGCGTCAGCTATGTAGCCAAGAGATCAGTGTCCAGGGGGCAGCGGTGGTGGATGGGCAGGGGGGCTGGGCTGGCGAGTGTTATCCAGGTTTTTTTTTTTTTTTTTTTAAACTAACAATGACTAACTAGCTTGTAGCTAGTTAGCTGGTTAGCGTCTGGAGGTTCTTGAGTGTGTCATAAAAATAAAAATAAGAGTAAAAGTAATAGCGATTCCGTATCACATTGGGTGAGGCAGGTTTCCGGAAGGTATAAACAAATTAAAAATCAAAAAGAGATAGAAAGTAAATGGGGTCAGAGAGTGATTGGGACGCGGTGGTACAGACGGTTAGCAGGCCTGTGCTAACAAGCTAACAGTTCGTAGGCCCGAGCTAGACAAGGTAGCAGTTAGCGGACCGGAGCTTGACAAGCTAGCCGTTAGCAGGCCGAATTAGCAAGCAGGGAGATAGCGAGGGCTAGAGAGTTAACCTTTGGGGGACGCGATGGGGTGAGTCTGTTTATTCCTCTTCATGCGGTGAGCTGGAGATACAGCGATTCAGAAAGCTCGCGGGCCTTGGCCAGCAGACGGATCTTTGGCGATGTCGCAGCGGAAAAGCCTGTTGAAACCCCCTCGGACGATTATGTCGGCGGACCAGTCGTGATGGATCGGCGGGGCTACGTGTCGGCAGTAGAGGGTCAGTAGAGGGTCCAGGCCAATTGGCAAATTAGGTATTTTTGGACCTCTTCGGTAGTCGGGAGATGGGCTTAGCTCGAGGCTAGCTCCAGGCTAACTGGTGCTTGCTCTGGGACAGAGACGTTAGCCAGGAGTAGCCACTCGGATTGCAGCTAGCTATTTACGATGATCCGGTATAAAGCTTCAGAGCTTGCGGTAGGAATCCGGAGATGTGGTAGAGAAAAAGCAGTCTGATATGCTTTGGGTAGATGTCGCGCTGGTGTCCTAGTTAGCGTTGAAGACCGCTAGCTAGTAGCTAGTTAGCGGCTAGCTTCTGATGAGGGTTCCGTTTCTAAAGCATAGAAAAAGCAGATCCGTACCACATTGGGTGATGCGGGTTGCAGGAGAGTATATTCAGCCTGTGGTTGGGAAGTGAGATTAAAATATGTACGAAATATATACGGAAAAAAAAGAGGAAAAAAACTATATTTACACTATACAGGACGGGACAAGACAAAACACACGTCCGACTGCTACGCCATCTTGGAGGTTATCAGTGTTGGGCTACTGTGTTAGTGTTGGGCTACTGTATTAGCGGCAGAACCTTTTCTCTGTTGGTCTACTGTATAACCAGGGGAACCCTTTCTCTGTATGTCTACTGCATCACCACCAGAACCCTTTCTATGTTGGGCTACTGTATTACCACCGTAACCCTTTCTCTGTTGGTATATTACCACTGGAACTCTTTCTCTATTGGTCTACTGTATTACCAGCGGAAACATTTATCTGTTGGTCTACTATCTTGCCACCGGAACAGTTTCTGTGTTGGTCTAGTACCACCAGAACCATGTCTCTATTGGTCTACTGTATTACCACAGGAACACTTTCTCTGTTGGTCTATTAGCACCAGAACCCTTTTCTGTTGGTTTACTGTATTACCACAGGAACACTATCTCTGTTGGTTTACAGTATTACCAGCGGAACCCTTTCTCTGTTGGTCTGCTGTAATACCACCGGAACCCTTTCTCTGTTGGTCCACTGTACTATCAGCGGAACCCATTCTCTGTTTGTCTGCTGTAATACCACCGGAACCCTTTCTCTGTTGGTCTATTTCCACCGGAACGCCTTCTCTGTTGATCTACTGTATTACCAGTGGAACTCTTTATCTGTTGGTCTACTGTATTGCCACTGGAACCGTATCAGTGTTGGGCTACTGTATTAGCAGTGGAACCTTTTCTCTGTTGGTCTACTGTATAACCAGGGGAACACTTTCTCTGTATGTCTACTGCATCACCACCAGAACCCTTTCTATGTTTGTCTATTACCACCTGAACCCTTTCTCTGTTGGTCTATTGTAAAACCAGTGGAACCATGTCTCTATTGGGCTACTGTATTACCAGCGGAACCATTTATCTGTTGGTCTACTATCTTGCCACCGGAACAGTTTCTGTGTTGGTCTAGTACCACCAGAACCATGTCTCTATTGGTCTATTGTATTACCACAGGAACACTATCTCTGTTGGTTTACAGTATTACCAGCGGAACCCTTTCTCTGTTGGTCTACTGTATTAACACAGGAACGCTTTCTCTGTAGGTCTCATGTAGTAACACCGGAAGCCTTATTCTGTTGGTCTATTACCACCAGAACCCCTTCTCTGTTGCTCTACTGAATTAACACCGGGAGCCTTTCTCTGTTGGTCTATTACCACCAGAACCCCTTCTCTGTTGCTCTACTGAATTAACACCG
Organism: Oncorhynchus nerka; assembly: GCF_034236695.1. Classification (NCBI taxonomy): domain Eukaryota; kingdom Metazoa; phylum Chordata; class Actinopteri; order Salmoniformes; family Salmonidae; genus Oncorhynchus; species Oncorhynchus nerka. The sequence continues at coordinate 68,531,551 of NC_088401.1, forward strand.
GGAGCCTTTCTTTGTTGGTCTATACCACCGGAACCCTTTCTCTGTTGGTCTATTTCCACCGGAACCCTTTCTCTGTTGGTCTATTAACACAGGAACGCTTTCTCTGTTGGTCTCATGTAGTAACACCGGAAGCCTTATGCTGTTGGTCTATTACCACCAGAACCCCTTCTCTGTTGCTCTACTGGATTAACACCGGGAGCCTTTCTTTGTTGGTCTATTACCACCGGAACCCTTTCTCTGTTGGTCCACTGTACTATCAGCGGAACCCATTCTCTGTTTGTCTGCTGTAATACCACCGGAACCCTTTCTCTGTTGGTCTATTTCCACCGGAACGCCTTCTCTGTTGGTCTACTGTATTACCAGTGGAACTCTTTATCTGTTGGTCTACTGTATTGCCACCGGAACCGTATCAGTGTTGGGCTAATGTATTAGCAGCGGAACCTTTTCTCTGTTGGTCTACTGTATAACCAGGGGAACCCTTTCTCTGTATGTCTACTGCATCACCACCAGAACCCTTTCTATGTTGGTCTATTACCACCTGAACCCTTTCTCTGTTGGTCTACTGTAAAACCAGTGGAACCATGTCTCTATTTGTCTACTGTATTACCACTGGAACACTTTCTCTGCTGGTCTATTACCACCAGAACCCTTTTCTGTTGGTTTACTGTATTACCACAGGAACACTATCTCTGCTGGTTTACTGTATTAACACAGTAACGCTTTCTCTGTTGGTCTCATGTAGTAACACTGGAAGCCTTATTCTGTTGGTCTATTACCACCAGAACCCCTTCTCTGTTGCTCTACTGGATTAACACCGGGAGCCTTTCTTTGTTGGTCTATTACCACCAGAACCCCTTCTCTGTTGCTCTACTGGATTAACACCGGGAGCATTTCTTTGTTGGTCTATTACCACCGGAACCCTTGCTCTGTTGGTCGATTACCACTGGAACTCTTTCTCTATTGGTCTACTGTATTACCAGCGGAACCATTTATCTGTTGGTCTACTATCTTGCCACCGGAACCGTTTCTGTGTTGGTCTAGTACCACTAGAACCATGTCTCTATTGGTCTACTGTCTTACCACAGGAACACTTTCTCTGTTGGTCTATTACCACCAGAACCCCTTCTCACTTGCTCTACTGGATTAACACCAGGAGCCTTTCTTTGTTGGTCTATTACCACCGGAATCCTTTCTCTGTTGGTCCACTGAACTATCAGCGGAACCCATTCTCTGTTTGTCTGCTGTAATACCACCGGAACCCTTTCTCTGTTGGTCTGTTTCCACCGGAACACCTTCTCAAATCAAATCAAATCAAATTTATTTATATAGCCCTTTGTACATCAGCTGATATCTCAAAGTGCTGTACAGAAACCCAGCCTAAAACCCCAAACAGCAAGCAATGCAGGTGTAGAAACACGGTGGCTAGGAAAAACTCCCTAGAAAGGCCAAAACCTAGGAAGAAACCTAGAGAGGAACCAGGCTATGTGGGGTGGCCAGTCCTCTTCTGGCTGTGCCGGGTGGAGATTATAACAGAACATGGCCAAGATGTCCTTCCCTCTCGCCTTTCGGGCATGTTTTCGACGGCGAGGGCAGGTGTTCGGCAGACATTAGCAAAAGACACTGGGTGCTAGTTAGCTAGCTTGGACTCTGGTACAGGGCAGGCGGGATAGGTAGCTAGCTAACTAACGATAGCTAAGACGTCAGTAGACAGTTTCCTTCACCCCCGCCTGTTGAGCACTGCTTTCCCGCAGTTCTTTTAACAACGGCGAGGACAGGCGGGAGCAAAGGACACAGTGTGCTAGTTAGTTAACTAGCTAGCCAGCTAGTTAGCTAGCTAGAAGGACTCCAGTACACAGCAGGTAGGAGGTGGGGGCAAAAACCGGTAGCTAGCTGGGACACCGGGAGACAGTGTCCTTCGCCCCCCTCCAAAACTCAGATAATACTTTTATTTCCCTTTTATTTTGACCTCCATTTTAATTGCATAGACAATCAGGGGACATCCAGAATATCAAAAGTGTCACACAAGCATGAAAATGGCGTGCTCGGGGTGGGGGGGGAATAAGCACACACCATGCGTGTGCGGGCCAGTGTGTGTGTGTCGGGACTGGGAGAGGGGTGTCAAAACAATGGTCAAAATATCTTCTCCAAGAGGCAAACCATGGACCTTCAGATTCCATGGTGGTGACGTTAACGCTTATGCTATGAACACTGTCACGAACGCAATATCTGGAGAAAGTCTGGTGATGACAGGAAGGTTTTCTTGTTGTTCAATTCCTCAGTACTGACTGAACACTTTTTTTTTGCTTGCTATTTTTTGGGGGACTTAAACAGTTGATGTGTTGAAAACAGTCATATAGCTAACCAAGTTATTTTGATTGGACAAAGGTCACGCAAGCAAGCAATGATGTTGGTGTTGTTTAACCTGGCTGCCCCTGCACCCCCCTGGCTACCTTTCACTTGGAGGGCAACTTCAGGTTTTCAGGAATACATTGCATAGTATCTTCACACTGTGTTAATCAGTCAGCGCATATGTGGATTATAAAGACAAGAAAAAAATGCATTGACAGGAGGGAGTGGACTGAATCAATGCATAAGGTAAGAGCTGTAATGTTAGCTTGCTACATTGATAAGCAAGCCAGGTTGATTAGCGTATGGAGAAATGTTAGCTAACGCTAACGCTAGATGAGCAATGCCCATTGCATGTATAATACACTAGGAGCGTGGCAGTTTTCCAAAGTTTGGTGTTGACTATGAACTTTACTTAGCTAGCTTGCTAGCAACTAGCTGTACTTTGTGGAAGAATGTGGGAGATGTTGTAAATATTGAGTTGTGCTAGTGCATCGCAATCTGTCCATACAGGTAATGTTACAGTCTTGTTGGCTTGTAGCTAGCTAACTGGCAATAGCAGCCAAGGACGTTCGCCATCTTATCTGAGCTTATTTGATTGTGCTCTGATTACACGGAAGTGTCAAGGCAAACAGTTGACACAGATGACTTCAGCAATGGGGAAAAGCTTCCATAGCCAAATATAGCTAGCTTTCTATGCTTGTAGCTTGCCTCTCATTTGACTGGTTTTAGCTAGCTACTAGCTCTGTTGCTGCACAACCCAAGTTCATTTGTCTGGTTTTAGAAATCTGAGATTCCGCTGAATTTGTTTTAGCCTTGTCAGAAATGCTACAAAAAAAGGTAGTATATATTTGGTTCTTAACGAACAGAAATGAGCACGTGAGAGTGATAAACTATACATTTAATCAAAACTGTTGCCCCTACAAACTTATTCAGTCCGAAAGGAGGTAAGTCTAATGGTCACTTTATGGACGCTGCAGTCTCGTTCTTATCCGACGCCTAGATATTTCCTAATGCTAACAAACCTGTTAAAAATCTGGTATGTGTCTCTCTGTAATGGCTGAGAGGCAGGGAGTGTGTTGTGTACCTCCAATCAAATTTTCATCGACCCTGGTGTCATATTGGCTTAGATATGGTAGGGTGATTTGGATCTAATATTGAGCTTCCACCAATGCATATACTATTGTGGGGCCAACTCCCCCATAACAATCTATCTCTGCTTTGGGGAGCCTGCCCCAAGTAATTTTACAGCTCTCTATCTGTCTCAATACAATGAAAAGACAGCTGGCAAAATTAGGCTTCTATCTTCTTCAAGTGTTCTTCTGAATCTGCTGTTTCTTTACACTCTTAGAAAAAAGGGTTCCAATATGGTTATTCGGCTGTCCCCATAGGAGAACACATTTTGGTTCCAGGTAGAACCCTTTTGGGTTCCATGTAGAGCCCTCTGTGGAAATGGTTCTACATAAAACACAAAATGATTGTACCTGGAACCAAAAGGGTTCTACCTGGAACCAAAAAGAGTTATTCAAAGGGTTCTCCTATGAGGACAGCTAAAGTACCATTTTAGGTTCTAGATAACACCTTTTTTTCTAAGAGTGTAGAGGATTAAGGAGGGATAACCGTATTTGATACAACCCTGGCCGGTGGTGCACTCATCAAATGAAACATGATGAGATAATGCATTATTTATACCCGACTTCCTCATTCCCTCTCTATTCCACACTGCTTTGAATTATATTAATGAGGGATTTTCAAATACAATCATTAACCTACTCTTCATACTCTTTTAATTTGTATTTCTCTGTCTACAGACAGAAACTAAAACAAGAAGCTCCCACGCTGAGGTCTGTCCAACGCTGGTCCGACCAAGCTGATTCCACACTCCAAGACTGCTTCCATCACGTGGACTGGGATATGTTTCGTATTGCGTCAGATAACAACACGCTGATTCGGTGTGCGAGTTCATTAGAACGTGCGTTGAAGATGTCGTTCCCATAGCAACGATTAAAACATTCCCTAACCAGAAACCGTGGATTGATGGCAGCATTCGCGTGAAACTGAAAGCGCGAACCACTGCTTTTAATCAGGGCAAGGTGACTGGTAACATGACCGAATACAAACAGTGCAGCTATTCCCTCCGCAAAGCTATCAAACAAGCTAAGCGTCAGTATAGAGACAAAGTAGAATCTCAATTCAATGGCTCAGACACAAGAGGTATGTGGCAGGGTCTACAGTCAATCACGGACTACAAGAAGAAAACCAGCCCAGTCACGGACCAGGATGTCTTGCTCCCAGGCAGACTAAATAACTTTTTTGCCCGCTTTGAGGACAATACATTGCCACTGACACGGCCTGCAACGAAAACATGCGGACTCTCCTTCACTGCAGCCGAGGTGAGTAAAACATTTAAACGTGTTAACCCTCGCAAGGCTGCAGGCCCAGACGGCATCCCCAGCCGCGCCCTCAGAGCATGCGCAGACCAGCTGGCCGGTGTGTTTACGGACATATTCAATCAATCCCTATACCAGTCTGCTGTTCCCACATGCTTCAAGAGGGCCACCATTGTTCCTGTTCCCAAGAAAGCTAAGGTAACTGAGCTAAACGACTACCGCCCCGTAGCACTCACTTCCGTCATCATGAAGTGCTTTGAGAGACTAGTCAAGGACCATATCACCTCCACCCTACCTGACACCCTAGACCCACTCCAATTTGCTTACCGCCCAAATAGGTCCACAGACGATGCAATCTCAACCACACTGCACACTGCCCTAACCCATCTGGACAAGAGGAATACCTATGTGAGAATGCTGTTCATCGACTACAGCTCGGCATTCAACACCATAGTACCCTCCAAGCTCGTCATCAAGCTCGAGACCCTGGGTCTCGACCCCGCCCTGTGCAACTGGGTACTGGACTTCCTGACGGGCTGCCCCCAGGTGGTGAGGGTAGGCAACAACATCTCCACCCCTGATCCTCAACACGGGGGCTCCACAAGGGTGCGTTCTGAGCCCTCTCCTGTACTCCCTGTTCACCCACGACTGTGTGGCCACGCACGCCTCCAACTCAATCATCAAGTTTGCGGACGACACAACAGTGGTAGGCTTGATTACCAACAACGACGAGGCGGCCTACAGGGAGGAGGTGAGGGCCCTCGGAGTGTGGTGTCAGGAAAATAACCTCACACTCAACGTCAACAAAACTAAGGAGATGATTGTGGACTTCAGGAAACAGCAGAGGGAACACCCCCCTATCCACATCGATGGAACAGTAGTGGAGAGGGTAGTAAGTTTTAAGTTCCTCGGCATACACATCACAGTCAAACTGAATTGGTCCACTCACACAGACAGCATCGTGAAGAAGGCGCAGCAGCGCCTCTTCAACCTCAGGAGGCTGAAGAAATTCGGCTTGTCACCAAAAGCACTCACAAACTTCTACCGATGCACAATCGAGAGCATCCTGGCGGGCTGTATCACCGCCTGGTACGGCAACTGCTCCGCCCACAACCGTAAGGCTCTCCAGAGGGTAGTGAGGTCTGCACAACACATCACCGGGGGCAAACTACCTGCCCTCCAGGACACCTACACCACCCGATGTTACAGGAAGGCCATAAAGATCATCAAGGACAACAACCACCCGAGCCACTGCCTGTTCACCCCGCTATCATCCAGAAGGCGAGGTCAGTACAGGTGCATCAAAGCTGGGACCGAGAGACTGAAAAACAGCTTCTATCTCAAGGCCATCAGACTGTTAAACAGCCACCACTAACATTGAGTGGCTGCTGCCAACACACTGACTCAACTCCAGCTACTTTAATAATGGGAATTGATGGGAAATGATGTAAAATATATCACTAGCCACTTTAAACAATGCTACCTAATATAATGTTTACATACCCTACATTATTAATCTCATATGTATACGTATATACTGTACTTTATATCATCTACTGCATCCTTATGTAATACATGTATCACTAGCCACTTTAACTATGCCACTTTGTTTACATACTCATCTCAAATGTATATACTGTACTCGATACCATCTACTGTATCTTGCCTATGCTGCTATGTACCATCACTCATTCATATATCTTATGTACATATTCTTTATCCCCTTTGGAATTGTTAGTTAGATTACTTGTTGGTTATTACTGCATTGTCAGAACTAGAAGCACAAGCATTTCGCTACACTCGCATTAACATCTGCTAACCATGTGTATGTGACAAATAAAATTTGATTTGATTTGAAGTAGTACTTTAAAGTAAGCAAAAAGGGTTCTTCAAAGGGTTCTCCTATGGGGACAGTCCAAGAACCATTTTAGGTTCTAGATGCCACAATTATTTTTAAGAGTGCAGGCTTTAGTTCCCTGAGCTCATGCCTATGCTGTAGTTCCCTGAGCTCATGCCTATGCTGTAGTTCCCTGAGCTCATGCCTAGGCTTTAGTTCCCTGAGCTCATGCCTTTAGTTCCCTGAGCTCATGCCTATGCTGTAGTTCCCTGAGCTCATGCCTAGGCTTTAGTTCCCTGAGCTCATGCCTTTAGCTCCCTGAGCTCATGCCTTTAGTTCCCCGAGCTCATGCCTAGGCTTTAGCTCAGCTGGCAAACACAAGAACCCTGTGCCTTGACCCAGATGATTCTCTGTGAAGTGGAGGTTAACGGGGGGTGAAGGGGAACCCAGATGGTTCTCTGTGAAGTGGAGGTTAACGGGGGGTGAAGGGGAACCCAGATGGTTCTCTGTGAAGTGGAGGTTAACAGGGGGTGAAGGGGAACCCAGATGGTTCTCTGTGAAGTGTAGGTCAACGGGGGTGAAGGGTGACCCAGATGGTTCTCTGTGAAGTGTAGGTCAACGGGGGTGAAGGGGAACCCAGATGGTTCTCTGTGAAGTGGAGGTTAACGGGGGGTGAAGGGGAACCCGGATGGTTCTCTGTGAAGTGTAGGTCAACGGGGGGTGAAGGGGAACCCAGATGATTCTCTGTGAAGTGGAGGTTAACGGGGGGTGAAGGGGAACCCAGATGGTTCTCTGTGAAATGTAAATGTAAATGTAAGTGTAGGTCAATGGGGGGTGAAGGGTGACCCAGATGGTTCTCTGTGAAGTGTAGGTCAACGGGGGGGGGTGAAGGGGAACCCAGGTGGTACTGTGTTGCTGGAGACCTGAAGAATTGGGTTAGCTCCCCGACCTAACATCTAGTCATTCATTTAGTGGACTTACAAAGTCTTGTGGCATACAGATATCAAGTTGAACCCAGTCAGTCACGAAAGCTCCACATACTTCACAGAGGTTCTATGGATACCAAATCCATAGAGAAAATTGTAGTTTTAGATGATGAGTTTGTTACATTGTGAAATAAATCATTTGTTTTGTCTCTACAAGGAAAGTTTACCTCATGCCCTCAAGGCATGTGAGACAGCTTGTGTGGAACTACAGTAACTTCCTGAAATGACAAGTGGTGCCACAACAATAACACCACCTACACTACGTGACCAAAAGTATGTTGACACCTGTTCGTCAAACATCTCATTCCAAAATCATGGGCATTAATATGGAGTTGGTCCCATCTTTGCTGCTATAACAGCCTCCACTCTTCTGGGAAGGCTTTCCACTAGATGTTGGAACATTGCTGCAGGGACTTGCTTCCATTCAGCCACAAGAGCATTAGTGAGGTCAGGCACTGATGTTTGGCTATAGAAACCCATTTCATGAAGCTCCCGATGAACAGTTCTTGTGCTGACGTTGCTTCCAGAGGCAGTTTAGAACTCGGTAGTGAGTGTTGCAACAGAGGACTGAAAATGTTTACTCGCTACGTGCTTCAGCACCCGGCGATCCCATTCTGTGAGCTTGTGTGGCCTACCACTTCACAGCTGAGCCATTGTTGCTCCTAGACGTTTCCACAATAACAGCACTTACAGTTGACCGGGGCAACTCTAGCAGGAAAGAAATTTGACGAACTGACTTGGCTGTGTGCTCGATTTTATACACCTGTCAACAACAATGCTCCATTTGAACATGCTTCTGAACTTCCTCCCATTCTACACTGTGGGTAATTGTGGAGCAAAATTGCACCATGAGAGTTCTATCGATTTTCGAACAACACACTGTTCGATGAAGGACACCTAAAACGGTCAGGTTTAAGTGTAACAACACTGTTCCCCTATAAAAGTATTGACCCTGAGTCATAGCATGGATACTCCCAACACTTGTCCTCTATTCAACCCAAGTCAACTAAGTTCATTGGACAGAGGGATGTTAGCTCTTGTTGCAAAAAAAAAAATATGAAATCTCAAGTGAGCCAACATCTCAGTAGGACAGATGATCAGTTGCAAATTTGAGGCAGAACTCCCAGCCTTTCTCTATGGTTTGTGTCAAGTTGTGCTTCCTGGGCAGAAGCTGGAATAGACACCATACATCAGGAATGCAAATGAGGCGCTTGATTTGACATTTCCAATAATCCTGTCTCAATGTACCAGTGGGTTTAGCCAATTAACCATGTCAGTAATCAATGCCTTCGGAGCCTTGGTTAAGTCCTCAGTTTGTCTGCCACATAAATCATTGGGAGATTAACCGATCAGTTACCCAGACGCATTTAATGGCCCACTTCAGAAGAGATAAAATGGAAAATGAAGCTTAATGAACTCTGGTGGAATGTTAAGCCTAGCCTATCCCTCTTTACAATATACCTGCAAGGCAGTACGGCTGTGAGGAAGAGGTAATGCATCAGTGTACTTAATGCCTATCAGAAAGAGTTTCAACACTGAATATACAATTACCGACATTGACATAAAGTACCAGTGAAATAAATATTTCATCACCATCCAAATGCAAATAAACAATGTTGGATCTGTGTGTCATTTTATTTAATTTAGTTTACCGTTATGTCATGTCACGTGTGAATATCTGACATGTCACGAAAATACGTTTTTTTAACCCTTTTTTATCCAGGAAGTCCCATTGAGGTCAGAAGACAAATGAGACCTTAACGATAGCGATGGAATTTAGGCTTACGTTTGTTTTAACAATTCATCTTTCCTACAACAGCCGAAGTTGCTACATGTGTTTCCCAAAACAGCATGCAGAGAGAACGGTCGCTAAGTGCGTCGCTGGAGCATGTGTCGATACTGATAGGATCGAAAGAAAAGGGAGTGCTGCTCTTGGATCAGCTTTCTCTATTCGAATCTTAGAATTATTTCACAATACTGATGACGGATCAACTCCTCGAGAGATTACCACGTACGGCTGCAAATATTGAGGCGGCTTATTCTAATGCTTATCCTATTATATTGTACTACATCAAGATTTGGCACATCATTGCTCACGTTAGACTACACATCATGAAATATATTGATACAAATACAGACAGTAGCCTACAAGTAGCAACATATAACTCAATTGATTGAACATGAAATGTATTTCAATATGATTGAAATAGGCCTATAGCCTACTGTTTATTTTAATGCAGTCTTCTAGGTTTTCATCTGAAGCATATTTTTATACTTAGCTTATTTGAATCATTTGCAAAGACATTGGCAACTTTGTATTGTAGTCATCGGCAGTCACAAAGACGGATAAACCATGTGATTCTATGTTTAGCCGAGATTTCTGTGTATAAATTGACACGGGACAGCAAGAAATAATCAATGGACACGCTTAGCTGTTCTATGAGTGGTCTCGTTAAAATACGAGAGTTTTCCAGTACAATGTCCCGTGTAGCTCAGTTGGTAGAGCATGGTGCTTGCAACGCTAGGGTTGTGGGTTTGATTCCCACAGGGGACCTGTATGAAAATCCATGCACTCACTACTGTAAGTAGAGTGTCTGCTAAATGACAACAAACAAAAAATAGGCAAACAGTAGGGTTTTGCGAAACAGCTGGGAGATTTGACGATGGTTGTAACAATGAACCTAGCCTTAAGATGCTTTTTGGAAACCGGGCAAAGACTAATTTGATTTTGATCAGAGGGAGCACAGCTAAGACCGGAAGTTACTTTTTCGTAGCAGGTTAGAGAATTTACTCCACGGGTTAGGATAATTAACATGGCAGGTTAGGAGGCTTCGGTTAAGGTTAAGAAAAGGGTTAGGGATAGCTAAAATGCTATCCTAACCTGCTACGAAAAGTCAGTTCCGGTTGCTGTCACAACCGGCAAATGCAGTATTATTATAATGGCAAGGGGTGGAAGTACTGAGTAGACTTTTCATCAATCCAACTTCAGATTGCCTGCTGGTCTTATTGAAGTCCTTAATAATAATAGTATTAAGCCACTGGAAAAACAAATTAAAATACTTGAGTGACTGATGATGAATCTTACAAAGGTTATTGAGCTTTCCCAGAATGCTTTGAGCTTAAAGGCATCTAATCATGGGTACCATAATCTACAATTATATCCACAAGCACCACTTCAGAGTCCTGAAATATTTAGCTATGTGCTTTCTGACATGTGTCTAACTTAGAGAACTAGAAACATCTGTGAGGGATCTACCTGATATCAATTCCTGAATCCAATTGGTGATGCTAACTCAAAATGGTGCTGCATGTTTGATTGAATCATTAATTTCCTTTTTGTTTGAATTCCCAATTAATGTAATCTGCAGAGATTGTTAAAAATAAAACCTTGCATTAAGGACACCTGCTCTTTCCATGGCATAAAGTGACAAGGGGAACCCAGGTGAAAGCTATGATCCTTTATTGAAGCCAATTGTTAAATCTACTTCAGTCAGTGTAGATGAAGGAGAGGAGAATGTGCAAGACAAAATATGAAGTGACTTTGAACGGGGTATGGTAGTATGTGCCAGGGGCACCGGTTTGAGTGTGTCAAGAACGGCAACACTGCTGGTTTTTCACGCTCAACAGCTTCCCGTGGACATCTAGCCAGCCAACTTAACACAACTGTGGGAAGCATTGGAGTCAACATGGGCCAGCGTCCTGCCCCAACAAATTGAGGCTGTTCTGGGGGGCAAAAGGGGGTGCAACTCAATATTAGGAAGCTATTCTTAATGTTTAGTACAGACAGAGTATTAACCCTTTGTGGCCAAAAAGCCGTCAGCCTTTATTATGTTGTGTTATGTCCTTGATAATTTTTTATGTATGCAATGTTTTCTTCAGGCTGGAGTAACATACTACTTTTTAATTATTTAATGAATTCAATGAATCAATCAGGATACTTTACAGTAAAGAGGTGCTGCAAAAAAACAAATGACTTACTGCATAGAGTTTTCTGCACCTCCTCTCTACCGTAAAGTAATATGATACTGTCTGGCCACGAAGGGTTCACTTGGGGGGGGGATGTTTCTTGTAAAGTAAGTCTTGTGAATTAGCGCACAGGATAAGACAACAATATTTGCATTTCTGGCACAAAAAAAACATAAATTACAGACATCAAAGGCAAATAGATTGATGTTGGAGAACTGAGACAGCAAAATACGGAAGTTCTCTTAAAAAGGAGGCAATGTCAGCTCTCCTCAATCTTCATATTCAACATCAAACATATTCTGGTATGAGAGAGGTAGGAAAGACAGATTAACCTGGCATTGTTTTTACAGAGAAGCAATTATTTTTCACGCTGACTTTCAGGGAGAAATGTGTTCTAATGCGACATTACACAGCAGATTTGCGAAAAAGCTCTTCGTCAACTGTAACATTGCTTAGTTTCTTGAAAAAAATGATGCACTCATAAAGTATAGCCATTCAATGGTGCTGTGACTTTCAGCATTGCTACTATGCTTTTGATCTCGTACAAAGGCAATCCAGAAATGAAGGATGACTGTGTGATGGGCATGGACAGCCATATGAATCAAAGCGATTAACCATCTGAAAATGAAATGGTACTGTAGTCCATGCAATCTAGAAGTTTGAGATCATCGGCCCATTTGAAAGATGGCAGCTTGAGACATCGTAACAACACACGCACATGCTCACACGAACGCGTCCAGACGCGCACTCTCACCAAACCCCCACAGACATCCCCAACACGTCCGGTGAAGAATGAGAGGCATTGAAAGATCTTGATTCCCCTAATTGACGTTTTACACTCCACCTTGATAAGATCATCATGTCAAGAATGGTGACTGTGTAGGTCTCTGCTAATCTCTGTTCTCTAGCTCCAGTCTTTGCTGAGAGGTGCTTTCATTTGAAAGGCAATGGTTTTGTCAATAGGAAGCGGACCTGAAATACACACAGCGTTCATATCTCCAAACGTTACCTTCGAGTCTGCAGAAAGGAGTACCATGGAAAAGCAGACAAGCACAATCCCTGGGTGTGTGCAGCTGTGTTACATTACCGTGGGGTATTCAAGTCCTTCCATAATAAGCCATATTGAAAATGCACAATACTGCACATCCATGTAATGATTAGGTAATAAAAAGTAGCAGGGAATGAACCGCTGTCCTGCCCCCTTCCACTCCTTTAATTCTGTTCATGCTCTTATGTCTTTTCCCCACAGCTTTCTGGCATTGACAAACATGGTCCTAGTTATTAATCATGGCCCATCACTGGAGGCAGGAGCATGTCGTTGCCATAATCTCATGCTACCATTACAAGGACTCGATACATACAGAACTAGGCTCTTCTAGGACTAGGAAAAAACACCTGTACCTCGCTATCTTTTCCTGTTGATTTTCTACATGGCACGCTTTCCCTGATAAGATTCAACAAATTCCAAATTTCAGACCCCAGTGCACATTCAAAAATGCCTATAAATTGCTTTGTAATGCCCTGGCTGCTTTGAAATTGTGTGAACGTAAACAAAATATTATATTGAGAGACACTCTTGAGATGTCGGTTATTATTCCACCTGAACTGCGTGCTTCAAACAAGCATCCATGTCAGCTTGATCCAAACGCTAGATTATGAATGATTGACGGTGTTGCCGTGTAACCGGCCTCATGCACGGCTAGTTGGAGTGTTTGTAGAGTCTGCCATATGTGCACACAAGTAACAACCTGTGTGCCCAAGCCTTAACCCCCAGTTCCCCTTCAGGTGTTTTCCAAAGGTCTCCGAACTGCCAGGGGCTTATATCACAGGCTGGCTGCTCCTGGTCAGGGTGCCCTGGGCTTGTTGCCAAGCAGAATCAAACACACAGCACAGGACAACTCACAAAAGCACATCAGCAAACCTAGCCTTCATTCTGAGATGATAGGCTAATAACTCTCGGAACCACCTTCGCTTTTATTGTCCTGTAAGGAAGACTCCGGTCTCCATGGGATAGGCACACTGGCCACTGTATATACAATTAACAACAGACAATTTGCGACCTAGAAGGGTGAGACAACGAGCTACATTCACAGCCATTTTGCTAAAGCTAATAGGTAGGAGGTTGGACTGTGACAGCAAACATTTATCTCCCCCGTCTAAAAGGCATACATGAGGTGATGAGAGGACAGAGCAGGTGCGCACAATGGCTCAATGGTTTATGTACTGTACTAGAGAATGGTACATGAGAGCATTACGTGGCATGGCAGAGCACGTCAATGCAAAGGAAGCGTCTGAATTAGTAATGCAATGCGGAGAACAGAGAAAGATGCATGAAACAGTTCATCAAGATACATGTATTTGAGGAAAAAATGGAAGAGAAGAAAACATGAATAAAATGTCACGTAATAATAAAGGCGAGGGTGTTTCTTCTCATGAGATATTGGAGGAGTATTGTGTGATGCAAATCAACAGGGCTTGAATGAATATCTAATCAAGGGCCACAGATATGCTATCTGTGGCCCTTGATTAGATATTCATTCAAGCCCTGTTGATTTGTTAACAGGAACATATTCAGAGAACATCTAGACCAACAGTACAGATGTAAGATATTAATCTGATCACCCTGTTGCAGGAGAAATTTCCTACAATGCAGGAAATGTAAAACGTGTAGTGTATTTGCGGTTGAAAAAGGCTTCTGAAGTTTGTGATTTCCTCGTAGAAATATCAGGCTTGATTTTCCCTTACGAAAAAAGACAAAAATGTCCATTAATTATAATCCACATAATAATTGACATTTCCTGTTGCTGCAGGATTATTTTCCTGCTGTAGCAAACTGGTTTAAATTAAGATCCTATATCTGTAATTGCTACCTGGATCCTTTCACATTGTAACTCCCCTTTAAAGCAGAAACAAGCTGCTGACATTTTATTAACGAGGAGACACAACTAATCGTTAATGAGAATGTGAAAGCGTGGAAGCATACATTTTTCTATGCAAAATAGAGCACATTTTCTTCAGATTTTAATTTGATTCATTTTGTCAGATTTATTTAAAAAACGACAGTGATATAAAAAGTGTCTGATGGCAGAAAGTGAAGGCCAATTCTTATGCTGAGTGTGTGATGGCTTGTCAAGTTCAGTCTCAATGTCACGCCACAAAGGCACTTTATCTCAAGACAGGGAACAGTGACATTATAACAGCGTAGTCTATTGGTTCGTAATGGTCGCAATTAACTTATCAGCGTATCGTCCTTCGTTCAGGAGGGTGAGAGCGTGACTCACCGCATTTCTTCCTGTTAAAGTACTGAACGCCCACCAGCACAAAACAGAGGGACACATGCTATCCAGAGCACCAGTTATTTGGACTGCCAAGATGAAGGCTTTCGGAATCTGACGTTCACACTAACCCTGAATCATCAATAGAGCATTTGCACATATTAACATACAGTAAGCGGAGGGCAATTAACACCCACATTTATAATGAGACCGCTATGTTTCCTCACTAAAATATGCCACAAGTGATCTTTGTCTATATCATTAATCATTCCATTAGGAGTAGCCTAATCACTATTCACTTCCGACCTCAATGGGTCTCTAATGGGTCTTCTGAATGACACTCATAAAATAACCTTTCACGATTTAAACAGTTATAGATTTAGTCTGACATCATTTGCCCTAAATTGGTAAATTGCTTTCACCCTGTGTGTGATGTGACAGGCACAGAGCAAGTCACATTTTTCCAATCACATCCAAGAAGAACCATGATTTAATGTCACAGGTTGTGGCACACAAACACACACAAAAAAAGCTCAGTCCTGAGTTCTCCTATACGAGTGATGACCTTCTGGTCTGTGATGTGTCAAGACAGAGCCATCGTGGCCTTCAGCTGCGGCTGCAGTGGGAGGGAGGAGCCAGACACCATTACATCTTGATGAGACTCTTCACTTTGCGCCGTCATAGCCCTATGTGGTCCCCTGGCCACAGAGCATGCTGGGTAAAGGGCCCGCAAGCTATGGAACCGGCAGCAGACATAATGTGATGGTGGGGTCGGGGGAAACGATTGGGCCATTCACATGGATCTTGAGAAAGGGCTTTTCAGTTGATTGCCTGGATTTATATCCATTTAGATAAAAAAAGTTGCAACCAGGGTAATACCTGTAAGTTTGTGTGTTTGGGGTAAAAAGAGAGAGGGACAATTGCGATACTCTTCATTTATGAGGCTTGATGACACTCAGCTTTAATTGAGGTCAGGCAATGTAGAATCTGTCTTGATCTGGTTCGGTCTGAAAGCTCAAAGATATTCCAGGGCCTTAATATTCACTCGTAGCACCATGGCTTTATTCCTTTTCTCATGTCCCCCACTGTCTATCTAACAAGACATTTTTACTGTACAACACCATGTCATCTCTATATAACAACCCTATTGTGCACAGGGAGCTTCAACTTGGGACTTTGTTTAGTATCATTTCCAACTGGGTCAACACCAGGACGCGGTAAAAAAAAAGAAGATAATTGACCAGTCAGACGGCATGAGAGTTGCCCAATCACTGGAGGAAACAATGTCTCCCTCAATGGGTGAGGTCATCCAGTGGAGGGCATATAGAGGAAGAGATTGTCCATCACGGGGGCCCTCTGGGGTCTCTCGTGATTCACTGCATTAGAGCTCCCCACGGAAAGGGTCAAGCACTGATCGCAGGGCCAATACAACTTTAGCCTCAAGATCAAAAAGGAAGTACTTCACTGAGTCAATACGAGCTGGAATCAGAGGTCAGAGAAGTTGAGTCAGAGTAGCTTTTGTACAAGACATTCTAAACTCTTCTTTAAAGTCTGGCCAAGAGGAGGTCAGTCAATCGGGCTGTTTGATCAAACAGATTATTTAATGTGGTGCGGTATCATAAAGTGCAGTTAAGGAATGAATGATAACCGATTCTATTATTTAAGGAGGAAAACATGAATCTCATTCAGGAGTGACAATTTTTTTTTGAGTTAAACACAAAAGCATGCTGAGATCATAAACTGGCTCAGAGAGAAAATGGAGTCCAAAGTTTCCCCTCTCCTCATTAGCATAACATGAAAGTGATTCATAACATGGAGATGTGACAGAAGCCACCTGGTCACTGTGAGTTTTAGACAGGTGGTTGAGTTACTGTTCCTCTAAGTATTTTCGGTGCATTTTGTTGGGATGAAAAGCCAACGACTAGTTTCAGGATAATTTCCTACGCATATCATTATTCCCCCTTTTTTATATGACAAAGATCATTGACATTTCTCAGAATTATATACATGATAAATCAACATGATCAAACTTGCCTCTGAAAGTGAACCATTCAGGTAAAAACGAAAGGAGAGGGTAGTTTTTTAAATCTTCTGGCTCTGGATTGATTTTCAATTTTAATCTCACAGTTACTTTATAGTCTGTTGTAAACACAAAGCATCGATCCAACTATGCAGCTATGCATTCACATGCCAAGGCCCAATTATATGTTTTGCGAAAAGTCTAGAATCACCAACAATACAGAAAATTAACAACTTTTGTTTGTTGTTGTTTTTTAACTCACTGCAATATACTTCAACATGGAACTAGCTATATATTTGACCTCTTTGCTCTCTAACGGGCTTCCTTCGTCAAAAAAATGAAATAATGTCAAACAGCAAGGAGCAGACAAGGAGTGCCTTCTAATAATAAAGAGAATGAAATATAAAGCATAGTACCAGAAGCTCAGCTATATAATGGTACCAGAAGCTCAGCTATATAATGGTACCAGAAGCTCAGCTATATAATGGTACCAGAAGCTCACCTATATAATGGTACCAGAAGCTCAGCTATATAATGGTACCTGGAGCTCAGCTATATAATGGTACCTGGAGCTCAGCTATATAATGGTACCAGAAGCTCAGCTATATAATGGTACCTGGAGCTCAGCTATATAATGGTACCTGGAGCTCAGCTATATAATGGTACCAGAAGCTCAGCTATATAATGGTACCAGAAGCTCAGCTATATAATGGTACCTGGAGCTCAGCTATATAATGGTACCAGAAGCTCAGCTATATAATGGTACCTGGAGCTCAGCTATATAATGGTACCTGGAGCTCAGCTATATAATGGTACCAGAAGCTCAGCTATATAATGGTACCAGAAGCTCAGCTATATAATGGTACCTGGAGCTCAGCTATATAATGGTACCTGGAGCTCAGCTATATAATGGTACCAGAAGCTCAGCTATATAATGGTACCTGGAGCTCAGCTATATAATGGTACCTGGAGCTCAGCTATATAATGGTACCTGGAGCTCAGCTATATAATGGTACCTGGAGCTCAGCTATATAATGGTACCTGGGGCTCAGCTATATAATGGTACCAGGAACTCAGCTATATAATGGTACCAGAAGCTCAGCTATATAATGGTACCTGGAGCTCAGCTATATAATGGTACCTGGAGCTCAGCTATATAATGGTACCAGAAGCTCAGCTATATAATGGTACCTGGAGCTCAGCTATATAATGGTACCTGGAGCTCAGCTATATAATGGTACCTGGAGCTCAGCTATATAATGGTACCTGGAGCTCAGCTATATAATGGTACCAGGAACTCAGCTATATAATGGTACCAGAAGCTCAGCTATATAATGGTACCAGAAGCTCAGCTATATAATGGTACCAGGAGCTCAGCTATATAATGGTACCTGGAGCGCAGCTATATAATGGTACCAGGAACTCAGCTATATAATGGTACCAGAAGCTCAGCTATATAATGGTACCTGGAGCTCAGCTATATAATGGTACCAGGAACTCGGCTATATAATGGTACCAGAAGCTCAGCTATATAATGGTACCTGGAGCGCAGCTATATAATGGTACCAGAAGCTCAGCTATATAATGGTACCTGGAGCGCAGCTATATAATGGTACCAGGAGCTCAGCTATATAATGGTACCTGGAGCGCAGCTATATAATGGTACCAGGAACTCAGCTACATAATGGTACCAGAAGCTCAGCTATATAATGGTACCTGGAGCTCAGCTATATAATAGTACTTGGAGCTCAGCTATGCAATGGTAGGCGGTTCACATTATCTACATTGTAGCTTAAAATTAACTTAAGTTTTACCATAAGCAGATACCGTAAGTGGTTGGTTTAACGCTATCAATGTGTTTTGGTAGAGGTCAAGATAAGACATTTAAAAATCATCCAGTGGTTGACTAATTATAGTGTTTGCACCAGAATGGCAAAATGAAACCAGAAATCTTTGTGAATGCCCAGAATAGGACAGTTAAATTAACAGAAAAGCATCAAACAGCTGTTTCATAACAAGCCTCAACTCCTCACCACCCCTTTGTGATCCGGGTGAATTGCTTAGTTAATGTTATAGTCAGTTTTTCTGTTTTAGTGTGTGTGTGTGTGTGTATATGTGTGTGTGTGTATATGTGTGTGTGTGTGTATATGTGTGTGTGTGTGTGTGTGTGTGTGTATATGTGTGTGTGTGTCTGTGTATATGTGTGTGTGTGTGTATATGTGTGTGTGTGTGTGTGTTTTTTTTAGAGAGAGAAAAGCACCATCGTTAGCATCACTAAAGCCTAACCAGATGTATTTACCTGTCAGTCCCATTTTGATGTACTGTAGCTTTCACCTGGATCCAACTGGTCAGTGTTTGTCAAGTAAAAATCTAATAAAATAAAATAAAATGTTGTGCCAAATACAACAGGTGTAGACTTTACAGTGGAATTATTACTTACAAGCCTTTAACCAAAAATGCAGTTTAATTTAAAAAAAGAAAAATTGAAATATAACTAATAACAATTAATAATATAACAATAAAATAACAATAGCAAGGCTATATACAGGGGGTTCTGGTCAATGTGCGGGGGTAATTGAGGTAATATGTATAGTACATGTAGGTAGAGGTAAACAGTCTATGACTATGGTGGCTGGAGTCCTTGGCAATTTTTTGGGCCTTCCTCTGACACCGCCTGGTTTTGTGGTCCTGGATGGCAGGAAGCTTGGCCCCAGTGATGTACTGGGCCGTTTGCCCTACCCTCTGTAGTGCCTTGCGGTCGGAGGCCGAGCAGTTAACATACCAGGCGGTGATGCAACCAGTGCTCTTATATACCTCTAATGACTCCCCATCCCGCATGAGGCGTAATCATCGCCTGACACTAATTAGCATAACGCAACGGACATAAATATTCCTCGAAAATATTCCTATTCATGAAAATCACAAATGAAATATATTGAGACACAGCTTACCCTTTTGTTAATCCCACCCTGTCATCTCAGATTTTCAAAATATGCTTTACAGCCAAAGCTAGACAAGCATTTGTGTAAGTTTATCGATAGCCTAGCATTTTGTCCAGCTAGCAGCAGATAACTTGGTCACGGAAATCAGAAAAGCAATCAAATTAAATCGTTTACCTTTGATGAGCTTCGGATGTTTTCACTCACGAGACTCCCAGTTAGATAGCAAATGTGCCTTTTTTCCAAAAATATTATTTTTGTAGGCGAAATAGCGCCGTTTGTTCTTCACGTTTGGCTGAGAAATCGCCCGGAAAATGCAGTCACAAAAACGGCGAAAAATATTCCAAATTAGCTCCATAGTATCGACAGAAACATGGCAAACGTTGTTTATAATCAATCCTAAAGTTGTTTTTCAAATATATATTAGATAATATATCCATCGGGACAATTCGTTTTTCAGTAGGACCGATTGGAGTAATGGCTACCTCTGTATTTTACGCGAGAATCTCTCTGGGAGCATCAGGTGACCCCTTGCGCAATGTAGCCGCTTTCGGGTATTCTTCAACATAAATGCGTAAAACTACGTCACAATGCTGTAGACACCTTCGGGAATACGGAGAAAGAGTAATCTGGTTGATAGCCCATTCACTGCTCAATAGGGACACATTGGAACGCAGTGCTTTCAAAACATGAGGCACTTCCGGATTGGATTTTTCTCAGGCTTTCGCCTGCAACATCAGTTCTGTTATACTCACAGACAATATTTTTACAGTTTTGGAAACTTTAGAGTGTTTTCTACCCTAAGCTGTCAATTATATGCATATTCTAGCACGTTTTTTTTCTCCAAAAATGAAAATACTGTCCCCTAGTCACAACAGGTTTTAATGGTGCAGCTGTAGAACATTTTGAGGATCTGAGGACCCATGCCAAATATTTTCAGTCTCCTGAGGTGGAATAGGCATTGTAGTGCGCTCTTCACAACTGTCTTGGTGTGTTTGGACCATGACGGTTTGTTGATGATGTGGACACCAAGGAACTTGAAGCTCTCAACCTGCTCCACTACAGCCCCGTTGATGAGAATGGGGGCGTGCTCGGTCCTCCTTTTTCTGTAATCCACAATCATCTCTTTCGTCTTGATCACGTTGAGGGAGAGGTTGTTATCCTGGCACCACACTGCCAGATCTCATCGTTGTCAGTGATCAGGCCTACCACTGTTGTGTCGTCGGCAAACTTAATGATGGTGTTGTTGTGCTTGGTCATGCAGTCATGGGTGAACAGGGAGTACATGAGGGCACTGAGCACGCATCCCTGAGGGCCTCCTGTGATGAGGATCAGCGTGGCGGATGTGTTGTTACTTACCCTTACCACCTGGGGGCGGCCCGTCAGGAAGTCCAGGATCCAGTTGCAGAGGGAGGTGTTTACTCCCAGGGTCCTTAGCTTAGTGATGAGCTTTGAGGGCACTCTGGTGTTGAACGCTGAGCTGTACTCAATGAGTAGCATTCTCACATAGGTGTTCCTTTTGTCCAGGTGGGAGAGGGCAGTGTGGAGAGCAAAAGAGATTGCATTAGGTTACCTTGGTGTTCTTGGGCACAGAGACTATGGTGGTCTGCTTGAAACATGTTGGTATTACAGACTCGGTTAGGGACAGGTTGAAAATGTCAGTGAAGATACTTGCAAGTTGGTCAGCGCAGGCCTGGAGTACACGTCCTGGCAATCCGTCTCGCCCTGCGACCTTGTGAATGTTGACTTGTTTAAAGGTCTTACTCACATTGGCAACGGAGAGCGTGATCACACAGTCATCCGGAACAGCTGATGCTCTCATGCATTCTTCAGTGCTGCTTGCCTCGAAATGAGCATAGAAGTTATTTAGCTCATCTGGTAGGCTTGTGTTACTGGGCAGCTCACTGCTGTGCTTCCCTTTGTAGTCCATAATAGTTTGCAAGCCCTGCCACATCCGAGGAGCGTACAATTCAATCTTAGCCCTGTATTGACGCTTTTCCTGTTTGATGGTTCGTCGGAGGGCATAGCTGGATTTCTAAAAAGCAGGTGTTCATATTATTTTGTACAATCAGTGTAGATATAGTGTAGATGCATACATTATGATGTCATAATCAACATCTGAAGTGACCAGATAAGAGACAGTAAAGTACAGTATCAGTCAAAGGTTTGGAGAGACCTACACATTTCAGGGTTTTTCTTTATTTTACTATTTTCTACACTGTAGACTAAGAGTGAAGACATTAAAGCTATGAAATAAATCATGTAGTAACCAAAAAAGTGTTCTCTCAACCAGCTTCATAAGGTAGTCACCTGGAATGCATTTCAATTAACAGGTGTGCCTTGTTTTCTAACCATGGCCACCCCTCTCAATGACCCCACTGGACAGAGGGGCAGCTCGGGACAGAGGGGCGGAAGCTCTGGACAGAGGGGCAGAAGCTCTGGACAGAGGGGCAGAAGCTCTGGGCCGAGGGGCAGCTCGGGACAGAGGGGCAGGGGCTCTGGCGCCTCTGGGCTGAGGGGCTCTGGTGCCTCAGACTCCGGCAGCAGCGCCGGGCAGGCGGGAGACTCCGGCAGCGCTGGTGATAGAGGAATTCTAAATTCCTTTATGCTTTAATTGCCAAAATCAATTAGCACTCATTTCTAATTCATTAATGAATTGTAAGTTCATTAATTATGCATGAAGTAGATCGAGACCAGTCTTAAAAGCCAGGTAAAGAGCGTTTATTACGAGAGAGTACTGAATGCTTACACACATTTCCACAGGTTATAAACTGAAAATGACGTCAGCGTTTTCCAAACGTTCCGTTTCACAAACAGAGGGCCCCTCTTAACTCTCAAGCCTCCACGTTATCAG
Source organism: Oncorhynchus nerka (assembly GCF_034236695.1). Taxonomy (NCBI): domain Eukaryota; kingdom Metazoa; phylum Chordata; class Actinopteri; order Salmoniformes; family Salmonidae; genus Oncorhynchus; species Oncorhynchus nerka. The sequence goes on from NC_088401.1 coordinate 68,554,164, forward strand.
CACGAAGTCAAGGCCAGTCAGCATAAATCAACATTCCCGACCATTTGGAGATGGCCCGTTCCCACCACCTGGAGATTTGTACAACTGAATGAACTAAGGAACAGACCTATATTGTTACTAACTCCTGACTACATTATATACAATTGGGAAAGGGAGCAAGAGGGAAAACTCACATGTACCGTACATTATAGCATTTGGACTAGTCAGTTTCTGATTGGAATGTATACATAATTAGTCATTTCAACCATATTTTCCTCTATCAGCTGGAGAGGAGGAAAGCTCTGGTAGCGCCGGAGAGGCGGGAGACTCCGGCAGCGCTGGAGAGGAGGAAGGCTCTGGTAGCGCCGGACTGAGTAGCTCTGGTAGCGCTGGAGAGGAGGAAGGCTCCGGCAGCGCTGGACAGGCGGGAGCCCCTGTAAGGATGAGCCTGAGAGACAGCCTGCTGCGGGAGGCTGCCACCGGAGGGCTGGTGCGTGGAGGTGGTGACGGATAGACCGGGCCATGCAGGCGCACTGGAGTTGTTGAGCACCGAGCCTGCCCAACCTTACCCGTTTGAATGGTCCCGGTCGCCCTGCCAGTGCGGCGAGGTGGAATAGCCCGCACTGGGCTATGCAGGCGAACCGGGGACACCGTGCGCAAGGCTGGTGCCATGTAAGCCGGCCCAAGGAGACGCACTGGAGACCAGATGCGTAGAGCCGGCTTCATGGCACTTGGCTCGATGCCCACTCTAGCCCGGCCGATACGCGGAGCTGGAATGTACCGCACCGGGCTGTGCACCCGCACTGGGGACACCGTGCGCTCCACAGCATAACACGGTGCCTGCCCGGTCTCTCTAGCCCCCCGGTATCCACAGGAAGTTGGCTCAGGTCTCCTACCTGGCATAGCCATACTCCCTGAGACCCCCCCCAAGAAATTTTTGGGGCTGACTCTCGGGCTTCCATCCGCTCTGCCGTGCTAGTTCCTCATAATGCCGCCTCTCTGCTTTTGCTGCCTCCAGCTCGGCCTTGGGGCGGCAATATTCTCCTGGCTCTGCCCAGGGTCCTTTCCCGTCTAGAATCTCCTCCCAAGTCCATTTCTCCAAGTAGTGCAGCCTCTCCCACTGCTGCTGCTGCTCCTGTTGCTGCTGCCTCTGTTCCTTCTCCTGCTGCTGCTTTTGCCGTTGCCCGTTACCACGCCGCTTGGTCCTGTTGCGGTGGGTGATTCTGTAAGGGTTTTCCTGTGGTGAAGTAGAGGCGGACCAAAACGCAGCGTGGTTATATTGATTCATGTTTAATAAAAACAGATAAACATGAACACTACAAAACAATAAACGTAGAACGTGCCTCTGATTGAGAACCATACTAGGCCGAAACATAGAAATACCCCAAACCATAGAAAAACAAACATAGACGGCCCACCCAACTCACGCCCTGACCATACTAAATAAATACAAAACAAAGGGAATAAAGTTCAGAACGTGACAACATCAGCTGTTCAGAGGAGACTGGGTGAATCAAGCCTTCATGGTCGAATTACTGCAAAGAAACCACTACTAAAGGACACCAATAAGAAGTCTGATGAGTCCAAATTTGAGATTCTTGGTTACAACCGCTGTCTTTGTGAGACACAGAGTAGGAGAATGGATTATCTCCACATGTGTGGTTCCAACTGTGAAGCATGGAGGAGGAGGTGTGATGGTGCTTTGTTAGTGACACTATCAGTGATTTATTTACAATTCAAGGCACACTTAACCAGCATGGCTACCACAGCATTCTGCAGCGATACGCCATCCCATCTGGTTTGTGCTTAGTGGGATTATCATTTGTTTTTCAACAGGACAATGACCCAAAACACCTCCAGGCTGTGTAAGAGCTATTTGACAACGAAGGAGAGTGATTGAGTGCTGCATCAGATGATCTGGCCTCCACAATCACCCAACCTCAACCCAATTGAGATGGTTTGGGATGAGTTGGACCGCAGAGTGAAGGAAAAGCAGCCAACAAGTGTTCAGCATATGTGGGAACTCCTTCAAGACTGTTGGAAAAGTATTCCAGGTGAAGCTGGTTGAGAGAATGCCAAGAGTGTGCAAATCTGTCATCAAGGCAAAGAGTGGCTACTTTGAAGAATCTCAAATATAAAATATATTTTTTGGTTACTACATGATTACATACAGTTGAAGTCGGAAGTTTACATACACTTAGGTTGAAAGTCATTAAAACTCGATTTTCACTCCACAAATTTCTTGTTAACAAACTATAGTTTTGGCAAGTCGGTTAGGACACCTACTTTGTGCATGACAAGTAATTTTTCTCTCTGCTTGTCATCATGGGAAAATCTAAAGAAATCAGCCAAGACCTCAGAAAAAAAATTGGAGACCTCAACAAGTCTGTTTCATCCTTGGGAGCAATTTCCAAATGCCTCAAGGTACCATGTTCATCTGTACAAACAATAGTACGCAAGTATAAACACCATGGGACCACGCAGCCGTCATACCGCTCAGGAAGGAGACATGTTCTGTCTCCTAGAGATGAACGTACTTTGGTGCAAAAAGTGCAAATCAATCCCAGAACAACAGCAAAGGACCTTGTGATGATGCTGGAGAAAACAAGTACAAAGGTATCTTTATCCACAGTAAAACGAGTCCTATATCGACATAACCTGAAAGGCCGCTCAGCAAGGAAGAAGACATTGCTCCAAAACTATGGTTTGCAACTGCACATGGGGAAAAGATTGCACTTTTTGGAGAAATGTCCTCTGGTCTGATGAAACAAAAATAGAACTGTTTGGCCATAATGACCATCGTTATATTTGGAGGAAAAAAGGGCGAGGCTTGCAAGCCGAAGAACACATCCCAACCGTGAGGCACGGGGTGGCAGCATCATGTTGTGGGGGTGCTTTGCTGCATGAGGGACTGGTTCACTTCACAAAATAGATGGCATCATGAGGTAGGAAAATGATATATTGAAGCAACATCTCAGGACATCAGTCCGGAAGTTATAGCTTGGTCGCAAATGGGTCTTCCAAATGGACAATGACCCCAAGCATACTTCCAAAGTTGTGGCAAAATGGCTTAAGGACAACAAAGTCAAGGTATTGGAGTGGCCATCACAATGCCCTGACCTCAATCCTATGGAAAATCTGTGGGCAGAAGTGATAAAGCGTGTACGAGCAAGGAGGCCTACAAACCTGACTCAGTTACACCAGCACTGTCAGGAGGAATTGGCCAAAATTCACCCAACTTATTGTTGGAAGCTTGTGGAAGGCTACCTAAAACATTTGACCCAAGTTAAACAATTTAAAGGCAATAATGGTACCAAATATTAATTGGCTGTATGTAAACTTCTGACCCACTGTGAATGTGATGAAATAAATAAAAGCTGAAATAAATCATTCTCTCTACTATTATTCTGACATTTCACATTCTTAAAATGAAGTGGTGATCCTAACTGACCTAAGACAGGGAATGTTTACTAGGATTAAATGTCAGGAATGGTGAAAAACTGAGTTTAAATGTATTTGCCTAAGGTGTATGTAAACTTCTGACTTCTGTATGTCCTCCTCTTTATGTGTTATTTCATAGTATTGATGTCTTAATTATTATTCTACAATGTAGAAAATACTAAAAATAAAGAAAAACCCTGAAATTAGTAGTTGTGTCCAAACTTATGACTGGTTCTATACTTTCCAACCAACTCTTATACAATGAAAATCAATGTAAATATGGTCTTCTATTCAAATGAAATCTATAAAATGGTATTTTGTACTTCAGCCGACAGGTTAGTTGGTTTAATTTAATTTGCCTCTATATTACAATTTTATGATAATCACATAGATTGCTTTCCCGCATGGGTTCTTTGTCCATGAATACAGAGGCTGTCAAGGCTATAGCTCATATTTATTTGAGGCCTCTGCAGCCTTTCAAGGATTCTGGGTATTGAAACTTGAATGTATATGAGGGTTCTAAGTTATCTGTGTATATAATACTATTTTATATGGTCCTCCTTCATTTGATACTTTTTAATGATGTAAAGGATGTTTTGTCAATTAAAATTCATACAGATAATCCTATTCTTATTTTAAACATTTGAAACCTTCAACTCTTCTTGATGTAAGTATCAGAATAAGTATTGTTGTCCGTTAGTATACTCCAATCAGGGTAGGGGTGGTGGTGGGGGGGGGGTCTAGATTAAAAAATATACTGTTTATATATATATATATAAACAAAATAACTCCTCTTGATGTATTTTCAACTCTTCATCCTTGGGTATGTGGATAAAGCATAAAAAAATTATGTCGTATTCATACTGTAGCTTCCAGTACATTCTGACCTGCACAGTGCATTCCGGTTTTACCATAATTTAGAACCCTTTACTATAACTTAGAACCCTTTACTATAACCTAGAACCTTTTACTATAAGACAGCAAGCTGGGCAGTTCTATAAAATTATAAAATGGGTAGTTTGGGTCTTGGATGCTGAATTGGCTGAAAGCTGTGGAATATCAAACATTATAAACTGGGCGGTTCGAGCCCTGAATGCTGATTGGCTGACATCCGTGGTATATCAGACCGTATACCACGGGAATGACAAAACATTGAATATACCATTGGTATGATGAAAAAATACTTGTTAAGTGTTATATTTATGATGGCAACCAGTTCATAATAGCAAAAAGGCACCTCTAGGGTTTTGTGGTTTATGGCCAATATACCACGGCTAAAGTCTGGATCCAGTCACTCCACTTCGCGCCATGTGTAAGAACAGTCTTTAACATTGATATAATGGCCATTATAAACTGGGTGGTTTGAACCCTGAATTCTGATTGGCTCAAAGCTATGGTTTATCAGACCGTATACCACGTGTATGACAAAACATTTAATTGTATTACTTTAATTAATTTGGTAACCAGTTTATAATAGCAATAATGCACCTCGGGGGTTTGTGCCTAAGAACAGCACTTGGCCGTGGTATATTGGCCATATTCCCCCCCCCCCCCCCTCCCCGTGCCTTATTGCTTAAATATACCACACCCCCTCGGACCTTATTGCTTAACTATACCACAACGCGGATGTGATATGGCTCCCCCGAAATGATGCCGAATCGTAACCCAAAATGGTTGCCTTTATTTTGTATTTAATTGCACAGCCCAGTGTTGATTATAACGCAGCTACTTGCAGCAGAAGATAATACTAACACACACCCATTTTATTCACTGGAAAGAAAACTCATTGTTAGCTTGCTTTGTGCACCTCTGCAGCTAGCAAGCTAGGTAGGTCACTAGCTAACTCAAGGATCTCTCACCAATATAGTTGTTTTCCACCTAACCTTGGAAACAGCAGGTCAAACGAGGAACATATGGGACTATTTCGTTTGTTTTAGTTTTGCCACTTGCGTAATGACTGCATCATTGTAACAGACCAGATAAATGAATGTCCATCACTGCCCACAGCGAGTCACCAAATGAGGTAAAGCAAGAGCTTTGAGCAAGAATCTAAGCAAATGCAAGCTAGCCAGCAACCAACATTTACCTGACACATTTCTCCCCTTGCTGCCTCTGCCTGGCCGGTTCCCCTCTTTCCACTGGGATTCTCTGCCTCTAACCCTATTACAGGGGCTGAGTCACTGGCTTACTGGGGCTCTCTCATGCCGTCCCTGGAGGGGGTGCGTCACCTGAGTGGGTTGATTCACTGTTGTGGCCATCCTGTCTGGGTTGGCGCCCCCCCCTTGGGTTGTGCCGTGGCGGAGATCTTTGTGGGCTATACTCAGCCTTGTCTCAGGATGGTAAGTTGGTGGTTGAAGATATCCCTCTAGTGGTGTGGGGGCTGTGCTTTGGCAAAGTGGGTGGGGTTATATCCTTCCTGTTTGGCCCGGTCCGGGGGTGTCCTCGGATGGGGCCACAGTGTCTCCTGACCCCTCCTGTCTCAGCCTCCAGTATTTATGCTGCAGTAGTTTATGTGTCGGGGGGCTAGGGTCAGTTTGTTATATCTGGAGTACTTCTCCTGTCCTATTCGGTGTCCTGTGTGAATCTAAGTGTGCGTTCTCTAATTCTCTCCTTCTCTCTTTCTTTCTCTCTCTCGGAGGACCTGAGCCCTAGGACCATGCCACAGGACCACCTGACATGATGACTCCTTGCTCTCCCCAGTCCACCTGGCCATGCTGCTGTTCCAGTTTCAACTGACCTGAGCCCTAGGACCATGCCCCAGGACTACCTGACATGATGACTCCTTGCCGTCCCCAGTCCACCTGGCCATGCTGCTGTTCCAGTTTCAACTTCCACCTGACTGTGCTGCTGCTCCAGTTTCAACTGTTCTGCCTTATTATTATTCGACCATGCTGGTCATTTATGAACATTTGAACATCTTGGCCATGTTCTGTTATAATCTCCACCCGGCACAGCCAGAAGAGGACTGGCCACCCCACATAGCCTGGTTCCTCTCTAGGTTTCTTCCTAGGTTTTGGCCTTTCTAGGGAGTTTTTCCTAGCCACCGTGCTTCTACACCTGCATTGCTTGCTGTTTGGGGTTTTAGGCTGGGTTTCTGTACAGCACTTTGAGATATCAGCTGATGTACGAAGGGCTATATAAATAAATTAGATTTGATTTGATTAGACCTGCGTCATAAAATGATGGTAAACAGCAATCAACTCTTAAATAGCTATTCTTAACTTTTGGACTCGTTAGTTTGTTTTCTCACATCGACCAAGAATACTGAACTTTCTTTCAGGAGCAGTAACACCAGTCTGGAAGGTTTGTTGCTTCACCAACGGCCTTACAGAAAAGGGAGAAAGCTTTGGCAAATTCAACATGACCTTTTGTTTCGCACACCACTGCCATATGTTGTCTCTAACCTCAAACAGGTGATTCTCAGGTTCAAAGGGCATGTACAAGACTACTGAGGCAGGTAATCTCAAGCAGCAGCCGGTTTTCCGCATCCATACTGCTGCCTCCCTCCAACATGGCTCATCTACACTGCTGCCTCCCTCCAACATGGCTCATCTACACTGCTGCCTCCCTCCAACATGGCTCATCCACACTGCTGCCTTCCTCCAACATGGCTCATCCACACTGCTGCTTCCCTCCAACATGGCTCATCCACACTGCTGCCTCCCTCCAACATGGCTCATCTACACTGCTGCCTCCCTCCAACATGGCTCATCTACACTGCTGCCTCCCTCCAACATGGCTCATCTACACTGCTGCCTCCCTCCAACATGGCTCATCTACACTGCTGCATTCATCCAACATGGCTCATCTACACTGCTGCCTCCCTCCAACATGGCTCATCTACACTGCTGCCTCCTCCAACATGGCTCATCTACACTGCTGCCTCCTCCAACATGGCTCATCTACACTGCTGCCTCCCTCCAACATGGCTCATCCACACTGCTGCCTTCCTCCAACATGGCTCATCCACACTGCTGCTTCCTCCAACATGGCTCATCCACACTGCTGCTTCCCTCCAACATGGCTCATCCACACTGCTGCCTCCCTCCAACATGGCTCATCCACACTGCTGCCTCCCTCCAACATGGCTCATCTACACTGCTGCCTCCCTCCAACATGGCTCATCTACACTGCTGCCTCCCTCCAACATGGCTCATCTACACTGCTGCATACCTCCAACATGGCTCATCTACACTGCTGCCTTCCTCCAACATGGCTCATCTACACTGCTGCCTTCTTCAAACATGGCTCATCCACACTGCTGCCTTCCTCCAACATGGCTAATCTACACTGCTGCCTCCCTCCAACATGGCTCATCTACACTGCTGCCTCCCTCCAACATGGCTCATCTACACTGCTGCCTCCCTCCAACATGGCTCATCTACACTGCTGCCTCCCTCCAACATGGCTCATCCACACTGCTGCCTTCCTCCAACATGGCTCATCTACACTGCTGCATTCCTCCAACATGGCTCATCTACACTGCTGCCTTCCTCCAACATGGCTCATCCACACTGCTGCCTTCCTCCAACATGGCTCATCTACACTGCTGCCTTCCTCCAACATTGCTCATCTACACTGCTGCCTCCCTCCAACATGGCTCAATTACACTGCTGCATTCCTCCAACATGGCTCATCTACACTGCTGCCTCCCTCCAACATGGCTCATCTACACTGCTGCCTCCCCTCCAACATGGCTCATCTACACTGCTGCCTCCTCCAACATGGCTCATCTACACTGCTGCCTCCCCCCAACATGGCACATCCACACTGCTGCCTCCCTCCAACATGGCTCATCCACACTGCTGCCTCCCTCCAACATGGCTCATCTACACTGCTGCCTTCCTCCAACATGGCTCATCTATACTGCTGCATTCCTCCAACATGGCTCATCTACACTGCTGCCTTCCTCCAACATGGCTCATCTACACTGCTGCCTCCCCTCCAACATGGCTCATCTACACTGCTGCCTTCCTCCAACATGGATCATCCACACTGCTGCTTCCCTCCAACATGGCTCACCCACACTGCTGCCTTCCTCCAACATGGCTCATCCACACTGCTGCCTTCCTCCAACATGGCTCATCCACACTGCTGCTTCCTCCAACATGGCTCATCCACACTGCTGCCTTCCTCCAACATGGCTCATCCACACTGCTGCTTCCTACAACATGGCTCATCTACACTGCTGCCTCCTCCAACATGGCTCATCCACACTGCTGCCTTCCTCCAACATGGCTCATCCACACTGCTGCTTCCTACAACATGGCTCATCTACACTGCTGCCTTCCTCCAACATGGCTCATCTACACTGCTGCCTCCTCCAACATGGCTCATCTACACTGCTGCCTCCTCCAAACATGGCTCATCTACACTGCTGCCTCCTCCAACATGGCTCATCCACACTGCTGCCTTCCTCCAACATGGCTCATCCACACTGCTGCTTCCTCCAACATGGCTCATCCACACTGCTGCCTCCCTCCAACATGGCTCATCTACACTGCTGCCTCCCTCCAACATGGCTCATCTACACTGCTGCCTCCTCCAACATGGCTCATCTACACTGCTGCCTCCTCCAACATGGCTCATCTACACTGCTGCATTCCTCCAACATGGCTCATCTACACTGCTGCCTCCCTCCAACATGGCTCATCTACACTGCTGCCTCCCCTCCAACATGGCTCATCTACACTGCTGCCTCCTCCAACATGGCTCATCCACACTGCTGCCTTCCTCCAACATGGCTCATCCACACTGCTGCTTCCCTCCAACATGGCTCATCCACACTGCTGCTTCCCTCCAACATGGCTCATCCACACTGCTGCCTCCCTCCAACATGGCTCATCTACACTGCTGCCTCCCTCCAACATGGCTCATCTACACTGCTGCCTCCCTCCAACATGGCTCATCTACACTGCTGCCTCCCTCCAACATGGCTCATCTACACTGCTGCCTCCCTCCAACATGGCTCATCTACACTGCTGCATTCCTCCAACATGGCTCATCTACACTGCTGCCTCCCTCCAACATGGCTCATCTACACTGCTGCCTCCTCCAACATGGCTCATCTACACTGCTGCCTCCCTCCAACATGGCTCATCTACACTGCTGCCTCCCTCCAACATGGCTCATCCACACTGCTGCCTTCCTCCAACATGGCTCATCCACACTGCTGCTTCCCTCCAACATGGCTCATCCACACTGCTGCTTCCCTCCAACATGGCTCATCCACACTGCTGCCTCCTCCAACATGGCTCATCCACCCTGCTGCCTCCCTCCAACATGGCTCATCTACACTGCTGCCTCCCTCCAACATGGCTCATCTACACTGCTGCCTCCCTCCAACATGGCTCATCTACACTGCTACATTCCTCCAACATGGCTCATCTACACTGCTGCCTTCCTCCAACATGGCTCATCTACACTGCTGCCTTCTTCAAACATGGCTCATCCACACTGCTGCCTTCCTCCAACATGGCTAATCTACACTGCTGCCTCCCTCCAACATGGCTCATCTACACTGCTGCTTTCCTCCAACATGGCTCATCTACACTGCTGCCTTCCTCCAACATGGCTCATCTACACTGCTGCCTCCCTCCAACATGGCTCATCTACACTGCTGCCTCCCTCCAACATGGCTCATCTACACTGCTACATTCCTCCAACATGGCTCATCTACACTGCTGCCTCCTCCAACATGGCTCATCTACACTGCTGCCTTCCTCCAACATGGCTCATCTACACTGCTGCCTCCCTCCAACATGGCTCATCCACACTGCTGCCTCCCTCCAACATGGCTCATCTACACTGCTGCCTTCCTCCAACATGGCTCATCTACACTGCTGCATTTCTCCAACATGGCTCATCTACACTGCTGCCTTCCTCCAACATGGCTCATCTACACTGCTGCCTCCCCCCAACATGGCTCATCTACACTGCTGCCTTCCTCCAACATGGCTCATCTACACTGCTGCCTTCCTCCAACATGGCTCATCTACACTGCTGCCTTCTTCAAACATGGCTCATCCACACTGCTGCCTTCCTCCAACATGGCTAATCTACACTGCTGCCTCCCTCCAACATGGCTCATCTACACTGCTACATTCCTCCAACATGGCTCATCTACACTGCTGCCTCCCTCCAACATGGCTCATCTACACTGCTGCCTTCCTCCAACATGGCTCATCTACACTGCTGCCTCCCTCCAACATGGCTCATCCACACTGCTGCCTCCCTCCAACATGGCTCATCTACACTGCTGCCTTCCTCCAACATGGCTCATCTACACTGCTGCATTCCTCCAACATGGCTCATCTACACTGCTGCCTTCCTCCAACATGGCTCATCTACACTGCTGCCTCCCCCCAACATGGCTCATCTACACTGCTGCCTTCCTCCAACATGGCTCATCTACACTGCTGCCTTCCTCCAACATGGCTCATCTACACTGCTGCATTCTTCAAACATGGCTCATCCACACTGCTGCCTTCCTCCAACATGGCTAATCTACACTGCTGCCTCCCTCCAACATGGCTCATCTACACTGCTGCCTTCCTCCAACATGGCTCATCTACACTGCTGCCTTCCTCCAACATGGCTCATCTACACTGCTGCCTCCCTCCAACATGGCTCATCTACACTGCTGCCTCCCTCCAACATGGCTCATCTACACTGCTGCATTCCTCCAACATGGCTCATCTACACTGCTGCCTCCCTCCAACATGGCTCATCTACACTGCTGCCTTCCTCCAACATGGCTCATCTACACTGCTGCCTTCCTCCAACATGGCTCATCTATACTGCTGCATTCCTCCAACATGGCTCATCTACACTGCTGCCTTCCTCCAACATGGCTCATCTACACTGCTGCCTCCCTCCAACATGGCTCATCTACACTGCTGCCTTCCTCCAACATGGATCATCCACACTGCTGCTTCCCTCCAACATGGCTCACCCACACTGCTGCCTTCCTCCAACATGGCTCATCCACACTGCTGCCTTCCTCCAACATGGCTCATCCACACTGCTGCTTCCCTCCAACATGGCTCATCCACACTGCTGCCTTCCTCCAACATGGCTCATCCACACTGCTGCTTCCCTACAACATGGCTCATCTACACTGCTGCCTCCCTCCAACATGGCTCATCCACACTGCTGCCTTCCTCCAACATGGCTCATCCACACTGCTGCTTCCCTACAACATGGCTCATCTACACTGCTGCCTTCCTCCAACATGGCTCATCTACACTGCTGCCTCCCTCCAACATGGCTCATCTACACTGCTGCCTCCCTCCAAACATGGCTCATCTACACTGCTGCCTCCCTCCAACATGGCTCATCCACACTGCTGCCTTCCTCCAACATGGCTCATCCACACTGCTGCTTCCCTCCAACATGGCTCATCCACACTGCTGCCTCCCTCCAACATGGCTCATCTACACTGCTGCCTCCCTCCAACATGGCTCATCTACACTGCTGCATTCCTCCAACATGGCTCATCTACACTGCTGCCTCCCTCCAACATGGCTCATCTACACTGCTGCCTCCTCCAACATGGCTCATCTACACTGCTGCCTCCCTCCAACATGGCTCATCTACACTGCTGCCTCCCCCCAACATGGCTCATCCACACTGCTGCCTCCCTCCAACATGGCACATCCACACTGCTGCCTCCCTCCAACATGGCTCATCTACACTGCTGCCTTCCTCCAACATGGCTCATCTACACTGCTGCATTCCTCCAACATGGCTCATCTACACTGCTGCCTTCCTCCAACATGGCTCATCTACACTGCTGCCTCCCCCCAACATGGCTCATCTACACTGCTGCCTTCCTCCAACATGGCTCATCTACACTGCTGCCTTCTTCAAACATGGCTCATCCACACTGCTGCCTTCCTCCAACATGGCTAATCTACACTGCTGCCTCCCTCCAACATGGCTCATCTACACTGCTGCCTTCCTCCAACATGGCTCATCTACACTGCTGCCTTCCTCCAACATGGCTCATCTACACTGCTGCCTCCCTCCAACATGGCTCATCTACACTGCTGCCTCCCTCCAACATGGCTCATCTACACTGCTGCATTCCTCCAACATGGCTCATCTACACTGCTGCCTCCCTCCAACATGGCTCATCTACACTGCTGCCTTCCTCCAACATGGCTCATCTACACTGCTGCCTCCTCCAACATGGCTCATCTACACTGCTGCCTTCATCCAACATGGCTCATCTACACTGCTGCCTCCCTCCAACATGGCTCATCTACACTGCTGCCTCCCTCCAACATGGCTCATCTACACTGCTGCCTCCCTCCAACATGGCTCATCTACACTGCTGCCTCCCTCCAACATGGCTCATCCACACTGCTGCCTTCCTCCAACATGGCTCATCTACACTGCTGCATTCCTCCAACATGGCTCATCTACACTGCTGCCTTCCTCCAACATGGCTCATCCACACTGCTGCCTTCCTCCAACATGGCTCATCTACACTGCTGCCTTCCTCCAACATGGCTCATCTACACTGCTGCCTCCCTCCAACATGGCTCATCTACACTGCTGCCTCCCTCCAACATGGCTCATCTACACTGCTGCCTCCCCCCAACATGGCACATCCACACTGCTGCCTCCCTCCAACATGGCTCATCCACACTGCTGCCTCCCTCCAACATGGCTCATCTACACTGCTGCCTTCCTCCAACATGGCTCATCTATACTGCTGCATTCCTCCAACATGGCTCATCTACACTGCTGCCTTCCTCCAACATGGCTCATCTACACTGCTGCCTCCCTCCAACATGGCTCATCTACACTGCTGCCTTCCTCCAACATGGCTCATCCACACTGCTGCCTCCCTCCAACATGGCTCATCTACACTGCTGCCTTCCTCCAACATGGCTCATCCACACTGCTGCTTCCCTCCAACATGGCTCATCCACACTGCTGCCTTCCTCCAACATGGCTCATCCACACTGCTGCCTTCCTCCAACATGGCTCATCCACACTGCTGCTTCCTCCAACATGGCTCATCCACACTGCTGCCTTCCTCCAACATGGCTCATCCACACTGCTGCCTTCCTCCAACATGGCTCATCTACACTGCTGACTCCCTCCAACATGGCTCATCCACACTGCTGCCTTCCTCCAACATGGCTCATCCACACTGCTGCTTCCCTACAACATGGCTCATCTACACTGCTGCCTTCCTCCAACATGGCTCATCTACACTGCTGCCTCCCTCCAACATGGCTCATCTACACTGCTGCCTCCCTCCAAACATGGCTCATCTACACTGCTGCCTCCTCCAACATGGCTCATCCACACTGCTGCCTTCCTCCAACATGGCTCATCCACACTGCTGCTTCCTCCAACATGGCTCATCCACACTGCTGCCTCCTCCAACATGGCTCATCTACACTGCTGCCTCCCTCCAACATGGCTCATCTACACTGCTGCCTCCCTCCAACATGGCTCATCTACACTGCTGCATTCCTCCAACATGGCTCATCTACACTGCTGCCTTCCTCCAACATGGCTCATCTACACTGCTGCCTTCTTCAAACATGGCTCATCCACACTGCTGCCTTCCTCCAACATGGCTAATCTACACTGCTGCCTCCCTCCAACATGGCTCATCTACACTGCTGCCTTCATCCAACATGGCTCATCTACACTGCTGCCTTCCTCCAACATGGCTCATCTACACTGCTGCCTTCCTCCAACATGGCTCATCTACACTGCTGCCTTCTTCAAACATGGCTCATCCACACTGCTGCATTCCTCCAACATGGCTCATCTACACTGCTGCCTTCCTCCAACATGGCTCATCCACACTGCTGCCTTCCTCCAACATGGCTCATCTACACTGCTGCCTTCCTCCAACATTGCTCATCTACACTGCTGCCTCCCTCCAACATGGCTCAATTACACTGCTGCATTCCTCCAACATGGCTCATCTACACTGCTGCCTCCCTCCAACATGGCTCATCTACACTGCTGCCTCCCTCCAACATGGCTCATCTACACTGCTGCCTCCCCCCAACATGGCACATCCACACTGCTGCCTCCCTCCAACATGGCTCATCCACACTGCTGCCTCCCTCCAACATGGCTCATCTACACTGCTGCCTTCCTCCAACATGGCTCATCTATACTGCTGCATTCCTCCAACATGGCTCATCTACACTGCTGCCTTCCTCCAACATGGCTCATCTACACTGCTGCCTCCCTCCAACATGGCTCATCTACACTGCTGCCTTCCTCCAACATGGCTCATCCACACTGCTGCCTCCCTCCAACATGGCTCATCTACACTGCTGCCTTCCTCCAACATGGCTCATCCACACTGCTGCTTCCCTCCAACATGGCTCACCCACACTGCTGCCTTCCTCCAACATGGCTCATCCACACTGCTGCCTTCCTCCAACATGGCTCATCCACACTGCTGCTTCCCTCCAACATGGCTCATCCACACTGCTGCCTTCCTCCAACATGGCTCATCCACACTGCTGCTTCCCTACAACATGGCTCATCTACACTGCTGACTCCCTCCAACATGGCTCATCCACACTGCTGCCTTCCTCCAACATGGCTCATCCACACTGCTGCCTCCCTCCAACATGGCTCATCTACACTGCTGCCTCCCTCCAACATGGCTCATCTACACTGCTGCCTCCCTCCAACATGGCTCATCTACACTGCTGCATTCCTCCAACATGGCTCATCTACACTGCTGCCTTCCTCCAACATGGCTCATCTACACTGCTGCCTTCTTCAAACATGGCTCATCCACACTGCTGCCTTCCTCCAACATGGCTAATCTACACTGCTGCCTCCCTCCAACATGGCTCATCTACACTGCTGCCTTCATCCAACATGGCTCATCTACACTGCTGCCTTCCTCCAACATGGCTCATCTACACTGCTGCCTTCCTCCAACATGGCTCATCTACACTGCTGCCTTCTTCAAACATGGCTCATCCACACTGCTGCCTTCCTCCAACATGGCTAATCTACACTGCTGCCTCCCTCCAACATGGCTCATCTACACTGCTGCCTTCCTCCAACATGGCTCATCTACACTGCTGCCTTCCTCCAACATGGCTCATCTACACTGCTGCCTCCCTCCAACATGGCTCATCTACACTGCTGCCTCCCTCCAACATGGCTCATCTACACTGCTACATTCCTCCAACATGGCTCATCTACACTGCTGCCTCCCTCCAACATGGCTCATCTACACTGCTGCCTTCCTCCAACATGGCTCATCTACACTGCTGCCTCCCTCCAACATGGCTCATCTACACTGCTGCCTTCATCCAACATGGCTCATCTACACTGCTGCCTCCCTCCAACATGGCTCATCCACACTGCTGCTTCCCTCCAACATGGCTCACCCACACTGCTGCCTTCCTCCAACATGGCTCATCCACACTGCTGCCTTCCTCCAACATGGCTCATCCACACTGCTGCTTCCCTCCAACATGGCTCATCCACACTGCTGCCTTCCTCCAACATGGCTCATCCACACTGCTGCTTCCCTACAACATGGCTCATCTACACTGCTGCCTCCCTCCAACATGGCTCATCCACACTGCTGCCTTCCTCCAACATGGCTCATCCACACTGCTGCTTCCCTACAACATGGCTCATCTACACTGCTGCCTTCCTCCAACATGGCTCATCTACACTGCTGCCTCCCTCCAACATGGCTCATCTACACTGCTGCCTCCCCTCCAAACATGGCTCATCTACACTGCTGCCTCCCCAACATGGCTCATCCACACTGCTGCCTTCCAACATGGCTCATCCACACTGCTGCCTTCCTCCAACATGGCTCATCCACACTGCTGCCTCCCTCCAACATGGCTCATCCACACTGCTGCCTCCCTCCAACATGGCTCATCTACACTGCTGCCAACATGGCCCTCCAACATGGCTCATCTACACTGCTGCCTTCCTCCAACATGGCTCATCTACACTGCTGCCTCCTCCAACATGGCTCATCTACACTGCTGCATTCCTCCAACATGGCTCATCTACACTGCTGCCTCCTCCAACATGGCTCATCTACACTGCTGCCTCCCTCCAACATGGCTCATCTACACTGGCTCTCCCTCCAACATGGCTCATCCACACTGCTGCCTCCCTCCAACATGGCTCATCCACACTGCTGCCTTCCTCCAACATGGCTCATCCACACTGCTGCCTTCCTCCAACATGGCTCATCCACTCTGCCTCCTCCAACATGGCTCATCTACACTGCTGCCTTCCTCCAACATGGCTCATCTACACTGCTGCCTTCCTCCAACATGGCTCATCTACACTGCTGCCTTCCTCCAACATGGCTCATCTACACTGCTGCCTCCCTCCAACATGGCTCATCTACACTGCTGCCTTCCTCCAACATGGCTCATCCACACTGCTGCCTCCCCAACATCCAACATGGCTCCTCCAACATCTCATCACACTGCTGCCTTCCTCCAACATGGCTCATCCACACTGCTGCCTTCCTCCAACATGGCTCATCTACACTGCTGCCTTCCTCCAACATGGCTCATCTACACTGCTGCCTCCTCCAACATGGCTCATCTACACTGCTGCCTCCCTCCAACATGGCTCATCTACACTGCTGCCTCCCTCCAACATGGCTCATCTACACTGCTGCCTTCCTCCAACATGGCTCATCTACACTGCTGCCTCCTCCAACATGGCTCATCTACACTGCTGCATTCCTCCAACATGGCTCATCTACACTGCTGCCTCCCTCCAACATGGCTCATCTACACTGCTGCCTCCCTCCAACATGGCTCATCTACACTGCTGCCTCCCTCCAACATGGCTCATCCACACTGCTGCCTCCCTCCAACATGGCTCATCCACACTGCTGCTTCCCTCCAACATGGCTCATCCACACTGCTGCCTCCCTCCAACATGGCTCATCTACACTGCTGCCTCCTCCTCCAACATGGCTCATCTACACTGCTGCCTCCTCCAACATGGCTCATCTACACTGCTGCCTCCCTCCAACATGGCTCATCTACACTGCTGCAACATGGCTCATCCTCCCTCCTCCAACATGGCTCATCTACACTGCTGCCTCCCTCCAACATGGCTCATCTACACTGCTGCCTCCCTCCAACATGGCTCATCTACACTGCTGCCTCCCTCCAACATGGCTCATCCACACTGCTGCCTTCCTCCAACATGGCTCATCCACACTGCTGCTTCCCTCCAACATGGCTCATCCACACTGCTGCCTTCCTCCAACATGGCTCATCCACACTGCTGCCTCCCTCCAACATGGCTCATCTACACTGCTGCCTCCTCCAACATGGCTCATCTACACTGCTGCCTCCCCAACATGGCTCATCTACACTGCTGCCTCCTCCAACATGGCTCATCTACACTGCTGCCTCCCTCCAACATGGCTCATCTACACTGCTGCCTCCCTCCAACATGGCTCATCTACACTGCTGCATTCCTCCAACATGGCTCATCTACACTGCTGCCTCCCTCCAACATGGCTCATCTACACTGCTGCCTTCCTCCAACATGGCTCATCTACACTGCTGCCTCCCTCCAACATGGCTCATCTACACTGCTGCCTCCCCCCAACATGGCTCATCCACACTGCTGCCTCCCTCCAACATGGCTCATCCACACTGCTGCCTTCCTCCAACATGGCTCATCCACACTGCTGCCTTCCTCCAACATGGCTCATCCACACTGCTGCCTTCCTCCAACATGGCTCATCTACACTGCTGCCTTCCTCCAACATGGCTCATCTACACTGCTGCCTCCCTCCAACATGGCTCATCTACACTGCTGCCTCCCCCCAACATGGCACATCCACACTGCTGCCTCCCCCCAACATGGCTCATCCACACTGCTGCCTCCCTCCAACATGGCACATCCACACTGCTGCCTCCCTCCAACATGGCTCATCTACACTGCTGCCTCCCTCCAACATGGCTCATCTACACTGCTGCATTCCTCCAACATGGCTCATCTACACTGCTGCCTTCCTCCAACATGGCTCATCTACACTGCTGCCTCCCCCCAACATGGCTCATCTACACTGCTGCCTTCCTCCAACATGGCTCATCTACACTGCTGCCTTCCTCCAACATGGCTCATCTACACTGCTGCCTTCTTCAAACATGGCTCATCCACACTGCTGCCTTCCTCCAACATGGCTAATCTACACTGCTGCCTCCCTCCAACATGGCTCATCTACACTGCTGCCTTCCTCCAACATGGCTCATCTACACTGCTGCCTTCCTCCAACATGGCTCATCTACACTGCTGCCTCCCTCCAACATGGCTCATCTACACTGCTGCCTCCCTCCAACATGGCTCATCTACACTGCTGCATTCCTCCAACATGGCTCATCTACACTGCTGCCTCCCTCCAACATGGCTCATCTACACTGCTGCCTCCCTCCAACATGGCTCATCTACACTGCTGCCTTCCTCCAACATGGCTCATCTACACTGCTGCCTCCCTCCAACATGGCTCATCTACACTGCTGCCTTCATCCAACATGGCTCATCTACACTGCTGCCTCCCTCCAACATGGCTCATCTACACTGCTGCCTCCCTCCAACATGGCTCATCTACACTGCTGCCTCCCTCCAACATGGCTCATCCACACTGCTGCCTTCCTCCAACATGGCTCATCTACACTGCTGCATTCCTCCAACATGGCTCATCTACACTGCTGCCTTCCTCCAACATGGCTCATCCACACTGCTGCCTTCCTCCAACATGGCTCATCTACACTGCTGCCTTCCTCCAACATTGCTCATCTACACTGCTGCCTCCCTCCAACATGGCTCAATTACACTGCTGCATTCCTCCAACATGGCTCATCTACACTGCTGCCTCCCTCCAACATGGCTCATCTACACTGCTGCCTCCCTCCAACATGGCTCATCTACACTGCTGCCTCCCCCCAACATGGCACATCCACACTGCTGCCTCCCTCCAACATGGCTCATCCACACTGCTGCCTCCCTCCAACATGGCTCATCTACACTGCTGCCTTCCTCCAACATTGCTCATCTACACTGCTGCCTCCCTCCAACATGGCTCAATTACACTGCTGCATTCCTCCAACATGGCTCATCTACACTGCTGCCTTCCTCCAACATGGATCATCCACACTGCTGCTTCCCTCCAACATGGCTCACCCACACTGCTGCCTCCCTCCAACATGGCTCATCCACACTGCTGCCTTCCTCCAACATGGCTCATCCACACTGCTGCTTCCCTCCAACATGGCTCATCCACACTGCTGCCTCCCTCCAACATGGCTCATCTACACTGCTGCCTCCCTCCAACATGGCTCATCTACACTGCTGCCTCCCTCCAACATGGCTCATCTACACTGCTGCCTCCCTCCAACATGGCTCATCTACACTGCTGCATTCCTCCAACATGGCTCATCTACACTGCTGCCTCCCTCCAACATGGCTCATCTACACTGCTGCCTCCCTCCAACATGGCTCATCTACACTGCTGCCTCCCTCCAACATGGCTCATCCACACTGCTGCCTTCCTCCAACATGGCTCATCCACACTGCTGCTTCCCTCCAACATGGCTCATCCACACTGCTGCTTCCCTCCAACATGGCTCATCCACACTGCTGCCTCCCTCCAACATGGCTCATCTACACTGCTGCCTCCCTCCAACATGGCTCATCTACACTGCTGCCTCCCTCCAACATGGCTCATCTACACTGCTGCCTCCCTCCAACATGGCTCATCTACACTGCTGCCTCCCTCCAACATGGCTCATCTACACTGCTGCATTCCTCCAACATGGCTCATCTACACTGCTGCCTCCTCCAACATGGCTCATCTACACTGCTGCAACATGGCTCATCTACACTGCTGCCTCCTCCAACATGGCTCATCTACACTGCTGCCTCCCCCAACATGGCTCATCCACACTGCTGCCTCCCTCCAACATGGCTCATCCACACTGCTGCCTTCCTCCAACATGGCTCATCCACACTGCTGCCTTCCTCCAACATGGCTCATCCACACTGCTGCCTTCCTCCAACATGGCTCATCTACACTGCTGCCTTCCTCCAACATGGCTCATCTACACTGCTGCCTCCCTCCAACATGGCTCATCTACACTGCTGCCTCCCCCCAACATGGCACATCCACACTGCTGCCTCCCCCAACATGGCTCATCCACACTGCTGCCTCCTCCAACATGGCACATCCACACTGCTGCCTCCCTCCAACATGGCTCATCTACACTGCTGCCTTCCTCCAACATGGCTCATCTACACTGCTGCATTCCTCCAACATGGCTCATCTACACTGCTGCCTTCCTCCAACATGGCTCATCTACACTGCTGCCTCCCCCCAACATGGCTCATCTACACTGCTGCCTTCCTCCAACATGGCTCATCTACACTGCTGCCTTCCTCCAACATGGCTCATCTACACTGCTGCCTTCTTCAAACATGGCTCATCCACACTGCTGCCTTCCTCCAACATGGCTAATCTACACTGCTGCCTCCCTCCAACATGGCTCATCTACACTGCTGCCTTCCTCCAACATGGCTCATCTACACTGCTGCCTTCCTCCAACATGGCTCATCTACACTGCTGCCTCCCTCCAACATGGCTCATCTACACTGCTGCCTCCCTCCAACATGGCTCATCTACACTGCTGCATTCCTCCAACATGGCTCATCTACACTGCTGCCTCCCTCCAACATGGCTCATCTACACTGCTGCCTCCCTCCAACATGGCTCATCTACACTGCTGCCTTCCTCCAACATGGCTCATCTACACTGCTGCCTCCCTCCAACATGGCTCATCTACACTGCTGCCTTCCCTCCAACATGGCTCATCTACACTGCTGCCTCCTCCAACATGGCTCATCTACACTGCTGCCTCCCTCCAACATGGCTCATCTACACTGCTGCCTCCTCCAACATGGCTCATCCACACTGCTGCCTTCCTCCAACATGGCTCATCTACACTGCTGCATTCCTCCAACATGGCTCATCTACACTGCTGCCTTCCTCCAACATGGCTCATCCACACTGCTGCCTTCCTCCAACATGGCTCATCTACACTGCTGCCTTCCTCCAACATTGCTCATCTACACTGCTGCCTCCCTCCAACATGGCTCAATTACACTGCTGCATTCCTCCAACATGGCTCATCTACACTGCTGCCTCCCTCCAACATGGCTCATCTACACTGCTGCCTCCCTCCAACATGGCTCATCTACACTGCTGCCTCCCCCAACATGGCACATCCACACTGCTGCCTCCCTCCAACATGGCTCATCCACACTGCTGCCTCCCTCCAACATGGCTCATCTACACTGCTGCCTTCCTCCAACATGGCTCATCTATACTGCTGCATTCCTCCAACATGGCTCATCTACACTGCTGCCTTCCTCCAACATGGCTCATCTACACTGCTGCCTCCCTCCAACATGGCTCATCTACACTGCTGCCTTCCTCCAACATGGCTCATCCACACTGCTGCTTCCCTCCAACATGGCTCACCCACACTGCTGCCTTCCTCCAACATGGCTCATCCACACTGCTGCCTTCCTCCAACATGGCTCATCCACACTGCTGCTTCCCTCCAACATGGCTCATCCACACTGCTGCCTTCCTCCAACATGGCTCATCCACACTGCTGCTTCCCTACAACATGGCTCATCTACACTGCTGCCTCCCTCCAACATGGCTCATCCACACTGCTGCCTTCCTCCAACATGGCTCATCCACACTGCTGCTTCCCTACAACATGGCTCATCTACACTGCTGCCTTCCTCCAACATGGCTCATCTACACTGCTGCCTCCTCCAACATGGCTCATCTACACTGCTGCCTCCCTCCAACATGGCTCATCTACACTGCTGCCTCCCTCCAACATGGCTCATCCACACTGCTGCCTTCCTCCAACATGGCTCATCCACACTGCTGCTTCCCTCCAACATGGCTCATCCACACTGCTGCCTCCCTCCAACATGGCTCATCTACACTGCTGCCTCCCTCCAACATGGCTCATCTACACTGCTGCCTCCCTCCAACATGGCTCATCTACACTGCTGCCTCCCTCCAACATGGCTCATCTACACTGCTGCATTCCTCCAACATGGCTCATCTACACTGCTGCCTCCCTCCAACATGGCTCATCTACACTGCTGCCTCCCTCCAACATGGCTCATCTACACTGCTGCCTCCCTCCAACATGGCTCATCTACACTGCTGCCTCCCTCCAACATGGCTCATCCACACTGCTGCCTTCCTCCAACATGGCTCATCCACACTGCTGCTTCCCTCCAACATGGCTCATCCACACTGCTGCTTCCCTCCAACATGGCTCATCCACACTGCTGCCTCCCTCCAACATGGCTCATCTACACTGCTGCCTCCCTCCAACATGGCTCATCTACACTGCTGCCTCCCTCCAACATGGCTCATCTACACTGCTGCCTCCCTCCAACATGGCTCATCTACACTGCTGCATTCCTCCAACATGGCTCATCTACACTGCTGCCTCCCTCCAACATGGCTCATCTACACTGCTGCCTTCCTCCAACATGGCTCATCTACACTGCTGCCTCCCTCCAACATGGCTCATCTACACTGCTGCCTTCCTCCAACATGGCTCATCTACACTGCTGCCTCCCTCCAACATGGCTCATCTACACTGCTGCCTCCCTCCAACATGGCTCATCTACACTGCTGCATTCCTCCAACATGGCTCATCTACACTGCTGCCTCCCTCCAACATGGCTCATCTACACAACTGCCTTCCTCCAACATGGCTCATCTACACTGCTGCCTCCCTCCAACATGGCTCATCCACACTGCTGCCTTCCTCCAACATGGCTCATCCACACTGCTGCTTCCCTCCAACATGGCTCATCCACACTGCTGCCTCCTCCAACATGGCTCATCTACACTGCTGCCTCCTCCAACATGGCTCATCTACACTGCTGCCTCCTCCAACATGGCTCATCTACACTGCTGCCTCCCTCCAACATGGCTCATCTACACTGCTGCATTCCTCCAACATGGCTCATCTACACTGCTGCCTCCCTCCAACATGGCTCATCTACACTGCTGCCTCCCTCCAACATGGCTCATCTACACTGCTGCCTCCCTCCAACATGGCTCATCTACACTGCTGCCTCCTCCAACATGGCTCATCCACACTGCTGCCTTCCTCCAACATGGCTCATCCACACTGCTGCTTCCTCCAACATGGCTCATCCACACTGCTGCTTCCCTCCAACATGGCTCATCCACACTGCTGCCTCCCTCCAACATGGCTCATCTACACTGCTGCCTCCTCCAACATGGCTCATCTACACTGCTGCCTCCTCCAACATGGCTCATCTACACTGCTGCCTCCTCCAACATGGCTCATCTACACTGCTGCATTCCTCCAACATGGCTCATCTACACTGCTGCCTCCTCCAACATGGCTCATCTACACTGCTGCCTTCCTCCAACATGGCTCATCTACACTGCTGCCTCCCTCCAACATGGCTCATCTACACTGCTGCCTTCCTCCAACATGGCTCATCTACACTGCTGCCTCCTCCAACATGGCTCATCTACACTGCTGCCTCCCTCCAACATGGCTCATCTACACTGCTGCATTCCTCCAACATGGCTCATCTACACTGCTGCCTCCCTCCAACATGGCTCATCTACACAACTGCCTTCCTCCAACATGGCTCATCTACACTGCTGCCTCCCTCCAACATGGCTCATCTACACTGCTGCCTCCCCCCAACATGGCTCATCCACACTGCTGCCTCCCTCCAACATGGCTCATCCACACTGCTGCCTCCTCCAACATGGCTCATCTACACTGCTGCCTTCCTCCAACATGGCTCATCTACACTGCTGCATTCCTCCAACATGGCTCATCTACACTGCTGCCTTCCTCCAACATGGCTCATCTACACTGCTGCCTCCCCCCAACATGGCTCATCTACACTGCTGCCTTCCTCCAACATGGCTCATCTACACTGCTGCCTTCCTCCAACATGGCTCATCTACACTGCTGCCTTCTTCAAACATGGCTCATCCACACTGCTGCCTTCCTCCAACATGGCTAATCTACACTGCTGCCTCCCTCCAACATGGCTCATCTACACTGCTGCCTTCCTCCAACATGGCTCATCTACACTGCTGCCTTCCTCCAACATGGCTCATCTACACTGCTGCCTCCCTCCAACATGGCTCATCTACACTGCTGCCTCCCTCCAACATGGCTCATCTACACTGCTGCATTCCTCCAACATGGCTCATCTACACTGCTGCCTCCCTCCAACATGGCTCATCTACACTGCTGCCTCCCTCCAACATGGCTCATCTACACTGCTGCATTCCTCCAACATGGCTCATCTACACTGCTGCCTCCCTCCAACATGGCTCATCTACACTGCTGCCTTCCTCCAACATGGCTCATCTACAATGCTGCCTCCCTCCAACATGGTTCATCTACACTGCTGCCTCCCCCCAACATGGCTCATCCACACTGCTGCCTCCCCCAACATGGCTCATCCACACTGCTGCCTTCCTCCAACATGGCTCATCCACACTGCTGCTTCCCTACAACATGGCTCATCTACACTGCTGCCTCCCTCCAACATGGCTCATCTACACTGCTGCCTCCCTCCAACATGGCTCATCTACACTGCTGCCTCCCTCCAACATGGCTCATCTACACTGCTGCCTCCCTCCAACATGGCTCATCTACACTGCTGCCTCCCTCCAACATGGCTCATCCACACTGCTGCCTCCCTCCAACATGGCTCATCCACACTTCTGCCTTCCTCCAACATGGCTCATCAACACTGCTGCCTCCCTCCAACATGGCTCATCCACACTGCTGCCTCCCTCCAACATGGCTCATCCACACTGCTGCCTTCCTCCAACATGGCTCATCTACACTGCTGCCTCCCTCCAACATGGCTCATCCACACTGCTGCCTTCCTCCAACATGGCTCATCCACACTGCTGCTTCCTCCAACATGGCTCATCCACACTGCTGCCTCCCTCCAACATGGCTCAGGCACACTGCTGCCTCCTCCAACATGGCTCATCCACACTGCTGCCTCCCTCCAACATGGCTCATCCACACTGCTGCCTCCTCCAACATGGCTCATCTACACTGCTGCCTCCTCCAACATGGCTCATCTACACTGCTGCCTCCCTCCAACATGGCTCATCTACACTGCTGCCTCCCTCCAACATGGCTCATCCACACTGCTGCCTCCCTCCAACATGGCTCATCCACACTGCTGCCTTCCTCCAACATGGCTCATCAACACTGCTGCCTCCCTCCAACATGGCTCATCCACACTGCTGCCTCCCTCCAACATGGCTCATCCACACTGCTGCCTTCCTCCAACATGGCTCATCTACACTGCTGCCTCCCTCCAACATGGCTCATCCACACTGCTGCCTTCCTCCAACATGGCTCATCCACACTGCTGCTTCCCTCCAACATGGCTCATCCACACTGCTGCCTCCCTCCAACATGGCTCAGGCACACTGCTGCCTCCCTCCAACATGGCTCATCCACACTGCTGCCTCCCTCCAACATGGCTCATCCACACTGCTGCCTCCCTCCAACATGGCTCATCTACACTGCTGCCTCCCTCCAACATGGCTCATCTACACTGCTGCATTCCTCCAACATGGCTCATCTACACTGCTGCCTCCCTCCAACATGGCTCATCTACACTGCTGCCTTCCTCCAACATGGCTCATCTACAATGCTGCCTCCCTCCAACATGGTTCATCTACACTGCTGCCTCCCCCCAACATGGCTCATCCACACTGCTGCCTCCCTCCAACATGGCTCATCCACACTGCTGCCTTCCTCCAACATGGCTCATCCACACTGCTGCCTTCCTCCAACATGGCTCAGCTACACTGCTGCCTTCCTCCAACATGGCTCATCCACACTGCTGCCTTCCTCCAACATTGCTCATCTACACTGCTGCCTTCCTCCAACATGGCTCATCTACACTGCTGCCTCCCTCCAACATGGCTCATCCACACTGCTGCCTTCCTCCAACATGGCTCATCCACACTGCTGCTTCCCTACAACATGGCTCATCCACACTGCTGCCTCCCTCCAACATGGCTCATCCACACTGCTGCCTTCCTCCAACATGGCTCATCCACACTGCTGCCTCCCTCCAACATGGCTCATCCACACTGCTGCATTCCTCCAACATGGCTCATCCACACTGCTGCCTTCCTCCAACATGGCTCATCCACACTGCTGCTTCCCTACAACATGGCTCATCTACACTGCTGCCTCCCTCCAACATGGCTCATCTACACTGCTGCCTCCCTCCAACATGGCTCATCTACACTGCTGCCTCCCTCCAACATTGCTCATCTACACTGCTGCCTCCCTCCAACATGGCTCATCTACACTGCTGCCTCCCTCCAACATGGCTCATCCACACTGCTGCCTCCCTCCAACATGGCTCATCCACACTGCTGCCTTCCTCCAACATGGCTCATCCAACACTGCTGCCTCCCTCCAACATGGCTCATCCACACTGCTGCCTCCCTCCAACATGGCTCATCCACACTGCTGCCTCCCTCCAACATGGCTCATCCACACTGCTGCCTTCCTCCAACATGGCTCATCTACACTGCTGCCTCCCTCCAACATGGCTCATCCACACTGCTGCCTTCCTCCAACATGGCTCATCCACACTGCTGCTTCCCTCCAACATGGCTCATCCACACTGCTGCCTCCCTCCAACATGGCTCATCCACACTGCTGCCTCCCTCCAACATGGCTCATCCACACTGCTGCCTCCCTCCAACATGGCTCATCCACACTGCTTTCTTCCTCCAACATGGCTCATCCACACGGCTGCCTCCCTCCAACATGGCTCATCCACACTGCTGCCTTCCTCCAACATGGCTCAGGCACTGCACGCCCTTTTTTCCCTGAGTGTGATGCTGTGAGCTGGAATATGAGGCGCAGACTCATTACAATGCAGGGCAATGGATCAACCCCCGCAAAGAAATAACAAAGCTGGCAAAAACTTGGACTGAGACTCAGGCTCTTGTAGTTTCCACTGCCCATTTTTGGGAGGCTGATGAAAGGATTGGTTGCCGAAGGCTTTTCCCCATGTGATGTCACAGCTCCTACCGGTAATGTTATCGAGTCTAACTCGGTGGCAGACCCAGGCTGGCACGAGGGCCTCCCAAACTTCCTCAGCTACTGCCTTATATGGATGGATGCCATGCACTGTATATGGACCATAGGATTGGTCACGCATGGCTTACCTCCAATCTGTGAAATGTCATTCCTCCTCACGTCTTTCGAGAAGATCAGAAGCACTGACTGTACGGTGCAATTAAAGTATACATTTGTGCAAAATCACACAATCTGTCGAACTTTATCAACAATCTTGGTTCTTGCATGAAAAAAGCATACAGTATCTGCCCTCTAATATTACCATCATTATGACCAGTCATCCAGACCATAATTGTTGATACCTATATCGCAAGCCAGTCATGAAAGTCATTAGCAAACAAAGTGTGGTTGGTGCTGCTTCATTTGACTGGTTAACACGAAATCTGTGTTATATCCCCTGCCTCTGAGAACGAGAGAGAGTCAATGGGCCTAATATGGAGTGATCTTCTCCAGGGGCAGAACCCTGGTAGTGGGCCTGTGTTCTTAGCCGCCACTCACACAGACCTGTCAAATGCTTACTGACATTCTCTCAATCCAATTAATTAGGGCCTAACAAGCTATGGGAATGGGTGGGATTGGGTACGGAGTGATGGCAGAGGCACAACCCTTTTACAGATCCAACCGTCAGCATTTCAGAGGATGCCCAGTAATGAGGTGGCTGAAGGAACTTGGTGGCTCGTGTCATGTGCCTTGGCTCACCTAGAGGATACATTTGCTGGTGACGTCTGTGGGAAATCTGGGCTTTCTCCCCCTGTAATACTTTGGTAGAGTGCTTAAATTTCTAATCACAGTTATAGTAATGCTATGAACGCACTGCATGGCTTTGTGAAACAGTCACCAAACTGAAACAAAGAGCATAGCTGCGACATAATATTTTTTAAAGTATTTTTATTTATTATGGATCCCCATTAGCTGCTGCCTTGGCAGCTTGGGGTCTAGCAAAATTAAGGCAGTTTATACAATAATAAAATACATTACAATACATTCACAGACTGTGTGCCCTTAGGCCCCACCACTACCACATATACAAAGTACAAAATCCATGTGTACGTGTGTGTATAGTGCGTATGTTATCGTATGTGTCTGTGCCTATGTTAGTGTTCCTTCAGTCCCAGCTGTTCCATAAGGTGTTTTTTATCTGTTTTTTAAGTCTAATTTTACTGCTTGCATGAGTTACTTGATGTGGAATAGAGTTCCATCTAGTCATGGTTCTATTTGGTACTGTATGCCTTCCATAGTCTGTTCTGGACTTGGGGACGGTGAAGAGACCTCTTGTGGCATGTCTTGAGGGGTATGCATGGGTGTCCGAGCTGTGCGCCAGTAGTTCAAACAGACAGCTCGGTGCATTCAACATGTCAATACCTCTCATAACTACAAGCCGTGATGAAGTCAATCTCTCCTCCGCTTTGTGCCAGGAGAGATTGGCATGCATATTATTAATGTTAGCTCTCTGTGTACATCCAAGGGCCTGCCGTGCTGCCCTGTTCTGAACCAATGGCAATTTTCCTTTTTTGTGGCACCTGACCACACGACTGAACAGTAGTCCAGGTGTGACAAAACTAGGGCCTGTAGGACCTGCCTTGTTGACAGTGCTTTTAAGAAGGTAGAGCAGCACCTTATTATGGACAGATTTCTCCCCATCTTAGCTACCGTTGTATCAATATGTTTTGACCATGACAGTTCACAATCCAGGGTAGATCCAAGCATTTTAGTCACCTCAACTTGCTCAATTTACACATGATTTATTACAAGATTTAGTTGAGGTTTAGGGTTTAGTGAATGATTTGTCCCAAATACAATGCTTTAGTTTTAGAAATATTTAGGCCACATCCCAATGTTGAACAAGAGGAAGACGTGTTCTGTGCATAGAGGATTTGTAATTACAGTTTGCCTCCTCTTCCCTGAGTCTGAAATAATGAATCAAGTAGCGGTGAGCGGAGGTGGCAGCCTCTCCTGCATGGACCAGATGTTGTAAATCCACGGAATCTTCCAGAGACAGGTGCCCTCCAGCCGGTTCCTGTCTGCTGCCTTGGTAATGGTTTGTTTCCTTTCCTGGAACACTGGAGAAATCAGGCAGCACCACTCCAACCTCTATCATCTCCACATTACAAGGTTATACAGCATTTCCAATGCTGGCAGTGGTGTCCTATGACTCCGCTTTATAACGGCTACAATTACTGAGAGGCCAGAGTAAAGACAGTTCGGCCTGTGGGGTCAAAGGATTACCGGTATGTCTGCCTCTTGTTGCCATTATGCCATTTCCTGTATTTGGGCTGCTGTCAAGCTAAGATCTCTGATTTCTTGGTACAGGCCAGACAGTACTGATACGATTTATTATTTGGAGACAAACATTTCAGATCAGACTTTATATCTACAACCACAATGAGGCCACTAGACTGGTTTAATGGATTTGATTAACTGAAGAGCCCCTCATGAAAATAAACGTCACTGGATTAATTTCGGCAAAAAACTATTTGGTGCCACTGGTATTCTGGCTGTGCCTACTGACTAGACTGGATTTTATTGGGTTGCTGAACTGCAGTGTAATTCACTTCACTGTGCATGTAGGCAAACATTTGAACGGCCCCATAGTAATTACATGCCATGGAGATTGAGGCCACATTTATGTTTAATAAAATAATAACAAACCAAATAATACATGCATAGTGATGGATATAAAACCTGTTCAGTTAGTGGATCCCATTCATCCTGCCTGTCATAAAAGCTGTGTTGCGACCACAATGAAATTAGACAGCTGCATCCATCACGGCTTTGCCAGCGATGTCTTCTTAGAGCTCACTCCCGGGCTCTATCTCCCGTTTTTCAATTATGTATTTTGTGTATTCTTCCCCCTGTTTCCTCAATTTCTTTGGCTTACATCTCCAAAACTTCAGGGATTAAAAAGGGATGAAGAAAGGATGAATACTGTCATAAATCGTTTTAGATTTTCTGGTAGTAAAGATGAGAGGGATACCTGGTGAAAACAAAAATGTAATCCTAAAGATACCAACTGTACACAGTACCTCTCATGTTTACTGATGCAAGAGAAGTTAAAAGGAACGTGAAACAAAAATAACTCCATTGAAACAACACTATGATGAAAGTTATCAAAAGAGTCCAAATTTATCCCAGCAGGAACAGAAAGAGGTCCATGGTTTCACCTCCAATCTCACCTTTTTTAAACCAGTAACAGTCTGCAATTTCAAGTCTGACATTTAATTAAATAAATTATTTCTCTGAGGATCTTACAAAACTATAGTGGACCATAGGTCCGCAGCTCTGTTTCCGATTGACGCAGGTAAACCGGCTGCTGATGTCACATCTGAAGGGGAGTCAGTCTTCCTTGAAACACTTCCTCACATTTCCTCTTCATCACAGATGGAATATTAGGTAAACATACTCATTCTCACTCAAAGACCATATTGTCTACATTAGGTGCAATCTAAATATACATTTCACAGCTTACTACAGGAACTTTGAAATGTAAGTCCTTGGACAATTGACGGCCATTCTCTTTCCAACAAACCTATCTACCTAAATAAAACTTCAGTCAGTCATCCCAAGATAGCTATGTCCCAGAAACACAGTGGCAGACTGGGTAGCTATTTGGTAGCCGAGCTTAAGCCCTCCATTTGAAGTTGTGTCACAAAGGAGCTGTGTCTACCTGTCTGGAACAGGCTTTCTCTCTGGATAACCGCCGACAGACTCCGAACTAATGAGGCTCTGTTTGGCCCTTGGAGGCCACTGTATGTCTATAACCCCAGAGCCATCTCCTGAATTTCTTAACAGGCCTGGTGAGGTGAGAGCCACAGCTTTTAGCCCTACCAAGAGCCCTACTTTTAACAAGTACCATTTCAGTCCAACTTCGCATTTTTAGCTCCGGTATCAACAGTCATTTCCAAATGACCACAAAGATGAATCCTGAGCCAAGGACCTCAGGAGTTCTTCAACTGTGACTCGCTCCTAACTCCTTTCATGATGTGCTGTCTGGAGCTAGTAGGGTTTAATATTGTAGGCAGATGATTACGTGTAGTATTGAATAATGTCAGGAGGAAAGGTCAAAGCCATCAAGCTGATTGACACTAAATGAATGGCAAAGTTCCGGGCAGCAAGGTTTAAAGTGTCTATAAGGCCCAGAAAATAGGTTTTAAAGCATTTATAAGGCCCAGACAATAGGTTTTAAAGCATCTATAAGGCCCAGACAATAGGTTTTAAAGCATCTATAAGGCCCAGACAATAGGTTTTAAAGCATCTATAAAGCCCAGACAAAAGGTTTTAAAGCATCTATAAGGCCCAGACAATAGGTTTTAAAGCATCTATAAGGCCCAGACAATAGGTTTTAAAGCATCTATAAGGCCCAGACAATAGGTTTTAAAGCATCTATAAGGCCCAGACAATAGGGTTTAAAGCATCTATAAGGCCCAGACAATAGGTTTTAAAGCATCTATAAGGCCCAGACAATAGGTTTTAAAGCATCTCTAAGGCCCAGACAATAGGTTGTAAAGCATCTATAAGGCCCAGACAATAGGTTTTAAAGCATCTATAAGGCCCAGACAATAGGTTTTAAAGCATCTATAAGGCCCAGACAATAGGTTTTAAAACATCTATAAGGCCCAGACAATAGGTTTTAAAACATCTATAAGGCCCAGACAATAGGCTTTAAAACATCTATAAGGCCCAGACAATTGGTTTTAAAGCATCTAAAAGGCCCAGACAATTGTTTTCAAAGCATCTATAAGGCCCAGACAATCGGTTTCAAAGCATCTATAAGGCCCAGACAATAGGTTTTAAAGCATCTATAAGGCCCAGACAATAGGTTTTAAAGCATCTATAAAGCCCAGACAAAAGGTTTTAAAGCATCTATAAGGCCCAGACAATAGGTTTTAAAGCATCTATACGGCCCAGACAATAGGTTTTAAAGCATCTATAAGGCACAGACAATAGGTTTTAAAGCATCTATAAGGCCCAGACAATAGGGTTTAAAGCATCTATAAGGCCCAGACAATAGGTTTTAAAGCATCTATAAGGCCCAGACAATAGGTTTTAAAGCATCTATAAGGCCCAGACAATAGGTTTTAAAGCATCTCTAAGGCCCAGACAATAGGTTGTAAAGCATCTATAAGGCCCAGACAATAGGTTTTAAAGCATCTATAAGGCCCAGACAATAGGTTTTAAAGCATCTATAAGGCCCAGACAATAGGTTTTAAAGCATCTATAAGGCCCAGACAATAGGTTTTAAAACATCTATAAGGCCCAGACAATAGGCTTTAAAACATCTATAAGGCCCAGACAATTGGTTTTAAAGCATCTAAAAGGCCCAGACAATTGTTTTCAAAGCATCTATAAGGCCCAGACAATCGGTTTCAAAGCATCTATAAGGCCCAGACAATAGGTTTTAAAGCATCTATAAGGCCCAGACAATGGGTTTTAAAGCATCTATAAGGCCCAGACAATAGGTTTTAAAGCATCTATAAGGCCCAGACAATGGGTTTTAAAGCATCTATAAGGCCCAGACAATAGGTTTTAAAGCATCTATAAGGCCCAGACAATGGGTTTTAAAGCATCTATAAGGCCCAGACAATAGCAAGGGAACAGAGGCAGCTAACAGCTTTTAACGTCAGGTTCTACCAGGAAGAACATCATGAAGATCACAAGGTTTAAAGCGTCTATAAGGCCCAGACAATAGGTTTTAAAGCATTTATAAGGCCCAGACAATAGGTTTTAAAGCATCTATAAGGCCCAGACAATAGGTTTTAAAGCATCTATAAGGCCCAGACAATAGGTTTTAAAGCATCTATAAGGCCCAGACAATAGGTTTTAAAACATCTATAAGGCCCAGACAATAGGCTTTAAAACATCTATAAGGCCCAGACAATAGGCTTTAAAACATCTATAAGGCCCAGACAATAGGCTTTAAAACATCTATAAGGCCCAGACAATAGGCTTTAAAACATCTATAAGGCCCAGACAATTGGTTTTAAAGCATCTAAAAGGCCCAGACAATTGTTTTCAAAGCATCTATAAGGCCCAGACAATCGGTTTCAAAGCATCTATAAGGCCCAGACAATAGGTTTTAAAGCATCTATATGGCCCAGACAATAGGTTTTAAAGCATCTATAAGGCCCAGACAATCGGTTTCAAAGCATCTATAAGGCCCAGACAATAGGTTTTAAAGCATCTATATGGCCCAGACAATAGGTTTTAAAGCATCTATAAGGCCCAGACAATGGGTTTTAAAGCATCTATAAGGCCCAGACAATAGCAAGGGAACAGAGGCAGCTAACAGCTTTTAACGTCAGGTTCTACCAGGAAGAACATTATGATGATCACATCTCAAACACTAATGACTGGGTCTGGATGGGTGGATAACTAGGTGGATGCTACAGTATGTATCCTTTTGATGATTTTATTTTTATTCATGGGATGAAACGGCTACGGTACTTAACTGAAATGATACAAATCTGAGGAGGAAATTGTTTCCACTACTGTATAAAAACAAGATCTGAATGAAATCTGTTCATGTGACCTACTCAAAGACATCAAAATCACATCATTTTATGATGTGACGCTTGTGACAATAGTATAATATTGTTATATTGGTTATTATAGGCATTACAATCCAATATTGAAATTGATATCTTCCTAATATTTCTTTATAATGTGAAGATCAGTTGCAGTTTTTAGTGATGCATTTTCTATTGTTCTACCTCACAAGGACAAAGGGTCACACCTACTCCCGAGGACAAGTCTTATTATGAAGACAACAATAGGAGTTGTTTTTTTTATCATCAACAATGATACATATGAGCATCTGATGTGATTGTAATGACTTGGCCATTTCTCCCACATGAGAAAGCCGTGCACATCTGCTATATGCTCATCATGGGTAATACCTGCCTCAAATGAGATTTGTGACAAATCCCTTACAAGAGCACAGCCAATATGCTTGGTGATAGCATGCTTGGGGATGGCTTATCTGTCTCCATTAAAGACACGAGTCATGCCCCACAATGTCAAAACCCTTAAACCTCACATTACCTATATGATAGAATAGTGAGGTACCCATTGACACCATTAGAATAGTCAGGAACCCATTGACTCCATTAGAATAGTAAGGAACGCATTGACTCCATTAGAATAGTCAGGAACCCATTGACTCCATTAGAATAGTCAGGAACCCATTGACTCCATTAGAATAGTCAGGAACCCATTGACTCCATTAGAATAGTAAGGAACCCATTGACTCCATTAGAATAGTAAGGAACCCATTGACTCCATTAGAATAGTGAGGAACCCATTGAATCCATTAGAAGCGATTCTGTCTGCATTTCGGTTCGTCTGACTCATATTGAAAAGCAGACAGAATCAGGTGTGAACATTACACACTGTAAAAGTGCTCATTTATCCGTGATTAGTGCCTGTTGTATTTTTCTAAAGCAGAAATGTCATAAATTTGATAGTTTAAAGCTAATTTGCAGCCATTAGATTAATCCCTACCAATTCAAAACTCTCACTCCTGCTATGGAGTAGTTGTCAATCATTTTCAAATTGAAATGGTTCCTAGTCTCGATGCCACCCGATATCATTTCTTACCCATTCAATATGAACCAATAATATTCAATGCAATCACCTTGCGCTACAGTTGGACTTGGCTCCTTGATATCAAATGGTAGTGATCTGACTGATGTACCATAGATGGTATCTCTAAGTTAACATGGTGGGCGAATAAATAGAAAAACCAAAAAGGGAACATTGCATTGCACAAACGTATTCAATCCTGTATCGTTTTGGCCCCCATATGGATCTGTCAAAGGCAAACCGTGTGCACATTCATCATGCAGATACTATCAATGCTTGGACAGTCTATTCTGGCTTTTTAAATTCTTCTCCTTTCTCATTGGGGTGGACAAGGTGGTTATTCACACTGAGCTCCAACTCATCTGAATGCAGTATCTGGCCTTCCTGTTAGATGAATGTCTTCTTTGAGACCCTAGGCCCTGGAAGGAAGATCATCATCCCTCTTGGTCTACATCTCTCTCGAACCCAAAGAGGTAGAGATTACTGTAGTTTCACAAAACCAGCTAGTCTTAATGAGTCATCAGGTTTACAGCAACCTAAGATACGGTATTTCGATATATTATATATATATCGAAATTATTATATATATATCGAAATACTGTAGAATAGTCAGGAATATATATATATATATATACACTGCTCAAAAAAATAAAGGGAACACTAAAATAACACATCCTAGATCTGAATGAATGAAATATTCTTATTAAATACTTTTTTCTTTACATAGTTGAATGTGCTGACAACAAAATCACACAAAAATTATCAATGGAAATCAAATTTATCCTACCATGGAGGTCTGGATTTGGAGTCACACTCAAAATTAAAGTGGAAAACCACACTACAGGCTGATCCAACTTTGATGTAATGTCCTTAAAACAAGTCCAAATGAGGCTCAGTAGTGTGTGTGGCCTCCACGTGCCTGTATGACCTCCCTACAACGCCTGGGCATGCTCCTGATGAGGTGGCGGATGGTCTCCTGAGGGATCTCCTCCCAGACCTGGACTAAAGCATCCGCCAACTCTTGGACAGTCTGTGGTGCAACGTGGCGTTGGTGGATGGAGCGAGACATGATGTCCCAGATGTGCTCAATTGGATTCAGGTCTGGGGAACGGGCAGGCCAGTCCATAGCATCAATGCCTTCCTCTTGCAGGAACTGCTGACACACTCCAGCCACATGAGGTCTAGCATTGTCTTGCATTAGGAGGAACCCAGGGCCAACCGCACCAGCATATGGTCTCATAAGGGGTCTGAGGATCTCATCTCGGTACCTAATGGCAGTCAGGCTACCTCTGGCGAGCACATGGCCCCCCAAAGAAATGCCACCCCACACCATGACTGACCCACCGCCAAGCCGGTCATGCTGGAGGATGTTGCAGGCAGCAGAACGTTCTCCACGGCGTCTCCAGACTCACGTCTGTCACGTCTGTCACATGTGCTTAGTGTGAACCTGCTTTCATCTGTGAAGAGCACAGGGCGCCAGTGGCGAATTTGCCAATCTTGGTGTTCTCTGGCAAATGCCAAACGTCCTGCACGGTGTTGGGCTGTAAGCTCAACCCCCACCTGTGGACGTCGGGCCCTCATACCACCCTCATGGAGTCTGTTTCTGACCGTTTGAGCAGACACATGCACATTTGTGGCCTGCTGGAGGTCATTTTGCAGGGCTCTGGCAGTGCTCCTCCTGCTCCTCCTTGCACAAAGGCAGAGGTAGCGGTCCTGCTGCTGGGTTGTTGCCCTCCTACGGCCTCCTCCATGTCTCCTGATGTACTGGCCTGTCTCCTGGTAGCGCCTCCATGCTCTGGACACTACGCTGACAGACACAGCAAACCCATGTCAGAGACGCAAACTCGGTCTCAACCTTTAAGTCTTTACTGAAGACTCATCTCTTCAGTGGGTCATAAGATTGAGTGTAGTCTGGCCCAGGAGTGGGAAGGTGAACGGAAAAGCTCTGGAGCAACGAACCGCCTTTGCTGTCTCTGCCTGGCCGGTTCCCCTCTTTCCACTGGGATTCTCTGCCTCTAACCCTATTACAGGGGCTGAGTCACTGGCTTACTGGGGCTCTTTCATTACGTCCCTGGAAGGGGTGCGTCACCTGAGTGGGTTGATTCACTGATGTGGTCATCCTGTCTGGGTTGGCGCCCCCCCTTGGGTTGTGCCATGGCGGAGATCTTTGTGGGCTATACTCAGCCTTGTCTCAGGATGGTAAGTTGGTGGTTGAAGATATCCCTCTAGTGGTGTGGGGGCTGTGCTTTGGCAAAGTGGGTGGGGTTATATCCTTCCTGTTTGGCCCTGTCCGGGGGTGTCCTCGGATGGGGCCACAGTGTCTCCTGACCCCTCCTGTCTCAGCCTCCAGTATTTACGCTGCAGTAGTTTATGTGTCGGGGGGCTAGGGTCAGTTTGTTATCTGGAGTACTTCTCCTGTCCTATTCGGTGTCCTGTGTGAATCTAAGTGTGTGTTCTCTAATTCTCTCCTTCTCTCTTTCTTTCTCTCTCTCGGAGGACCTGAGCCCTAGGACCATGCCCCAGGACTACCTGACATGATGACTCCTTGCTGTCCCCAGACCACCTGACCGTGCTGCTGCTCCAGTTTCAACTGTTCTGCCTTATTATTATTCGACCATGCTGGTCATTTATTAACATTTGAACATCTTGGCCATGTTCTGTTATAATCTCCACCCGGCACAGCCAGAAGAGGACTGGCCAGCCCACATAGCCTGGTTCCTCTCTAGGTTTCTTCCTAGGTTTTGGCCTTTCTAGGGAGTTTTTCCTAGCCACCGTCCCTCTACACCTGCATTGCTTGCTGTTTGGGGTTTTAGGCTGGGTTTCTGTACAGCACTTTGAGATATCAGCTGATGTACGAAGGGCTATATAAATACATTTGATTTGATTTGATTTTGTCACAGCTCGCATTGATGTGTCATCCTGGATGAGCTGCACTACCTGAGCCACTTGTGTGGGTTGTAGACTCCGTCTCATGCTACCACTAGAGTGAAAGCACCGCCAGCATTCAAAAGTGACCAAAACATCAGCCAGGAAGCATAGGAACTGAGAAGTGGTCTGTGGTCACCACCTGCAGAACCACTCCTTTATTGGGGGTGTCTTGCTAATTGCCTATAATTTCCACCTGTTGTCTATTCCATTTGCACAACAGCATGTGAAATGTATTGTCAATCAGTGTTGCTTCCTAAGTGGACAGTTTGATTTCACAGAAGTGTGATTGACTTGGAGTTACATTGTGTTGTTTAAGTGTTCCCTTTATTTTTTTGAGCAGTGTATATACATACATACACACACACATAGTGCCTTCAGAAAGTATTCACACACCGCTTGACTTTTCCAAATGTTGCTGTGTTACAAATTTTGTGTCTCTGATCTACACACAATAATGTTAAAGAGGAATTGTGTTTTTAGAAGTGTTTACAAATTAATTAGAAATTAAATGTCTTGAGTCAGTAAGTATTCAACCTTTTTGTTATGGCCTAAATAACTTCAGGAGTAAAAACGTGCTAACAAGTCACATAATGAGTTGCATGGACCTAACTTTTGTGCAATAATAGTGTTTAACATGATTTTTAAATGACTATCCCATCTCTGTAACCCACACATACAGATAATTGTAACGTCCCTAAATCGAGCAGTGAATTTCAAGCACACAACCACAAAGACCAGGGAGGTCTTCGTATGGTTCGCAAAGATGGAAACCTGACATTGAATATCCCTTTGAGCACGGTGCAGTTATTCATTTTACATTTTGGAAGGTGTATCAATACACCAGGTCACAACAAAGATACATGCGTCCTTCCTAACTCATTTGCTGGAGAGAAAGGATTTATACATGAGGACAATGGTGACTTTAAAACTGTTACAGAGTTTAATGGCTGTGATAAGAGAAAAATGATGATGCATCAACAACATTGTAGTAACTACACAATACTAACATAAATGACAGAGTGAAAAGAAGGAAGCCAGTACAGAATAAAAAATATTATAAAACATTTAATACAAGTAATACTGCGAAAAATGTGTCAAAGCAATGAACTCTTTGTCTTAAATATAAAACGCTATGCTTGGGGCAAATCCAACAGAACACATCACTGAGTACCATTCTTCATATTTTCAAGAATGGTGGTGGCTGCATCATGATATGGGTATGCTTGTCATCAGTAAGGACTAGGGAGTCTAAGAAACAGAACAGAGCTAAGCACAGGCAAAATCCTGGAGGAAAACCTGGTTCAGAGACAAATTCACCTTTCAGCAGAATAACCTAAAACAAAAGGCAAATAAATATACATTGGAGTTGCATACCAAGACTACATTGAATGTTCCCGAGTGGCCTAGTTACAGTTTTGACTTAAATCAACTTGAAAATATATGGCAAGACTTGAAAATGCCTGTCTAGCAATGATCAACAACCAACTTGACAGAGCTTGACACATTTTTTATAGAATAATGGGCAATTATTGTACAATCCAGGTGTGCAAAGCTCTTAGAGACATATCCAGAAAGACTCACAGTTGTAATCGCTGCTGAAAGTGATTTTAACATGTATCGACTCAGGGGGTTGAAAACTTCTCTAATGAAGTGTTTCGTTTTCCATGAATAAAAATTATAATACATCCAAAATCTTCCAAGTTGACAAAAAAATGACAATTAAATCTATTTGATTGCCACTTTGTAACATAACAAAATGGGGGCAAACTACCTGCCCTCCAGGACACCTACACCACCCGATGTCACAGGAAGGCCATAAAGATCATCAAGGACAACAACCACCCGAGCCACTGCCTGTTCACCCCACTATTATCCAGAAGGCGAGGTCAGTACAGGTGCATCAAAGCAGGGACCGAGAAACTGAAAAACAGCTTCTATCTCAAGGCCATCAGACTGTTAAACAGCCACCACTAACATTGAATGGCTGCTGCCAACACACTGACTCAACTCCAGCCACTTTAATAATGGAAATGGATGGAAATTGATGTAAAAATATATCACTAGCCACATTAAACAATGCTACTTAATATCATGTTTACATACCCTACATTACTCATCTCATATGTATATGTATATACTGTACTCTATATCACCTACTGCATCTTTATGTAATACATGTATCACTAGCCACTTTAAACTATGCCACTTTGTTTACATACCCTACATTACTCATCTCATATGTATATACTGTACTCGATACCATCTACTGCATCTTCCCTATGCCGTTCTGTACCATCACTCATTCTTATATCTTTATGTACATATTCTTTATCCCTTTACACTTGTGTGTATAAGGTAGTAGTTTTGGAATTGTCGGAACTAGAAGCGCAAGCATTTCGCTACGCTCGCATTAACATCTGCTAACCATGTGTATGTGACAAATAAAATTGGATTTGATTTGAAATGTGGATAAAGTTAAGGGGTGTGAATACTTTATGAAGGCACTGTATATACTGTACATTGAGTGTACAGAACAATAGGAACATCTTCCTAATATTGACTTGCACCCCCTTTTGCCCTCATAACAGCCTCAATTCGTCGGGGCATGGACTCGAGAAGGTGTCGAAAGCGTTCCACAGGGATTCTGGCCCATGTTGACTCCAATGCTTCCGACAGTTATATCAAGTTGGCTGGTTGTCCTTTGGGTGGTGGACCATTTTTAATACACACGGGAAACTGTTGCGAGTGAAAATCACAGCAGCGTTTCAGTTCTTGACACACTCAAACAGGTGCGCCTGGCACCTACTACCATACCCTGTTCAAAGGCACTTAAATATTTTATATTTATATTATTTTATATTCTAAATATTCTAAATGGCACACATACACAATCCATGTCTCAATTGTCTCAAGGCTTAAAAATCCTTCTTTAACCTCTCTCTTCCCCTTCATCTACACTGATTGAAGTGGATTTAACAAGTGACATCAATAAGGGATCATAGCTTTCACCTGGTCAGTCTGTCATCGAAAGAGCAGGTATTCTTAATGTCTTGTACACTCAGTGTAAATTCAGCTGTAGAATATTCTTCTATATTTAACCATATATTGTCATAATGCTCTCCGTGGAAATGTAAAGATGGTAATATGTGTAGGTCTAGTTCTTACAGATGGTCACTGATTCCATCCCAGACCGAGTGTTTCCTTTAGTACAGTATGTGCTCTTTTATTGCATTCCTGGAAATTGACATCATTATGAATCCCCAGTGTTAGCGATGTGCAATGGGAGCAGTTTGATCAAACAGGCTGTTCTATCAATATGTTGTTGTTGGACATGGTTATGTGAGTTAAACCCCAGTCTTATCAACCACACTGCTGCCTCGTCAGTAGGCCACATAAATGCATAATGTCATCTACAGAAATTGTGATCTATGTACACTGTGCCTGTGCTGTGAATTGTTGCCTGTGCTCGTTAGGTTGGACAAGTGGCTCAACAACAATGCAATTACCTCAGAAATGTGCCAATGTAAATACAAAACACCTAAAATACAGCAAGTTTGTGTGAGAACAAAAGACAATGATTGAATACTTAAGCTGGAAAATTGCACCATTATGCTTCTGTTGAGGTAAAGCTACAGTTGTGGATGCATACCGGCAAGATCCATCTGTTATCAATGACAACTGCAAACACCTCATTTCTTCATCAGTTCTAGCTACCTTACCTTGAATTCAAAATCAAATTCAAAGGCTGGTATACACTAACCCAAAGGAACTAACTATCGCTTGTGCATAATTACATGATGTGGTTAGTTTCAAGGATCTTCAGACCATTGACCTTGCGTTTTCAGAGAAGAAAATGGCAGACCATCCAATTGGCTTAAACAGACCTCTTCTCCACTTTATGTCTATTGAATAGACATTGAATCATATCATGTTATGATTCTCAATGCATAACTGTATTC
The DNA here is from genome assembly GCF_034236695.1 of Oncorhynchus nerka. Taxonomy (NCBI): domain Eukaryota; kingdom Metazoa; phylum Chordata; class Actinopteri; order Salmoniformes; family Salmonidae; genus Oncorhynchus; species Oncorhynchus nerka. Next base: position 68,596,297 of record NC_088401.1, read on the forward strand.
CTTTCCTTTCAGAATTCCCCACCTCCAACCCCTTCATTTCTCTAATGAAGACAGTCCTGGAGTTGCTGAAGAGAATATCAATACTGAGGCAGGATTTCGTGTAAATGTCTGTTCTCCTGTTAGCCAGCTGTTGATAAGTTGGGAATGCCAGTTCCCAATTGAGATAGGAATGATCAACTCTGGTGTCATGGCCGTGTCAATAACCATAATGGTATTACCCCCGCCTTGCAACAAGGTCAGGATTAACATGTCAGTGTTGTCTTGACTAATAGACATTGATAGTTTACAACTTGTGGCTCTCCTTTCTCACTTGCACGCATCAGAGGCAAAAAATCGATAGCGACTTCATCCAATCACACTGAGAGAGTCTGCCATTCAACAATGATGACGAAGCCACCCAGGTACCTCTGTGAAATTGGTTGAAATTATTAATATGGGGGAATGTGTCACCTTTTCTATACTGTTACTCTGAAATCAGTCAAACGTTCAGTAGAACAGTTCAGTGTAGAGCAGTCAAACGATCAGTAGAAGAGTTCAGTGTAGAGCAGTCAAACGTTCAGTAGAACAGTTCAGTGTAGAGCAGTCAAACGTTCAGTAGAACAGTTCAGTGTAGAGCAGTCAAACGTTCAGTAGAACAGTTCAGTGTAGAGCAGTCAAACGATCAGTAGAACAGTTCAGTGTAGAGCAGTCAAACGATCAGTAGAACAGTTCAGTGTAGAGCAGTCAAACGTTCAGTAGAACAGTTCAGTGTAGAGCAGTCAAACGTTCAGTAGAACAGTTCAGTGTAGAGCAGTCAAACGTTCAGTAGAACAGTTCAGTGTAGAGCAGTCAAACGATCAGTAGAACAGTTCAGTGTAGAGCAGTCAAACGTTCAGTAGAACAGTTCAGTGTAGAGCAGTCAAACGTTCAGTAGAACAGTTCAGTGTAGAGCAGTCAAACGATCAGTAGAACAGTTCAGTGTAGAGCAGTCAAACGTTCAGTAGAACAGTTCAGTGTAGAGCAGTCAAACGTTCAGTAGAACAGTTCAGTGTAGAGCAGTCAAACGATCAGTAGAACAGTTCAGTGTAGAGCAGTCAAACGTTCAGTAGAACAGTTCAGTGTAGAGCAGTCAAACGTTCAGTAGAACAGTTCAGTGTAGAGCAGTCAAACGTTCAGTAGAACAGTTCAGTGTAGAGCAGTCAAACGATCAGTAGAACAGTTCAGTGTAGAGCAGTCAAACGTTCAGTAGAACAGTTCAGTGTAGAGCAGTCAAACGATCAGTAGAACAGTTCAGTGTAGAGCAGTCAAACGATCAGTAGAACAGTTCAATGCCGTGGCAGTAAATGTGGGTACCAGTAAATTGTGAAGGTTTCACCAGCACCACTCATAAAGTGAAGGAAAAATGTGATGTATCTTGTTGAATTGAGTAAATATATGCCCAAGTAGTATTAGATAGAAAGATATTCATAGGATTCATAGAGTCCTATGAATGCTACAGCTAGATTGGACAAGACTCGTATCCCCGTGGACCAATTCGTACATTAACCATTCTCCATTCGGGCTAAAAAGGCTTCGATTGCCTCCTTAACTCGATTGAATGGTGCGAATGCAGAAAAAAAAACAGGAAGAATATGCATACTTTCTTTATGAAACACCATTTTCAACCATAATGATAGAGTGGTTAATGCCTAAGAATGATAGCACAGGATGTTGCGTATTGCGTTCAGCCAATCAGGTCGCAGTGGTCTGTTGTTTACCCCTGGCTGAAAGCGGGCACAAAATCTGGAAGTAGCATTAGCCACTCTTGCATGGTGGTGGAAAATGGTGTTTCATTAAAAAAAAAGTGTGCGAATTTTCCCCGTTTTTTCCCCCAGCCATTAAATCAAGTTGTGGTATTAAAAACATTCAGTTAATGTGTTCTGTCATGTACATGAGGTAGAATTGCATGACATGCGTTTTTAAAAAGGCAGATTTTTATTATGGCTTTATTATAAAGTGGCTTTCTCTTCAACAGTAAATATACTACCCATCGAATTGCATTTTGATGCATGGATTTGTTTACAGGGGTGGTGGTCAGGCAATTTCTTAATCTGGCCCTGTTTGAATGCTAAAATGAAACAACTCATTATCATCATCTGCAGGTCTTTGGGCTAGGTTGTAGCCTAATGTTGTCAGAGAGTAGTTGATGTACACACACGCACGTACACACACAATTTCAATGAGTTCCTACAATAGCCTACATGTTGACAATATCCCGTCATAATGGTGTATGCGGATTATTGGGCCATATAAATTATTTATATAGGTATCAGGACACCATAGAACACTTATGAAGTGCTAGTCAGTCACTAAATTTCGACCTCATATTGAGATTCAATGTGGCATACATTGCAAGGAAGTCATCACAGATTCTCCAAATGGCGTAAACATAATATCCGACAACTAAAATGTAAGCTAAATTATTGCATTGCAACAACTAAATCACTCCTCATAATTTCTACCATAAAATCAACTTCCACCGAAATATATAATTGTGCTAGTGGGATCATTTTTTTATTGAAATATACATAGGTCAGTGATAGAAAATAAAAGCATACTTGATTTTTCCTAAATATACTTTAGTAGCCTATTTGCTCAACAGAAAGAGTTATCCAAATATGCGGGTTTGCTGCATATTGCGAACAGGTTGCAAAACTGAAAATCTCCTTGGTTTCTGTATTCCATTAAATCTTTATCAGAGGAACGTGTCTATCAATACTCATGAATTGCAATATCTCGTAGGGCAGTACAGGTAGAAAGTACGCATGTTTACTTACCGAAGAAGACGAGATGAAATAGGTAAACTCCCCAAAGATCCATTTTGATTTCCGATGTAAAATTCTGTTTAAATGATTCCAGGTAACGCACCACTACACCTACACCTTTGAAATTACACTCAAATACATCCTCCTGTACAAGTGGACTGAATTGTTACAAAGGGATTGATAACCAAAATAACTCCTTGTTCACTAAATGTTTCAGAATTCCATAAGTTTCCCGAAAAGTGGATGGATTAATCAAATGTCATGGACATAAATAAATTAGAATACGGGCGTAATCGTTATGTAAACGATCATGTAAAACGTGTTATAGACCCTGAAAAGTTATCTAGGCTTCATCTAGGATCAGGTATGTGAGAGTTTGTGGTTGCCCGCCGCTGTTCTTTCTCCGCCGAAAGCAAGTCCTCTTCGAACGTATTTTCTGTTGGTAAGTGGGAAAGAGAGTGGCTCGGATGGACTAACTGCTGAGAGCGACGTAGGTGAGCATGAGGGAATGGGAGAGGGTGGGGGAGCAAAAGGGGTTACGTAGAGTGGTAGGGACAGTGACACATGACATGCAATGCTCGTGTAAAAAAATCACGCAGCATAATATCGCCTCTACAATGCTACAGGCATGTAGGTCAAGTTATATTGTACTATTTGTTTCCCAATTTTTCTCAGTCCCGATTGGAAAAGAAGATATACCTACCAATTAAGTGAAACTGACTAACAATGATGGATGAACAACACCATAATAGATAGTCTGACTGAATTCAACAAGATGCATACAAATGTCCCTGTACTTTAGGAGTGGTGTTGAATTTAAATATTTTTTTAAATGTTTTATTATCCCAACTTTGCGTGGCAACTGGCAAGGCCAGCATTGTTTATTCAGATTGAAGACAATTGTAAATAGGTCTACACACAATAAAGCATTAAATTACACTGTGACAGAATGATAAGAAAACATGCAAGAGGGAAAATAAATGTGTAATTAAAAGGGGTGCTAAAACAAAACCAAGTTTTGGATGGATACAATTCATATACAATCTATAATAGGAGACAGATAAGCTCCTGGGGGGGAAATAATATTTGGCTTTCGGCACTAAAATAATAATTTGCTGCTGTCTGCTTCAGTATCTGTTTATTATTTCTATCTTGTTTGTAAAGCACTTTTCTCAGTCATCGTTTTTTTCCATTCTTGGCTCTTGTATGGTGCTATCTTGGAGGAGACTACCAGATTCCATGACAGCTGGTCCATTTGTGGGTTGTTTTGTGAGAAACACGCAAGCCCGGGATTATGACTTTGTTGTTAAGAGTAACAATGACTGGGGAGGGATGAGGGAGGGTAAAGGCTCTGGGAGGTGGTTGGTTGGATAGATGGATGGGTGTTCTGCATTGCAGAATGTCTAGAATATCATGTGACTTGTTGCGCACATAAAAATCTCTATAAAATATATAAAAGAGAAGAGTTGAACTGAAGCTGTGGACAGCCTTCTAATACCATGACACTGATTCTTGAACGGTTTCAAATATGACTATTGTGTCAAATCCATCTTTAATATGTCAGAGACTCACAGCATCTTCTATCTAGAGAGCAGGGCTGGGAAACTCTGGTGCTGGAGAGCTGCGTTGGTTCCACACTTGATTATAATTTTCAAATAATCATGGTCTTCAATTTGGACAATGATTATTTCATGACGAGTGAAGTTCAATGACAGCAGTCGTCCAGGAAGTGCATTTGGGCTGTATTGATCCACCTTTTGGCTCAGCTCCAAAATGGTGACAGCAGCCAATTGAGTTTCCACATGATCCATCCAAACAGAGCTGGCAGGAGATAACCACCAGTCGGTCAACCATGTTGGATCACAGTATAAGGCTGCCTACAGGTCCAGCAGGATTGCTGCCATTGGACACAATGCAACATGGGCAGTATAGCAGCTTTCTTTGATTTCAAAGGAAGCATTCCCTCAGTGGCTGATGGCTCGTGGCAATGCCAGACGTCTGATGGCTGTAGTGCCCACAGGTCCAAGAGGATCATCCAGCTGTTTGTTAAAGACTGAATGGAGACCACTGGAGAACAGTTGTAGCTGCTTGGTGTCTTGTTGATTGTCTTTCATGGTTTTCCTCAACTATATTTGAGTGTACAGCAATAACAATCCATTTCGGTTTTATTTTTACCATACAGGCATGGGTGATAATGGGGGGCAATTATAATGATGGCCTATTTCATTTTGAGTGCTGAAATTGGAGTCACAAATGTGTACATGCAGGTCAATAAATGAATTACTGAAGATTATATGTTGGAGGGCTGTCCATTTCATTTATTTATTTTTTTGACATGCAGGCAGCCATCTAGAGGAATCACTAATTGTACTGTACAACAACCTAGTACGCTTTATGTTTGTCCTGTACTAGTTCACTTCCTAATACGCTTTCGAAAACAAAACAACATTACCATCTCAGTTGGAAAGTGAGTACTGCCTATTTAGGGGGGAAATTAGCTCTGACCATGTTTGATATATAAATAAAAAAATTACAGACACAAAGTGCCTTGGGGATTTTTGGTAAATCACATATTTGCACTGTGCATTTTGAATTTGTTATTCAAATCGACACTAAATGTTGCAAGAAAAGCAGAAAGCTCTCTCTGAGGAAAAGGGAGCTTAAAAAAGGAGTACAGCTTGTTTATATTTTTGTCTTAAGCCGTGAGGTCTCCCTGACATTCTCTGAGGGACATTCTGAGTGCTATGTCAGTCTTCTCCTTACATTAGAGAAAGGGTGACCTAACCTCATCTGACCTGAACCACCTCCACTGAGGATACTCCTAAGGAAACCACTGAGGAGATGAATGCTTTGTCAAGGCAAGCCTTCCTCATAATACATACCCTCTCCATCTGAAGGGCTTTACTCTCCCGGGTTCTCAATTAATCCAAGCTCTTCTCAGTGCTCTGGACTGCTTAGCTTTCAGAAGGGATGGTGGGTCAGCTTTGAAGGCAAAGGAGATGGACAGGCATCACTTTCTTGCCGCCGGCGAGGGTACACTGATTTCCTATCGTTCGGAGCCGAAGCGGTGTGGACATTTTATAATGAGGGATTACTACTGTATCTGTGATCATTTCTACGTCAATGTGGTATAGAGGTAGATGGATGATGAAGTGGGCGCTGCCGCTCTGTAAAATGTTTCTTGGACACATTTAATGGCTACTTTTACTGCCGAATTTAGCTCTACATTGTGTTTTGATGTTTGTATGATAAATCAAAGTGCTGGCGGGTTTTCCCGACATTTCTCCCAGTCAAGATTTCCCACTAGGATACTCTATTTTCAGGCTTTTAAACTCAACGTTTTATCCAATAGTTTTGCTCTTATTCTCAAGTAGACCAATAATGTTGAGAGTTTTATGTTGAGAGGTATAGCCAGAGGTAGTCGTAGTGATTATTTTAGAGATTGAGAGTCTGACTACATATGTTTCAGCACTTCACACTACACCCCAAACATTAATTTGGCTCGTTTCAAAAGTCTACCATAAGTCCCAGGACAGTGATGTCATGGCTAGGTTCCATTGCACACACAGTGGTGCTTGGGTTGCATGAACTGTGGGATAGATTTTCCTCTTTTTGTGTGTGCCTAACAACTCAGCAAGGCTACGGCTGATTGGCTGATACTTGAAACAACAACATACATAAGAAATGGCAGTGTCTATTTCTCGAATATGTGAAATTAATTTCTACTAGGATTACCAGTCTGCAAGTTAGTGAAATAGTTGCCCCCCTGTGTGACCACTATTGTTAAATAATGGTCACACATGCTCCCTTCTAACTGGCAAATGAAGGATTTGGATATTTGCTTACTATCAGGAGAGGTTGGGGCTAATGAAGCCACAAAATGGAGAGGGGGTATTTCACAGCTGCTCTCAAACAGAACATTGTTCAAATGCAGTGAGATTTCATGGTGGGCATTCACACACAGTGACTCGGTATCCTCTCACAACAACAGATGGTGGGTCTCATGCCTACTGTGTGGGAGGGTTAGGTTACAGCGCTGTGGATGCCTAGTTCTGTCTTTAAACCTATTTTGGGCCAGACACAATCACACACAGACACACACACACACACACACACACACACAGACACACACACAGAGAAAGAACAGGGGGAAAGACACCACTGGATTAATCAAGCAGTAGGTGTTGATAAAAACATTCAATTTGTACTGCAACAGGAAGCACATTAAGTTTGGCTCCGTCGTGCACCCACAGCACAACCTGTGAGGTGCTAGACTCTCCTTTGCCTCCTTGCTACTTTAAAGCGTCAAAGTCTTCCCTTCCTGTCCTCTCTTATGACGAGCAGAATATAAAACATAAGAGCTCCGTATAATACAGCATCTCAGCATTTCATCTTTTCCGTATGGTGCTTCTTTAATGCTTCTTTCTTTGTTCTGATGACACCTCGGGTTTCAGCCATTATCGCCAGTTTAATGAGAGATTAGTAGAAACTCAGGAAAATAGCAAAAAGATCAGGTTCCCCTGGCAGTATCAGACGTTAGATTCATAAAGTCCTTGTGCAGCAGGGGCCCTTACTGTCTTCTTTAGTGGGGTGAAGAGGTGAGCCTGGAACATCTATCACCGATTTTCCAGACACTCCTGGTGGCCAAAAATAATCAGATGGCACCTGAATCAACAGCTCTGCGTTTTCAGATCCATAACTCATCATTTGCTGGATGTGTGTGTGTGTGTGTGTGTGTGTGTGTGTGTGTGTGTGTGTGTGTGTGTGTGTGTGTGTGTGTGTGTGTGTGACTTCGATATCCTCATGTGAATGTATTCATGAAATTTCTGTTTCATAATCAAAATAGAGACATTGGGTTGTTTTAAGAAATCTAAATTGCAGCTAAATTTTGGTCCATGTGGGATGATTTTACCTGACCTGGGGCAGAGTTCATTGACTGGTTCCATACTGGTGGTGTTTCACCCCTTCAAATACACAATTAACTAAATTAGAATGCAAAACCTTGTGAGGGCAAAGGTTGCAAAGATACCTGCTGTATTGGACATCTTTGGTTAAAAAGCAAACAGCCGGGCCATGGTGTTAGTAAAGCAAACAGCCCAGCCCTGGTGTTAGTAAAGCAAACAGCCCAGCCCTGGTGTTAGTAAAGCAAACAGCCCAGCCCTGGTGTTAGTAAAGCAAACAGCCCAGCCCTGGTGTTAGTAAAGCAAACAGCCCAGCCCTGGTGTTAGTAAAGCAAACAGCCCAGCCCTGGTGTTAGTAAAGCAAACAGCCCAGCCCTGGTGTTAGTAAAGCAAACAGCCCAGCCCTGGTGTTAGTAAAGCAAACAGCCCTGCCCTGGTGTTAGTAAAGCAAACAGCCCAGCCCTGGTGTTAGTAAAGCAAACAGCCCAGCCCTGGTGTTAGTAAAGCAAACAGCCCTGCCCTGGTGTTAGTAAAGCAAACAGCCCGGCCCTGGTGTTAGTAAAGCAAACAGCCTGGCCCTGGTGTTAGTAAAGCAAACAGCCAAGCCCTGGTGTTAGTAAAGCAAACAGCCAAGTCCTGGTGTTATTTTAAGGAGTCTAAAGTGAAATTGAAACCAATTACCCTATACAAGCTATCTGTTTTTCTAATCACCTGGTGGAGGTTTTTCTCTCTCTCTCGCACGCACGCACGCACGCACGCGCGCACACACGCACGCACGCACGCACGCACGCACACACACACACACACACACACACACTTCCCCTCACCCATCTCACGTTCAGAAGCATATTTTCAGAGGATCTTTGTGTGTGTGTGCTCTCTCAAACTCTTTGAAGTTGTCATCCTCACAGACATTAGTACTCCCAAGAACATCTCAAGTAATTTGCCCTTTTGTTTTCAGATCACTGTGTCATTAATAGTCTCTTGGTTTGTTTGACATGTTTGAAATGACTGTCTTCTTCATCTTAAGTAGAAAAATACATTTGCATTCCATAATGAGCCCTGTCATTGTAATGGTGTCATGAAAATGTTATTCAGTTCTGTGTGTTCGCCAGGGGTACCTTTCAAAGCTTACCAGTGGCACAAATACTTAAAACTGCCGGAGGCTTCACAATATACAGTGTATATTATATTGCTTCATGCATTGTATAACATACAGAACATACAATTAAGGAGAGGTCAAATCAACATATGGAGTGGATCCAGATGGCTAGAAGCACACTATAGAGACCATTATTGGAACATGGGCTATAAATAAGGGTTGAGAGTAAGAAATATAGTTAGATCATTAGCTGTGGTGTGTTATCGTTATACAATAGAAGTGTCTCAAACACTTTTCTCAATGCAAAGCTATAATGCATTATAATAGCCATACTGTATTATAATAGTCATAATGAATTATAATAGGCATAATGCATTATAATAGTCATAATGCATTATAATAGTCATACTGTATTATAATAGCCATAATGAATTATAATAGTCATAATGCATTATAATAGGCATACTGCATTAAAATAGTCATAATGAATTATAATAGCCATAATGCATTGTAATAGCCATACTGCATTTTAATAGCCATACTACATTTTAATAGTCATAATGCATTATAATAGCCATAATGCATTATAATATTCATAATAGTCATAATGCATTATAATAGTCATAATAGTCATAATGAATTATAATAGCCATAATGCATTAGAATTGCCATACTGCATTATAATAGTCATAATGCATTATAACTTGCTGTTAGCATCTTATAATGACATGTCTGGTGAAGTGTTGCATAGATGTATAACATATTAAGAGCAATATGATCTCACATAATAGGCTGTCATACATAAGTAGTAATAAGGTATTATAACTGTTTGTTAAGTAAAGTGTTAACGGTGTCGCTCAACTGCCGAAGGATAAAGAGACTCTGTAGAGAAAAAGTAGCCCACTTGACCAAAATAACTCTCTTTCAAGAGGAAGCAAAGAGGGCTAAGACCTATAACCGAAGTGTTCGGGTGGTATAGGGTCTCAACTTAATCCTCCCTGCAGCAGCAATGCTCCAAAGAGCTGTCATTGTAAAACTTCTCACACAACAAGTGAGGAAGCATTATAAATAATAAGGCAATTTGCTGGAGATGTCATCTCCCTCCTGCTTTAATAAATAACCTGCTACAACTACTAGTCTCCAGATCTCACAGAGCATACACCTAGGATGCTACTTAAACTACTAGTCCCCAGATTTCACAGAGCATACACCTAGGATGCTACTTAAACTACTAGTCCCCAGATTTCACAGAGCATACACCTAGGATGCTACTTAAACTACTAGTCCCCAGATTTCACAGAGCATACACCTAGGATGCTACTTAAACTACTAGTCCCCAGATTTCACAGAGCATACACCTAGGAGGTTACTTAAACATTAGGATACTGTCAGATCTCACAGAGCATACACCTAGGATGCTACTTAAACTACTAGTCCCCAGATTTCACAGAGCATACACCTAGGATGCTACTTAAACTACTAGTCCCCAGATTTCACAGAGCATACAGCTAGGATGCTACTTAAACTACTAGTCCCCAGATTTCACAGAGCATACACCTAGGATGCTACTTAAACTACTAGTCCCCAGATTTCACAGAGCATACACCTAGGAGGTTACTTAAACATTAGGATACTGTCAGATCTCACAGAGCATACACCTAGGATGCTACTTAAACTACTAGTCCCCAGATCTCACAGAGCATACACCTAGGATGCTACTTAAGCTACTAGTCCCCAGATCTCACAGAGCATATACCTAGGATGCTACTTAAACTACTAGATTCCAGAGCTTGCAGAGCATACACCTAGGAGGCTACTTAAACTACTAGTCCCCAAATCTCACAGAGCATATACCTAGGATGCTACTTAAACTACTAGATCCCAGATCTCACAGAGCATACACCTAGGAGGCTACTTAAACTACTAGTTCCCAGATCTCACAGAGCATACACCTACTGTAGGATGCTACTTAAACTACTACTCCGGAATCTTTTAAAAACATTTTCTCCCCAATTTCGTGGTATCAAATTGGTAGGTACAGTCTTGTCACATCGCTGCAACTCCCGTACGGACTCGGGAGAGGCGAAGGTCGAGAGCCATGCATCCTCCGAAACACAACCCAGCCAAGCCGCACTGCTTCTTGACACAATGCTCACTTAACCCAGAAGCCAGCCGCAACAATGTGTCAGAGGAAACATTGTACACCTGGCAACTGTGTCAGCGTGCTTTGCGCCCGGCCCACCACAGGAGTCGCTAGTGCGCTTTGGGACAAGAGCCTCCCTGCTGGCCAAACCCTTCCCTAATCCGGACGACGCTGGGCCAATTGTGTGCCGCCCCATGGGTGTCCTGGTCACGGACGGCTGCGACAGAGCCTGGACTCGAACCAGGATCTCTAGTGGATCTCTAGTGGTATAGCTGGTAACTGCGATGCAGTGCCTTAGACCACTGCGCCACTAATACTAATTGGATTTGAAACATATTATAAAAATGGCTAAACTCGTATGATATCAAACTAATTATGAAATTCGTAACAAGTCACACGAAATGGATGACCTAGTGCCCAAGGAACGGGGAGACGTTTTGGATCTGGAGCACAACTTTCAAAACTATTGGATGAAATTATGAAGAAGTTTAAGAGTGCATCTTTAAGCCGGGCTACACACTCATATAACATGGCTTGATTTTCACTGGGAGAGGAGATTTGCTATTATCTGTACAACTTCTATACAGTATCAATTGGATTTCCTGTTTGTATACACATTTTTTCAGGAGCACCTTTGCCAATACTGTTTGGTTGGTTAATTTTGAGAGTTGTTACTGCTCCAATCTGCGTTTCCTGTAAACTTATTCTCCCCTTCACACTGGCCTATAATTGATAGATGTGAATAAGGTGTAAGAAACACAGAGCAACAGTATAATGTATAGTGAGTTTCGTACCTAGTCAAATCTCATGAACTTCAAATAAAATGTTACTTTATGTTTGAACTGTTTGCTCTAACTTAATTGAGTGATATGGCATACATCTGTAAGGTGGTCATCTCCCGTTCGACAGTGGGTCCAAGTGGGCATTAAAGCATATCGGCACGACTTGTACATCAATCACTGAGATAGTCTCTCATCACCTTGGAAACAAGACCGAGTTTTTCCCTCCTTACATAACACACTTGAAAGGTGCCCAAGTAGGCTACCGTCAAGTGCTCAAAGATGTCAAAACTTTTCAAAGCAATGTCAAATGTTAGAGGCTTCCCATAAGTGAAGAGTAACCAAATTAACAATTTAATTCCTCCAATTAACTTTTCAGGGGTTTCCTGCACCTTAACCCTAATCAAACTAGCCGCTCAAAGGAAGGACTGTATAATAATTCTACAATCAAAGCTGGTTGGAGATAATTATGGAATATCCATTAGTTTAGGTGACAATTCTCATTACATTGTTGAGAAGAATGGGGAGGCTTGGCAATATAATGTAGTTGAACCATTTGGACGGCACCTACTGAGCGATTTCCCATTAACGCCTGTGGCAAGGAGGTTAACATTCCCATTTTAATAGGCATTTTAGCCTTGTTCCACATGCATTTTTAAAGCAAACTAAACCATACCCGTCAAGCGAACGTGTTGATCAGTCCCATAGAAAATGTATCATCATCCTGTAGCCCCTGTGTGTTCTGTCTAGTGAACGTGCTCATTAGTTTGCATGGTGAACTATTGAAATCAAGGAAATGCTGTCCTCTGTGATAATTTAATCACTTCACTCTGTTGATTTATACTGACAACAACCCATTCGTACATTGCTAGACAGTGTTCTGAGTTCATGTGAAATTCCCATGGACTGACTCATCGTTATTTACTCTACATGTTAGTGAGTGAAATATGAGCCAGGGACACCAGTAAATAATGTGCAGTGTGTAGACACTCCCTTGTAAACGAAGGCAACCACAACACTTAGTTTGATCTATTATGTACTTGGATGCGTGTCCCTAGCATGAGTGACACACCTAGCCCAGTTTGAAAAGGAGCAAGTGAAGTCACAGTGACTAGCACTAGCAACTTTCCACATACAATTTATATGTTAACGGTCACAATATCAAGAATGAGCATTATGTTTCAGGAAGGAATTCCAGAATGCAACAGGAGGGAATTCCAGAATACAACAGGAAGGAATACCGGAATGAGATATGGTCATTCAAACATATTTGTTCCTATAGGGGCAATAGGAGTGGTCTCGCACTAAATCCCATGTTTAATGGTATTTGTACCTCATTGAATTTCATGGGAAATATGTTTAGCTGATCCTCTTGGGAGAGAGTGAACAGGAAGATTCCCGATCCGCTGGCGGCTGGGAGGAACAGGGATTACATCCCAGCCTCCTGGGGAGATTCACAGATGCAGCATTGATGGGGCTGGTACACACTTAATGGCTGGATACAAGGACCGGTGTCAGGTTTCTACAAATGGAAACACCATGACGGCTCGGGATGGGGCTTTAGACACCATATGGAGGGTTTGGAGATCCATGTAAGATTAGCCAAAATCCTAGACTATTTCTCAAACAATCTGTCTACAGTTACATTGGCTACTTCCCCATAGTTGTACAATGGGCCGAATTTGTACAGATGGAAATTAGATCTCATGCTCTTGCTCTTTGATTTGCGCAACATGCAATGACTGTTTCCAAGGGTACATACAGTACCCAGTGGCCACCCACTAGGTAGGAACTCTATAGAACTAGAGTGTGCTGGGTTTCGAGAGGCCCTCATAAATTAGAGATACATTCAGTGAGTTGCAGGGGAGGCCAGCAAATTGCCTTTAGCTCTGCTAATTGATTAGGTACAAGGTCAGAGCTTGAGTGACAGAGGGTAAGGGGGAGGAATTTCCTGTTTCTGTATCTATAATTCAGTGGCTTCCTGTAGTAGGCCTGTGTCCCTATGTGTGTGTGTCTGTGTGTGTGTGTATGCCTGTACATGTTTGTGTGTTATATGTTCATAACATGTGTGTGTGTGTACGTAGTGCATGTTTAATAGGTTGCAATCTGTCCAAACCACCAGTCTGTCAACACTTCCCCAAAGAGCTGTCCCTTTGAAGGTCTGGTGGAGTTCCCTCTCCCGTACCAAGACTCTGAACCAGTCACACAAACGTCCCAGTGAGTTCTGTGAGAGCAAGCTTTCTGCCCGTTTTCTCTGCAAGAGTTAAGCTGTCACATTGCCATTAAACAAATGGAGTTGTGTTGCAACTCCCCACACAACCTCAATTACAATTATGTGGGCTACCGAATCAGGATGAACCGTATTGCTGTAGAGATATGTAGAAAATAGTTTTCTATAGAAAATTATATTTTAAGCAATTTCTCATTAACTTCACATTTCACAAAGGGTCAATTGTCAGTCAGCTCACAAATCTAGACTTCCTCTTGTAATTAAATGCGCATTCCTTTATGAATCTTTAAAAACCTCCTACAGCCTATGTTGTAATGTATAAGGCCCATTTGAAGTCACCGTTGGGAGAGAGCACTCATATGGCTAGGCGTTTCATTCTGGTGAAGTGCCCTGCTTGAGGGCAAAACAGCCAGTCTCCTCTCATGGGATTTGAAACAGCCGCCCTCTGATCACCATTTCCTCAACCACTGGACCAGGCCACCGCTGATGAACCACTGCTTACTAAATGAAAGGGAAGGTGTGTGTGTGTGTGTGTGTGTGTGTGTGAATTTGTGTATCCTCTCTCAGGAAAGCGAGAAGGTGTATTTCCCCAGTAGCACCCAGGATTTTCAGTGAGTATGTTGGAGAGCCTGGCTCAGCTCTGGATTTCAAACAGCCCAAAGCAACCGCAGACTCTCTTGCCTATACCAAAACCACAAAGTGTCCAAGAACTACTACTGCATTAAACAGAAGCATCTATCACTTGAGGGGCTTCATCATGTGTCACAGTAAACAGGTTTATGTCAAATAAATGCTAAGTGTTTCCTGAGGAACCATAGTAGAATTATAGTGTTAGGTTGAAGGCTCTGTGGATCATTCTCTTCCAAAGCAGGTTCAAGCCCTAATCACATTTCCAGCTCATGTCCCAGGCCAACTTTGTATCCTGATTAGGGTTGCAAATGTACTGGTAATTTACTAAAGTTACTGGAATCTTCAGTAATTGGTAATTAACAGAGAATCTATGGCAATCTATCATAACTTTGGTAATTTATACTTTGGTAATTTATTTATTTTATTGATAAATAGTATTAATTATGTGTATTTGTGTCCATATTGTCCATGAGTTTCTAGTAGATAGACCACATGGTTACAGAGAAAATAGCTTCTTTTTTTTAAAGCATCTAATCACAATGGAATTATATTCAATTAACTCTGCAAACTATTGACTGTTTTCATATTTCATGCTAAAACCCTCATATTAAACACCACTGGTGTTCACTAAGTTGGTTTAAATTGAGGATAATGTTTAACAGCTTTGTCATTCTATTTTAAAATCATCTTATTTCGTTATTTTACATGTAATAAAGCCACACAGATGGCCAGATACTGTAATTACAGACACCTGTGATAATGTGAAGTACATAAAAAGGCCACTAGATTTCTTGTGATAGATTACACAAAATACTTGAAAAGATACCAAAATTCTGGTTGTTTACTGGTAAACTTCAAAAGTGACCAATAATTGCCTCCCTTTGCAACCCCAGTCCTGATGGATTTGCACCTTGAATCTTACTCTGGAAACTTTTTGGAACACTTCATGTTAGATAGTGCAGACATGTGGCGCCATAGGAATTTGGAGTGCAACACTTTTAAAGGAGACAGTGATAACCCACTGGGGCATACTGTACGATGGACTGTCGATTGGCTAAAGGCTTATTACCCTTTTAGCTACAGACAGAATTGGCCTTCAGACTACCTTACTACCCAACACTGTCAATTATAGAATACAGAGTATTCTATGTAGAGCCTTTAGATTTATCAAAGTGCATATACAGTGCAGTCAGAAAGTATTCAGACCCCTTGACTTTTCCACATTTTATTTCATTACAGCCTTATTCTAAAATTGATTAAATACATATTTTTCCTCATCAATCTACACGCAATACCCCATAATGAAAAAGCAAAAACAAGATGTGAGATTTTTTTGGCAAATTTATAAAAACTTAAAAACAGAAATACCTTATTTACATAAGAATTCAGACCCTTTGCTAAGAGACTTGAAAATGAGCGCAGGTGCATCCTGTTTCCATTGATCATCCTTGAGATGTTTCTACAACTTGATTGTCCACCTGTGGTAAATTTAATTGATTGGACATGATTTGGAAAGGCACACACCTGTCTATATAAAGTCCTACAGTTGACAGTGCATGCCAGAGCAAAAACCAAGCCATGAGGTTGAAGGAATTGTCCGTAGAGCTCCGGGACAGGATTGTGTCGAGGCACAGATCTGGGGAAAGGAAACAAAACATTTCTGCAGGATTGAAGGTCCTCAAGAACACGGTGGCCTCCATTATTTTTTAAATGGATGAAGTTTGGAACCACAGAGACTCTTCCCAGAGCTGACCGCCCGGCCAAACTGAGCAATCAGGGAGGTGACCAAGAACCCGATGGTCACTCTGACAGAGCTCCAGAGTTCCTTTGTGGAGATGGGAGAACCTTCCACAAGGACAACCATCTTTGCAGCACTCCACCAATCAGGACTTTATGGTAGAGTGGCCAGACGAAAGCCACTCCTCAGTAAAAGGCACATGACAGCCCGCTTGGAGTTTGCCAAAAGGCACCTAAAGGACTCTCAGATCATGAGAAACAAGATTCTCTGGTCTGATGAAACCAAGATTGAACTCTTTGGCCTGAATGCCAAGTGTCACATCTGGACCCTGGCACCATCTCTACAGTGAAGCATGGTGGTGGCAGCATCATGCTGTGGGGATGTTTTTCAGCGGCAGGGATTGGGAGACTAGTCAGGATCGAGGGAAAGATGAGCGGAGCAAAGTACAGAAAGATGCTTGATGAAAACCTGCTCCAGAGCGCTCAGGACCTCAGACTAGGGCGAAGGTTCACTTTCCAACAGGGCAATGACCCTAAGCACACAGCCAAGACATCGCACGAGTGGCTTCGTGACAAGTCTCTGAATGTCCTGAGTGGCCCAGACAGAGCCCGGACTTGAACCCGATCGAACATCTCTGGAGAGACCTGAAAATAGCTGTGCAGCGACGCTCCCCATCCAACCTGACAGAGCTGGAGAGGATCTGCTGAGAAGAATTGGAGAATCTCCTCAAATACAGGTGTGCCAAGCATGTAGCTTTATACCCAAGAAGACTCGAGGATGTAATCGCTGCCAAAGGTGCTTCAACAAAGTACTGAGTACTTATGTAAATGTGATATTTCAGATTTGATCCAATTTTTTTTTTTTTTTTTGCTTTGTCATTATGGGGTATTGTGACTAGATTGATGAAGTAAAAAAACAATTTCATCAATTTTAGAACAAGGCTGTAAAGTAACAACATTTTTTTTAAATCAAGGGGTCTTAATACTTTTCGAATGCACTGTAAAATTAAAATATTACTACTAATACCAATACTATTACTACTACTAATACTACTATTATTACTACTACTACTTCTATTACTTCTGTTACTACTACTACTACTACAACTACTACTATTATTATTAGGGAATAAAGATCTGGTCACATATTATACCATATATATTGGTATAATATTGATAAAACCTCCCACTGCATCTTGTAGTACATTTGTCATTCTGTCTATGACACAATAGGAGTAGATGTAAGAGATCCTGTAGGGATTCAGCTTTGATCTGTCCCATTAGGGCCACTGTAGTCCCCACAACTTATCAGAGAAATCACGTGTGTCAAACATGAGATGAAACCACAGGCAGTTCCCACTACATACTAGGACTTACTCATACTGAAACCCAGGTCTCATGCTACCCTGAACCATTTACTGTGGATTCACTCTCCTCTTTTTTCTGCATAGTAATACAATGATAGAAAATCAACTGAACCCACTGACCGCTCCTAATGACTTCTGTTTATATAAACTGTTTGTTTGTTTGTTGAAACCATCATGTTGCTTAGTACAGTCATTTCCTGAGTAAATTGTGACAATTCTAATGACTAAACTTCAGTTACTAAAGGATATGTCATTCAGCTGCACATAACAGTATCAACACAGATTATGCTTTGTCTTGTCTCACTAAAACTGTAAATGTTTGAAGACCCACATTTTACAAAAGCCCAAACTTCAAATCCTCAGTATGGTTGTTTGTGAATAAACAGAACATCCATACTCTCCCTCCAACCTGATAATTACAATAAACGTTTTTAATAAACCTTGATAATTACAATAAGAGTTTTTAATAAACCATAAATGTAAATGTAATGTTGCTGCATGAACGACAGACAAATAAAGCCCTTTGTTTTACTTTTGCGGGCCAAAGCAAAGAAGAGGGATCATGTGAAACCAGTCGCCCTATGTGGTCTCTGATCAATGGAAATTGTGGGACCCACGAATAACTGCTCAAAGCGCTGGTATTTTTAATGGTATGAACTTCCTCTCTCCTCCCCCGTGGTGGTCAAAGCATGACTGGAGGGTATGCTGATGGGGGTGTGGGTGCTGCTCACTTTCACTCACAGGCTTTCATTTGAGACCACTGAATATTTACCGAAGAAGGGATCTGTTTCTTTTGGATCCGAAAAACGGACGCCATACATCTTGAAAGGGTCTGTTCCCAGCGGCACTCAAGCCTCTTAAGGGCATTTCCATTCAAGATTGACAGGAACAAGAAGTTCCCATGGGACCCACAAAATGGCAGCTGAGCAGGACTGGGTGATTGGAAAAAGTGAATGGGGGTAGGCTTACACACAAATAACAGAAGTAGAATTTACACGCCTAGTATTAGAATCAATTATTGTGGGTTATTGTCAAATCAACAGGTACTCCTTTCTATATAATCATATTAATTCTGATCCAAAACTGATCCTATATCAGCACTCCTACTCTCATATGCTTCCTGAATACGGGCCCAGATTTCTGAATATTCACATATACAAAAAATAATAATAAACAATATTGAATACAAGCAACATCTACATGGTGTTTTCAGTATAATACACCAATTACATATTGTAGAAATTAATAGAGACCTTTTCTCCATGATGAGCTCTCCTGACATCAGTAAGACTCGCAAACAGATGGTATTAGTCCATGTTGACCAGATCTACTGTCTAATGGAAAATCTAATGGTAAACGACCAAGTCTTCTGAAGTCACCGGCCTGCCTCCATTGTGTAGCTACTGGTTAATATTCGTAACCAGGAAGGAGCACGCTCACATCATAGCACCAAATCAGCGAGACGTCTGAGGGCTTTTCTCAGTCAGTTTCATGACATAAAGGCTTTGGCTTTCAATGCCATGGAAACCTTTTATTAACGTTGCTTATCACCACCACCTCTCCACTTGAGCTCCTTGCAACCACTGAGCTCAATCCACAGAACCCAAATCCATGCTAATTAAGGTGACTAGGTGAAAGTTAGAACATTCAGTTGGTGGCATTTTTTTTAGATCACTAAAGTGCAATTAATCCGTGGCAAATTCACAGCAAACACAACGGAATCAATTAAAAAGTCTAAAGTCTACTTCACTACTTTATGTTTGAAAGTGAGGCTTAAATTGAGTGGCTATTATTCTTCAGCAAGTCTCTCTCTAATGAGCTCATAAATGGGTATTGAAACGAGACGTTTTATTGTGCTGTATGCTAGGAGAGTGCCACATTGTTTGGGCCCAAGTATCCTGGTCCAGTGAGTCCAGCTAATGAACATGTTTGATTTTCAAATTCACTTTCTTTTTATTTCAGCCTTTCCTATTGGTTTCAGTTCCAAGCCTCTGGGGTGAGGTTGTGACCATAGAAGAGAGATACAGGTCTTATCAAAAGATAACCCCAGTGAGCACAATTTGGCATAATAACATCATACTATAGTAGTAAACTGGTTTTCTGGTTCTACAAATTTCAGGCAAACTTTTTTTCATGATGTCAAAAAATATACAAAGGAAAGATGTCATATTTTTGTTGTTATCTTTCAGTTAACCAGTTAAAGATATACTTTTCTGGTTTCAACTAGCAAACAACCTTACAATGACCCCACAACATAATACATTTTTCCCACTGGGAATTAAGTATCAATAAACTACTAGACTGTAAAGCCAAGTTTTCAATCACCAAAGATCAGAGCTATGCATTCACAAGTGCCATAGGCTCATCCTTACTTAGACTGTACTGTTGTTGAATATAATCATATACAGAGCCTTGGAAAATAATTCAGAACCCTTGGATTTCTTCACATTTTATTGTGTTACAAAGAAGTATTCAAATGTATTTAATTGTCAATAATCTACACAAAATACTCTAATGTCAAAGTGGAAAAACATTTCCAAAAAACATTTAAGATGAATACAAATTAAATAACTAAAATATATTAATCTCAATAGTATTCAGAAACACCTTTGGCATCGATTACAGCTGTGAGTCTTCTTCTTCTTGGGTAAGTCTATAAGAGCTGTACACACCTGGATTCTGCAATATTTGCACATTATTCTTTAAAAAATGATTCATTCTCTGTCAAGATGTTGGGGTTCATGGCTAGACAGGCAAGTCTTGCCATAGATTTTCAAGCAAATTTAGGTCAACACTGTAACTTGGCCAGGAACATTCACTGTCTTCTTGGTAAGCAACTCCAGTGTACATTTGGCCTTGTTCTGTAGGCTATTGTTTTGCTGAAAGGGGAATTCCTCTACCAGTCTCTGGTGTAAAGCGGACTGAAGCAGGGTTTTCTCTATGATTTTGACTGTGCTTAGCTCCATCCCATTAACTTGTATCCTGAGAAACTCCCCAGTATTTGCAGACGTCAAGCACACCCATACCATGATGCAACCTCGACAATGCTTGAAAATAAGGAGGCAGTTACTCAGTGATGTGTTGTGTTGGATTTGCCCCAAACATAAGGCTTTGCATTTAGGCCAAAAAGTGTATTCCTTTGCTGTTTTTCCCCCTCAGTATTACTTTATTGCCTTGTGGCATACAGAATGCATGTTTTGGAATATTTTTATTCTGTATATTTGTATTATTTTCACTCTGTCCTTTAAGTCATTATTGTGGAGTCACTATGATATTAATCCATCCTCAGGTTTCTCCCTTTACAGCCATTGAACTAGAGTAGCTGTTTTTAAAATCACCAAAATGGCCTCACGGTAACAGCCCTGAGCAGTTTCCTTCCTGTCCTGCAGCTCAGTTCAGAAGAACAACTGTATTTTTGATGTGTCTGGGTGGTTTAATACATAATCTCCAGCATAATTATGAATTTGACCATGCTTAAAGAGACACGCAATGTCTAATTTTTACCGATCTACCAATTACCAATCACTGCCATTCTTTATGATTCTTTCGAAAAGCTCCCTGGCTATTTTAGTTGAATCTGTGCTTTAAATTCAACACTTGACTGAGGGACCTTACAGATGTTGTATTTATGGGGGACAGAGGAAGAGGTATTCATTCAAAAATCATGTCAACCCCTATTATTTCACACAGACTGAGTCCATATAACTTATGTGATTTGTTAAGCAACATTTTACTCCTAAACTAATTTAGGCTTGCGTAAACAAAGGGTCTGAATACTTATGCATCGACTATATTTTAGCTATGATTTTTTTAGTGTAGATTGTTGAGATTTGTTTTTGCAATTAAATCTATTTTAATACCACTTTGTAACACAATAAAATGTGAAGAAATCCAAGGGGTCTCAACACTTTTGCAAAGCACTGTATCTCATTGCATACAATGGTGTTCATTTCAATTATAGATGATTCGGACTGGAAACCATGTGCTGGTAAAATAACAGGATTGTCTTATAGAGTTCTACAAGTCTATTTTGTTGGAGTCCCAAAAATTATTCTGATATAATTGCTTCATGAATGTGACCTTTTGTATGATAACCAGCCCATCAGAAAGCTACCCGCAGGATTTGAGGGAAGCTCTTGATATTGAAAAATGTTTTATCTAGCGGAGCCATCTCGCTAGCCTGCAAAATATTCTGACTACTAGCATTGGCTGGACATAATTGGATACTGTTCATCCTTTTGTATCCCAGATTTTTTAAATGCCACAGTGAAAAGAAAGCATCAGCTTTATCCAACAAGGACGTGTAGAATGTCCAACAGAAAAGGATCTGAAATCGAGATAGTAGATAAAGCTGAATAGCTGGAGTGTTTCAAAACTCTCATTTGCACTTTGTGACTCCAACCACATTTTGGTCTCTATGGGACTGCCTGGTCTGGCCTTCGAGAAACAATTCATCTGGACATCCACGCTTCGCTTCTTTCACAAGAATGTTGGGCGGTTTTATTTTGATTGTCTACAACTCAAAATTGGAAAGGGTTGGAGAAATTCGGAAATGTCAACAAGTTCGAAAGGTCCCAAACCACCAGCGGGGAGAAATAATAAAGGAGAACTTCAACTGACCGTGTTGAAGAATTAAAAACACTCAAACCAGTTCCTAATACAAATAAACACCCGTCATTTTGTAGCTATATCATAGGCCTAATATTATTTCAGGTTCAAGTATGGCTTATTCAGAAGACTTGACTTAATCACAAAAATATGTCTGTCCGCACAAATGTTAGTTCTTTATTCCTGCAGCCTGTACTCCATCTGCTGCAGAATAAACTAATGATGCAGTAAATATGTTCTTGAGTGATCCTGTTCTCTTGCTCTGGGCTAGACCTGCACATGACTTCTGATGGAGTTCCTGTTCTCTTGCTCTGGGCTAGACCTGTACATGACTTCTGATGGAGTTCCTGTTCTCTTGCTCTGGGCTAGACCTGTACATGACTTCTCCAGATGACTTTCCACCATGGAAGAGGTTGCTGAACTAAGATTATAAGATCCTAAACACATGACAACCTGACACTCTCCAAACACATGGAGTAAACTGAAAACAAAGGAAATTATTGCAGAATGATAACTTTACACAAACTTTTGCATTTTGACAAATTTGAATAACCAGACACTGATAAAAATCAAAACAAACATACCTTCTTTGAACACTCGACCACACTCCAAACATTTCTTCAAAACAGCAACAACACAGCTCATAGCACACATGCCCTTCAGGCAGTGGTGTATAGTGCTTAAGTAAAAATATTTTAAAGTACGTAAATAGTTTTTTTGGGGTATCTGTACTTTAACTTTACTATTTATATTTTTTGACAACTTTTACTCCAATACGTTCCTAAAAATAAAATAAAATGTACTTTTTACTCCATACATTCTCCTTTGATACCCAAAAGTACTTTTTACATTTTGAACAATTAGCAGGACAGGAAAATGTTCAAATTCACACATTTATCAAAAGAAAATTCCTGGTTATACTTACTGCCTCTGATCTGGCGAAATCACTAAACACACATCCCTCGTTTGCAAATGATGTTGGAGAGTCCCTGGCTATCCATAAATTAAAAAACAAGAAAATCATGCTGTCTGGTTTGCTTAATATAAATAATGTGAAATTATTTATACTTTTGATACTTAAGTATATTTTAGCAATTACATGTACTTTGATACTTAAGCATTTTTATAACCAAATACTTTGACTTTTACTCAAGTAGTATTTTTCTATTTTCTATTAAGATCCACTATATATACAAATGTATGTGGACACCCCTTCAAATAACTAGATTCAGCTATTTCAGCCACACCCGTTGCTGACAGGTGTATCGAATTGAGCACACAACCATGCAATCGCCATAGAATTGGCAGTAGAAGGGCCTTACTGAACATCTCAGTGACTTTCAACGTGGCACCTTCACAGGATGTCACCATTCCAACAGATCAGTTCATCATATTTCCGCAAAGTGGTAGGCCACACAAGCTCACAGAACGGGACCGCCGAGTGCTGAAACGCGTAAGCGCTTAAAATCAGAACGCTACCTGCCCCAATGCATGGTGCCAGTGAAGGGAAATCTTAATGCTACAGCATACAATTGTATTCTAGATGATTCTGTGCTTCCAACTTTGTGGAAACGATTTGGGGAAGGTCCTTTCCTGTTCCAGCATGACAATGCCCGCATTCACAAAGTGAGGTCCATACAGAAATGGTTTGTCAAGAGCGGTGTGGAAGAGCTTGACTGGCCTGCACAGAGCCCTGACCTTAACCCCATTGAACACCTTTGGGATGAATTGGAATACCGACTGCGAGCCTAATCGCCCAACATCAGTGCCCGACCTCGAATGGAAGCAAGTCCCCGCAGCAATGTTCCAACATCTAGTGGAAAGCCTTCCCAGAAGGGTAGAGGCTGTTATAACAGCAATGTTCCAACATCTAGTGGAAAGCCTTCCCAGAAGGGTAGAGGCTGTTATAACAGCAATGTTCCAACATCTAGTGGAAAGCCTTCCCAGAAGGGTAGAGGCTGTTATAACAGCAATGTTCCAACATCTAGTGGAAAGCCTTCCCAGAAGGGTAGAGGCTGTTATAACAGGAATGTTCCAACATCTAGTGGAAAGCCTTTCCAGAAGGGTAGAGGCTGTTATAACAGCAATGTTCCAACATCTAGTGGAAAGCCTTCCCAGAAGGGTAGAGGCTGTTATAACAGCAATGTTCCAACATCTAGTGGAAAGCCTTCCCAGAAGGGTAGAGGCTGTTATAACAGCAATGTTCCAACATCTAGTGGAAAGCCTTCCCAGAAGGGTAGAGGCTGTTATAACAGCAATGTTCCAACATCTAGTGGAAAGCCTTCCCAGAAGGGTAGAGGCTGTTATAACAGCAATGTTCCAACATCTAGTGGAAAGCCTTCCCAGAAGGGTAGAGGCTGTTATAACAGCAAAGGGGGGGACCAACTCCATATTATGATTTTTGATGAGCAAGTGTCCACGTACTTTTGGTCATGTAGTATATCTTTACTTTTACTCAAGTGTGACAATTGTGTACTTTTTCCACCACTGCCTTCAGGGACAAAAGCTCTCACCTGGACAAGTTTAAGGGGTGGTTTTATCAGAGAGGAAGAGGCAACGCGAGAGGGTTTACTCCGACCAAAATCTGCAGCAAAAATAATCCCGGGATCATGTGCTAGTCGGAACTAGGAAACTCTGACATTTCCAGCTTGCTAACTGGTTGAACGAGTCACATGTTTAACTACAACCAGCTAGGAAGTCTGGAATTTCTGAGTTTCCTAGTTCCTACATGAAATACTCTATAATGTAAAACCAATGAAAATTCTATCATTTGTAAAAAATACAAAAATACAAAAAAATACAAAAATATTAAGAATATTTCTTGATTAGATAAGAATTCAACCCGAGTCTCCTTTGGCAACGATTACAGCTGTGAGTCTTCTGGCTAAGTCTCGAAGAGCGTTCCACAACTGGATTGTGCAACATTTGCCTATTAATCTTTTCAAAATTGTTAAGCTCTGTGAAATTGGTTTTTGATCATTGTTAGACAAGCCTTTCAGGTCTTGCAATAGATTTCCAAGCAGATTTAAGGCAAAACTGTAACTCGGCCACTTCATTCACTCTCTCCTTGGTAAGAAACAACAGCGAAGATTTGGCCTTGTGTTTTAAGTTATTGTACTGCTGAAAGATACATTTATCTCCGAGTGTCTTGTGGAAAGCAGACAGAACTAGGTTTTCCTCTAGGATTTTGTCTGTGCTTAGCTCTATTCCATTTATTTATTTATTTTAAATACATTTTTACCCCCTTTTCTCCCGAATTTCGTGGTATCCAATTGTTAGAAATTACTATCTTGTCTCATCGCTACAACTCCCGTACGGGCTCGTGAGAGACGAAGGTCGAAAGCCATGCGTCCTCCGAAACACAACCCAACCAAGCTGCACGGCTTCTTAACACAGAGCACATCCAACCCGGAAGCCAGCCGCACCAATGTGTCGGAGGAAACACCGTGCACATGGCTACCGGCCAAAACCTCCCTAGCGCTGCGATGCAGTGCCCTAGACCACTGCGCCACCCAGGAGGCCCCCTATCCCATTTATTTTTTATCCTGAAAAACTCGCAGTCATTAATGATTACAAGAATACACATAACATGATGTAGCCACCACTATGCTTGAAAATATGAAGTGGCACTCAGTAATGTGTTGAATTCGATTTGCCCCAAACATAACACAGTAAATTGCTTTGCCACATTCTTTTGCAGTATTACAGTACAGTCATAGCCAAAAGTTTTGAGAATGACACAAATATTCATTTTCACAGTTTGCTTTAGATATTTTTGTTAGATGTTACTATGGAATACTGAAGTATAGTTACAAGCATTTCATTAGTGTCAAAAGCTTTTATTGACAATTACATGAAGTTGATGCAAAGAGTAAATATTTGCAGTGTTGACCCTTCTTTTTCAAGACCTCTGCAATCCACCATGGCATGCTGTCAATTAACTTCTGGGCCACATCCTGACTGACGGCAGCCCATTCTTGTATAATCAATGCTTGGAGTTTGTCAGAATTTGTGGGGTTTTGTTTGTCCACCCGCCTCTTGAAGATTGACCACAAGTTCTTAATGGGATTAAGGTCTGGGGAGTTTCCTGGCCATGGACCCAAATATCAATGTTTTGTTCCCCGAGCCACTTAGTTATCACTTTCGCCTTATGGCAAGGTGCTCCATCATGCTGGAAAAGGCATTGTTCGTCACCAAACTGTTCCTGGATGGTTGGGAGAAGTTGCTCACGGAGGATGTGTTGGTACCATTCTTTATTCATGGCTGTGTTCTTAGGCAAAATTGTAAGTGAGCCCACTCCCTTGGCTGAGAAGCAACCCCACACATGAATGGTCTCAGGATGCTTTACTGTTGGCATGACACAGGACTGATGGTAACAGCTTTTTTCCGGATGCCCCAAACAATCGGAAAGGGGATTCACCAGAGAAAATGACTTTACCCCAGTCCTCAGCCATCTAATCCCTGTACCTTTTGCAGAATATCAGTCTGTCCCTGATGTTTTTCCTGGAGAGAAGTGGCTTCTTTGCTACCTTCTTGACACCAGGCCATCCTGCAAAAGTCTTCGCCTCACTGTGCGTGCAGATGCACTCACACCTGCCTGCTGCCATTCCTGAGCAAGCTCTGTACTGGTGGTGCACCAATCCCGCAGCTGAATCAACTTTAGGAGATGGTCCTGGTGCTTGCTGGACTTTCTTGGGCACCCTGAAGCCTTCTTCACAACAATTGAACCGCTCTCCTTGAAGTTCTTGATGATCCGATAAATGGTTGATTTAGGTGCAATTTTACTGGAAGCAATAGCCTTGCCTGTGAAGCCCTTTTTGTGCAAAGCAATGATGACGGCACGTGTTCCCTTGCAGGTAACCATTTTTGACAGAGGAAGAACAATTATTCCAAGCACCACCCTCCTTTTGAAGCTTCCAGTCTGTTATTCGAACTAAATCAGCATGACAGAGTGATCTCCAGCCTCGTCCTCGTCAACACTCACACCTGTGTTAACGAGAGAATCACTTACATGATGTCAGCTCGTCCTATTGTGGCAGGGATGAAATACAGTGGAAATGTTTATTTGGGGGATTCAGTTCATTTGCATGGCAAATAGGGACTTTGCAATTCATCTGATCACTCTCCATAACATTCTGGAGTACATGCAAATTGCCATCATATAAACTGAGGCAGCAGACTTTGTGAAAATTAATATTTGTGTCATTCTCAAAACTTTTGGCCACGACTGTAGTGCCTTGTTGCAAACAGGATGCATGTTTCGGAATATTTGTTATTCTTTTTGCTCTGTCAATTACATTAGTATTGTGGCATAACTACAATATTGTTGATCCAACATCAGTTTCCTCCTATCACCAGCATAAAACGTTATAACTGTTTTAAAGTCATCATTGGGCTCATGGTGAAATCCCTGAGCAGTTTCCTTCCTCTCTGGCAACTGAGTTAGAAAGAACACCTGCCTGTATCTTTGTAGTGACAGTGTGTTTTGATACACCATCACCATGCTCAAAAGGATTTCATGTCTGCTTTTTTTGTCCCAATCTACCACTAGGTGCCCTTCGACAATTAATGTGAGGCAATTAGGCAGCCCACAATGTTTCCACAAGATAAAGTTAGTCCTGATGACTTTGCAGTAAAGGTACTTTTGACACACTTCCAACCCCCTTTTGACTTTGCCAGGGAAATGGTTAGGGAAAACTGACCACAGATATCCAATGCATTCTATCTAAATCCTAAAAGTGTTATTTTACTAAGGTACTGATCATGATATTGCTGTCCATCATGTTTGTTTTCATACATGGTTAGCTATGGTGCAACGACCCTCCCTCAGGTTGGCTGGTCACAACTCAAGTGGCCATCTATCACTCAACCTTGGAGTAACCCTCCAAGGCAGTCATGGTATCCATTGCAGTAACCGATTTGGACGGGCCTAATGTAGATTGTAGATTGTTTCCATATGGTACCCATTTCAACCCCAGTGACTCGTTCTGGTCTTGAAACGGCTTCCATTTCAACACTGCCCCGTCAATCATGGTGTGCCCACATTAAACACGTTTTGGAATAAATCTATAATATTGGTAAGTATTAGCAATATCACTCTCCACCTAGAGGAAAGGGACTGACAAAAGAGAAACTGTTGGACCAAAATAAAACAAAAAGTAATCTGATGCCTCCAAGATGAGAACGTAATCCAATATGTTACAAGTAGGTGAAAATTCAGTCAAATAAGACTGGGAAACATAAAGCCTATATTTGTAACTGATGACTTTGAATGTTTGTCATTACTTGTGGGGGACTCCTGGTAATTGAAAATGTCAGTTATATTCAGAAGTCAGTTGGGTAGATGTGGCACTGAACCCCATAAAATAAAAACGTATTTCAGTGTGACAATCAGAGTGGTGCCATGTTTTTCATATTGTGATGCTTATTATGGAATTTGGCTACATGTTAAAATTGATTACATTTCGATTTTGTGTCACTGATCTACACACAATACCGCATAAAGAAAAGTGGAATTGTGTTAGAACATTTTAGAATTTAATCAAAAATGAAAAGCTAAAATGTCAATAAGTACTCAACCCATTTGTTATGGCAAGCCTAAATAAGTTCTGTAGTAAAAATGTGCTTAACAAATCACATAATAAGTTGCAAGGACTCACTGTGTTCAATAATAGTGGTTAACATGATTTTTTAATGACTACCCCATCTCTGTACCCCACACATACAATTATCTATAAGGTCCCTTAATCAAGTAGTGAATTTTAACAGATTCAACCAAAGACCAGAGAGGTTTTTCACTGCCTCGTAAAGAAGGGCATCTATTGGCAGATGGGTAAAAATACAAAAAGCAGACATTGAATATCCCTTTCAGCATGGTGAAGTTATTAATTAAGCTTTGGATGGTGTATGAATACAACCAGTCACTACAAAGATACAGATGTCTTTCCTCTAACTCAGTTTCCAGAGAGGAAGGAAACTGCTCAGGGATTTCACCATGAGGCCAATGTTGACTTTAAAACAG
Source organism: Oncorhynchus nerka (assembly GCF_034236695.1). NCBI lineage: Eukaryota > Metazoa > Chordata > Actinopteri > Salmoniformes > Salmonidae > Oncorhynchus > Oncorhynchus nerka. The sequence goes on from NC_088401.1 coordinate 68,625,598, forward strand.
TTACAGAGTAATGGTTGTGATGTGAGAAAAATGAGGATGGATCAACAACACTGTAGCTACTCCACAGCACTAACCTAAATGACAGAATGAAAAGAAGGAAGCCTGTTCAGAATACAAATATTACAAAACATGCATCCTGTTTGCAACAAAGCACTTAGTAATACTGCAAAAACAATTTAAAAAAAACGTTTTGTCATGAATTCAAAGCATTATGTTTAGGGCAAATCCAACACATCACTGAGTACCACTCTCCATATTTTAAAGCATGGTGGTGGCTGCATCATGTTATGGGTATGCTTGTCATTGGCAAGGACTGGGGAGTTAAGGATAAAAATAAACATAATAGAGCTAACTATGCACAGGCAAAATCCTAGAGGAAATCCTGGTTCAGTTATCTTTCCAAAAGTCACAGACGAATTCACCTTTCAGAAGGACAATAAACTAAAACATAAGGCCAAATCTACTCTGGAGTTGCTTACCAAGACAACGAATGTTCTTGAGTGGCGTATATAGTTTTGACTTAAATCGGCTTGAAAATCTAGCAATGATCAACAACTTGAGAGCTTTAAAAAAAAAAAAGAAAGAATAAATGGCCAAATATTGTACAATCCAGATGTGCAAAGCTCTGAGACAAATTACAATCAAATCCATTTGAATCTCACTTTGTAACAACAAAATGTGGAAAAAGTCAAGGTGTGCGGATACCTGTCAATATGAGACTCTGTATATGAATATTTAATCAGATACTGAAGGTTTTGTATTATAAATCACAGTGTGAACGTCAAACCTGCACATCTAAGTCTGACATGATTTGATCTGATTTTACCGTTTTAAATCATGAGATGCTAATTTTATAATTTCTCTCCATCTGCATGTCTTGGCAATGATTATAATGTACCAACTTTTCTTTCCTTCCAATCTCATTACTGAAATATAGATTGTGAGTGTTTTAGCCTTGGTGAGACAGAATAAAAGCCTCTTTCTCTAGATGCATATAATTGCCTTTTATTTAGACACCGCCCTCAACCCACTTCCTGTCCCCTTCCATCTTCAAATGAGGCTCTGGGTCAGCCCCTTTCTCCTGGGGTGTGACATTTGACCTTCACACTTTCTCCATTTGAAGGGAGTGCAGTGTGTGGAAAACTGCACTCGACCCCTACTGTGGACGCTCCGCTAAAAGCAGCCACATTCCAGAACTGCAGAGGCCCCGTGGGGATGCTGGCATGAGCTCAGAGGATGACGGCCGATGGGTGTTGGACTTCACTCCAAGACGCGTCCAGAGGTCCAGCCTCCCGCAAGATCCCAGGTGTGCATCCTCTCATGGAAGTAAAAATATGTTCCCTTTCATCTCTCATGTGAATGTCCAGCGTAAATTTGCATTTGACTCTTCTAAACCAATCCCATAGGGAAGATAGGCTGACACTGATGATGTCCACAGAGAAAAATTTGCGTCACTGAAAAAATTGGGGGCAGGTGTGAAATCACAAAATAGGTCACTTAGCCACATTTTCTATCAGATTTTTTTCTTCCTATTCTAAAGATGTGCCGTTTTCTCGCTTCCTGGATCGGCATCTTAACATCCAAGCAGAGTGGGAACAGCAAACACATGTTCACTGCTCCAATAAGATGTAGATGTATTTGCAAGGCTGTTCTTGAGTTACAATCTAGTATCAATAGAAAAGAGCCTATAGCAAAGTCAAGGTCGCATGAAGAGTCAACAGGCACAAATGAAACGGTCATTAAAATACCCATCGAGGTAGAAAATGTGATTAGGAAGGAATACTTGTCAAATCTTCATGGTCTCACAGATGTTGGCGATAACTCACAAATAAGATTTACTGACTTCCCAAATATCCAGTTATCCACAGGGTATCGGTCTGCTTCAAGGCAATGCTGACGTGGTCATAGTTGGTAAAGACTGCCAGTTGGCTTAACTTCTGCATACAATCAAATTGCACTAAGCAGAATACAAATAAAGAAAATAAGAGAAGACATTTTAATCTCAATGGTTTATGCCAGAGTGGTAAAAATTAAAATTGCTAGGATTCTCATACAGTGTTTGCTGCCGTTCTTATGCTGCAGCATGTCCTTGTGTGACATCAAAAGCAATTTGTTCTCATGCACCAGTGCTCTGAATGCCAACTGAGATAATTGAGGTTAGTCATTTGATGTTAGCCATATTTGTTCGGTAACATTGAAAACATTGGCATTGAAGATTACGGTCATTGTAGTTCTATTGATTCACGAGTGGGCAGTAGCAGCAATTTCACTCATGTGGAAATAACAGTTCTCAATAAACGGGGAAATAGTTAACAGACAATAGCTTTCTACTGCTCAAGGTTATTCTGGCTGATGGTTAACTCCTAGGTTGCAATGTTCCTAACGTTCCTTGATAGATCGATGTACTTAATTTGGCCTGGTTACTTCAGCTACACTGTAGATACTTTAATGTTATCACTACTAGATTGGCCAAGTGCATTATCCTTCTCAGAACATACTCACCGGACAGTTTATTAGATACACATCTAGTACCGGGTCGGACCTTTCCTTTTCATGAACAGCAGCCTGAATTCTTAGGGGCATTCTACAAGGTGTCAAAAGTGTTCCACAGGGATTTTGGTCCATGCTGATGCAATGGCATTACACAGTTGACACAAATTGTACTACAACAGTCATGCTGAGAACAGCCTGTGAAAGCTATGATCCCTTATTGATGTCACTTGTTAAATCCACTTCAAAATCAGTGTAGATGAAGGGGAGGAGACAGGTTAAAGAAGGATTTTTAAGCCTCGAGACAATTTAGACATGGATTGTGTATGTGTGCAATTCAGTGGGTTTAGTAGTAGGCGCAAGGCACACTGGTTTGTGTCAAGAACTGCAATGCTGCAGTTTCCCGTGGGTATCAAGAATTCTCCCATTGGAGTCAACATGGGACAGCATCCGTGTAACGCTTTGATACCTTGCAGAGTCCATGCCACAACGAATTGAGGCTGTTCTGAGGGCAAAGGTGCAAGCAACACCTAAGGAATAAATTACATCTTGCCTATTTAATGATTTCTACCATTCTAGAGGTACTAAACTGTGATAAATTCAATCTGGGTGTCTTTAATGTAAACGTTTCCAATAAGCAGAAGCTACACGAGAGGTTAGAGACGACGGCTGATACTGCAGAGTCAGGTGACCAAATGCTTTTCAACCGGGAGATCCAAAGCTTCAGGCCATTGAGTGACTTTTTCCTTGAAAAATTATATTTTGGTACACAACTGAAGTTCATATGCTTGGAGTTTGATATGTCGTCTTTGAAATTGGTCTTCACTGGGCAGAGATGCAGTTAGCTAGCGTGGCTGAGAATGGGATTGGGAGGGGGTGAGTAGGAGGGAGGGAGCTGGTCTTTGTTCCCCCTCAGACATCCGTTATCTCCTCCTCCATGTCATCCGACGACGACGACAACGCCAGATCCAGCTCATCCATCTGAGACACACATTTTGGACACGAGCAGACGAACAGGTAGTTTTCTCTGGGAAGACAATAACGATGTTACATAAGTCACACAGTTACCTGTCTCATTCTGGAGAGCAAGAAAGATGATAACGCGGACTGATAGAATGCATTTGCGTCAATCTATCATTACTTCTCTGTTAAAAAGAAATGCCATTATTCAACACGCATACTGTAAACACTATGTATATAACATAATAAAACAGTATATAAGCATAATACACAGTGGGTCTGAATTGTTATCATTTGCTGAGAAAAAGAGTCAGAGGCCAGTCTTTGTTCACGCTTCACTACCTCCAGTTTCTGGGAGTTACGGCATTTCCAAGGTAAAATGCCTTTCAACAGGATACAGTAAATGTGAATGAAAAGTGGGCTTACAGAACAAGCCTGCCCTGGGTTTAAAGTGCGACTGAACCAAAAAAAGCTACTACTTTTGAAAATGGCATATGTGGCATCGGAACTACATTTTGACACTAGAATAAATGTTTCTAAGTGTAAATAGAATCATTTTGGTCTTGAAGACGGTCTGAGATTTGCGAGATAAATAGGGAAAGAAATTGTGACAAATGAAGTGTACCCTAAATTACAGTAGAGTTGGGTTTATTTCAATCCTGCCCATAGCTGGCAGCACCCAAGTAATCATCAATTAGGAGCTCAGCTGCATACGAGCCAATTGTGACACACATGGTCAATTTGGTTAGACATTCAATATCCCTATGGGGCAAGTTAAGGACCATCAGTACATTACAAAACGTACATGAGAATAAAAAATAAAAAAGTCAATAACTCCAAATTTCATTGATTTAAAAACATAAAACCAACTACAAATGGCAGAAATCCACACAAATATTGAAAGAATTTAATGAAACTAAAATATTGTCCCATTTACATTGTGCAATTTCATGGCCGCACCAACTATCCCCACAGATGGGCTATCCAAAGACAAACCAATTTTGCCACAGTCGGCTGAAGCGAATAGGTGAAAGAAATTGGCTTGCTACTTCCAGACACAAGACCCGGTTAGACGGTTTCCAGTTACCTACACTGAACAAAAACAAACGCAACAATTTTACTGACTTACAATTCATATAAGGAAATCAGTCAATTGAAATAAATACATTAGGCCCAAATCTATGGATTTCACATGACTGGGCAGGGGTGCAGCCATGGGTGGGCATAGGTCCACCAACTTGGGAGCCATGACCACCCACTGGAGAGCCAGGCCCAGCCAATCAGAATGTAATAAAGCCTTTTTGTGGGAAAAAAGCTCAGACAGATCCCGCAGGTGAAGAAGCCAGATGTGGAGGTCCTGGGCTGGCGTGGTTACACATGGTCTGCGTTTGTGAGGCCAGTTGAACATACTGTCAAATTCTCTAAAACGACATTATAGGAAGCTTATGGGAGAGAAAAGAACATTAAATTCTCTGGCAAAAGCTCTGGTGGACATTCCTGCAATCAGCATGCCAATTGCATGCTCCCTCAAAACTTGAGACTTCTGTGGTACTGTATTGTGAGACAAAACTACACATTTTGGAGTGGCCTTTCATTGGATGGATTATTTTAGCAAAGGAGAAATGCTCAGTAACAGGGATGTAAACAAATTTGTGCACACAATTTGAGTGAAATACGCATATTTTGCATATGGAACATTTTGGGGATCTATTATTTCAGCTCATGAAACCAAGACTTTACATGTTGCGTTTATATTTTTGTTCAGTGTAGAAGGGTGAGTTACTAACTGTACTGTTTTGGCAATGAACGTACAAACGCTTCCAACGTTCAAACAAACACGCCTCCAAAACCCGAAATCTCGTTCTCAGTCGCATTTCCCAATGAGGAGAATTAAAACAGAGGCTAAATCAGGAAGTAAAAATAGGTAGTGGATTGACAGTTTGCTAATCGATCAAGAGCGTTGTTCGGCACCGGAATAACCACCAGAACCCCTCAGCTGCACTGGCCAAGGACTGACTGTTATTACCTGGGAGGGTGGCCATTGAACTGGGAACAGTTTGAGTCTGTCAAAGGGACACAGGGGATTTCAGTTGTTTACCTCAGAATTTTCTGTCTGCTATGACAGCTCCGGTCACGCTGACAGCAGTCCAAGTAACTGATGCAGATCTCCTGGATATGTGAGGAAACAAAAGTTAGCAGATGAAGACATTCACATCAAAAGACCTCCCATTACTGTTACTATATTTACACAACAATGCGCTATTATTTTGGTGCCAGAATTCAATCGATGGCTGGCAAAACATTTCTCTGGCCTCCTCACACTACATTTACAGGCAGATGCAAGCCTTCTCAATATCTGATAGCTTAACACATCAGCCTCAATCTTCAGTCTCTGACTGCTAAAACTGACTGACAACTGAGCACAAAGTTCTCTCCAGTGTATCCATGGCCAGAATGTATCCCCCCAACCCAGCATCCTCTTCTGACCTCTCCAGGGCTGATGTCACTAAGGGCACTGAGGTGAAGCAAGAAGTTGTTGTTCGGGAAAGATGCCTCCGCTTTCGGTATGCAGCTGTGGTTACCTAGAGAGTAGACGACACAACCAAAACAAAAGTATTTGATAACGACTGTAAACATGGCCTTTTGACCAGGGCAGTAGTTCATTTAATTTATCCTGTATGATGTGTGTGTTTGTGGATTATGGAAGCTGAGGTTAGAAGCCACCTGATTGTGACGACTCACATGAGCTCTGAAGTAGGAAGAGCCCAGAACCCTCGCAGTTCAGGAAGTCACCAGTCTCTGAGGAGACAAATCAAATTCAGCTCTGACCTCCATTCTCAGTAGCAGAGATGTATTCCATTTTAGTAAGGATTTCAAATATGCTGAGTCAAGCCAATCCAATTCAGAGGCGCCAAGTATCCTTTACAATCTATTATAAAATGTGAGCTGCACAAAGCCTTGCTTGGTAATGTAGGTTTAGACAAATATTTTAATCAGACAGCTTTCCCCCAGTATTCCTCAATAAACAGAACAGATGTCTCATGAAGCAACAGTGTAAGAAGGGAATTGTGACCTTTCGATGTCCTTGTATAGTTGATCAATGAAGGAATCCAATTGCTCCCTCTGCTGGCTAGTCAGCTCCAACGCATCACATGCATGAGCCCATTGGCTGAGAGAGCTATGTAAAGAAACATGATAAAACAACGTCGGCACTTTAAAGAAAGACTAATATTGGGACTAATGGCACGCCATAAGTGCATCATTCATGTCCATAACATCAATCATTTATGAGTTGGAAAGATTGAGAGCTGAACCTTACCTGGTACCTATGCCCTGTCCATTGGTGTCTACAAGGGCGAAGAGGGAGCGAAATCCCTCAGGTGTAAACCACTAACGTGAAAGGACACACCTTATATAGCATACAGTATCTGCATCATAATCACACATGTTCAGCTCAGAGCTCACTCATGGGAAATTATTAAATCCAAGACAGATATTATTTTATATTCTTGTCTCCAGGCTGACAATGAAATAGCCAAGTACCTAGTATTAGCTTGACAAACATGTATGCCCATAAATAAATTGGTCATGTAAAGGGAAATTGTGCCATTCTTACCATATTGAGATGATCATCGTAAAGTGCTGTCGTAAACAGGGTTTGTAGTAAGGTCAAATGTCCCTAAAAAATGCAACATACCATAAAACTTATATTAAACGCAGACTCTCAAATAGCCGCATGTTATTTTTTTATATCCGGGCAACAGCACACATTTCAGCAAATAAAGGCTTGATCTAAATGAAATGTTTACGAGGTTTAATGTTTGATTTGTTACATTAAATACACTGAACAAAAATATAAAAGGCAACATATAAAGTGTTGGTCCCATGTTTCATGAGCTGAAATTTCCCAAAAAGCTTATTTCTCTCCAATTGAGCACAAATTTGTTTAAATCCCTGTTAGTAAACATTTCTTCTTTGCCAAGATAACTCATCCACTGGATAGGTGTGGCATGTCAAGAAGCATGATCATTACAGAGGTGCATCTTGTGCTGGGGACAATAAAATGTGCAGTTGTCACACAACGCCACAGATGTCTCAAGTTGAGAGAGCGTGTAATTGGCATGCTGACTGCAGGAATGTCCACCAGAGCTGTTGCCCAAAAAAAATGGAATGTTAATTTGTCCACCATAACGTTGTTTTAGAATTTTGCAGTATGTCCAACCAGCCTCACAACCGCAGACGACGTGTATGGCGTCTTGTGGGCGAGTGGTTTGCTGATGTCAACGTTGTGAACAGAGTGCCTCGTGGTGGCGGTGGGCTTATGGTATGGGCAGGCATAAGCTACGGACAACAAACACAATTGCATTTTATCAATGGCAATTTGAATGCACTGGGATACCATGACGAGATCCTGAGACCCATTATTTTTAAGGTATCTGTGACCAGATGCCTATTGTGACCAGATGCCTATTGAATATTCCAATTGATTGATATCCTTAAATTAACTGTAACTCAGTAAAACCTTTGAAATTGTTGCATGTTGCGTTTATATTTTTGTTCAGTATAATTTGAAAACTAAAAAATAATGGCACTCATACGTTTTTAATCACCTGTAAGAAACTGCTAGCCATTTGGCTGCTAACAGCTGAGAACTGCTAGCTACCAGGCAAGCACAAAAACAGTCAACTTCGAGAGTACAGAGCCCTCAAACTTGGCTGATCGCCCTCTAGTGGCGAAAGTACGAACTGACAAAAATGCACAGTTGAAGGATAATTAAAAAACGTTTTTAAATAGAGACATACTAAGACAAAAGAACCATCACAGTGTGTAAATGATAGCAGTGCATGAAATTAAGAAATGTATTAAAATGTTGGAAGAGAATGCTGGAATTAAACAATTAATGTAAAGATGTGCCCTCACTAAACTGTTAACAGGAATGTCTATCATGCATGTCGGATTTAAATACTGGCCAATGTCATAACAGGGGAGGTTGTCTTCTTTCGAATGTTCTTTTGTGATGTTCCTACCTCGAGAAACATAATTTAACAGAGGGTCTAACACATTTCTCCTAATTGTCTGCCTCTTCAGTCCAGGGTGCATTGCATGATGCCGTTGAGATTGTCAAACTCCACTGTGAGCCACATCAATCTGCAGGTTGAACATGGTGAGATTGTACTCCTAAATTGATAGCGCAGTTTGTTAGAGCCATTTTACAGCTAACTAGATACTTCACATGCTGATATTGACTTTGGTATTATTGTGGGTACCTACGTTCACTAGCTAACTAAATTGCCAGCCAATAGAGAGCGTTGCATTGTGGGTTTTGTAGTTGACTTGCGCTGCCACAGATTTCCACATGTTGCTACCAACCTTATTTTAGAGTCAAAATTAAACATTTGTTCACAAAAACTATTTCCCACATATTAGCGTTATGTAACACTAAATTACAGAAATGAGTGGTTTTGGGTGGATTTTTCCTTTCAATATGCAAATAAGCAAAAGCTGTGTGTATTAAGCAAATAGACGCCAGGCTCAAATAGAAGCCTGTCTGTAATAAGCGCCTGTTGTGTTCAGTGATTTAAGCAAATAAACACCCAGGCAATTAATGGAAGTTTTACAGTAGTCTATAATCTATTACAATAACAATGAGTCAAACCTAATAGTTAGCACAAATGTGAAAAAACTAATTTGAAGCTCAATCCCTGTTTCCTCAATTCCTCTCTAAGCACATTGGCGGAGAGGTTCCAAGGTCTCTTCCTCAGACCTCCTCCTCCAAATGAGCCTTAAGGGGAATTGAGGAAGCAAGGATTTGACAGCTAGTAGTTTACATTTTCAGGCACAGCCACTACCTCTATTCTTACCTGGAACTTCTCTCCCAGCAGCTTGTGTGCAATTTCCTCCTCCTCGTTGGCCGCACGGCTGCAGAACTGAAAGAACAACTTCTGCCAGCAGCATTTGTCTTGGGCCTGCATGACAAATTCAAACATTATATAGTGTTTTGAGTTACCTTTCAACTCTTTTTTTGAAAATTGTATTTTTTCCCCCCACATTTATTGAAAGCAGTACTCTGAATATGACCCTAGGACCAAGAAAACATTCAAAATAGCTTCTGACATTTCATAATTGAATGTTTGTTAAAATGGGGGAATATTATTTTTTTCTTCAGTTTTCAGCCGACAACAAAATACAGAATGCAAATATAGAGAGCAACTCACTTTGGAATTAAAACAGCTGAAAAAAAAGGCGGTAGGTGGTAGCTCACCTGTTTGACAGTGTCCACCATCCTGGCCATGAGCATGATGCTGGAGGTCTCAGGAGGGTAGTGCATACTCCTAGGGGACAGATGGAGGGGATCATGTCACCTCAATATCAGTGAGGCTGGATTTGAAAACATTACTAGCTGCCAACTCCTTGCTTTCTCGTCCTCATTTCCTCCAATTCCTGTCTCCCTGTCAAAGCCAATTGAAAGAGGAATTGCAAGGGAGGGATCTTTGAGAGGGAGATAAAGAATTAGAGGAAACAAGGACAGAGAAAGCTAGAAACATTGTTTCAAAACCCAGAGACTCGGCAGACCAGGGTTTGGCAAGTCAATGGGAGAAGTTATAAATGTGTCCTTAGTTAATTTCCTCAAAATTTAAAGGCAAAACCTAGATTTGAGATGTCTTCGGTAGCTGAAACTGTAATTACTACAACCTCGTGAAATTGACATACTGACATGTTTTTATTTTCATCAAAACATTTTATCGAAGTGGTGCCTTTGATTTGACGGCCTGCACATAAGTAGTTCGGCGCGAAAACCGTTAGTCCCGATGACGTGTTTCTGCGCACGAGCTTAGCTAGCTAACGTCGCCATGATATTTACCAGCATGATCGGGGATTCTATTTGAGAAGCAGTTTCTAGACATCTTCATAATGTACTGTCTTTGGTAAAATTTTCAGATTCAGTGCAAGAGAAATATGGGCCCCATCAATAGGAATTAAATTAAACAGCAAATCCATCTCACCTCCAGGCATCCTTAAGTTTGTTGACGGGATGGTCCGGGTCCTCTTGGGAGTGGCCTAAGCACAGGGCCCGATGGTACTGGTCTGCCGCAGCCTGCCGACACTCGTTGCTACAGTACATCACCTGGAGGGGGAGACAAAGTCTACTTCAGTGAGAGGTCTTGTTTGTTCCAATAAGTTGGACCCGTTCCTGACCCGAATAAATGTGTTACAAATACAGAGACCTGGTTCAAATGGACCCAAAGACAACCGGACCCGGCCCCGTATAGACCCTGCCTGATCCGATCCCAGTGAAGGAAGCAGCAGAAAATCTATATTTTTAGCTACGTTATTAACTGAAGCTGTTAATGCACGCACCAGGGGAGAGCGGAACGGAGCTAAGAGGGGACTTGCTGTGTTTGTGACTGTGTGGCTCGAGGAAGAGACACAGCAGCAACCAAGTCGACTCGCACCACTAAATTCTAGCTGCAAAAGCTAGATGACTTATCATCCAATCCTACATAGTACCCGTTTCACTGCATCAAACCAAGAAGAGAAGCTAGTTAAGATAGCTAGCTATCTTGGCTAAGCAAGCTATTTAGGATGTGCTTTCTCCCCCGTCCTACACAATAGCTCCATTCAAAGTATTAAGCAGCAGACCATCTGCTGGCTCTTGGTCGTTGAAAGGGAAACATATCCTTCTCATTTAACTTTTAACTCCATGGATCTCCTAACTTGTTTACCAATACACATACGGGGCCAGAGTCTAATGCCGCTTTGATGACTTGTAGATGGTATTGAGTGCAGTATATACATATGAGATGAGTATGTAAACAAAGTGGCATAGTTAAAGTGGCTAGTGATACATGTATTACATAAAGATGCAGTAGATGATATAGAGTACAGTATATTCATATACATATGAGATGAATAATGTAGGGTATGTAAACATTATATTAGGTAGCATTGTTTAAAGTGGCTAGTGATATATTTGACATAATTTCCCATCAATTCCCCTTATTAAAGTGGCTGGAGTTGAGTCAGTGTGTTGGCAGCAGCCACTCAATGTTAGTGGTGGCTGTTTAACAGTCTGATGGCCTTGAGATAGAAGCTGTTTTTCAGTCTCTCAGTCCCAGCTTTGATGCACCTGTACTGACCTCGCCTTCTGGATGATAGCGGGGTGAACAGGCAGTGGCTCGGGTGGTTGTTGTCCTTGATGATCTTTATGGCCTTCTTGTGACATCGGGTGGTGTAGGTGTCCTGGAGGGCAGGTTAGTTTGCCCCCGGTGATGTGTTGTGCAGACCTCACTACCCTCTGGAGAGCCTTACGGTTGTGGGCGGAGCAGTTGCCGTACCAGGCGGTGATACAGCCCGACAGGATGCTCTCGATTGTGCATCTGTAGAAGTTTGTGAGTGCTTTTGGTGACAAGCCGAATTTCTTCAGCCTCCTGAGGTTGAAGAGGCGCTGCTGCGCCTTCTTCACGATGCTGTCTGTGTGGGTGGACCAATTCAGTTTGTCTGTGATGTGTACGCCGAGGAACTTAAAACTTACTACCCTCTCCATTACTGTTCCATCAATGTGGATAGGGGGGTGTTCCCTCTGCTGTTTCCTGAAGTCCACAATCACACTCCGAGGGCCCTCACCTCCTCCCTGTAGGCCGTCTCGTCGTTGTTGGTAATCAAGCCTACCACTGTTGTGTCGTCCGCAAACTTGATGATTGAGTTGGAGCTTGGAGGGCACTAAGGTGTTAAAATGCCGAGTTGTAGTCGATGAACAGCATTCTCACATAGGTATTCCTCTTGTCCAGATGGGTTAGGGCAGTGTGCAGTGTGGTTGAGATTGCATCGTCTGTGGACCTATTTGGGCGGTAAGCAAATTGGAGTGGGTCTAGGGTGTCAGGTAGGGTGGAGGTGATATGGTCCTTGACTAGTCTCTCAAAGCACTTCATGATGACGGAAGTGAGTGCTACGGGGCGGTAGTCGTTTAGCTCAGTTACCTTAGCTTTCTTGGGAACAGGAACAATGGTGGCCCTCTTGAAGCATGTGGGAACAACAGACTGGGATAGGGATTGATTGAATATGTCCGTAAACACACCAGCCAGCTGGTCTGCGCATGCTCTGAGGGCACGGCTGGGGATGCCGTCTGGGCCTGCAGCCTTGCGAGGGTTGACACGTTTAAATGTTTTCCTCACGTCGGCTGCAGTGAAGGAGAGTCTGCATGTTTTAGTTGCGGGCCGTGTCAGTGGCACTGTATTGTCCTCAAAGCGGGCAAAACAGTTATTTAGTCTGCCTGGGAGCAAGACATCCTGGTCCGTGACTGGGCTGGTTTTCTTTTTGTAATCCGTGATTGACTGTAGACCCTGCCACATACCTCTTGTGTCTGAGCCGTTGAATTGAGATTCTACTTTGTCTCTATACTGACGCTTAGCTTGTTTGATTGCCTTGCGGAGGGAATAGTTACACTGTTTGTATTCGGTCATGTTTCCGGTCACCTTGCCCTGATTAAAAGCAGTGGTTCGGGCTTTCAGTTTCACGCGAATGCTGCCATCAATCCACGGTTTCTGGTTTGGGAATGTTTTAATCGTTGCTATGGAAACGACATCTTCAACGCACGTTCTAATGAACTCGCTCACCGAATCAGCGTATTCGTCAATGTTGTTGTCTGACGCAATACGAATCATATCCCAGTCCACGTGATGGAAGCAGTCTTGGAGTGTGGAATCAGATTGGCAGTGCAGATGGGGAAAGACTTGAGAGACACTCAACTGGCATTGTGGGCAAGCTTGGTGCAGCTCTGGGCGCACCTTGCACAGCTCAGTGTGGGGTAGACTGAGGCCAGGGTTGCCACTCAGTCTTCGGGCATTATCCTGAGCTGTCTCCAGAGCACTCAAGCAGTATTCACAGGCTGGAGGAGACACAGGGATGGATGATTAAGTAAATGGGAGATACCTAAGGGTGATTTTATCACTAAACTACATGACCAAAAGTATGTGAACTGCTCGTCAAACATCTCATTCCAAAATCATTGGCATTATGGAGTTGGTCCTCCATTTGCTGCTATTAACAGCCTCCACTCTTCTGGGAAGGCTTTCAACTAGATGTTGGAACATTACTGCAAGGACTTGCTCCCACTCAGCCACAAGAGCATTAGTGAGGTCAGGCACTGATGTTGGCCGATTAGGCCTGACTCGCAGTCACCACTCCCATTCATCCCACAAGTGTTCAAGGGGGTTGAAGTCAGGGCTCTGTGCAGGCCAGTCAAGTTCTTCTACACCAATCACAACAAACCATTTTTGTATGGACCTTGCTTTGTGCACAGGGGATTTGTCATGCTGAAACAGGAAAGGGCCTTCCCCAAACTGTTGCCACAAAGTTGGAAACACAGAATAATCTAGAATGTCATTGTATGCTGTAGCGTTAAGATCTCTTCACTGGAACTAAGGGACCTAGCCGGAACCATGAAAAACAGCCCCAGACAATTATTCCTCCTCCACCAACCTTTACAGTTGGCACTATGCTTTGGGGCAGGTAGTGTTCTCCTGGCATCCGCCAAACCCAGATTTGTCCGCCAGACTGCCAGATGGTGAAGTGTGATTCGTCACTCCAGATAACAAGTTTCCACTGCTCTACAGTCCATTGGCGACGATCTTTACACCACTCCAGCTGACACTTGGCATTGCATATGGTGATCTTCGGCTTGTGTGCGGCTGCTCAGCCATGGAAACCCATTTCATGAAGCTCCCAACTAAGTTCTTGTGCTGACGTTGCTTCCAGAGGCAGTTTGGAAAATCGGTAGTGAATGTTGCAACCGAGGACAGGCGATTTTTACGCGCTACGTACTTCTGTTCTGTGAGCTAGTGTGGCCTACCACTTCTCGGCTGAGTCGTTGTTGCTCATAAACGTTTCCACTTCACAATAGCAGCACTTACAGTTGACCGGGGCAGCTCTAACAGGGCAGAAATTTTACAAACCGACTTCTTGGAACGGTAGCATCCTATGACGGTGCCACGTTGAAAATCACTGAGCTCTTCGGTAAGGTCATTCTACTGCCAATGTTCGTCTATGGAGTTTGCATGGTTGTGTGCTCAAAATAGATACACCGGTCAGATAGCTCAATCCACTAATTTGAAGGGGTGTCCACATACTTTTGTATATACATTAAGAAACACCATTATTTTTTTTTTAAATCAGCAGTTCCCCCTGGGCTATGTTCATCTAAAATATGGATTACAAAAGCAAAGCCAGCAGGAACATTTTGCGCCAAGATTTTCAGTCATCAACAGGAACATAAAAGGAGGATTTGTTGTAACTTCTGAGTTGTTCAGTCTGTCAACCAACTAAATCTTGAACCTATATGGCACCCCACCTTTATATTTGTACTGGGAATTCCACAAAAACTGGGAAGAGACAAGAGGGCGCTCTACAAAAATGGTGTCTCCCTTCTTGATGGCCTTCTTGGCAAATAATCCTTTGCCCTAAAATAAAAGCAAAATGTTTAATGTTAGTTTGCCATGACAATTTCCTTACGCACCTAGCTACATATTCTTTATCCATACCAAGTGCACCCTATTGAGTCAGACCAGGATAGCCTTTGACCTTTATTAGCCCCTTCAAAAAGGTATAGTAGGAGACTAATCTGTGCAAAGCTTTCATTAGCTAGCTAGCTATTTAACGTTACATGATGCTAGCTAGCTAGACTAAACGCGTAGCTATCTAGTTAACATTAATCAGTTAGTCACCTCAATGCCACATGGATTGCTGACATGTCCTAGCTAGCTAGCTACAGTAATAAAGTATAATAAATATAGGCCATATGTGACGCTTTAAATGTATGAATTTCAGTCCTTGACTAACAATGTTATTCTGTACTACTATATGTATTGTCATGTTTCATGTGGACCCCAGGAAGAGTAGCTGATGCTTTTGCAGCGGCTAATGGGGATCCTAACGTTAAATATCCCCCCAAAAAAAAAAAAAACATTAACATGGCTGGTAGCTAAGTAACCACGCAGTGTAGTAGCTAGCTATGGCCAGCCAGTAAACATAAAAATATATTTTTTTACAAGAGATTCTGTCCTTCTCATAATTTGGGCCAGCCAATTTGACAGCATGCGTGGCACTGCATTTGGCATCAAAACGGTGCTAGAAAACGACAAACTTGAAATTAGCCTTTTCAAAAAGAATCCCTGTCTGCACATTACCTTAACCTTGTCAATAAATCGGACTTCCACACAACTGCAAACTTTAGTTGTGTCCACGCAGAAAGAAAGCATGTCATCTTGGGAGGCAGCCATCCTCAAATTAACCCTTGGCCTTTGAACTCTAAAGTTTTTAGAGGAGCCTACGCGTAAACATTTAGCGGCCTCTATTTATTTCACCTTTATTTAACCAGGTAGGCTAGTTGAGAACAAATTCTCATTTACAACTGCGACCTGGTCAAGATAAAGCAAAGCAGTGCAACACAAACACATGGAATAAACAAACATACAGTCAATAATAAAATAGAAAAAAGTATATATACAGTGTGTGCAAAAGCAGTTGATATAGTACTTTTATTTTATTTTCAGTAATACGCTACAGTGAGTGCCTTGTAAATTTATACTACATGATTTCATCGTCCATTAGATGCAATTAATTATATCATGAAGACCAAACTTCCAATAATGTTTTAAAATGTACACACAGTGCCTGATTAATGAATTCAAGACGCTGGAAGCGTCCCCTCTGTTGTCACACTCGGGGAGATGGCTCACATTGTCTGTTACACACATATGACTGGAGACAAATTAATATGTTATATATTTTATCAAACATTATTATTAAACATGTTGATATACCATTGAATCATAGATGACATTTAGTACATTTTGAGTAGCAGAACATCCATTGAAGCTAGAGTCCTTACTTGAAACAATAACAACGTGCAAGCGGTCACCCGTTTCTGTAAAAAGCTGAGGGATGGGCCTGGAGAAATGTAACCACTCTCAAATTCATAGAGCTATAGATGAAAGGACTGACCATACATGATATCAACATTATACACTGAACAAGAATATAAATGCAACATGTAAAGTGTTGGTCCCATGTTTAATGAGCTGAAATAAAAGATCAGACACTTTCCATACGCACAAAAAGCGTATTTCTCTCAATTTTTGTCCTCCTTTTTATATATACTTGTTAGTGAGCATTTCTCCTTTTCCAATATAATCTATCCACCTGACAGGTTTGGCATGGGAAGAAGCTATTTAAACAGCATGATTATTACACAGGTGGACCTTGTGCTGGGGACAAAAGGACACTCTAAAATGTGCAGTTTGTCACACAACACAAAGCCACTGATTGCCGTTGGCATGCTGACTGCAGGAATGTCCACCAGAGCTGTTACCCGAGAATGTCATGTTAATTTCTCTACCATAAGCCACCTCTAATGTTGTTTTAGAGAATTGTCCAGTACGTCAAACTGGCCTCACAACCGCAGACCATGTGTATGGCATCATGTGGGCGAGCGGTTTGCGGATGTCAACATGGTGAACGGGGTGCTCCATAATGGCGCTGGGGGTTATGGTTTGGGCAGGCATGAGCTAATGACAACGAACACAATTGCATTTTATCAATGGCAACTTGAATGTACATAGATACCGTGAGAAGATCCTGAGGCCCATTGTTGTGCAATTCATCCACCGACATCACCTCATGTTTCAGCATGATAATGCACGGCCCCATGTCACAAGAATCTGTACACAATTCCTGGAAACTGAACATTTCCCAGTTCTTCCATGGCCTGCACACTCACCAGACATGTTACCCATTGAGCATGTTTGGGATGCCCTGGATTGACATGTTCAATAGTGTGTTCCAGTTACCTTCAATATCCAGCAACGAAGCACAGCTATCGAAGAGGAGTGAGACAACATTCCACTGGCCACAATCAACAGCTTGGTCAACTCTATGTGAAAGAGATGTGTTGCGCTGGATGAGGCAAATGGTGGTCACACCAGAAACTGACTGGTTTTCTGATCCACACCAGTACATTTTTTTAAGGTATCTGTGACCAACCAATGCATATCTGTATTACCAGTCATGTGAAATCCATAGATCAGGGCCTAATTTATTTATTTAAATTGACTGATTTCCTAATATGAACTGTGCCTCAGTAAAATCTTTGAAATTGTTGCATCTTGCTTTCATATTTTTGTTCAGTATAGTTTTAACCTTGTTTCGAGGCGATAGTGTTAGTTTACATTTACATTGTTTACAAACATTGGAGTTAAACGCGCTTATTGGGATGTGATGGACTGTTGAACTAAGCTCATTGTGCATTTCTAGGTTATATTTTAAAATCATTAATGAGCATATATATAATTAAGTCCAAAAATGGATGTAGCAACTAAGAATTCCAGCTTTAAATACAGCGCATTCAGACACATTCCACATTTTGTTACAGCCTAATTATAAATGGAATTAAACAACAACAAAAAATCCTCAATCTACACACACATAAACACACAATACCCCATAATGACAAAGCAAAAACTGGTTTTAGATTTGTTTTAGCAAATATAATTTAAAAAACAGAAATACCTCATTTACATAAGAATTCATATCCTTTGCTATGAGACTCAATTGATCTCAGGTGCATCCTGTTTCCATTGATCATCCTTGAGATGTTTCTACTAGTCCAACTGTTGTAAATTCAATTGATTGGACAAGGCACACACTTGCGTATATAAGGTCCCACAGTTGACAGTGCAAGTCAGAGCAAAAACCAAACCATGAGGTCGAAGGAATTGTCCATAGAGCTCCGAGACAGGATTGTGTCAAGGCACAGATCTGGGGAAGGGTACCACAAAATGTCTGCAGCATTGAAGGTCCCCAAGAACATAGTGGCCTCCATCATTCTTAAATGGAAGCAGTTTGGAACCACCAAGAGTCTTCCTAGAGCTGGCCTCCGGGCAGCTGAGCCATCGGAGGAAAAGGGCCTTGGTCAGGGAGGTGACCAAAAACCCGATGGTTACTCTGACAGAGCTCCAGAGTTCTTCTGTGGATATGGGAGAACCTTGCAGCACTCCACCAATCAGGACTTTATGGTACAGTGGCGGAAGCCACTACTCTGTAAAAAGGCACATGACAGCCCGCTTGCAGTTTGCCAAAAGGCACCTAAAGACTCTCATACCATGAGAAACAAGAGAAACAAGATTGAGAAATAAGATTCTCTGGTCTGATAAAACCAAGATTGAACTCTTTGGCCTGAATGCCAAGCGTCACATCTGGAGTAAACCTGGCACCATCCCTATGGTGAAGCATGGTGGTGGCAGCATCATGCTGTGGGGATGTCTTTCAGCGGCAGGGACTGGGAGACTAGTCAGGATCGAGGGAAAGATGAACGTAGCAAAGTACAGAGAGATCCTTGATGAAAACCAGATCCAGAGCGCTCAGGACCTCAGACAGGGGCAAAATGTTCACCTTCCAACAGTACAATGACCCTAAGCATACAGCCAAGACAACAAATGAGTGGCTTCGGGACAAGTCTCTGAATGTCATTGAGTGGCCCATACAGAGCCCGGACTTGAACCCGATTGAACATCTCTGGAGAGACCCGAAAATAGCTGTGCAGCGACACTCACCAGCTAACCTGACAGAGCTTGAGGATCTGCAGAGAAAAATGGGAGAAACTCCCCAAATACAGGTGTGCCAAGCTTGTAGCGTCATACCCAAGAATACTCGAGGCTGTAATCGCTGCCAAAGGTGCTTCAACAATGTACTGAGTAAAGGGTCGAAAATATTACATTTACGGAAGTATTTAAGGTTTTTATTTGTAATATACTTGCAAAATTTCTAAAAACATTTTTTTGCCTCGTCATTATGGGGGTATTGTATGTAGATTGATGAGGTGAAAAAGAAATTTAATAAATTTTAGAATAAGACTGAAACATTACAAAATGTGGAAAATGTGAAGGGGTCTGAATACTACCCGAATGCACAAGAGGATGTGGATAACCCACATTGGTTAGTACAATATATTCTGGTAATAATGTTATTATATATACACACAAACATTTTACTGTGCAAAAATAAGTTATTCACCAGTTATTTAACTTATTCGATCAGTCAATACTGTATTGTACCATTTCTCATACTATGATCATTTAAAGGGGAATGTATAAAAATATAAAACGTAGAATATAAAATAAAATAAACGTTTTAGCAACCATGGTCCACAAACAGACTTTCCTCTATAATGTCCTAGAATGGCACTTGTCAAGAAACAGACCTAAGCTGCATCCCAATTCTCCACCCTTCTCCCGAAGCGTGCACTTGCACATTATCCATCATAGTGGCAGAAACGTCCTCCAACCAACACTTACAGTAATCCAGTGCTTTTAAATCCATGATGGTGTACACTTAGGGAGGAGAACTGGGATTCAACAGTAGCTTGTAGGACAGGGTGTAGAGGCTAGGACAGGGTGTAGAGGCTAGTGCAGGGTGTAGAGGCTACAGGCTGATTCTGAACAGGTTCCTTTTTGTTAATCTTTCTATCAGAATCAAGTAGCCTACTGTGTAGCCTAGCCCACTGTGTAGCGTAGACTAGGGTGTAGCCTAGTCTACTGAGTAGCGTAGCCTACTGTGTAACGTAGCCTAGCCTAATTTTTAACATTATTTGGGGCATCATAAGACATGAACAGCCAATCAGGATCTATCACTCAACACTGATTGATATGCTTGTAAAACTCTTGATTTAAAAAATACAAAATAAGTCCGAAAAATCCTAAAAATGTTTGACGTCAGTACATGTATAGTTGAAGTTGGAAGATTACATACACTTAGGTTGGAGTCATTAAAACTTGTTTTTCAACCACTCCACAAATTTCTTGTTAACAAACTATAGTTTTGGCAAGTCAGTTAGGACATCTACTTTGTGCAGGACACAAGTAATTTTTCCAACAATTGTTTAAGGACAGATTATTTCACTTATAAGTCAGAAGTTTACATAAACTAAGTTGACTGTGCTTTTAAAAAGCTTGGAAAATTCCAGAAAATGATGTCATGCTTTAGAAGCTTCTGATAAGCTAATTGACATCATGTGAGTCAATTAGAGATGTACTGGTGGACGCATTTCAAGGCCTACCTTCAAACTCAGTGCCTCTTTGCTTGACATCATGGGAAAATCAAAAGAAATCAGCCAAGACCTCAGAAAATAAATTGTAGACCTCCTCAAGTCTGGTTCATCCTTGGGAGCAATTTCCAAACGCCTGAAGGTACCACGTTCATCTGTACAAACAATAGTACGCAAGTATAAACACCATGGGACCACACAGCCCTCCTACCACTCAGGAAGGAGACATGTTCTGACTCCTAGAGATGAACGTACTTTTGTGCGAAAAGTTCAAATCAATCCCAGAACAACAGCAAAGGACCTTGTGAAGATGCTGGAGAAAGCACGTACAAAAATATATCCAGAGTAAAACGAGTCCTATAAATCGACATAACCTGAAAGTCCGCTCAGCAATGAAGAATCCACTGCTCTAAAACCGCCATAAAAAACCCAGACTACGGTTTGCAACTGCACATGGGGACAAAGATTGTACTTTTTGGAGAAATGTCCTCTGGTCTGATGAAACAAAAATAGAACTGTTTGGCCATAATGACCATCGTTATGTATGGAGGACAAAGGGGGAGGCTTGCAAGCCGAAGAACACCATCCCAACCGTGAAGCACAGGGGTGGCAGCATCATGTTGTGGGGTGCTTTGCTGCAGGAGGGACTTGTGCACTTCACAAAATAGATGGCATCATGAGGTAGGAAATTTATGTGGATATATTGAAGCAACATCTCATGACATCAGTCAGGAAGTTAAAGCTTGGTCGCAAATGGGTCTTCCAAATGGACAATGACCCCAAGCATACTTCCAAAGTTGTGACAAAATGGCTTAAGGACAACAAAGTCAAGCTATTGGAGTGGCCATCACAAAGCCCTGACCTCAATCCTATAGAAAATTTGTGGGCAGAACTGAAAAAGCATGTGCAAGCAAGGAGGCCTACAAACCTGACTCAGATACATCAGCTCTGACAGGAGGAATGGGCCCAAATTCACCCAACTTATTGTGGGAAGCTTGTGGAAGGCTACCCAAAATGTTTGACCCAAGTTAAACCATTTAAAGGCAATGCTACCAAATACTAATTGAGTATGTAAACTTCTGACCCCCTGGGAATGTGATGAAAGAAATAAAAGATTATCTGCTATTATTCTGACATTTCGCATTCTTAAAATAAAGTGTTGATCTTAACTGACCTAAAACAGGGAATTTTTACTAGGATTAAATGTCAGGAATTATGAAAAACTGAGTTTAAATGTACTTGGCTAAAGTGTATGTAAACTTCCGACTTCAACTGTATTCCCTCCCCCAAACATTCAAACAACTACAGCAGTTTGGGTGAACAATAAAAACACATTTCATATTAAAGTTAAAGACAAATGGGTTGATCATCACCACCAATTGTAAAATTGCTGGTATAGGCATAACATTATAAAGTTCCATCATAATATATTATTAGTCTATTATTTCCTTAACTTCCTCAATCATTACTGATTGGCCTCATAGGTGGCATATAGCCTAGCGGTTAGAGTGTTGGACCAGTAACCGAAAGGTAAAAAAATCTGCAGATGTTGATCTTGAGCAAGGCACTTAACCCTAATATGCTCCAGGGGTGCTGACCATGTAAAACAACACAATTCACTGCACCTCTCTGGTGTAAGTGACAATAAAACACATTTTTGTATATGTTGTATTAAAATCATTGGTTAAGACAGCACATGATAATATATGTTACACTATATTAATGCAGCAGAAAGTGCCTGGACCTGTTACCATATTAGGCTATGGGAGAGAGAGCTCTTGGGTGAAGCTTCCCCTAGGTACAGATCTAGGATCAGCTTCCCTTCCGCCAATCCATTAGTGGGGAAACTGGAGTGTCCGTGATAGCCAATCAAAAAGGAGGCTCAGTTGAGTCACTGTTCCCGGGACGGTCCTCACAGTCCCTTGTTGTAGGTCACCACCTTGCTATTGGTTGCCATGGCAATTTCAGGCTCAAGCTGAGACACCTCAATCTATTGAAATTGAACCAGAGAAAGAGAAGTAAGTACACAATACACCTACCAGTCCTCTGCAACACCTAATAGCCCTTCACAGTACCTCCAAACCCAAAACCTTTGTAGTTCGTTCTTAATTACAAGTGAAGAAGGAAATGACAAGTGAAGTGAATTCCTCCCCAGCTGTCCAGGCAGCCTCCAGGGATAGCAGCAGCAGTAGTACCTGAGACATCTGTGGGAATAGGCTGATGGCCAGGGGCAGCGAGAGGCTGAAGGTAGCCAGACACACCAGGCTGTGGATGGGCAGCAACAGCCTCCGATTCGTCTGCAGGAATGGAAGTCTAACAGACATGAAGATTAGCACACATTTTGATATTGCCATTTGTATGGAGTACAATCTCAACACTAATACAATATTTCTTACACACGATTCCAATAGTAATTGTCAACAAGACAAAAAAATGTATGCCACAGACTGTTGATCTGTGCAGTCTGTTGATCTGCATGACATACTTTTCTAGGTAGGACATGATGATGGGAGGAAGGACAAAGATTGGCATCGGGAGGACCACTCTGGTAAAGGCAGTTTCCATAATTGCCTGGGGGGTAGAAAAAATATTCTGCACATGATTCAATTCAAAATATTGCAACGTGTTGGATTAAATTCCCCCTTCCATGAGATTAGAAGGATATGGCATATGTGGAAAAAGGCATAAATGTGTTAGACTAGTAATAAATCATCAAATAAACCTGTTGTTTGTTCAACCTCATATGATGAATCATACCGACTTCAGTAGTGGACAGACTATTCAGAAACGGATTCTCCACACAAAAATACAAATGTCGCATTGAATATACAATATTAACAGTTTACAGACAACATATTTTGTCAGGAACACATCAAATAAAACACTAGAATGGTCATAGACATATCGACAACGTGATAACAGGACGGCCATCTTGGTCAGGGTATCTTTCAGTCTAAAGACCCCTCAAATTTGGAAAAATATTGCATTTGATATATCTTCACAGTATGTTTGATAGCTAGCTAGCCAGTCAGTTTTTGTAGAATGATATCATACATTTCATGGCTAGGAGGAAACAGTGTTTTTATACAGGCTAGTGTGAGTTCCGATGGCCAGCCACTCACATGTTTGGCAGCAATCTTTGAGGAGCCCACCACGTTCCCATTTCCGTCCAGCACGTCGATGCCCTCCGACAGCTCATTGTGCCTCATGAGGCCCACATTGCAAATGTTGGCACTGGCTGAGGAAGTGGAGAAGACTGGTTGTGAAAGTGCCACTGCATAACATTCAGCTGACATTGAGACCTACCTGTTTAAAGACTGTAAAAATGTGTCTTTCCTCCCTCCCATACTTGAAGTAATCACTAATCCAACAACTAGACTACTTTAAAAATGGAAGGAAGTGTAGATTCATTCAGAGTATTCCAACATGACCAACGCATACATTTCACATTAATTTGTTTGGAGGATTCCACTTCAGCAAGTGATTTCTATAGACCAGCCCTCAGTAAGGACATAGGTTACACATGTACAACTAGGGAGAGCTTACAGTATAACCTTGTCAACATTGAACAGTGATCGAGGTAGTAGGAGGATAGCTATTAGCTACACAATGCTAACCACACAAAGCTTACAGAGTGAACTTCCGGCGCCGACAGAGATGGCCACCTCGCTTGACGTTCCTAGGAAACTATGCAGTATTTTGTTTTTTTACGTGTTATTTATTACATTGGTACCCCAGGTAATCTTAGGTTTTATTATATACAGTCGGGAGGAACTACTGGATATAAGAGCAACGTTAACTCACCATCATTACGACCAGGAATACGACTTTCCCGAAGCGGATCCTGTGTTTTGCCCACCACCCGGGACAATGGATCAGATCCCAGCCGGCGTACCAATACAATGACGCCGAAAAAGGGGCAGACGAAGCAGTCTTCTGGTCAGGCTCCGGAGACGGGCACATCGCGCACCGCTCCCGAGCATACTACTCGCCAATGTCCAGTCTCTTGACAACAAGGCTGATGAAATCCGAGCACGGGTAGCATTCCAGAGAGACATCCGAGACTAACGTTCTTTGCATCACGGAAACATGGCTCACTCGAGACACGCTATCGGAGTCGGTACAGCCAGCTGGTTTCTTCACGCGTCGCGCCGACAGAAACAAGCATCTTTCTGGTAAGAAGAGGGGTGGGGGGGTATGCCTTACGACTAACGAGACGTGGTGTGATCATAACAACAAAACAGGAACTCAAGTCCTTCTGTTCACCTGACTTAGAATTCCTCACAATCAAATGTCGACCGCATTATCTACCAAGAGAATTCTCTCCAATTATAATCACAGCCGCATGTTTTCCCCCCCACAAGCAGACACAGACGGACCTGAACAAACTTTATTTATTCAAACAACATCATTGACGAATATGCTGATTCAGTGAGCTAGTTCATTAGCAAGTGCATTGGCGATGTCGTACCCACAGCATCTATTAAAAAATTCCCCAACCAGAAACCGTGGATTGATGGCAGCATTCGCGCAAAACTGAAAGCGTGAACCACTGCTTTTAACCAGGGCAAGGTGACCGGAAACATGACCGAATACAAACAGTGTAGCTATTCCCTCCGCAAGGCAATCAAACAAGCTAAGCGTCAGTATAGAGACAAAGTAGAGTCGCAATTCAACGGCTCAGACACAAGAGGTATGTGGCAGGGTCTACAGTCAATCACGGATTACAAAAAGAAAACCAGCCCCGTCGTGGACCAGGATGTCTTGCTCCCAGACAGACTAAAACAACTTTGAGGACAATACAGTGCCACTGACACGGCCCGCTACCAAAACCTGCGGACTCTCCGTGAGTAAAACATTTAAACGTGTTAACCCTCGCAAGGCTGCAGGCCCAGACAGCAGCCCCAGCCGAGACCTCTGAGCATGCGCAGACCAGCTGGATGGTGTGTTTACGGACATATTCAATCAATCCTTATCCCAGTCTGCTGTTCCCACATGCTTCAAGAGGATTGTTCCTGTTCCCAAGAAAGCTAAGGTAACTGAGCTATACGACTACCGCCCCGTAGCACTCACTCCCGTCATCATGAAGTGCTTTGTGAGACTAGTCAAGGACCATATCACCTCCACCCTACCTGACACCCTAGACCCACTCCAATTTGCTTACCGCCCCAATAGGTCCACAAACGACGCAATCACAACCACACTGCCCTAACCCATCTGGACAAGAGGAATACCCTGGGTCTCGACCCCGCCCTGTGCAACTGGGTACTGGACATCCTGACGGGCCGCCTCCAGGTGGTGAGGGTAGGTAACACCATCTCCACCCTGCTGATCCTCAACACTGGGGCCCCACAAGGGTGCGTTCTGAGCCCTCTCCTGTACTCCCTGTTCACCCACGACTGCGTGGCCATGCACGCATCCAACTCAATCATCAAGTTTGCAGACGACACTACAGTGGTAGGCTTGATTACCAACAACGACGAGACGGCCTACACGGAGGAGGTGAGGGCCCTCGGAGTGTGGTGTCAGGAAAATAACCTCACACTCAACATCAACAAAACTAAGGAGATGATCGTGGACTTCAGGAAACAGCAGAGGGAGCACCCCCCTATCCACATCGACGGGACAGTAGTGGACAGGGTAGAAAGTTTTAAGTTCCTCGTCGTACACATCACGGACAAACTGAATTGGTCCACCCACACAGACAGCATGATGAAGAAGGCGCAGCAGCTCCTCTTCAACCTCAGGAGGCTGAAGAAATTTGGCTTGTCACCAAAAGCACTCACAAACCTTTGCAGATGCACAATCGAGAGCATCCTGTCGGGCTGTATCACCGCCTGGTACGGCAACTGCTCCGCCCACAACCGTAAGGCTCTCCAGAGGGTAGTGAGGTCTGCACAACGCATCACCGGAGGTAAACTACCTGCCCTCCAGGACACCTACACCACCCGATGTCACAGGAAGGCCATAAAGATCATCAAGGACAACAACCACCTGAGCCACTGCCTGTTCACCCCGCTATCATCCAGAAGGCAAGGTCAGTACAGGTGCATCAAAGCAGGGACTGAAAAACAGTTTCTATCTCAGGCCATCAGACTGTTAAACAGCCATCACTAACATTGAGTGGCTGCTGCCATACATGTAAAACAAATGTATCACTAGCCACTTTAAACAATGCCACTTAATATAATGTTTACATACCTTACATTACTCATCTCATATGTATATACAGTACTCTATACCATCTACTGCATCTTGCCTAAGCCGTTCTGTACCATCACTCATTCATATATCTTTATGTACATATTCTTCATCCCTTTACACTTGTGTGTATAAGGTAGCTGTTGTGAAATTTTTAGGTTAGATTACTCGTTGGTTATTACTGCATTGTCGGAACTAGAAGCACAAGCATTGCGCTACTCGCATTAACATCTGCTAACCATGTGTATGTGACAAATAAAATTGGATTTGAGTGAACGTTATTTATAATAAAAGGGTTACATGGAGAAAAATCGGGGCTTCTCTGAAATGAAAATGGATGGTCCTCCCTTCAGCAAAATATATTTTACCGAAACTCTCCCTGAATGTTTGAAAAGAAACAAGTGACCATCCCATGTACCCAAAATAATAACTAAAACAAAGTGGATAGCAGAAAACATGTCTACGTTGTCCCCTCACATCTTGGATAGACCAGAGCCTTAGATGTGCAGGTTACAAAACTGTTTTTCATCCAGTAAGCATTACATGGCAACACAGACATTTTGATAGAGCAGAGGGCTGAGGGCCAGAAGGTTGTTGGTCCGCAGACCACCATGCACAAGAGTAGGGGTGGAAAGATCTCCTTTAGATTAATGCAATGCTTTTACTATATCATCGTATTTGCAGGTCCAAGAAAAGTGCCTTTTATAAACATTTAATGCAATTCCACGTCATTTTACATATCAGAATGTTTTTTTCCCCCACACAAATTACTGAAATTACAGGCTAAATTGAACTAGGCAAGTCAGTTAAGAACAACATATTTACAATGACGGCCTACTCTGGCCAAACCCGGACTCCCAATCATGGCCGGATGTGATACGGCCTGGAATCGAACCAGGTACTATAGTGACGCCTCTTGCACTGAGATGCAGTGCCTTAGACCATTGTGCCACTCGGGAGCCAAAATCAGTGTGCCTTATTTGCAACAAAACTGTCCGTTTGCAAATAATTAAGTCTGAGACGTCATTAGGAATCTTTCAAAAGTTAGGCCTACCTTTCCACCCTAGGCAGAGTAGACCTAATGACGCAGAATAATGTAAGCTTTATCTGCTGGCTATTCTTCTTCTGTGGCTTAACCCAACGAGAGAAGGTCACAAGTGTTTCCCTAAAAGCTGTCTGGGTTTAAACATCTTCTATTGTACAGAAAGTGAATAGCTTAATTAAGCGATAGTGACAGAATTAGATTACTTCCCAAGCAAAGTTTATTTTTTGTCTCCTCGGCTATAGAAGGTTGTAGCTCAGCCTCTAAATGTCAAACAAACGAAACAATGATATCACCCATATGCATTGGAGTCACGGTCTTTCTAGCAGAAAGCAACACGGACCAAAGCTCTGCTATAGATCCATTTATTTTCTTCAAAATTTAAGCTAAGGGGTAGGTCTGTGATTTTCACCATTTTCTTTAATAAAAAGGTAGGCCTATGGCATACCCTCTCATACCCCCTCAATTCAAGTCTTGGTTTGAACTTAACAGCCCTTCACTGATATGAAGGTAGGCTATTTAAAGAGTGCATGGTGGGTGGAGGATATAGCAGCCTATAGCCTAATTTCATCATTCAAACAGATAGGCCTACCTCTTATTTCTTAAATAGGAATAAATAGGCTCCAACACAAAGCCATCTTGTTGGTAGTAAAGTGTCATTAAAATGAGGACTGTTGAAATGAATTATGCCTACTCGAATTTGCCGATTTATTGTGATATGGCTGCTGCTTCAAGGTTCAGAACCACAATGTAAGTTACTAGAATATATTTAAATATATACAGTTGAAGTCGGAAGTTTACATACACTTAGGTTGGAGTCATTAAAACTTGTTTTTCAACCACTCCACACATTTCTTGTTAACAAACTATAGTTTTGGCAAGTCGGTTAGGACATCTACTTTGTGCATGACACAATCAATTTTTCCAACAATTGTTTAGACAGATTATGTCACTGTATCACAATTCCAGTGGGTCAGAAGTTTACATACACTAAGTTGACTGTGCCTTCAAACAGCTTGGAAAATTCCAGAAAATTATGTTATGGCTTTAGAAGAGTCTGATAGGCTATTTGACATCATTTGAGTCAATTGGAGGTGTACCTGTGGATGTATTCAAGGTCTAGCTTCAAACTCAGTGCCTCTTTGCTTGACATCATGGGAAAATCAAAAGAAATCAACCAAGACCTCAGAAAATAAATTGTAGACCTCCTTAAGTCTGGTTCATCCTTGGGAGCAATTTCCAAATGCCTGAAGATACCACATTCATCTGTACAAACAATAGTATGCAAGTATAAACACCATGGGACCACGCAGCCCTCCTACCGCTCAGGAAGGAGACATGTTCTGTCTCCTAGAAATTAACGTACTTTTGTGCGAAAAGTTCAAATCAATCCCAGAACAACAGCAAAGGACCTAGTGAAGATGCTGGAGGAAACAGGTACAAAAGTATATATATCCACAGTAAAACGTGTCCTATATTGACATAACCTGAAAGGCTGCTCAGCAAAGAAGAAGCCACTTTTTGGAGAAATGTCCTCTGGTCTGATAAAACAAAAATAGAACTGTTTGGCCATAATGACCATTGTTATGTTTGGAGGAAAAAGGGGGAGGCTTGCAAGCCGAAGAACACCATCCCAACCGTGAAGCACGGGGTGGCAGCATCATGTTGTGGGGGTGCTTTGCTGCACGAGGGACTGGTGCACTTCACAAAATAGATGGCATCATGAGGTAGGAAAATTATGTGGATATATTGAAGCAACCTCTCAAGACATCAGTCAGGAAGTTAAAGCTTGGTCGCAAATGGGTCTTCCAAAAATGGACAATGACCCCAAGCATACTTCCAAAGTTGTGGCAAAATGGCTTAAGGACAACAAAGTCAAGGTATTGGAGTATCGAGCAAGGAGGCCTACAAACCTGACTCAGTTACACCAGCTCTGTCAGGAGGAATGGGCTAAAATTCACCCAACTTATTGTGGTAAGTTTGTGGAAGGCTACCCGAAACGTTTGACCAAAGTTAAACAATTTAAAGGCAATGTTACCATACACTCTAATTGAGTGTATGTAAACTTCTGACCCACTGGGAATGTGATGAATGAAATAAAAGCCTAAATAAATCAATCATTCGCTCTATTATTCTGACATTTCACATTCTTAAAATAAAGTGGTGATCCTAACTAAGACAGGGACTTTTTACTGGGATTAAATGTCAGGAATGGTGAAAAACTGAGTTTAAATGTATTTGGCTAAAGTGTGTAAACTTCCGACTTCAACTGTATGTGTGTGTGTGTATCTATATATATATATATATATATATATATATAGCAATGGGGGGGTTTCACCATTGCAATATTTAGATTTTTTTTACTTATTACTATTTATTTATTAACAAACAAATATCAACAATCAAAAGAGGAATAGTCACATGCAAACAAGCATACATACAATCTATTTACATTGCCAGGAATCCAAAACTAAAACATATTCATTAAGAATAAAAGTTTTAATCGCTTAAAAAAAAAAGTAATAAGTAGTGCCATATTATATAAATTCAATTATAAAGTGAACTAAAAGTTTTCTGAATTAGACCATTTGCATTTGTGAATATTAAATGTACCTAATATTATTAGCAGTTCAATTAAATATCTTCATCATTGTCAGAATTTCTGAAATAAATCATATCAAAATCTTTAAAATTGTACAACCTGTCCTGTTTTTTTTGTAACAAAGTTCTGTATGTCAATCCCAAACAAGTATACTTTAAATACAGGTAAAAACAAATAATGGTCTCCTTCTCCATTCCAAAGAAATCACAACTTGAATCTTTCCAAAACATGTTTCACAGGATAAATTATATGTAACATTTTAAATGAAACATCCTTTACCTTGTTACTGATACAATATTTGTTAGCAATTTTAGCAAGTTATTTGACAGGAAGGCCATAAAGATCATCAAGGACAACAACCACTCGAGCCACTGCCTGTTCACCCCGCTATCATCCAGAAGGCGAGGTCAGTACAGGTGCATTAAAGCAGGGACCGAGAGACTGAAAAACAGCTTCTATCTCAAGGCCATCAGACAGTTAAACAGCCACCACTAACATTGAGTGGCTGCTGCCAACACACTGACTCAACTCCAGCCACTTTAATAAGGGGAATTGATGGGAAATTATGTAAAATATATCACTAGCCACTTTAAACAATGCTACCTAATATAATGTTTACATACCCTACATTATTCATCTCATATGTATACGTATATACTGTACTCTATATCATCTACTGCATCCTTATGTAATACATGTATCACTAGCCACTTTAACTATGCCACTTGTTTACATACTCATCTCATATGTATATACTGTACTCGATACCATCTACTGTATCTTGCCTATGCTGCTCTGTACCATCACTCATTCATATATCTTTATGTACATATTCTTTATCCCCTTACACTGTGTATAAGACAGTAGTTTTGGAATTGTTAGATTACTTGTTGGTTATTACTGCATTGTCGGAACTAGAAGCACAAGCATTTCGCTACACTCGCATTAACATCTGCTAACCATGTGTATGTGACCGAAAAAATCTTGCTGAGGGAAATGTAGTATCACAAACAATATTAATAATCTGTTCATTACTACATTTATCTTTGAGGATGTTAATATTGCAAATTAATATATTTGAATGTAAATCTGTTACATCAACCACAGAGAAAAAATAAATATATTGGAGTCGCATAATTTTTGTTGTTGTTGCATATTCTCTCTGGGTTATTGGAATTCTAAACTTATCAATAAATTCCCCATATGAGAGTAGATATCCATCCTCATTCAGTAACTGACCAACCAAAATAAATGTATTCTCAAACCAGTTCTGAAAAAAAATGGCTTATTTTTAATCATATACCTTTGATGTTCCATAGAAAGTATCTGTGTGGAGGACAATTATGTTTATACGCTAACATCCAAGCTAAAAGTGCCTGCTTATGAAATTTGGCCAATTTTATTGGGATTTTATAAACATCAAAATTACACGGAAGCAGAAATTCTAAACCACCACCAGAGTCAAATAAATACATAGGGAAGACATTCCAAATACTGTCCTGGGGGGCGCAGCTGTCTAAGGCACTGCAGTGCTTGAGGTCTCACTACAGATCCAGGTTCGATCCTGGGCTGTGTTGCAGCCGGCCGCGACTGGGAGACCAATGAGGCGATGCACAATTGGCCCAGCTTTGTCCAGGTTTGGCCGGCCGAGATGTCTTTGTCCCATCGCGCTCTAGTGACACCTGTGGCGGGCCAGGCGCATGCACGCTGACTCGGTCGCCAGTTGTACGGTGTATGGTGCGGCTGGCTTCCGGGTTAAGCGAACAGTGTGTCAAGAAGCAGTGCAGCTTGGCAGGGTCATGTTTTGGAAGACTCATGGCTCTCGACCTTCGCCTCTCCCGAGTCCGTACGGTAGTTGCAGCGATAGGACAAGACAAACTACCAATTGGATACCACGAAATTGGGGAGCAAAAAGTTTTTTTAAAAAGTTTTAAAAAATAAATATAAAATAAATATGTATTATTTAGAGTATTGAAATCGAAAACCCCAAGACCTCCTTGTTCTTGGGTAATACTGAGAATATATTTCCATAGGTAGTGAGGCTTGTTCTGAATCTGGCTTATTTTGAGGTCATAACTCTGATTATTGCCCATGATGTATTTAACATTGTTTTTTAATCAAATCTATCAATGTTGACCTCTGGTCCTACTCATCTTCACGCTCTCCTTCTCAAACTGAACATAGGCTAGTCCACAACGCAAGATTAAAAAATATATATAATGTGCTCTGTCGGTCTAATCACATATTAGTTTCAGAAGCTTTTGACGCTCTTTCTGAACTGCCACCGTAGGCCTACACAGCACAGCCATTGGTTAGGCAGCACACAAAACAGTTTTTGATCAGCAAGAGCAGAGCAGGCCAGGGCTCAGGGTTGGAATATTCATTGCAATGTGTAATGCGGCCTAGTTGTATTTAAACCATCCCAGCAGCTATCTTAGAAATATAACTTTGCTCGGAGCATGCACTTCGCAGTATAGTCTATAGCCTATGAATCATTTGATTGAGACCGCACTAAATATTTTATAGACACTTGATATTGCAAGCCCAGCAGAGAATCAGAGATGAGGGCACACATCGATATGTAGCCTAATAAGCAACTAATTCTAAAACACTGAGAAATTCAACCCTTCTGTCAATTTTGATCCATCCCTTTTGAATAGAAGTCAGCAGCAAAACATCAGCAAGGACATTTTATAAGCCTGCAAAACTCTGCCTCCTCTGACACCAGTTTATTTGCATCTCTTGTTAAAAGGTGATGTATCCATGTGAGGGATGCAAAGGGGAAGACCTACATACAGGAGAGGACAGAGAATGAACCCAAACGTAATGGCAGTATTTATTTGCACCTGTAGCTCATATTTTTTTTATTTCACCTTAATTTAACCAGGTAGGCTAGTTGAGAACAGGTTCTCATTTACAACTGTGACCTGGCCAAGATGAAGCATAGCAGTGTGAACAGACAACACAGAGTTACACATGGAGTAAACAATTAACAAGTCAATAACACAGTAGAGAAAAAAGGGGAGTCTATATACAATGTGTGCAAAAGGCATGAGGAGGTAGGCGAATAATTACAATATTGCAGATTAACACTGGAGTGATAAATGATCAGATGATCATGTACAGGTAGAGATATTGGTGTGCAAAAGAGCAGAAAAGTAAATAAATAAAAACTGTGGGGATGAGGTAGGTGAAAATGGGTGGGCTATTTACCAATAGATTATGTACAGCTGCAGCGATCGGTTAGCTGCTCAGATAGCTGATGTTTGAAGTTGGTGAGGGAGATAAAAGTCTCCAACTTCAGCGATTTTTGCAATTCGTTCCAGTCATAGGCAGCAGAGTACTGGAACGAAAGGCGGCCGAATGAGGTGTTGGCTTTAGGGATGATCAATGAGATACACCTGCTGGAGCGCGTGCTACGGATGGGTGTTGCCATCGTGACCAGTGAGCTGAGATAAGGCGGAACTTTGCCTAGCATGGCCTTGTAGATGACCTGGAGCCAGTGGGTCTGGCGACGAATATGTAGCGAGGGCCAGCCGACTAGAGCATACAAGTCGCAGTGGTGGGTAGTATAAGGTGCTTTAGTGACAAAACGGATGGCACTGTGATAAACTGCATCCAGTTTGCTGAGAAGAGTGTTGGAAGCAATTTTGTAGTTGACATCGCCGAAGTCGAGGATCGGTAGGATAGTCAGTTTTACTAGGGTAAGCTTGGCAGCGTGAGTGAAGGAGGCTTTGTTGCGGAATAGAAAGCCGACTCTTGATTTGATTTTCGATTGGAGATGTTTGATATGGGTCTGGAAGGAGAGTTTGCAGTCTAACCAGACACCTAGGTACTTATAGGTGTCCACATATTCAAGGTCGGAACCATCCAGTGTGGTGATGCTAGTCGGGCAAGCGGGTGCAGGCAGCGATCGGTTGAAAAGCATGCATTTGGTTTTACTAGCGTTTAAGAGCAGTTGGAGGCCACGGAAGGAGTGTTGTATGGCATTGAAGCTCGATTGGAGGTTAGATAGCACAGTGTCCAATGACGGGCCGAAAGTGTATAGAATGGTGTCGTCTGCGTAGAGGTGGATCAGGGAATCGCCCGCAGCAAGAGAAACATCATTGATATACACAGAGAAAAGAGTCGGCCCGAGAATTGAACCCTGTGGCACCCCCATAGAGACTGCCAGAGGACCGGACAACATGCCCTCCGATTTGACACACTGAACTCTGTCTGCAAAGTAATTGGTGAACCAGGCAAGGCAGTCATCCGAAAAACCGAGGCTACTGAGTCTGCCGATAAGAATATGGTGATTGACAGAGTCGAAAGCCTTGGCAAGGTCAATGAAGACGGCTGCACAGTACTGTCTTTTATCGATGGCGGTTATGATGTCGTTTAGTACCTTGAGTGTGGCTGAGGTGCACACGTGACCGGCTCGGAAACCAGATTGCATAGCGGAGAAGGTACGGTGGGATTCGAGATGGTCAGTGACCTGTTTGTTGACTTGGCTTTCAAAGACCTTAGGATAGGCAGGGCAGAATGGATATAGGTCTGTAACAGTTTGGGTCCAGGGTGTCTCCCCCTTTGAAGAGGGGGATGACTGCGGCAGCTTTCCAATCCTTGGGGATCTCAGACGATATGAAAGAGAGGTTGAACAGGCTGGTAATAAGGGTTGCGACAATGGAGGCAGGTTTCCGGAAGGTATAAACAATTTTTTTTTAAATCGGGAAGAGATAGTGTACATATGGGCCACTGCGTTTTTGGGACGCGGCGATGCAGACGGTTAGCAGGCCTGTGCTGACAAGCTAACAGATTAGCAGGCCGGGGTAAACAAGGTAGTAGTTAGCGGACCTGGGCTAAACAAGCTAGCAGTTAGCATGCCGAACTAGCAAGCAAGGAGATAGCGAGGGCTAGAGAGTTAGCCTTTGGAGGACGTCGCGATGGGGTGAGTCTGTTTATTCCTCTTCATGCAGTGATATCGATAGACCGGTCGTAGTCAAGGTATTGTAGCCCAGGAGTATGCTAGGAGCTCTGGCCGGGCTAGCTTCAAGCTACGTGGGTGGAAACGCTAGCCAGGAGTAATCAACCAGGGTTGCTGTTTAGCTCGATAGCTAGTTGCGAAGATCCAGCTGAAGAATGTTCCGTTTGTGGTGGGAATCCGGGGGTAAAAAAATTTAAATAGGTCCGTTATGCTCTGGTTAGTGTCGCGTTGTTCGAACTGGCGAGAGATTTCCGAGCTAAAGGTTAGTTGATGACCGGTTAGCTGAAGACCGCTAGCATAGCTGGTAGTTAGCTGGCTAGCTTCAGTTGAGGGGGTCCGGTTCCGAAGTAAATATAACTACTTTAGGAAAAGTAGCTACATTGGCGGGTTGCAGAAGAGTATTTGGAAGCTTAGGTTTAGCAAAATGTTTTTAAAGATATGCGAAGAAAAAAAATATAAAAAAATATCTAAAACGAAAAAGAGACGATATTTACAGAGAGACGATACGACAGGACAACTTACTGCTACGCCATCTTGGAATATTACATTGTGGTAAACGGGTGTTTTAATCAAGTCTAGATTTTCACATGAATACTGTCATGATAATCACTTAATAAATCAGTATTTATGAATACATACCCACAGCTGGGAAAGGGATGAGTCTCTGTATGATTATTTGGGTTGCTGGACTCAACCTGTTGGCTCTCTGAATCAGTACATTCAGTCCCACCTAAACACAGCACAAACTTTAGGATAAACCCACAACTAAATGTGTACTGTTTTACACCTGTCGTATCCTATGCATGTGGCAAATAAACTTTGAAACTTAAACCCATTTAACTTGTAGCACCTATGTTATTACATATAACACAAATAGGCAGGACAGAATCCCTGCTCTGAGACTGAATATTAATTACCATAAATGTATAATAATCAACAACTGACCGCAAGGGAGACAGCACTGGTCACAGCTCCGAAGTAACCTTGCAGAAACTTGGATGTTGGTGTAGGCTAATATAAACAACAACATGAATGACTTAGTATTTCACAGCCTCTCATTACCTTGAATACTAAAACTCTAAATAGAAAATGGACACTTCGACATCAGCCATATGTGCAAAACACTTCTTTTTTTAGGGCAAACCTTAGCAAAACATTTCTTATTGCAAGTCCAGGTAATCCCTCCCTGTTTCAGTCAATTTTATTCTGTTTGGGCCAAATAAACATGACCCATGGCTAAATAGGTAATTATTAATACAACATCACAATAAGGTGCAGAGAGTTCGATTTGACCTGCTGGGGAGAAGTTCATTGCTGTTTAACGCTGATGATGGAACTAAAAGTGCGCAATTGTTTTGCATTGAATAATCTGAAATTTGTAGTTCTGACTATGCTCTTCAAGAGCTGATGATAATACAACAAATAGTTAACATTTATTTAACAATCCCTTGAAAACGGAACATACTTGTCAATGGTTTTAGCTGAGATGGAGTTCTCCTTGCCCCCCACCAGTCAAATCAAACGTATTGTGACGTTTTAGTGATAACCACACTGAAGGAAATCTACAGTACCAGATGGAGGAGGTGCAGTGCTAGTTGCTATTGAGCAGCACAGTCTGTGGACTAAAAACACTTACACAGAACTGTAATTTAGTAATAGCTTTTCTGGGAATCAAGCAGTAAACAAAATCCATTATCCTCTCATACCCTACCTTAGCAGCAACATCCTACGCTACCTTAGCAGCAACATCCTACGCTACCTTAGCAGCAACATCCTACGCTACCTTAGCAGCAACATCCTACGCTACCTTAGAAACATCCTACGCTACCTTAGAAACATCCTACGCTACCTTAGAAACATCATACGCTACCTTAGAAACATCATACGCTACCTTAGAAACATCATACGCTACCTTAGAAACATCATACGCTACCTTAGAAACATCATATGCTACCTTAGAAACATCATACACTACCTTAGTAGCATTACGGTTTGAGTAGTTGACACAGGCATTGTGACTTTGGTTCAGCCACTGAAAGGAGAAAAAAAACATTCAGTGAAATTCAATTACATCAGTTAACCCAACTGGGAAGGAGAACATATCCAATGTGGATATTAACAATATGGTAAAAGGTTATTGTTGAAAAGGTGTCTTGACATTTTTTTTACCTGCCAGAAAATAGTAGATACCACAGTCTGATTTGGAAGAAGAAGGCCCACAACCTAGATGACACCAGATAGGGAGACAATAGCTCAACTACGCTCTTACATTGTGTCTATCAGATCCAGAATGACAGCTTCCATTAGCTCTGGTCCATGTTGTTAGCGCACATTCCTCTACTAAGTGCAGTAAAGCACACTAAAACCCTGGACCAGAGCTGAGCTTCCATCTACCCCAAGAAGTCAGTAAAGACAATGTATAATTAAACAAATAGCCAAAGTTGAATATTCTTTCCATAGATACATATGAAATACAGTAATTTTTCATAAGACTTACAATTGGTGTTCCAAATGGGACATAACCTGTATAGATACAAAACAATATAAATCAGTGTAAAAATGACAAGTAACAAAATAAAAGTCACTCTGTCGAAAATCTTCATTCGGAAGTCATACCTGACATTCGGAAAGGCATGAAGATCTTCTCTCCTGTGTCAGGATGAATGATGGCCTGCATTCAGATATGAGATAGTATAACATCATCATCATGCTGCCAAAAGGAGAGGGGGAATGTACCATATGGCAATAAATACATGGGGTCAAAATGGGGTCAAACTGCTTTATACAAAGCAGACGTGCACCAAAACTTACCTGCTTCACCTTTTGGGCTTCCCATAGCTAGAGAGTCAAAAACAACATCTGTGTCATTTCAGAGCAGTGAGGGAAAATGTTGGGCTGCTGAATGTAAGGAGTATGCTACAACTACATATTGCAAGCATCATTAACAATATGTTTGAAAACAAAAAACCTCTTTGGAATAGTACAGTGCCTTCAGAAAGTATCCATACCCCTTGACTTACTCCACATTTTGTTGTGTTACAGTCTGAATTCAAAATGGATTAAATAAAACATTCTCATCCATCTACACACAATACCCCATAATGACAAAGTGAACTAAATGTTTTTAGAAATTGTTGCTAATATATTGAAAATGAAATGCACAAATATCTCATATCTCACAGCTGAGTAAATACTTTGTAAAAGCACCTTTGGCAGCGATTACAGCTGGGAGTCTTTCTGAGTAAGATACTAAGAGCTTTGCACACCTGGATTGGGCAACATTTGCCCAAGCTCTGTCAAATTGGTAGACAACCATTTTCAGGTTTTGCCATAGATTTTGAAGTATACTGAACAAAAATATAAAACGCAACATGCAAAACTTAAAAGATTTGACAGAGTTACAGTTAATTTAAGGATATCAGTCAATTTAAATAAATAAATTGGGCCCTAATCTATGGATCTCACATGACTGGGCAGGTGTGCAGCCATGAGTGGGCCTGGGAGGGCATAGGCCCACTCACTTGGCAGCCAGTTCCAACCACTGGGGAACAAGGCCCAGCCAATCAGTTTTGAATTCAGGACAAAAAGTTAATAGCTTTGAGTGGCGTGTATTCATGGATGCCAAGGGAAGTCAGGCTTCACCCCAAAATTTCAAGACAAAAAGAAAAAAAAAGAAAAAATAATGTATATTTCGTCTCTCTGTCTTCCATACATTTCCATCAATTCAGAAGAGGCTGCTGAATGTATCTCACCGGAGAAAGCAATCAGAGCAAACGTAACAGCATTCCTGTGTCTCAGTAAGTGTAGGGTATCTATCTGATGACATTGTTGCCCCCGTAGCATTGTATGCAAGGGAAGCCAGCGAGCATTTGGGCTTCCTTGATAAAAAAAAACTAACAAATAAGACAATAAGCATTGTGCTAAACTGAGTAATCTCAGCTGTGAATGGTCCTGCAGCACCGAAAAAAAGTGTCAAGGGAAGTCAGTTTGGATTTGGCTTCAGACCAATTACATCACAAGCCAAACGTCATTATTAACAGAAAAAAAAATGGAATTGTTGCATCTCGTGTTGTTGTCTTCTGGTGGCAAGCTAGCTAAAATCATCCCTTTTCTAAATTAACCATGGATGGAGATAGGGATTTGGACTTGTGGTATAACTTATTTCTCTGTACTGGGCAATGATTATAATGCTGATTCTGATCCAATTTTATTTTATTTTACCTTTATTTAACTAGGCAAGTCAGTTAAGAACAAATTCTTATTTTCAATGATGGCCTTGGAACAGTGGGTTAACTGCCTGTTCAGGGGCAGAACGACAGATTTGTACCTTGTCAGCTCGAGGATTTGAACTTGCAACCTTTCGGTTACTAGTCCAACACTCTATCCACTAGGCTACCCTACCCAACCATAAATTCATACATTGTGACCCTGGCCTGAGAGGATGGAAGTTCCACATGTAGCTAGATGTAGAATACATGAATACATGTTATTTCTTACATTGGTACACCAGGTAATCTTAGGTTTTATTACATTCAGTCAGGAGGAACTACTGGATATAAGAGCAACGTCAACTCACCATCATTACGATGCCCAGACGGCATCCCCAGCCGAGTCCTCAGAGTATGTGCAGACCAGCTGGCTGGTGTGTTTACGGACATATTCAATCAAACCATATCCCAGTCAACTGTTCCCACATGCTTCAAGAGGGCCACCATTGTTCCTGTTCCCAAGAAAGCGAAGGTAACTGAGCTATACGAATACCGCCCCATAGCACTCACTTCCGTCATGAAGTGCTTTGAGAGACTAGTCAAGGACCATATCACCTCCACCCTACCTGACACCCTAGACCCACTCCAATTTGTTTACCGCTCCCATATGTCCACAGACGACACAATCACAACCACACTGCACACTGCCCTAACCCATCTGGACAGGAGGTATATCTATGAGAGAACACTGTTCAATCATTTCGCTACACTCGCATTAACATCTGCTAACCATGTGTATGTGTGTGACAAATAAAATTTGATTTGTGATAGAATACTAATGTTAACTAGATGGCCTGGCGTATCATTGCCCATGAAAGGAAGTTCGGTTAGCGAGCAACTACACTGCTCAGAAAAATAAAGGGAACACTAAAATAACACATCCTAGATCTGAATGAATTCAATATTCTTATTAAATACTTTTTTCTTAACATAGTTCAATGTGCTAACAACAAAATCACACAGAAATCATCAATGGAAATCAAATGTATCAACCCATGGAGGTCTGGATTTGGAGTCACACTCAAAATTAAAGTGGAAAAC
Source organism: Oncorhynchus nerka (assembly GCF_034236695.1). NCBI lineage: Eukaryota > Metazoa > Chordata > Actinopteri > Salmoniformes > Salmonidae > Oncorhynchus > Oncorhynchus nerka. Next base: position 68,666,263 of record NC_088401.1, read on the forward strand.
TACACTACAGGCTGATCCAACTTTGATGTAATGTCCTTAAAACAAGTCAAAATGAGGCTCAGTAGTGTGTGTGGCCTCCACGTGCCTGTATGACCTCCCTACAACGCCTGGGCATGCTCCTGATGAGGTGGCGGATGGTCTCCTGAGGGATCTCCTCCCAGACCTGGACTAAACCATCCGCCAACTCCTGGACAGTCTGTGGTGCAACGTGGCGTTGGTGGATGGAGCGAGACATGATGTCCCAGATGTGCTCAAATGGATTCAGGTCTGGGGAACGGGCGGGCCAGTCCATAGCATCAATGCCTTCCTCTTGCAGGAACTGCTGACACACTCCAGCCACATGAGGTCTAGCATTGTCTTGCATTAGGAGGAACCAGGGCCAACCGCACCAGCATATGGTCTCACAAGGGGTCTGAGGATCTCATTTCGATACCTAATGGCAGTCAGGCTACCTCTGGCGAGCACATGGAGGGCTGCGCGGCCCCCCAAAGAAATGCCACCCCACACCATGACTGACCCACCGACAAACCGGTCATGCTGGAGGATGTTGCAGGAAGCAGAACGTTCTCCACGGCGTCTCCAGACTCTGTCACGTCTGTCACATGTGCTCAGTGTGAATCTGCTTTCATTGGTGAAGAGCACAGGGCGCCAGTGGCGAATTTGCCAATCTTGGTGTTCTCTGGCAAATGCGAAACGTCCTGCACGGTGTTGGGCTGTAAGCACAACCCCCACCTGTGGACGTCGGGCCCTCATACCACCCTCATGGAGTCTGTTTCTGACCGTTTGAGCAGACACATGCACATTTGTGGCCTGCTGGAGGTCATTTTGCAGGGCTCTGGCAGTGCTCCTCCTGCTCCTCCTTGCACAAAGGCGGAGGTAGCGGTCCTGCTGCTGGGTTGTTGCCCTCCTACGGCCTCCTCCACGTCTCCTGGTGTACTGGGCTGTCTCCTGGTAGCGCCTCCATGCTCTGGACACTCCGCTGACAGACACAGCAAACCTTCTTGCCACAGCTCACATTGATGTGCCATCCTGGATGAGCTGCAATATCTGAGCCACTTGTGTGGGTTGTAGACTCAGTCTCATGCTACCACTAAAGTGAAAGCACCGCCAGCATTCAAAAGTGACCAAAACATCAGCCAGGAAGCATAGGAACTGAGAAGTGGTCTGTGGTCACCAGCTGCAGAACCACTCCTTTATTGGTGGTGTCTTGCTAATTGCCTATAATTTCCACCTGTTGTCTATTCCATTTGCACAACAGCATGTGACATTTATTGTCAATCAGTGTTGCTTCCTAAGTGGACAGTTTGATTTCACAGAAGTGTGATTGACATTGTGTTGTTTAAGTGTTCCCTTTATTTTTTTGAGCAGTGTATTTTAGCCAGGTAGCCTAGGACAACAAAAACTAAAAGTGTGTACTGTATGAGATAGTCATAGACCGTTTAGGCAACATGAAAAGGATGGCATTGGCGTTTCTTTACAAGTAGGGTGAGAAAACATGTTTTCTTCTACTTGATAACACACACAGAGAGAGAGAGAAATCAGTACCATGCACAGCCACATCATATTTACCTTACATTGATTGGACTAAATAGTTTTTGTTATCTTTTCGTTGTCACTGGATTAGACTAAGCATAGGTGATATGAGGATGAAATGTTGAAGTTGAAATGGTGCTAGAATAGTTTGAGGCAGCTCCTGTTTTCTTTGTGACTTCCGGTAACTCTCTGTGGTTCTAAATCAATAGCTGTTTAGTAGTCCGAAAATGTCTGAAACATTACCTTGCTTGACCATGCTGTAAGTCATGTACAGTGCCTTGCGAAAGTATTCGGCCCCCTTGAACTTTGCGACCTTTTGCCACATTTCAGGCTTCAAACATAAAAATATAAAACTGTATTTTTTTCTGAAGAATCAACAACAAGTGGGACACAATCATGAAGTGGAACGACATTTATTGGATATTTCAAACTTTTTTAACAAATCAAAAACTAAAAATTTGGTCGTGCAAAATTATTCAGCCCCCTTAAGTTAATACTTTGTAGCGCCACCTTTTGCTGCGATTACAGCTGTAAGTCTCTTGGGGTATGTCTCTATCAGTTTTGCACATCGAGAGACTGACATTTTTTCCCCATTCCTCCTTGCAAAACAGCTCGAGCTCAGTGAGGTTGGATGGAGAGCATTTGAACAGCAGTTTTCAGTTCTTTCCACAGATTCTCGATTGGATTCAGGTCTGGACTTTGACTTGGCCATTCTAACACCTGGATATGTTTATTTTTGAACCATTCCATTGTAGATTTTGCTTTATGTTTTGGATCATTGTCTTGTTGGAAGACAAATCTCCGTCCCAGTCTCAGGTCTTTTGCAGACTCCATCAGGTTTTCTTCCAGAATGGTCCTGTATTTGGCTCCATCCATCTTCCCATCAATTTTCACCATCTTCCCTGTCCCTGCTGAAGAAAAGCAGGCCCAAACTATGATGCTGCCACCACCATGTTTGACAGTGGGGATGGTGTGTTCAGGGTGATGAGCTGTGTTGCTTTTACGCCAAACATAACGTTTTGCATTGTTGCCAAAAAGTTCAATTTTGGTTTCATCTGACCAGAGCACCTTCTTCCACATGTTTGGTGTGTCTCCCAGGTGGCTTGTGGCAAACTTTAAACGACACTTTTTATGGATATCTTTAAGAAATGGCTTTCTTCTTGCCACTCTTCCATAAAGGCCAGATTTGTGCAATATACGACTGATTGTTGTCCTATGGACAGAGTCTCCCACCTCAGCTGTAGATCTCTGCAGTTCATCCAGAGTGATCATGGGCCTATTGGCTGCATCTCTGATCAGTCTTCTCCTTGTATGAGCTGAAAGTTTAGAGGGACGGCCAGGTCTTGGTAGATTTGCAGTGGTCTGATACTCCTTCCATTTCAATATTATCGCTTGCACAGTGCTCCTTGGGATGTTTAAAGCTTGGGAAATCTTTTTGTATCCAAATCCGGCTTTAAACTTCTCCACAACAGTATCTCGGACCTGCCCGGTGTGTTCCTTGTTTTTCACGATGCTCTCTGCGCTTTTAACGGACCTCAGAGACTATCACAGTGCAGGTGCATTTATACGGAGACTTGATTACACACAGGTGGATTGTATTTATCATCATTAGTCATTTAGGTCAACATTGGATCATTCAGAGATCCTCACTGAACTTCTGGAGAGAGTTTGCTGCACTGAAAGTAAAGGGGCTGAATAATTTTGCACGCCCAATTTTTCAGTTTTTGATTTGTTACAAAGTTTGAAATATCCAATAAATGTCGTTCCACTTCATGATTGTGTCCCACTTGTTTGTTGTTGATTCTTCACAAAAAAATACAGTTTTATATCTTTATGTTTGAAGCCTGAAATGTGGCAAAAGGTCGCAAAGTTCAAGGGGGCCAAATACTTTCACAAGGCACTGTAACTGTTTGTTACATGCAACATGTTTTGTGGTCTTCACCGGACAGATTTTGCTCTCCGGTTTTGTAAAGAAACAAATGTGTGGTTGGATTTATTCTACCACTGTCTTGTTATTGTCTCTGCCTTAGGCCTATATATAAAACGGCATCAAGGAATATGAACTAATTATAGAGCAAACAACGCAATTATCACAACACATAAATTGTAATACGCCTTTATTATCCTGAATTAGTTTCCCCTGTGATTTTACCCATGCATCGCTACTGTTGCTTTGCCATTTTTTTTTACAGTATTACTTTACTGCCTTCTTGCAAACAGGATGCATGTTTTGGAATATTTGTATTCTGAAAAGGCTTCCTTCTTTTAACTCTGTCAATTAGGTTAGTATTGTGGAGTACCTAAAATGTTGTTGATCCATCCTCAGTTTTTTCCTATCACAGCCGTTAAACTCTGTAACTGTTTTAACTCTAACTGTCACCATTTACCTCATGGTGAAATCCCTGAGTGGTTTCCTTCCTCTCCGGCAACTGAGTAAGGAAGGACGCCTGTATCTTTGTAGTGTCTGGGTGTATTGTTACACCATTCAAAGTGTAAATTATAGCATCTATTATTGCACTCAGAGTGGGTCTATGCAACTTATTATGCGACTTGTTCTTCAAAATGTTTACTCCTGAACTTATTTATGGTTGTCATAAATGGGGCGGCAGCGTAGCCTGGTGGTTAGAGCGTTGGACTAGTAACCGAAAGTTTGCAAGATCGAATCCCCGAGCTGACAAGGTACAAATCTGTAGTTCTGCCCCTGAATAAGGCAGTTAACCCACTGTTCGTCGGCCGTCATTGCCTAGTTAAATAAAAGGTAAAAAATCAAATAAAAAGGGGTTGAATACTTATTAACATTTCAGCATTTTTTAAAATTTTAATGAATTTTAAAAAAATGTCAAAAATATTTCCACTTTGGTATTAATGGGGTAGTGACCAAAAATCTAAATGTTTAATGAATTTTAAATTCAGGCTGTAACACAACAAAATGTGGAAAAAGTGAAGGGGTATGAAGACTTTCTGAAGGCACTGTAAATAATCTAACACTGACAAATTAATTTTTTATAGAAAAAACCTCACCTGTAGTTCTGTAACTCCTGGTGGTAGTGTTCCATGTTTAAAACCCCACCTGCAGATCTGTAACTCCAGGTCGTAGTGTTCCATGTTTAAACCCCCACCTGTAGATCTGTAACTCCAGATGGCAGTGTCCCATGTTTAAAACCTCACCTGTAGATCTGTAACTCCTGGTGGTAGTGTTCCATGTTTAAAACCTCACCTGTAGATCTGTAACTCCAGGTGGTAGTGTTCCATGTTTAAAACCTCACCTGTAGATCTGTAACTCCCGGTGGTAGTGTTCCATGTTGAAAATCCTCCAGGAGTTTGACGCATTCTCTCAATCGTTTCTAGAGAGATAAGAGTAATTTGAGTCAACAAGAGAATTAACAGTAGGTAGTTAGGTTTCTTCTTAAATGTGTTATCTTAGAGAAGGACTAGGTAAAGGCAGTTCTGGCAAATGTCAGATGGGCTGGTCCATCTTTAGCCCAGGGGGCCTGTCTAAATTGTTTGTTTTTTTACGAATAATTATTTGGCTAATAATGGGGATTTTGGGGGTGGGGGGGTGTTGTGTGAGAAATTATGTTCCAAGTCCGTCCCTGCGCTATCAGATTGGATTCCAGATCTACAGTATAATGTGGACGGCATTCTCCTGTTGCCACAGTTCCCAAGTCTCATATTCAATCAGAAAGTCAGTGGAAGGCCACGTTTTTTGTATCTCTTACAAAAACTATAGCTGATTTATTAAAACAGTATGTGGATGGATGTTTTCAACTGTACCTTACCTCAGACACAAAGAGTGTGCTGGGGTCGATGATCGCTACAAAGTGTCTCAGCCGGCCAAGAAAGGTACTCTGGAATAGAGAAAGAGCCTAGTTAATTATTGATGAGCTAACCATACAGTACTACCAAATCTTAACACCCCATCTCTGTAAATAGGTTAAAGCCTTTGCAGACTGTACAATTTTAGCTGTCTTATGTCACGATTTTGCCATCCCAGACAAAATGTCCAAGTTGTGGGCAAATTCTTAGGTCGTTAACGACTGTCAGACATCTTGGCTCGTTCAGTGTGACAGTGTCTAGGTCTGCCAATTAAGTACTTTACATGCGGTCGTAGGCTCCGACAGTTCTGTCAGTGTCCGATTTTTGGGGCCTTTATCGTCTAGTGTGGCTGGTGTTACGAGACTATACTGACCAATAGGAACACGGCCGGCACTGAGTATGCACACAATAATATGATCATTGTGAATAGTCAGATTAATAGTTTGATTTAAACTGTGCAAGAAGAATGATTTACCTACTAATCTTGTTAACATGACACATTTGGATTTTGATAAATGCACAAAATAGCCAATCAAAATAAACGTTCTACTACAGCTCGCCATGTTATTTTGGGGAATCTTTTTTGATTTCGAGTTCAGACATATAAAATGTATGTGAATTATTTCTATGATGCATCATTTCAGTCGGCTAACCTTGCAAGCCAATTGCAGAATATAGGGGGGGAAAAGAGGGAGAGGACATCTTCAACAGCTACGCATGTTGTCAGTGATGCACAGAGTGCAGTTAAAATAGAAAGACTCAAAACACCATCATTGTCTAGTAAAACCATGAAAAGTAGTGCACCTAAATGGAGATCTGGTGTTTGAATGTAAACCTAATGTATGTGTTATGAAATACTAAATCTATTTCAAAACAGAATGGGAGTACTCTGAAACACCCAAAGTGGTTCTTCAATCTGAACAATTGTGCTTTTAAGAGAGTTGTGAAAACCCTTTCTGGTGACTCTGTGTATACTCCTGAGTGGCGCAGTGGTCTAAGGCACTGCATCTCAGTGCCTTAGGCGTCACTACAGTCCCTGGTTCGAATCCAGGCTGTATCACATCCGGCCATGACTGGGAGTCCCATATGGCTGAGCACAATTGGTCCAGCGTCGTCCGGGTTTTTTAAAATTTTTTATTTAATTTTTTTTAATTTTTTTTATTTTATTTTTTTATTACCTTTATTTAACCAGGCAAGTCAGTTAAGAACACATTCTTATTTTCAATGACGGCCTGGGAACAGTGGGTTAACTGCCTGTTCAGGGGCAGAACGACAGATTTGTACCTTGTCAGCTCGGGGGTTTGAACTCGCAACCTTCCGGTTACTAGTCCAACGCTCTAACCACTAGGCTACGCTGCCGAAGTAGACAGTCATTGTAAATAAGAAGTTGTTCTTAACTGACTTGCCTAGTTAAATAAAAGGTAAACAATACAAATAAATTAAAAAGGCAGCATCAAAACACAAAAACAATGTTTTGTCAGACTGTCTCTCATACAATCAAATGGTTTTAAAAGCATAACTATTGATTGATGGTGATTTTCAGTCAATATTTTGATCAACATTTTAAAGAAGAATTTAAAACTTTTACACTAATTATAGTCTACAGTTGCTAGGCCCGTGAGATTAGAAATAATGGTACAATCAATATGTTTAACATGTGTACAGTGGGCATTCATGTGAGAAGGTGGATGTGAACCCGGGTCTCCTGTTTGTCAAAACACTGCGTTAGTCGACTCAGTCTTCAGGACTGTTGTGCTGATTCAAACTTATAAGATAAGTAGACTGAACATGGACTCAATAAATCACTTTATGTCACATCCTTCGTAAACAACAGGTGTAGACTAACAGTGAAATTAAAATATTATTATGGCATTTCGAGTCCTGTGTAGTGCACAATAAAATGCCTTTTGGTGTTGTTTCCTCTTTCTGAGCTACTAAATACTATTTTGGTGTTTCCAGTCCTGTCACGTGTTTATAAACTCATCAGTAATTCCAAAGGGTCAAATGTACAGCATTATGCTCAAACAAAGGACACAAGAAAATATATTTTTATATATATTTTTGTGAAAACAAAAATTACGTTTGTCCAGGAAAATAATTAGAAAACATGATTTATCTTTTCAGATTATCAAAAGCACATAGCACTAACAGGTCTTTCACATTTTTATATTGATAAAGTAAGACAGTTCAAAGATCTGTAAGGTATTTATCATATTAATATTCTTAAAAATCTACAGAAATATGGTATTATATCTGCAATGACTGCTAATGTCAGCAGTAGCAGACATACAAAACAGTCCAGGGCTCAGTGCAATCCACCAGTCATCCATTACGTTAAAGGTTTCGTCTCCTTTAAGGTGGTGACAGCTCAGACGTCACTAGTTTTAGTGTTACAAAGCACTTCATTTTTAACAGTGTGGGTGGGTCCAAGAAGAACAAAATTCAAAAACACCCGATACTTTACTTTATTGAATACCATTAATGTTGCATAGGCAGATCTTCAATAATCCGGTCCCGCTCTAAAGAAGATCACTTTTAAGGCTCAAGGAAGCCTCCATAAACCCTTTAATAAGGTCTATATGGATGGCCCATGGCTCAGAAATCACCCAGAAGAAAATCCCATGTTATGCAAAGGGTGACAAAAGGGTTATGCTACATTTTCCAAAGCACCAGATGTAGGGACTTTTTATAATCACCCTTTCTGTAGTATGACATTACTCATAGATGCTTTGTAAAGTCATGTAGGGCTTATGAATACATTATGAATGCTTTAATACATTTTAGTCATAGTCATTTAGCAGATGCTTTTTATTAACGTGTTGTTTGTCTAAAGTGGGACCCATAATTCAACATCAAAATACTTAACATCTCATTTCACATGACTTGATGTGGATTGAATCAAAGTGGTTAACCTGCTAATTGTTGTGTAGAGTTCAGTGATCTAATGTTTAGGGGATACAAAGTAAGACAGAGCAGCTATGTGGGTTGACTCTTAAGACACAGTGCAAAACCTGCTAGCAGACGTGCAATCTTTGGACAAGTTACTGGAAAGATTAAACTACCAACGGGACATTAAAAACTGTAACATCTTATGCTTCACGGAGGCTGAAAGACAACAATATCAACATACAGCTGGCTGGTTATACAATGTACCGTCAGGATAGAACAGCAGCATCTGGTAAGACAAAGGGCGGCGGTCTTTGTCCAGTTGAAGTCGGAAGTTTACATACAGTGGGGCAAAAAAGTATTTTGTCAGCCACCAATTGTGCAAGTTCTCCCACACCTGCATTGTTTGCTGTTTGGGGTTTTAGGCTGGGTTTCTGTACAGCACTTTGAGATATCAGCTGATGTACGAAGGGCTATATAAATAAATTTGATTTGATTTGACTTAAAAAGATGAGAGGCCTGTAATTTTCATCATAGGTACACTTCAACCATGACAGACAAAATGAGAAAAAAAATCCAGAAAATCACATTGTAGGATTTTTTATGAATTTATTTGCAAATTATGGTGGAAAATAAGTATTTGGTCAATAACAAAAGTTTCTCTCAATACTTTGTTATATACCCTTTGTTGGCAATGACAGAGGTTAAACGTTTTCTGTAAGTCTTCACAAGGTTTTCACACACTGTTGCAGGTATTTTGGCCCATTCCTCTATGCCAATCTCCTCTAGAGCAGTGATGTTTTGGGGCTGTTGCTGGGCAACACGGACTTTCAACTCCCTCCAAAGATTTTCTATGGGGTTGAGATCTGGAGACTGGCTAGGCCACTCCAGGACCTTGAAATGCTTCTTACGAAGCCACTCCTTCGTTGCCCGGGCGGTGTGTTTGGGATCATTGTCATGCTGAAAGACCCAGCCACATTTCATCTCCAATGCCCTTGCTGATGGTAGGCTTTGTTGCTTTGGTCCCAGCTCTCTGCAGGTCATTCACTAGGTCCTCCAGTGTGGTTCTGGGATATTTGCTCACCGCTCTTGTGATCATTTTGACCCCACGGGGTGAGATCTTGCATGGAGCCCCAGATCGAGGGAGATTATCAGTGGTCTTGTATGTCTTCCATTTCCTAATAATTGCTCCCACAGTTGATTTCTTCAAACCAAGCTGCTTACCTATTGCAGATTCAGTCTTCCCAGCCTGGTGCAGGACTACAATTTTGTTTCTGGTGTCCTTTGACAGCTCTTTGGTCTTGGCCATAGTGGTGTTTGGAGTGTGACTGTTTGAGGTTGTGGACTGGTGTCTTTTATACTGATAACAAGTTCAAACAGGTGCCATTAATGCAGGTAACGAGTGGAGGACAGAGGAGCCTCTTAAAGAAGAAGTTACAGGTCTGTGAGAGCCAGAAGTCTTGCTTGTTTGTAGGTGACCAAATACTTATTTTCCACCAGAATTTGTAAATCAATTCATTAAAAATCCTACAATGTGATTTTCTGGATTTTTTTCCTCATTTTGTCTGTCATAGTTGAAGTGTACCTATGATGAACATTACAGGCCTCTCATCTTTTTAAGTGGGAGAACTTGCACAATTGGTGGCTGACTAAATACTTTTTTTGCCCCACTGTACACTTAGGTTGGAGTCATTAAAACTCGTTTTTCAACCACTCTACAAATGATTTGTTAACAAACTACAGTTTAGGCAAGTCGGTTAGGACATCTACTTTGTGCATGACACAAGTAACTTTTTCTACAATTGTTTACAGAAAGATTATTTCACTGTATCACATTTCCAGCTGGTCAGAAGTTTACATATACTAAGTTGACTGTGCCTTTAAACAGCTTGGAAAATTCCAGAAAATGATGTTATGGCTTTAGAAGCTTCTGATAGGCTATTTGACATCATTTGAGTCAATTGGAGGTGTACCTGTGGATGTATTTTAAGGCCTACCTTCAAACTCAATGCCTCTTTGCTTGACATCATGGGAAAATCTAAAGAAATCAGCCAAGACCTCAGAAAAGAAATTGGAGACCTCCACAAGTCTGGTTCATCCTTGGGAGCAATTTCCAAAAGCCAGAAGGTACCATGTTCATCGGTAAAAATAATAGTACACAAGTATAAACACCATGGGACCACGCACCCGTCATACCGTTCAGGAAGGACACGCGTTCTGTCTCCTAGAAATGAATGTACTTTGGTGCGAAAAGCACAAATCAATCCCAGAACAGCAAAATAACTTGTAAAGATGCTGGAGGAAACAGGTACAAAAGTATCTATATCCACAGTAAAACGAGTCCTATATCGACATAACCTGAAAGGCCGCTCAGCAAGGAAGAAGCCACTGCTCTAAAACTGCCATAAAAAACTCAGACTACAGTTTGCAACTGCACATGGGGACAAAGATCATACTTTTTGGAGAAATGTCCTCTGGTCTGATGAAACAAAAATAAAACGGTTTGGCCATAATAACAACGGTTATGTTTGGGGGAAAAAGGGGACGCTTGCAAGCTGAAGAACACCATCCCAACCGTGAGGCACGGGGGCGGCAGCATCTAGTTGTGGGGTGCTTTGCTGCAGGAGGGACTGGTGTACTTCACAAAATAGATGGCATCATGAGGTAGGAAAATTATGTGAGCATACTTCCAAAGTTGTGGCAAAATGGCTTAAGGACAACAAAATCATGGTATTGGATCACAAACCCCTGACCTCAATCCTATAGAACATTTGTGAGCAGAACTGTAAAGGAGTGTGCGAACAAGGAGGCCTACAAACCTGACTCAGTTACACCAGCTCTGTCAGGAGGAATGGGCCAGAAGTCATCCAACTTATTGTGGCCCACTGATGCAATATATCACTCTCTACTATTATTCTGGCATTTCACATTCTTAAAATAAAAAGTGGTGATTCTAACTGACCTAAGACAGGGAATTTTTACTAGGATTAAATGTCAGGAATTGTGAAAAACTGAGTTTAAATGTACTTGGCTAAGGTGTATGTAAACATCCGACTTCAACTGTATTTTTGTAAACAACAGCTGTTGCACGATATCTAAGGCAGTCTCGAGCTATTGCTCACCTGAGATAGAGTTTCTCATGACAAACTGCAGACCACACTACCTCCCGAGAGAGTTTTCATCTATCTTCTTTGTAGCTGTTTACATACCACCACAGTCAAGAGGCTGGCACCAAGATAGCATTGAATGAGCTGTATTCCGCCATAAGCAAACAAGAAAACGCTCACCCAGAGGCGGTGCTCCTAGTAGCCGGGGACTTTAATGCAGGGAAAATTAAATCAGCTTTACCAAATTAGCATGTTAAATGTGCAACCAGATGGAAAATAACTCTGGACCATCTATACTCCACACATAGAGATGAATACAAAGCTCTCCAACACCCTCCATTTGGCAAATTTGACCATAATTCCATCCTCCTGATTCTTGCTTACAAGCAACAATTACAGCAGGAAGCACCAGTGACTAGATCAATAAAAAAGTGGTCAGATGAAGCAGATGCTAAGCTACAGATCGTGGACTTCAGGAAACAGCAGAGGGAGCTCCCCTTATCCACGTCGATGGGACAGTAGTGGAGAAGGTGGGAAGTTTTAAGTTCCTCGGCATACACATCACGGACCAACTGAAATGGTTCACCCAGACAGAAAGCATGGTGAAGAAAGCGCAACAGCGCCTCTTCAACCTCAGGAGGCTGAGGATATTTGGCTTGTCACCAAAAACACTCACAAACTTCTACAGATGCACAATCGAGAGCATCTTGTCGGGGCTGTATCACCGCTTGGTACGACAACTGCTCCGCCCACAACCGTAAGGCTCTCCAGAGTGTAGTGAAGTCTGCACAAGCGTCACCGGGGGCAAACTACCTGCCCGCCAGGACACCTACACCACCCGATGTCACAGGACGGCCAAAAAATATCATCAAGTACAACAACCACCCGAGCCACTGCCTGTTCACCCTGCTATCATCCAGAAGGCGAGGTCAGTACAGGTGCATCAAAGCTGGGACCGAGAGACTGAAAAACAGCTTCTATCTCAAGGCCATTAGACTGTTAAACAGCCACCACTAACATTGAGTGGCTGCTGCCAACATACTGACTCAAATCTCTAGCCACTTTAATAATTGAAAATTGGATGTAATAAATGTATCACTAGTCACTTTAAACAATGCCACTTTATATAATGTTTACATACCCTATATTACTCATCCCATATGTATATACTGTACTCTATACCATCTACTGCATCTTGCCTATGCCGTTCGGCCATCGCTCATCCATATATTTCTATGTACATATTCTTATTCATTCCTTTACACTTGTGTGTATAAGGTAGTGGTTGTGAAATTGTTAGATATTACTGCACAGTCGGAACAAGAAGCACAAGAATTTTGCTACACTCGCATTAACATCTGCTAACCATGTGTATGTCACCAATAAAATTTGATTTGATTTGATACAGGACTGTTTTTCTGGCACAGACTGGAATATGTTCCGGGATTCCTCCAATGGCATTGAGGAGTACACCTCATCTGTCATTGGCCTCATCAGTAAGTGCATCGTTGACGTCGACCATACGCACATACCCCAACCAGAAGCTATGTATTACAGGCAGCATCCACACTGAGCTAAAGGCTAGAGCTGCCGCTTTCAAGGAGGGGGACTCTAACCCGGAAGCTTATAAGAAATCCCGCTATGCCCTCCGACGAACCATGAAACAGGCAAATTGTCAATATAGGACTAAGATCGAAATCACCGGCTCTGACGCTCGTCGGACGTGACAGGGCCTGCAAACCATTACAGACTACAAAAGGAAGCACAGCCGAGAGCTGCCCAGTGACACTAGCCTACCGGACGAGCTAAACTGCTTCTATGCTCGCGTTGATGCAAATAACACTGAAACATGCATGAGAGCACCAGCTGTACCGGAAGACTGTGTGATCACGCTCTCCACAACCAATGTGAGCAAGACCTTTAAACAGGTCAACATTCACAAGGCCGCAGGGCTAGACGGATTACAGGCACGTGTACTGCGAGCATGCGCTGATCAACTAGCAAGTGTCTTCACTGACATTTTCAACCTCTCCCTGTCCGAGTCTATAATACCAACATGTTTTAAACAGACCAGCATAGTGCCTCTGCCTAAATGACTACTGACCCATAGCACTCATGTCTGTAGCTATGAAGTGCTTTGAAAGGCTGGTCATGGCTCACAACACAATCATTCCAGAAACCCTATACTTCAATTTGCATACCGCCCAAAAAGATCCACAGATGATGCAGTCTCTATTGCACTCCACACTGCCCTTTCCCACCTGGACAAAAGGGACACTTATGTGAGAGTGCTATTCATTGACTACAGCTTAACGTTCAACACCATAGTGCCCTCAAACTCATCACTAAACTAAGAAGCCTGGGACTAAACACCTCCCTCTGCAACTGGATCCTGCACTTGCTGACGGGCCACCCCCAGGTGGTAAAGGTAGGTAACAACACATCCACCACGCTGATCCTCACCACAGGGGCCCCTCAAGGATGTGTGCTCAGCCCCCTCCCGTACTCCCTGTTCACTCATGACTGCACGGCCAGGCACGACTCCAACAACATCATTAAATTTGCCGATGACACAACTGTGATAGGCCTGATCACCGACTTCAACGAGACAGCCTACAAGGAGGAGGTCAGAGACCTGGCCGTGTGGTGCCAGGACAACAACCTCTCCCTCAAAGTGATCAAGACAAAGGACATTATTCTGGATTACAGGAAAAGGAGGACCGACCACGCCCCCATACCCATTCTCATCGACGGGGCTACAGTGGAGCAGGTTGAGTGCTTCAAGTTCCTTGGGGTCCACATCACCAACAAACTAACTTGGTCCAAACACACCATGACAGTTGTGAAACGGGCACGACAAAACCTACTCCCCCTCAGGAGACTGAAAAGATTTGGCATGGGTCCTCAGATCCTCAAAAAGGTTCTATAGCAACACCATCGAGAGCATCCTGGTTGCATCCTGGTTGCATCACTGCCTGGTATGGCAACTGCTCGGCCTCCGACCGCAAGGCACTACAGAGCGTAGTGCGAATGGCCCAGTACATCACTGGGGCCAAGCTTACTGCCATCCAGGACCTCTATACCAGGTGGTGTCAGAGGAAGGCCCTAAATATTGTCAAAGACTCCAGCCACTCTAGTCATAGACTGTCCTCTCTGCTACCACAGGGCAAGCGGTCCTGGAGTGCCAAGTCTAGGTCCATTAGGCTTCTAAACAGCTTCTACCCCCAAGCCATAAGACTCCTGAACATCTGGTCAAATGGCTACCCAGACTATTTGCATTGCCCCCCCACCACTCTCTGGCGTCATCTATGCATAGTCACTTTAATTAACTCTACCTATATGTACATACTACCTCAACTAACCGGTGCCCCCGCACATTGACTCTATACCGGCAACGCCCTGTATATATTGTTATTTTTTACTGCTGCTCTTTAATTTATTTTCTCTCTTATTTTTATCCGTATTTTTTTAAACTGCACTGTGGTTAGGAGCTCGTAAGTAAGCATTTCACTGTAACACCTGTTGTGCTCGGCGCATGTGACTAATAAAATTTGATTTGAAGAGCACTTGAGCATATTTTCTTCACCGCAGTCAGAATTGTCATTACTTGGTGGTGAAGCATATCACTTTTCCAGTCCCCTTACTAGATGGGCCTGGCTGAACATTGTGTGCCAACAGTTTGAAAAGGCCTGATGGCAGTGCATGCCAAGAGTCTTTTTGCTAACCAGATGGACTGAAACATTTCAACTTCAGTCAGATGCCTTCGAGCCATGTATCACTTATGAAGGGCAGGTGAAGAAAGGCAAGATAGGAGAGCTAATTTCTCCATCTTCGTTATCTTTCCTACATTCGGTTTTCCTTTAAAACACGCTCCTCAACCTCTCGTGACATGTAATTGTGAAGAACATAGTCGCTACCATTCTGTAAATCTGTGTATCCTTTCATTATTCAGTGTCCTCACTGCCCATAGACTGTATAATGTCCTCACAGCCCATATGTGTAGCTCTGTTTTGTATGGCTGGGTGAAGAGAACAGGCTCCATGTGAGGAGACCGCTTTAATTATGCATGTGCTTCAGCTCATCAGAGAATACAAAACACAGCTCGCAGAGATGTATCACGTGCGGCTGCAATACGAGACAGGGAGATGTATGCTGATTCACGAGATGGCCTAATTGTAACTGCTTTGATGCAATAAACTGAAAATGTTACTGCATATTACTGTGCTGAAGGTTTTTGGGGCACAAAAAAAGGTGGATGTTCTATTTGTGAAACAATGAAACTGTCCCTCGCCCACTGATAAATGCAGTGTTTGACATATGAATGGATGCTTGTAATGATGAAATTCCAAATTTTGAAATGCAGGATGACTCAATTTTTGGAACAATTCACATGAACAAAATTGTTTGTGTTTTGCAATTGCATCAGAGGTTGCAAAATGGAAGTCTAAATAGACTGTTATTAAGCCTCTTGGCGCTGAGAATAGACTACTTGGTGCCATGCAATATCCTGATAAAAATTACTATCATCAGTTATCTGTGAGGGATTGGGTTGCTTCCAACGAAGGGGCAAGTGTCCCTTATTGATTGGCTTCTTGTTATTCCACCTCCATGCATTCTGATGAGAAATGCCTATAAAATATATAAAAAGGCAATAAAGACGGCCAGACAACAACAAATGAGACTTTCTTTGGACTTTGCTTTACTATTTCAGCAGGTAAATAATTTCCTTATAACATAATATTGCATTCACAGCTGTTTTAAAATAGGCTAGCCTCGAACACTGAATTCCACTATACAGAAGGCCAATTACAAGTGAGTTTACAGACCTTTTAATCTCATTAATTGCCAGCGGTCGTGAACGGTTTCCAAAAACAGAGTTGCAATTTGAGCCAACGTGAAGGTCACATTATCGGTCTAGTTGACCACTGCAAGTGCATAATCACTTCACAGGACAGACATTTTGACGGATATTCAAAAGAGAAGGACAGACAGAAATTTCAATATGAGATAACCCAGACTCTCCACTGTCTGATTTAGCCAACAGTTTAGAAGATGCATAATATTCTACAAAAATCAGAAATTAAAGTGTTTTTTGCTAAACATATTTAAAATGGGCAGAAGGGGGAGAAATGATTTAAGAAAATGAAGAGCCTTCTAATATTGAACAAAAATATAAACGCAACATGTAAAGTGTTAGTCCCATGTTTCATGAACTAAAATAAAAGATCCCAGAAATGTTCCATACGCACAAAAAGCTTGTTTCTCTCAAATTGTGCACAAATTTGTTTAAGTCCCTGTTAGTGAGCATTTATTATGTATATCCATCTGACAAGTGTGGAATATCAAGAAGCTGATTAAACAGAATGATTATTACATGGGTGCATCTTGTGCTGGGGACAATAACAGGTCACTGTAAAATGTGCAGTTTTGTCACACAACACAATACCAAAGATGTCTCAGGTTGAGGGAAGCAAGCAATTGACATTCTGACTGCAGGAATGTCCACCAGAGCTGTTGCCAGAGAATTTTACATGAATTTCTCTACCATAAGCCGCCTCCAACCTCTTGAGGTTATGGTATGAGCAGGCAGGCATAAGCTACAGGCAACGAACACAATTGCATTTTATCGACGGCAATTTGAATGCACAGACAGATACTGTGACAAGATCCTGAGGCCCATTTTTTGTACCTATTTGTGACCAACAGATGCATATCTGTATTCCCAATCATGTGAAATCCATATATTAGGGCCTAATTTATTTATTTCAATTGACTGATTTCCTTATATGAACTGTAAAATCTTAGAAATTGTTGCTCTGTGTACATAAGCTACATTCTTAATTGTCACTTTTTTATCCCTCTTGAAAGTTTGAGTTTGCGCTAGACATAAACCTGCACAAATGTAGAAATCTATTCCGGATGTCACATAAGAAGTAAGAATAAAGCTATTCTATTTTGGCTGTTCTATTCTATATTAGGTGCAGTCTACTAAGGTGTAATAAATGCTGGGCGCACATGTGCAATAGGTTAATTTAGGACAGAGATTGTAGTTTGTATGCCCTGATTGGGGTGGCAGGGTAGCCTAGTGGTTAGAGCGTTGGACTAGTAACTGGAAGGTTGCAAGTTCAAACCCCCGAGCTGACAAGGTACAAATCTGTCGTTCTGCCCCTGAACAGACAGTTAACCCACTGTTCCTAGGCCATGATTGAAAATAAGAATTTGTTCTTAACTGACTTGCCTAGTTAAATGAAGGTAAAATATCAGGAGCATGCTGCGAAAAGTTTGATTAAACAATTCAGAGACGGAAACTAATAGATCAGATGACAAATATTTAAGGAAAGCGAATTGATATACAATCCCTTAAATCAGCTGTAACTGTCAATAGGAGAAAAAAAAACTTAAAATAATTGAGTGATCCTGAAAACGAATGCTGAAGTCGCTTGCAGACAGACTCCTCCTCCCTCTCTATAATTATTATGGCCATAGGATGTCCCAGACTGGTCTCAGACTAGATGTAACATAGTAAACATAAATCCAGGACACTCAAGTTAGTATGATATGTTACGTTTGGTATGGTTACACAAGATAGAAGGTAATTTATGGCAAAAATGAAAGGAGAGTGGATGGTCAAGTTGGATGGATGGGTGGGCGTATAAAGTCAACATCTAGCAACCCAAAGGTTGCGTGTTCGAACCTCATCATGTACGACTTTAGCAACTTTGCAACTATTTAGCACGTCAGCTAACCCTTCACCCTACCCTAACCCTTCCACTGATCCTTTAACCTAACAGCGAACCTTAACACGTGACCACCAGAACTAGCTAACGTTAACCACAACAAATTGGAATTCGTAACATATCATACGTTGTTCAAATTCATAATATGCTGTAATTTATGCAAATGTATAACATATTGTACAAATTGTAATTCTTAACACATCATACAAAATGGATGATCGACATCCACAAATGAATACATACCATAAAGTACCACAGTACCAGTCATAATAATACCCATAAAACGTAGCAGTCAAACAAGGAAATGGTTCCAATTGTTTTTCCACCATTCCTTTTTTTTAAACACTTAAAATAAGGGCTGTGTTTCGTGTGGGCTTACCCTGGCGTGACGTTTTGATAACAGTGCGAAACTCCCTAGAGAACAAGGTGACTTATCAATATATTCTCCTGTATTTAACCCCTCAAAATGACATTTTAATTAGCTGCTAATGTGGCTATCATAAAAAGAATACTAATGCCATGAACTGGACTAGACTGGCAAATCGAGGCAAAGGTAAGAATCTCATGTTTAACTATATGTAACGGATGTGAAACAGCTAGCTTAGTTAGCAGTGGTGCGCGCTAAATAGCGTTTCAATCGGTGACGTCACTTGCTCTGAGACCTTGAAGTAGTGGTTCCCCTTGCTCTGCAAGGGCCGCGGCTTTTGTGGAGCGATGGGTGGAAGTTTTAAATTGACACAATACCTCTTAGCAAAGGTGTCAGCTTGAGATATGCAGGAGCTTGCCGGGATTTGTAGTCTTGCATGATGTCTACTGTGATGCTAATTATCATTTTCAATAGAAATAAAGCCAAATATATTGATAAGTCACCTTGTCCGAGAGAGATGTACATGCTTATCAAAACGTCACAGCTGTAAACCTACACAAAATGGGCATTATGACACCTCCACTGTGGGGCTCTATGAAACATAGCTTAATAAAATAGGTATCTCGGATATACGTACAGAATAATACGAAATTCTCTGAGACCACGTTGGATGCCCGCAAAGCATTGATGAAGAAGCTTCAGCATCTAGCTACACTGGGGCGGCCAACCCTGCTATCAACTCCGAAACACATCCCCGCTACTTGTTAATTCCAAGAAAGTAGCATACTTTCATACATTTACACAGAGCATGAAGAGAAATTGCACTACAAAGACAAAAACATTTTTCGAGCGGACACCAGAGGCAACTTTCGCTACAAAGTAAAAAGCAGCGAGCATATAACGATGCGCTCGCAGGAACAGGTCGGAGATCTGCAAAGATGATGTGTTTTGCAGCCTTTTCAGAGATAGCAATGTGATTAGTAAAAACATATCCTTTACCTGATCATATCGAGGTCTTCCAAGCTGGAACGCAGGACAAGCTGCATATTGCGCCATGACAGCGAATCAGATGATTTATTAATGAAGTAAATCATGAAACTGGATTTTTAAGTAGTGAACTAGCTACACTTCCAGTGAAACGGTTGTCACTAGTTACTACAACCACAAAGTCATAAACCCCGCCTATTTCTACAAATTATCTTCTTAAAATGGGATTTCAAACCTAATCTTAACCACACTGCTAACCTTATGCCTAACCTTCATTTAACAAGTCCAGCTATTTTTAGTTTTCATTCGTTTTTACAATATAGTACATTTTGACTTAGGTGACTGTGGAAATCCAGTGACACGACTGAAGCGATTAATCGCGATGTTATTTGGGAGGTGTAGTTTCTGTCATGTCGCGTTACACAGCGAAAGTCAGTCAAGATGACTACACATCCCAAAGAACTGATCAGCTGAGAGGTTGCATAATGGTTCTTGTGGTGTGGTCATTCATATATGTTACATAGATTCACAGAGGAACCCCTGTTGACCCAATTTTACTTGCACTGTCTGTACCACAGGAGGTTGGTGGCACCTTAATTGGGGAGGACTGGCTTGTAGTAATTGCTGGAGCAGAATCAGTGGAATGGTATCAAACACATGGTTTCAATGTATTTGATGCCATTCCATTCCCTCCTTTCCAGCCATTATTATGTGATATCCTCCCCTCAAGAGACTCCTGTGGCTACACAATGAGCCTAGGAGTCGGCAGAAGACAGCATTAATCACAACACCCAATGACATTTTTGTAATGAACGAGCTTGTGTAAAGGACCTCACGCTGCATGCTTAGCCAGTACCACTTCCTTGTGATTTGGCCCATACCTGGCGTAAAGCTGATCAAACAATGTTTGAAAAGGGTCTAAATACAAATGCTGTAGGCTTACTGTACAGTAGGTTAGGGTTACCGCTATTCTGATTTAAGTTTTGCCAGAAATGTTTTACTTCAACCTTTGAGCTTCTGTAATGTGGAAGTTTGAATTAAGTCTTGTTATAAAGTTACTGAAAAGACAAGCCATGCATTTTTACATTCGAGCAATTCATTCAATGTGTAAACTGATACTAACCTGATATTTTTTTTTTACCTTTATTTAACTAGGCAAGTCAGTTAAGAACTAATTCTTATTTTCAATGTCGGCCTAGGAACAGTGGGTTAACTGCCTGTTCAGGGGCAGAACGACAGATTTGTACCTTGTCAGCTCAGGGGTTTGAACTTGCAACCTTCCGGTTACTAGTCCAACACTCTAACCACTAGGCTAGATCATGTGTAACCTGTTTTATTATCCAGCTGTTCACATCTAAGTATCTTTTATACTGTGAGACATACATCAATTCAAATCGAACTTTATTTGTCACATGCGCCAAATACAACAAGTGTAGACTTTACCATGAAATTCTTACTTACACACCCTTAACAAACAATGCAGTTCAAGAAAGAGTTAAGAAAATATTTACCAAATAAACTAAAGTAAAAAATAATAAAAAGTTACACAATAAAATAATAGTAGCAGAAGTGTAAAAACAAATGGGGGTGAGGGGTTAATGTAAATAGTCAGGGTGGCCATTTGATTAATTGTTCAGCAGTGATGTACTGGGGCCTACGCACTACCCTCTATAGCGCCTTATGGTCAAATGCAGAGCAGTTGCCATATCAGGCGGTGATGCAACCGTTCAGGATGCTCTCGATGGTGCAGCTGTAGAACTGCTTTTTGAGGATCTGGGTACCCATGCCAAATCTTTTCAGTCTCCTGAGGAGGAAAAGGTACTGTTGTGCCCTCTTCACGACTGTCTTGGTGTGTTTGGACCATGATAGTTTGTTGGTGATGTGGACACCAAGGAACTTGAAACTCTCAACCCGCTCCACTACAGCCCTGTCGATGTTAATGGTGGCCTATTCGGCTCGTCTTTTCCTGTAGTCCATGATCCGCTTCTTAGTCTTGCTCACATTAAGGGAGAGGTTGTTGATCTGGCACCATACTGCCAGGTCTCTGACCTCCTCCTTATAGGCTGTCTTATCGTTGTTGGTAATCAGGCCTGTCGTCGGCAAACTTCATGATGTTGTTGGAGTCATGTTTGGCCAAGCAGACGTGGGGGAACATGGGGGGACCGGAAGGGACTAAGCACGCACCCCTGAGGGGCCCCAGTGTTGAGGATCAGCGTGGCAGACGTGTTATTGCCTACTCTTACCACCTGCGGAGGCCCATCAGGAAATCTAGGATCCGGTTGCAGAGGAAGGTGTTCAGTCCCAGGGTCCTTAGCTTAGTGATGACCTTTGTGGGCACTATGGTGTTGAACGCTGAGCTATAGTCAAGGAATAGCATTCTCACATAGGTGTTCCTTTTGTTCAGGTGGGAAAGGACAGTGTGGAGTGCGATTGAGATTGCGTCATCTGTGGGTATTTTGGGGCGGTATGCAAATTGAAATGGGTCTAGGGTATCCAGGATGATGCTGTTGATGTGAGTCATGACCAGCCTTTCAAAGCACTTCATGGCTACCAGCGTGAGTGCTACGGGGAAGGATATAATTTAGGCAGGTTACCTACGCTTCCTTGGGCACAGGGACTATTCTAGTCTGCTTGAAACATGTAGGTATTAGACTCGGTCAGGGAGACGTTGAAAATGTCAGTGAAGACACTTGCCAGTTGGTCCACGCATGCTATGAGTACATGTCCTGGTAATCTGTCTGGCCACACGGCTTTGTGAATGTTGACCTGTTTAAAGGTCTTGCTCACATTGGCTACTGAGAGCGTTATCACGCAGTCATCCGGAACAGCTGGTGCTCTCATGCATGCTTCAGTGTTGCTTGCCTCAAAGCAAGCATAAAAGGCATTTAGCTCGTCCAGTAGGCTCTCGTCACTGGGCAGCTCACGGCTGGGTTTCACTTTGTAGTCTGTAATAGTTTTTATAGCCCTGCCACATCCAACGAACATCAGAGCCGGTGTAGTAGGATTTAATCTTAATCCTGTATTGACGCTTTGCCTGTCTGATGGTTCGTTTGAGGGAGTCGTGGGATTTCTTATAAGCATCCGGATTAGTGTCCCACTCCTTGAAAGCGGCAGCTCTAGACTTTAGCTCGATGCAGATGTTGCCTTTAATCCATGGCTTCTGGTTGGGATATGTATATACGGTCACTGTGGGGACAACGTTGTCGATGCACTTATTGATGAAGTCGATGACTAAGGTAGTATACTCCTCAATGCCATTGGATGAATCCCGGAACATATTCCAGTCTGTGCTAGCAAAACAGTCCTGTAGTGTAGCATCCGCATCATCTGACCACTTCCGTATTGAGCGAGTCACTGGTACTTCCTGCTTTAGTTTTTGCTTGTAAGCAGGAACCAGGAGGATAGAATTATGGTCAGATTTGCCAAATGGAGGGTGAGGGAGAGCTTTGTATGCGTCTTTGTGTGTGGTCTTGGATTTTCTTTCCTCTGGTTGCACATGTGACATGCTGTTAGAAATGAGGTAAAACCGGATTTAAGTTTGCCTGCATTAAAGTCCCCAGGCCACTAGGAGCACCACTTCTGGATGAGCATGTTCTTGTTTGCTTATGGCTTTATACAGCTCGTTGAGTGCGGTCTTAGTGCCAGCATCGGTTAGTGGTGGTAAATAGACTGCTACGAATAATATAGATGAGAACTCTCTTGGTAGATAGTGTGGTCTATAGCTTATCATAAGGTACTCTACCTCAGGCGAGCAATATCTGGAGATTTAATATTAGACATTGCCACCAGCTGTTATTGATACACCCCTGCCCCTAAAACGTAGCTTCTCTGTCCTGCTAATGCATAGAAAATCCCACCTGCTCATATTTGATGTCCAGAAGTTATTTTCAGTCATATGGTAGCAGAAACATTATGTACAAAATAAGTTTTTAAAAATATGTTTCAAACAACTTGTAAAAACTACCAAAATAGCAGTTGGTTAGGAGCCCGTAAACCAGCAGTCATCCCCTCCAGCGCCATTCTCTCTCTCTCTCTCTCTATCTATATATCTATATATATATATATATATACTGAAAAGTGATTCTAAATTTAAAAAATATATATAATAATTGCTTTGGAAATGTATTATAATTTATCTCACGCTTTGAAAAGTAGTGCTTTTATTTTTCGAATTAGTACATTGTATAGTCCAGTCCGCACGCTAACCTTTTCAAGGGTCATTATCCTGTCTTGCCACAGCACTGTGAACCGCAGCACATTTAGGAATATGAATGGTCTAGTTATGTAAGGGATCAAGGGGATTGGATGCATGTTTTAAAGAAACGCCCCTCAAGATTAGAGTAAAAAGAGCAGCGCGGTAGCGCTGTTTAATGTACAATGTTGTCAACAAAAGTAGGTTAGTTAGTCTTACTCCCGTCCCTATTGCTGAATGCAGCCTTTTGACAGCATGTACTGAAATCGATTGAATTTACATTTGCATTAGTCCCCTCGTTTGGTGATTGGCATTTAGGATAAAAACTAATTCATCGTTTGGTGATTGGCATTTAGGATAAAAACTAATTCATGCTTAATCTGAAAGTGTGGTCTGAGGCTCCGTATGGAGGGTGTGACGCAATCGCGAAGCCGCCATAGGCATGCCGTTCCCGTTGCCTCACACATTTTGGAACAATGCGGAGGGCTCCTTATAGCTCAGTATAACTCCGCATTGGCATGATTGGCTGAGGGTAGGTGGGGGTGGGAGGTCCTGTTTAACACAAACTCACTTCCTTGACAACAGTTCTACTCAACAGCTCGACGCTGCCCGGCTAAACGCAATGTGTATGAATGCCCTGACTTCTGCAGAGGCCGTATCACCATAAATGCTGCAGTGCAAATGCAGACGCCAGATTACCATGTATCCTTTTAGGCTGTGACAACGAACAGGTAGCAGACAGATCTACAGTATGTTTTAGCATGGCTGTGACAACGAACAGGTAGCAGACAGATCTACAGTATGTTTTAGCATGGCTGTGACAACGAAAAGGCAGCAGACAGATCTACAGTATGTTTTAGCATGGCTGTGACAACGAAAAGGTAGCAGACAGATCTACAGTATGTTTTAGCATGGCTGTGACAACGAAAAGGCAGCAGACAGATCTACAGTATGTTTTAGCATGGCTGTGACAAAGAAAAGGTAGCAGACATATCTACAGTATGTTTTAGCATGGCTGTCACAACGAAAAGGTAGCAAACAGATCTACAGTATGTTTTAGCATGGCTGTGACAATGAAAAGGTAGCAGACAGATCTACAGTATGTTTTAGCATGGTTTTGACAACGAAAAGGGAGCAGACAGATCTACAGTATGTTTTAGCATGGCTGTAACAACAAAAAGGTAGCAGACAGATCTACAGTATGTTTTAGCATGGCTGTGACAACGAAAAGGTAAGGCAGTAGACAGATCTACAGTATGTTTTAGCATGGCTGTGACAACGAAAAGGCAGCAGACAGATCTACAGTATGTTTTAGCATGCATGCTGTGACAACAAAAGGTAGCAGACAGATCTACAGTATGTTTTAGCATGGCTGTGACAACGAAAAGGCAGCAGACAGATCTACAGTATGTTTTAGCATGGCTGTGACAATGAAAAGGCAGCAGACAGATCTACAGTATGTTTTAGCATGGCTGTGACAACGAAAAGGTAGCAGACAGATCTACAGTATGTTTTAGCATGGCTGTGACAACGAAAAGGTAGCAGACAGATCTACAGTATGTTTTAGCATGGCTGTGACAACGAAAAGGTAGCAGACAGATCTACAGTATGTTTTAGCATGGCTGTGACAACGAAAAGGTAGCAGACAGATCTACAGTATGTTTTAGCATGGCTGTGACAACGAAAAGGCAGCAGACAGATCTACAGTATGTTTTAGCATGGCTGTAACAACGAAAAGGTAGCAGACAGATCTACAGTATGTTTTAGCATGGCTGTGACAACGAAAAGGTAGCAGACAGATCTACAGTATGTTTTAGCATGGCTGTGACAACGAAAAGGCAGCAGACAGATCTACAGTATGTTTTAGCATGGCTGTGACAACAAAAAGGTAGCAGACAGATCTACAGTATGTTTTAGCATGGCTGTGACAACGAAAAGGTAGCAGACAGATCTACAGTATGTTTTAGCATGGCTGTGACAAAGAAAAGGTAGCAGACAGATCTACAGTATGTTTTAGCATGGCTGTGACAACGAAAAGGTAGCAGACAGATCTACAGTATGTTTTAGCATGGCTGTGACAACGAAAAGGTAGCAGACAGATATACAGTATGTTTTAGCATGGCTGTGACAACGAAAAGGCAGCAGACAGATCTACAGTATGTTTTAGCATGGCTGTGACAACGAAAAGGCAGCAGACAGATCTACAGTATGTTTTAGCATGGCTGTGACAACAAAAAGGCAGCAGACAGATCTACAGTATGTTTTAGCATGGCTGTGACAACAAAAGGCAGCAGACAGATCTACAGTATGTTTTAGCATGGCTGTGACAACAAAAAGGCAGCAGACAGATCTACAGTATGTTTTAGCATGGCTGTGACAACGAAAAGGCAGCAGACAGATCTACAGTATGTTTTAGCATGGCTGTGACAACGAAAAGGTAGCAGACAGATCTACAGTATGTTTTAGCATGGCTGTGACAACGAAAAGGTAGCAGACAGATCTACAGTATGTTTTAGCATGGCTGTGACAACAAAAAGGTAGCAGACAGATCTACAGTATGTTTTAGCATGGCTGTGACAACGAAAAGGTAGCAGACAGATCTACAGTATGTTTTAGCATGGCTGTGACAAAGAAAAGGCAGCAGACAGATCTACAGTATGTTTTAGCATGGCTGTGACAACGAAAGGTAGCAGACAGATCTACAGTATGTTTTAGCATGGCTGTGACAACGAAAAGGTAGCAGACAGATCTACAGTATGTTTTAGCATGGCTGTGACAACAAAAAGGCAGCAGACAGATCTACAGTATGTTTTAGCATGGCTGTGACAACGAAAAGGTAGCAGACAGATCTACAGTATGTTTTAGCATGGCTGTGACAACGAAAAGGTAGCAGACAGATCTACAGTATGTTTTAGCATGGCTGTGACAACGAAAAGGCAGCAGACAGATCTACAGTATGTTTTAGCATGGCTGTGACAACGAAAAGGCAGCAGACAGATCTACAGTATGTTTTAGCATGGCTGTGACAACAAAAAGGCAGCAGACAGATCTACAGTATGTTTTAGCATGGCTGTGACAACAAAAAGGCAGCAGACAGATCTACAGTATGTTTTAGCATGGCTGTGACAACAAAAAGGCAGCAGACAGATCTACAGTATGTTTTAGCATGGCTGTGACAACGAAAAGGCAGCAGACAGATCTACAGTATGTTTTAGCATGGCTGTGACAACGAAAAGGCAGCAGACAGATCTACAGTATGTTTTAGCATGGCTGTGACAACGAAAAGGCAGCAGACAGATCTACAGTATGTTTTAGCATGGCTGTGACAACGAAAAGGCAGCAGACAGATCTACAGTATGTTTTAGCATGGCTGTGACAACAAAAAGGCAGCAGACAGATCTACAGTATGTTTTAGCATGGCTGTGACAACAAAAAGGTAGCAGACAGATCTACAGTATGTTTTAGCATGGCTGTGACAACGAAAAGGCAGCAGACAGATCTACAGTATGTTTTAGCATGGCTGTGACAACAAAAAGGCAGCAGACAGATCTACAGTATGTTTTAGCATGGCTGTGACAACGAAAAGGTAGCAGACAGATCTACAGTATGTTTTAGCATGGCTGTGACAACAAAAAGGCAGCAGACAGATCTACAGTATGTTTTAGCATGGCTGTGACAACGAAAAGGTAGCAGACAGATCTACAGTATGTTTTAGCATGGCTGTGACAACGAAAAGGTAGCAGACAGATCTACAGTATGTTTTAGCATGGCTGTGACAACGAAAAGGTAGCAGACAGATCTACAGTATGTTTTAGCATGGCTGTGACAACGAAAAGGTAGCAGACAGATCTACAGTATGTTTTAGCATGGCTGTGACAACGAAAAGGTAGCAGACAGATCTACAGTATGTTTTAGCATGGCTGTGACAACGAAAAGGTAGCAGACAGATCTACAGTATGTTTTAGCATGGCTGTGACAACGAAAAGGTAGCAGACAGATCTACAGTATGTTTTAGCATGGCTGTGACAACGAAAAGGCAGCAGACAGATCTACAGTATGTTTTAGCATGGCTGTGACAACAAAAAGGCAGCAGACAGATCTAGAGTATGTTTTAGCATGGCTGTGACAACAAAAGGCAGCAGACAGATCTACAGTATGTTTTAGCATGGCTGTGACAACAAAAAGGCAGCAGACAGATCTAGAGTATGTTTTAGCATGGCTGTGACAACAAAAAGGCAGCAGACAGATCTACAGTATGTTTTAGCATGGCTGTGACAACAAAAAGGCAGCAGACAGATCTACAGTATGTTTTAGCATGGCTGTGACAACAAAAAGGCAGCAGACAGATCTACAGTATGTTTTAGCATGGCTGTGACAACAAAAAGGCAGCAGACAGATCTACAGTATGTTTTAGCATGGCTGTGACAACAAAAAGGCAGCAGACAGATCTACAGTATGTTTTAGCATGGCTGTGACAACAGCAGACAGATCTAGTAGTATGTTTTAGCATGGCTGTGACAACAAAAAAGGCAGCAGACAGATCTACAGTATGTTTTAGCATGGCTGTGACAACGAAAAGGTAGCAGACAGATCTACAGTATGTTTTAGCATGGCTGTGACAACAAAAGGCAGCAGACAGATCTAGAGTATGTTTTAGCATGGCTGTGACAACAAAAAGGCAGCAGACAGATCTACAGTATGTTTTAGCATGGCTGTGACAACAAAAAGGCAGCAGACAGATCTACAGTATGTTTTAGCATGGCTGTGACAACGAAAAGGTAGCAGACAGATCTACAGTATGTTTTAGCATGGCTGTGACAACGAAAAGGTAGCAGACAGATCTACAGTATGTTTTAGCATGGCTGTGACAACGAAAAGGCAGCAGACAGATCTACAGTATGTTTTAGCATGGCTGTGACAACAAAAGGCAGCAGACAGATCTACAGTATGTTTTAGCATGGCTGTGACAACAAAAAGGCAGCAGACAGATCTAGAGTATGTTTTAGCATGGCTGTGACAACAAAAAGGCAGCAGACAGATCTACAGTATGTTTTAGCATGGCTGTGACAACAAAAAAGGCAGCAGACAGATCTACAGTATGTTTTAGCATGGCTGTGACAACAAAAAGGTAGCAGACAGATCTACAGTATGTTTTAGCATGGCTGTGACAAAAAAAAGGTAGCAGACAGATCTACAGTATGTTTTAGCATGGCTGTGACAACGAAAAGGTAGCAGACAGATCTACAGTATGTTTTAGCATGGCTGTGACAACGAAAAGGTAGCAGACAGATCTACAGTATGTTTTAGCATGGCTGTGACAACAACAAGGTTTTAGCAGACAGATCTACAGTATGTTTTAGCATGGCTGTGACAACGAAAAGGCAGCAGACAGATCTACAGTATGTTTTAGCATGGCTGTGACAACAAAAAGGCAGCAGACAGATCTACAGTATGTTTTAGCATGGCTGTGACAACGAAAAGGTAGCAGACAGATCTACAGTATGTTTTAGCATGGCTGTGACAACAAAAAGGCAGCAGACAGATCTACAGTATGTTTTAGCATGGCTGTGACAACGAAAAGGCAGCAGACAGATCTACAGTATGTTTTAGCATGGCTGTGACAACGAAAAGGCAGCAGACAGATCTACAGTATGTTTTAGCATGGCTGTGACAACAAAAAGGCAGCAGACAGATCTAGAGTATGTTTTAGCATGGCTGTGACAACAAAAGGTAGCAGACAGATCTACAGTATGTTTTAGCATGGCTGTGACAACAAAAGGCAGCAGACAGATCTACAGTATGTTTTAGCATGGGTGTGACAACAAAAAGGCAGCAGACAGATCTACAGTATGTTTTAGCATGGCTGTGACAACGAAAAGGTAGCAGACAGATCTACAGTATGTTTTAGCATGGCTGTGACAACGAAAAGGTAGCAGACAGATCTACAGTATGTTTTAGCATGGCTGTGACAACGAAAAGGTAGCAGACAGATCTACAGTATGTTTTAGCATGGCTGTGACAACGAAAAGGCAGCAGACAGATCTACAGTATGTTTTAGCATGGCTGTGACAACAAAAAGGTAGCAGACAGATCTACAGTATGTTTTAGCATGGCTGTGACAACGAAAAGGTAGCAGACAGATCTACAGTATGTTTTAGCATGGCTGTGACAACGAAAAGGTAGCAGACATATCTACAGTATGTTTTAGCATGGCTGTCACAACGAAAAGGTAGCAGACAGATCTACAGTATGTTTTAGCATGGCTGTGACAACGAAAAGGTAGCAGACAGATCTACAGTATGTTTTAGCATGGCTGTAACAACGAAAAGGTAGCAGACAGATATACAGTATGTTTTAGCATGGCTGTGACAACGAAAAGGTAGCAGACAGATCTACAGTATGTTTTAGCATGGCTGTGACAACGAAAAGGCAGCAGACAGATCTACAGTATGTTTTAGCATGGCTGTGACAACAAAAAGGCAGCAGACAGATCTACAGTATGTTTTAGCATGGCTGTGACAACAAAAAGGCAGCAGACAGATCTAGAGTATGTTTTAGCATGGCTGTGACAACAAAAAGGCAGCAGACAGATCTACAGTATGTTTTAGCATGGCTGTGACAACAAAAGGCAGCAGACAGATCTACAGTATGTTTTAGCATGGCTGTGACAACAAAAGGCAGCAGACAGATCTACAGTATGTTTTAGCATGGCTGTGACAACGAAAAGGTAGCAGACAGATCTACAGTATGTTTTAGCATGGCTGTGACAACAAAAGGTAGCAGACAGATCTAGAGTATGTTTTAGCATGGCTGTGACAACAAAAAGGCAGCAGACAGATCTACAGTATGTTTTAGCATGGCTGTGACAACAAAAAGGCAGCAGACAGATCTACAGTATGTTTTAGCATGGCTGTGACAACAAAAAGGCAGCAGACAGATCTACAGTATGTTTTAGCATGGCTGTGACAACGAAAAGGCAGCAGACAGATCTACAGTATGTTTTAGCATGGCTGTGACAACAAAAAGGCAGCAGACAGATCTACAGTATGTTTTAGCATGGCTGTGACAACAAAAGGCAGCAGACAGATCTACAGTATGTTTTAGCATGGCTGTGACAACAAAAAGGCAGCAGACAGATCTACAGTATGTTTTAGCATGGCTGTGACAACAAAAGGCAGCAGACAGATCTACAGTATGTTTTAGCATGGCTGTGACAACAAAAAGGCAGCAGACAGATCTACAGTATGTTTTAGCATGGCTGTAACAACAAAAGGCAGCAGACAGATCTACAGTATGTTTTAGCATGGCTGTGACAACAAAAAGGTAGCAGACAGATCTACAGTATGTTTTAGCATGGCTGTGACAACGAAAAGGCAGCAGACAGATCTACAGTATGTTTTAGCATGGCTGTGACAAAAAAAAGGTAGCAGACAGATCTACAGTATGTTTTAGCATGGCTGTGACAAAGAAAAGGTAGCAGACAGATCTACAGTATGTTTTAGCATGGCTGTGACAACAAAAAGGTAGCAGACAGATCTACAGTATGTTTTAGCATGGCTGTGACAACGAAAAGGTAGCAGACAGATCTACAGTATGTTTTAGCATGGCTGTGACAACGAAAAGGTAGCAGACAGATCTACAGTATGTTTTAGCATGGCTGTGACAACGAAAAGGTAGCAGACAGATCTACAGTATGTTTTAGCATGGCTGTGACAACGAAAAGGCAGCAGACAGATCTACAGTATGTTTTAGCATGGCTGTGACAACAAAAAGGCAGCAGACAGATCTACAGTATGTTTTAGCATGGCTGTGACAACAAAAGGCAGCAGACAGATCTACAGTATGTTTTAGCATGGCTGTGACAACAAAAAGGCAGCAGACAGATCTACAGTATGTTTTAGCATGGCTGTGACAACGAAAAGGCAGCAGACAGATCTACAGTATGTTTTAGCATGGCTGTGACAACGAAAAGGCAGCAGACAGATCTACAGTATGTTTTAGCATGGCTGTGACAACAAAAGGCAGCAGACAGATCTACAGTATGTTTTAGCATGGCTGTGACAACAAAAAGGCAGCAGACAGATCTACAGTATGTTTTAGCATGGCTGTGACAACAAAAAGGCAGCAGACAGATCTACAGTATGTTTTAGCATGGCTGTGACAACAAAAAGGCAGCAGACAGATCTACAGTATGTTTTAGCATGGCTGTGACAACAAAAGGCAGCAGACAGATCTACAGTATGTTTTAGCATGGCTGTGACAACAAAAAGGCAGCAGACAGATCTACAGTATGTTTTAGCATGGCTGTGACAACAAAAAGGCAGCAGACAGATCTACAGTATGTTTTAGCATGGCTGTGACAACGAAAAGGTAGCAGACAGATCTACAGTATGTTTTAGCATGGCTGTGACAAAAAAAAGGTAGCAGACAGATCTACAGTATGTTTTAGCATGGCTGTGACAACGAAAAGGTAGCAGACAGATCTACAGTATGTTTTAGCATGGCTGTGACAACGAAAAGGCAGCAGACAGATCTACAGTATGTTTTAGCATGGCTGTAACAACGAAAAGGTAGCAGACAGATATACAGTATGTTTTAGCATGGCTGTGACAACGAAAAGGTAGCAGACAGATCTACAGTATGTTTTAGCATGGCTGTGACAACGAAAAGGCAGCAGACAGATCTACAGTATGTTTTAGCATGGCTGTGACAACGAAAAGGTAGCAGACAGATCTACAGTATGTTTTAGCATGGCTGTGACAACAAAAAGGCAGCAGACAGATCTACAGTATGTTTTAGCATGGCTGTGACAACGAAAAGGCAGCAGACAGATCTACAGTATGTTTTAGCATGGCTGTGACAACAAAAAGGCAGCAGACAGATCTACAGTATGTTTTAGCATGGCTGTGACAACAAAAAGGCAGCAGACAGATCTACAGTATGTTTTAGCATGGCTGTGACAACAAAAAGGCAGCAGACAGATCTACAGTATGTTTTAGCATGGCTGTGACAACAAAAAGGCAGCAGACAGATCTACAGTATGTTTTAGCATGGCTGTGACAACGAAAAGGTAGCAGACAGATCTACAGTATGTTTTAGCATGGCTGTGACAACAAAAAGGCAGCAGACAGATCTACAGTATGTTTTAGCATGGCTGTGACAACGAAAAGGTAGCAGACAGATCTACAGTATGTTTTAGCATGGCTGTGACAACGAAAAGGTAGCAGACAGATCTACAGTATGTTTTAGCATGGCTGTGACAACGAAAAGGTAGCAGACAGATCTACAGTATGTTTTAGCATGGCTGTGACAACGAAAAGGTAGCAGACAGATCTACAGTATGTTTTAGCATGGCTGTGACAACGAAAAGGCAGCAGACAGATCTACAGTATGTTTTAGCATGGCTGTGACAACGAAAAGGCAGCAGACAGATCTACAGTATGTTTTAGCATGGCTGTGACAACAAAAAGGCAGCAGACAGATCTACAGTATGTTTTAGCATGGCTGTGACAACAAAAAGGCAGCAGACAGATCTACAGTATGTTTTAGCATGGCTGTGACAACAAAAAGGCAGCAGACAGATCTACAGTATGTTTTAGCATGGCTGTGACAACAAAAGGCAGCAGACAGATCTACAGTATGTTTTAGCATGGCTGTGACAACAAAAAGGCAGCAGACAGATCTACAGTATGTTTTAGCATGGCTGTGACAACGAAAAGGTAGCAGACAGATCTACAGTATGTTTTAGCATGGCTGTGACAACGAAAAGGTAGCAGACAGATCTACAGTATGTTTTAGCATGGCTGTGACAAAGAAAAGGTAGCAGACATATCTACAGTATGTTTTAGCATGGCTGTCACAACGAAAAGGTAGCAGACAGATCTACAGTATGTTTTAGCATGGCTGTGACAACGAAAAGGTAGCAGACAGATCTACAGTATGTTTTAGCATGGCTGTGACAACGAAAAGGCAGCAGACAGATCTACAGTATGTTTTAGCATGGCTGTGACAACAAAAAGGCAGCAGACAGATCTACAGTATGTTTTAGCATGGCTGTGACAAAAAGGTAGCAGAAAAAGGCAGCAGACAGATCTACAGTATGTTTTAGCATGGCTGTGACAACAAAAGGCAGCAGACAGATCTACAGTATGTTTTAGCATGGCTGTGACAACGAAAAGGCAGCAGACAGATCTACAGTATGTTTTAGCATGGCTGTGACAACAAAAGGCAGCAGACAGATCTACAGTATGTTTTAGCATGGCTGTGACAACAAAAGGCAGCAGACAGATCTACAGTATGTTTTAGCATGGCTGTGACAACGAAAAGGCAGCAGACAGATCTACAGTATGTTTTAGCATGGCTGTGACAACAAAAAGGCAGCAGACAGATCTACAGTATGTTTTAGCATGGCTGTGACAACGAAAAGGTAGCAGACAGATCTACAGTATGTTTTAGCATGGCTGTGACAACAAAAAGGCAGCAGACAGATCTACAGTATGTTTTAGCATGGCTGTGACAACAAAAAGGCAGCAGACAGATCTACAGTATGTTTTAGCATGGCTGTGACAACGAAAAGGCAGCAGACAGATCTACAGTATGTTTTAGCATGGCTGTGACAACAAAAAGGTAGCAGACAGATCTACAGTATGTTTTAGCATGGCTGTGACAACAAAAAGGTAGCAGACAGATCTACAGTATGTTTTAGCATGGCTGTGACAACGAAAAGGCAGCAGACAGATCTACAGTATGTTTTAGCATGGCTGTGACAACGAAAAGGTAGCAGACAGATCTACAGTATGTTTTAGCATGGCTGTGACAACAAAAGGCAGCAGACAGATCTACAGTATGTTTTAGCATGGCTGTGACAACAAAAGGCAGCAGACAGATCTACAGTATGTTTTAGCATGGCTGTGACAACGAAAAGGCAGCAGACAGATCTACAGTATGTTTTAGCATGGCTGTGACAACGAAAAGGCAGCAGACAGATCTAGAGTATGTTTTAGCATGGCTGTGACAACAAAAAGGCAGCAGACAGATCTACAGTATGTTTTAGCATGGCTGTGACAACGAAAAGGCAGCAGACAGATCTACAGTATGTTTTAGCATGGCTGTGACAACAAAAAGGCAGCAGACAGATCTACAGTATGTTTTAGCATGGCTGTGACAACGAAAAGGTAGCAGACAGATCTACAGTATGTTTTAGCATGGCTGTGACAAAGAAAAGGTAGCAGACAGATCTACAGTATGTTTTAGCATGGCTGTGACAACGAAAAGGTAGCAGACAGATCTACAGTATGTTTTAGCATGGCTGTGACAACGAAAAGGTAGCAGACAGATCTACAGTATGTTTTAGCATGGCTGTGACAACGAAAAGGTTCTACAGTATGTTTTAGCATGGCTGTGACAACGAAAAGGTAGCAGACAGATCTACAGTATGTTTTAGCATGGCTGTGACAACAAAAAGGCAGCAGACAGATCTACAGTATGTTTTAGCATGGCTGTGACAACAAAAGGCAGCAGACAGATCTACAGTATGTTTTAGCATGGCTGTGACAACAAAAAGGCAGCAGACAGATCTACAGTATGTTTTAGCATGGCTGTGACAACAAAAGGCAGCAGACAGATCTACAGTATGTTTTAGCATGGCTGTGACAACAAAAAGGCAGCAGACAGATCTACAGTATGTTTTAGCATGGCTGTGACAACAAAAAGGCAGCAGACAGATCTACAGTATGTTTTAGCATGGCTGTGACAACGAAAAGGCAGCAGACAGATCTACAGTATGTTTTAGCATGGCTGTGACAACGAAAAGGTAGCAGACAGATCTACAGTATGTTTTAGCATGGCTGTGACAACGAAAAGGCAGCAGACAGATCTACAGTATGTTTTAGCATGGCTGTGACAACAAAAAGGCAGCAGACAGATCTAGAGTATGTTTTAGCATGGCTGTGACAACAAAAAGGCAGCAGACAGATCTACAGTATGTTTTAGCATGGCTGTGACAACAAAAAGGCAGCAGACAGATCTACAGTATGTTTTAGCATGGCTGTGACAACAAAAAGGCAGCAGACAGATCTACAGTATGTTTTAGCATGGCTGTGACAACGAAAAGGTAGCAGACAGATCTACAGTATGTTTTAGCATGGCTGTGACAACGAAAAGGCAGCAGACAGATCTACAGTATGTTTTAGCATGGCTGTGACAACGAAAAGGCAGCAGACAGATCTACAGTATGTTTTAGCATGGCTGTGACAACGAAAAGGCAGCAGACAGATCTAGAGTATGTTTTAGCATGGCTGTGACAACAAAAGGCAGCAGACAGATCTACAGTATGTTTTAGCATGGCTGTGACAACAAAAGGCAGCAGACAGATCTACAGTATGTTTTAGCATGGCTGTGACAACGAAAAGGCAGCAGACAGATCTACAGTATGTTTTAGCATGGCTGTGACAACAAAAAGGCAGCAGACAGATCTACAGTATGTTTTAGCATGGCTGTGACAACGAAAAGGCAGCAGACAGATCTACAGTATGTTTTAGCATGGCTGTGACAACGAAAAGGCAGCAGACAGATCTACAGTATGTTTTAGCATGGCTGTGACAACGAAAAGGCAGCAGACAGATCTACAGTATGTTTTAGCATGGCTGTGACAACAAAAAGGCAGCAGACAGATCTAGAGTATGTTTTAGCATGGCTGTGACAACAAAAAGGCAGCAGACAGATCTACAGTATGTTTTAGCATGGCTGTGACAACAAAAGGCAGACAGACAGATCTACAGTATGTTTTAGCATGGCTGTGACAACAAAAAGGCAGCAGACAGATCTACAGTATGTTTTAGCATGGCTGTGACAACGAAAAGGCAGCAGACAGATCTACAGTATGTTTTAGCATGGCTGTGACAACAAAAGGTAGCAGACAGATCTACAGTATGTTTTAGCATGGCTGTGACAACAAAAGGCAGCAGACAGATCTACAGTATGTTTTAGCATGGCTGTGACAACAAAAAAGGCAGCAGACAGATCTACAGTATGTTTTAGCATGGCTGTGACAACGAAAAGGCAGCAGACAGATCTACAGTATGTTTTAGCATGGCTGTGACAACAAAAAGGCAGCAGACAGATCTACAGTATGTTTTAGCATGGCTGTGACAACAAAAAGGTAGCAGACAGATCTACAGTATGTTTTAGCATGGCTGTGACAACAAAAGGCAGCAGACAGATCTACAGTATGTTTTAGCATGGCTGTGACAACAAAAAAAGGTAGCAGACAGATCTACAGTATGTTTTAGCATGGCTGTGACAAACAAAAGGTAGCAGACAGATCTACAGTATGTTTTAGCATGGCTGTGACAACAAAAAGGCAGCAGACAGATCTACAGTATGTTTTAGCATGGCTGTGACAACAAAAGGCAGCAGACAGATCTACAGTATGTTTTAGCATGGCTGTGACAACAAAAAAGGCAGCAGACAGATCTACAGTATGTTTTAGCATGGCTGTGACAACAAAAGGCAGCAGACAGATCTACAGTATGTTTTAGCATGGCTGTGACAACGAAAAGGCAGCAGACAGATCTACAGTATGTTTTAGCATGGCTGTGACAACGAAAAGGCAGCAGACAGATCTACAGTATGTTTTAGCATGGCTGTGACAACGAAAAGGCAGCAGACAGATCTACAGTATGTTTTAGCATGGCTGTGACAACAAAAGGCAGCAGACAGATCTACAGTATGTTTTAGCATGGCTGTGACAACGAAAAGGCAGCAGACAGATCTACAGTATGTTTTAGCATGGCTGTGACAACGAAAAGGCAGCAGACAGATCTACAGTATGTTTTAGCATGGCTGTGACAACAAAAAGGCAGCAGACAGATCTACAGTATGTTTTAGCATGGCTGTGACAACAAAAGGTAGCAGACAGATCTACAGTATGTTTTAGCATGGCTGTGACAACGAAAAGGTAGCAGACAGATCTACAGTATGTTTTAGCATGGCTGTGACAACGAAAAGGCAGCAGACAGATCTACAGTATGTTTTAGCATGGCTGTGACAACGAAAAGGTAGCAGACAGATCTACAGTATGTTTTAGCATGGCTGTGACAACGAAAAAGGTAGCAGACAGATCTACAGTATGTTTTAGCATGGCTGTGACAACGAAAAGGCAGCAGACAGATCTACAGTATGTTTTAGCATGGCTGTGACAACGAAAAGGCAGCAGACAGATCTACAGTATGTTTTAGCATGGCTGTGACAACAAAAGGCAGCAGACAGATCTACAGTATGTTTTAGCATGGCTGTGACAACAAAAAGGCAGCAGACAGATCTACAGTATGTTTTAGCATGGCTGTGACAACAAAAGGCAGCAGACAGATCTACAGTATGTTTTAGCATGGCTGTGACAACGAAAAGGCAGCAGACAGATCTACAGTATGTTTTAGCATGGCTGTGACAACAAAAGGCAGCAGACAGATCTACAGTATGTTTTAGCATGGCTGTGACAACAAAAGGCAGCAGACAGATCTACAGTATGTTTTAGCATGGCTGTGACAACAAAAGGTAGCAGACAGATCTACAGTATGTTTTAGCATGGCTGTGACAACAAAAAGGCAGCAGACAGATCTACAGTATGTTTTAGCATGGCTGTGACAACAAAAAGGTAGCAGACAGATCTACAGTATGTTTTAGCATGGCTGTGACAACGAAAAGGCAGCAGACAGATCTACAGTATGTTTTAGCATGGCTGTGACAACGAAAAGGCAGCAGACAGATCTACAGTATGTTTTAGCATGGCTGTGACAACAAAAAGGCAGCAGACAGATCTACAGTATGTTTTAGCATGGCTGTGACAACAAAAGGCAGCAGACAGATCTACAGTATGTTTTAGCATGGCTGTGACAACAACAGCAAAAAGTATGTTTTAGGCTGTGCAGACAGATCTACAGTATGTTTTAGCATGGCTGTGACAACAAAAGGCAGCAGACAGATCTACAGTATGTTTTAGCATGGCTGTGACAACAAAAAAGGTAGCAGACAGATCTACAGTATGTTTTAGCATGGCTGTGACAACAAAAAGGTAGCAGACAGATCTACAGTATGTTTTAGCATGGCTGTGACAAAGAAAAGGTAGCAGACAGATCTACAGTATGTTTTAGCATGGCTGTGACAAAGAAAAGGTAGCAGACAGATCTACAGTATGTTTTAGCATGGCTGTGACAACGAAAAGGTAGCAGACAGATCTACAGTATGTTTTAGCATGGCTGTGACAACGAAAAAGGCAGACAGATCTACAGTATGTTTTAGCATGGCTGTGACAATGAAAAGGCAGCAGACAGATCTACAGTATGTTTTAGCATGGCTGTGACAACAAAAGGCAGCAGACAGATCTACAGTATGTTTTAGCATGGCTGTGACAACGAAAAAGGCAGCAGACAGATCTACAGTATGTTTTAGCATGGCTGTGACAACGAAAAGGCAGCAGACAGATCTACAGTATGTTTTAGCATGGCTGTGACAACAAAAAGGCAGCAGACAGATCTACAGTATGTTTTAGCATGGCTGTGACAACGAAAAGGTAGCAGACAGATCTACAGTATGTTTTAGCATGGCTGTGACAACGAAAAGGTAGCAGACAGATCTACAGTATGTTTTAGCATGGCTGTGACAACGAAAAGGTAGCAGACAGATCTACAGTATGTTTTAGCATGGCTGTGACAACGAAAAGGCAGCAGACAGATCTACAGTATGTTTTAGCATGGCTGTGACAACGAAAAAAGGTAGCAGACAGATCTACAGTATGTTTTAGCATGGCTGTGACAACGAAAAGGCAGCAGACAGATCTACAGTATGTTTTAGCATGGCTGTGACAACGAAAAGGCAGCAGACAGATCTACAGTATGTTTTAGCATGGCTGTGACAACGAAAAGGCAGCAGACAGATCTACAGTATGTTTTAGCATGGCTGTGACAACAAAAAAAGGCAGCAGACAGATCTACAGTATGTTTTAGCATGGCTGTGACAACAAAAAAGGCAGCAGACAGATCTACAGTATGTTTTAGCATGGCTGTGACAACAAAAAGGCAGCAGACAGATCTACAGTATGTTTTAGCATGGCTGTGACAACGAAAAAGGCAGCAGACAGATCTACAGTATGTTTTAGCATGGCTGTGACAACGAAAAAGGTAGCAGACAGATCTACAGTATGTTTTAGCATGGCTGTGACAAAGAAAAGGTAGCAGACAGATCTACAGTATGTTTTAGCATGGCTGTGACAACGAAAAGGTAGCAGACAGATCTACAGTATGTTTTAGCATGGCTGTGACAACGAAAAGGTAGCAGACAGATCTACAGTATGTTTTAGCATGGCTGTGACAACGAAAAGGCAGCAGACAGATCTACAGTATGTTTTAGCATGGCTGTGACAACGAAAAGGTAGCAGACAGATCTACAGTATGTTTTAGCATGGCTGTGACAACGAAAAGGTAGCAGACAGATCTACAGTATGTTTTAGCATGGCTGTGACAACGAAAAGGCAGCAGACAGATCTACAGTATGTTTTAGCATGGCTGTGACAACGAAAAGGTAGCAGACAGATCTACAGTATGTTTTAGCATGGCTGTGACAACAAAAAGGCAGCAGACAGATCTACAGTATGTTTTAGCATGGCTGTGACAACAAAAGGCAGCAGACAGATCTACAGTATGTTTTAGCATGGCTGTGACAACGAAAAGGTAGCAGACAAAATGGCAGCAGACAGATCTACAGTATGTTTTAGCATGGCTGTGACAACGAAAAGGCAGCAGACAGATCTACAGTATGTTTTAGCATGGCTGTGACAACGAAAAGGCAGCAGACAGATCTACAGTATGTTTTAGCATGGCTGTGACAACAAAAAGGCAGCAGACAGATCTACAGTATGTTTTAGCATGGCTGTGACAAAAAAAGGCAGCAGACAGATCTACAGTATGTTTTAGCATGGCTGTGACAACGAAAAGGCAGCAGACAGATCTACAGTATGTTTTAGCATGGCTGTGACAACAAAAAGGCAGCAGACAGATCTACAGTATGTTTTAGCATGGCTGTGACAACAAAAAGGCAGCAGACAGATCTACAGTATGTTTTAGCATGGCTGTGACAACGAAAAGGTAGCAGACAGATCTACAGTATGTTTTAGCATGGCTGTGACAAAGAAAAGGTAGCAGACATATCTACAGTATGTTTTAGCATGGCTGTCACAACGAAAAGGTAGCAGACAGATCTACAGTATGTTTTAGCATGGCTGTGACAACGAAAAGGCAGCAGACAGATCTACAGTATGTTTTAGCATGGCTGTGACAACGAAAAGGCAGCAGACAGATCTACAGTATGTTTTAGCATGGCTGTGACAACGAAAAGGTAGCAGACAGATCTACAGTATGTTTTAGCATGGCTGTGACAACAAAAAGGCAGCAGACAGATCTACAGTATGTTTTAGCATGGCTGTGACAACAAAAAGGCAGCAGACAGATCTACAGTATGTTTTAGCATGGCTGTGACAACAAAAAGGCAGCAGACAGATCTACAGTATGTTTTAGCATGGCTGTGACAACGAAAAGGTAGCAGACAGATCTACAGTATGTTTTAGCATGGCTGTGACAACGAAAAGGTAGCAGACAGATCTACAGTATGTTTTAGCATGGCTGTGACAACGAAAAGGTAGCAGACAGATCTACAGTATGTTTTAGCATGGCTGTGACAACGAAAAGGCAGCAGACAGATCTACAGTATGTTTTAGCATGGCTGTGACAACGAAAAGGTAGCAGACAGATCTACAGTATGTTTTAGCATGGCTGTGACAACGAAAAGGCAGCAGACAGATCTACAGTATGTTTTAGCATGGCTGTGACAACAAAAAGGCAGCAGACAGATCTACAGTATGTTTTAGCATGGCTGTGACAACGAAAAGGTAGCAGACAGATCTACAGTATGTTTTAGCATGGCTGTGACAACGAAAAGGTAGCAGACAGATCTACAGTATGTTTTAGCATGGCTGTGACAACGAAAAGGTAGCAGACAGATCTACAGTATGTTTTAGCATGGCTGTGACAACGAAAAGGTAGCAGACAGATCTACAGTATGTTTTAGCATGGCTGTGACAACGAAAAGGTAGCAGACAGATCTACAGTATGTTTTAGCATGGCTGTGACAACAAAAGGTAGCAGACAGATCTACAGTATGTTTTAGCATGGCTGTGACAACGAAAAGGTAGCAGACAGATCTACAGTATGTTTTAGCATGGCTGTGACAACGAAAAGGTAGCAGACAGATCTACAGTATGTTTTAGCATGGCTGTGACAACAAAAAGGCAGCAGACAGATCTACAGTATGTTTTAGCATGGCTGTGACAACGAAAAGGTAGCAGACAGATCTACAGTATGTTTTAGCATGGCTGTGACAACGAAAAGGTAGCAGACAGATCTACAGTATGTTTTAGCATGGCTGTGACAACGAAAAGGCAGCAGACAGATCTACAGTATGTTTTAGCATGGCTGTGACAACGAAAAGGCAGCAGACAGATCTACAGTATGTTTTAGCATGGCTGTGACAACAAAAAGGCAGCAGACAGATCTACAGTATGTTTTAGCATGGCTGTGACAACGAAAAGGCAGCAGACAGATCTACAGTATGTTTTAGCATGGCTGTGACAACAAAAGGCAGCAGACAGATCTACAGTATGTTTTAGCATGGCTGTGACAACGAAAAGGTAGCAGACAGATCTACAGTATGTTTTAGCATGGCTGTGACAACGAAAAGGTAGCAGACAGATCTACAGTATGTTTTAGCATGGCTGTAACAACAAAAAGGTAGCAGACAGATCTACAGTATGTTTTAGCATGGCTGTGACAACGAAAAGGTAGCAGACAGATCTACAGTATGTTTTAGCATGGCTGTGACAACGAAAAGGTAGCAGACAGATCTACAGTATGTTTTAGCATGGCTGTGACAACGAAAAGGTAGCAGACAGATCTACAGTATGTTTTAGCATGGCTGTGACAACAAAAAGGCAGCAGACAGATCTACAGTATGTTTTAGCATGGCTGTGACAACAAAAAGGCAGCAGACAGATCTACAGTATGTTTTAGCATGGCTGTGACAACGAAAAGGCAGCAGACAGATCTACAGTATGTTTTAGCATGGCTGTGACAACGAAAAGGCAGCAGACAGATCTACAGTATGTTTTAGCATGGCTGTGACAACAAAAGGTAGCAGACAGATCTAACAGTATGTTTTAGCATGGCTGTGACAACGAAAAGGTAGCAGACAGATCTACAGTATGTTTTAGCATGGCTGTGACAAAGAAAAGGTAGCAGACAGATCTACAGTATGTTTTAGCATGGCTGTGACAACGAAAAGGCAGCAGACAGATCTACAGTATGTTTTAGCATGGCTGTGACAACGAAAAGGTAGCAGACAGATCTACAGTATGTTTTAGCATGGCTGTGACAACAAAAGGCAGCAGACAGATCTACAGTATGTTTTAGCATGGCTGTGACAACGAAAAGGCAGCAGACAGATCTACAGTATGTTTTAGCATGGCTGTGACAACAAAAAGGCAGCAGACAGATCTACAGTATGTTTTAGCATGGCTGTGACAACAAAAGGCAGCAGACAGATCTACAGTATGTTTTAGCATGGCTGTGACAACAAAAAGGTAGCAGACAGATCTACAGTATGTTTTAGCATGGCTGTGACAACAAAAAGGTAGCAGACAGATCTACAGTATGTTTTAGCATGGCTGTGACAACGAAAAGGTAGCAGACAGATCTACAGTATGTTTTAGCATGGCTGTGACAACGAAAAGGTAGCAGACAGATCTACAGTATGTTTTAGCATGGCTGTGACAACGAAAAGGTAGCAGACAGATCTACAGTATGTTTTAGCATGGCTGTGACAACGAAAAGGCAGCAGACAGATCTACAGTATGTTTT
The DNA here is from genome assembly GCF_034236695.1 of Oncorhynchus nerka. Lineage (NCBI taxonomy): Eukaryota > Metazoa > Chordata > Actinopteri > Salmoniformes > Salmonidae > Oncorhynchus > Oncorhynchus nerka. Next base: position 68,709,849 of record NC_088401.1, read on the forward strand.
AGCATGGCTGTGACAACGAAAAGGCAGCAGACAGATCTACAGTATGTTTTAGCATGGCTGTGACAAAAAAGGTAGCAGACAGATCTACAGTATGTTTTAGCATGGCTGTGACAAAAAAAGGTAGCAGACAGATCTACAGTATGTTTTAGCATGGCTGTGACAACGAAAAGGTAGCAGACAGATCTACAGTATGTTTTAGCATGGCTGTGACAACAAAAGGTAGCAGACAGATCTACAGTATGTTTTAGCATGGCTGTGACAACAAAAAGGCAGCAGACAGATCTACAGTATGTTTTAGCATGGCTGTGACAACAAAAGGCAGCAGACAGATCTACAGTATGTTTTAGCATGGCTGTAACAACAAAAAGGCAGCAGACAGATCTACAGTATGTTTTAGCATGGCTGTGACAACGAAAAGGCAGCAGACAGATCTACAGTATGTTTTAGCATGGCTGTGACAACAAAAAGGCAGCAGACAGATCTACAGTATGTTTTAGCATGGCTGTGACAACGAAAAGGCAGCAGACAGATCTACAGTATGTTTTAGCATGGCTGTGACAACAAAAGGCAGCAGACAGATCTACAGTATGTTTTAGCATGGCTGTGACAACGAAAAGGCAGCAGACAGATCTACAGTATGTTTTAGCATGGCTGTGACAACGAAAAGGTAGCAGACAGATCTACAGTATGTTTTAGCATGGCTGTGACAACGAAAAGGTAGCAGACAGATCTACAGTATGTTTTAGCATGGCTGTGACAACAAAAAGGTAGCAGACAGATCTACAGTATGTTTTAGCATGGCTGTGACAACAAAAGGCAGCAGACAGATCTACAGTATGTTTTAGCATGGCTGTGACAACAAAAAGGCAGCAGACAGATCTACAGTATGTTTTAGCATGGCTGTGACAACAAAAGGCAGCAGACAGATCTACAGTATGTTTTAGCATGGCTGTGACAACAAAAGGCAGCAGACAGATCTACAGTATGTTTTAGCATGGCTGTGACAACAAAAGGCAGCAGACAGATCTACAGTATGTTTTAGCATGGCTGTGACAACAAAAAGGCAGCAGACAGATCTACAGTATGTTTTAGCATGGCTGTGACAACAAAAAGGTAGCAGACAGATCTACAGTATGTTTTAGCATGGCTGTGACAACGAAAAGGTAGCAGACAGATCTACAGTATGTTTTAGCATGGCTGTGACAACAAAAGGTAGCAGACAGATCTACAGTATGTTTTAGCATGGCTGTGACAACGAAAAAGGTAGCAGACAGATCTACAGTATGTTTTAGCATGGCTGTGACAACAAAAAGGCAGCAGACAGATCTACAGTATGTTTTAGCATGGCTGTGACAACGAAAAGGTAGCAGACAGATCTACAGTATGTTTTAGCATGGCTGTGACAACGAAAAGGTAGCAGACAGATCTACAGTATGTTTTAGCATGGCTGTGACAACGAAAAGGTAGCAGACAGATCTACAGTATGTTTTAGCATGGCTGTGACAACGAAAAGGCAGCAGACAGATCTACAGTATGTTTTAGCATGGCTGTAACAACGAAAAGGTAGCAGACAGATATACAGTATGTTTTAGCATGGCTGTGACAACGAAAAGGTAGCAGACAGATCTACAGTATGTTTTAGCATGGCTGTGACAACGAAAAGGTAGCAGACAGATCTACAGTATGTTTTAGCATGGCTGTGACAACGAAAAGGTAGCAGACAGATCTACAGTATGTTTTAGCATGGCTGTGACAACGAAAAGGCAGCAGACAGATCTACAGTATGTTTTAGCATGGCTGTGACAACAAAAGGTAGCAGACAGATCTACAGTATGTTTTAGCATGGCTGTGACAACAAAAGGCAGCAGACAGATCTACAGTATGTTTTAGCATGGCTGTGACAACAAAAGGCAGCAGACAGATCTACAGTATGTTTTAGCATGGCTGTGACAACAAAAAGGCAGCAGACAGATCTACAGTATGTTTTAGCATGGCTGTGACAACAAAAAGGCAGCAGACAGATCTACAGTATGTTTTAGCATGGCTGTGACAACAAAAGGCAGCAGACAGATCTACAGTATGTTTTAGCATGGCTGTGACAACAAAAGGCAGCAGACAGATCTACAGTATGTTTTAGCATGGCTGTGACAACAAAAAGGTAGCAGACAGATCTACAGTATGTTTTAGCATGGCTGTGACAACAAAAAGGTAGCAGACAGATCTACAGTATGTTTTAGCATGGCTGTGACAACGAAAAGGTAGCAGACAGATCTACAGTATGTTTTAGCATGGCTGTGACAACAAAAGGTAGCAGACAGATCTACAGTATGTTTTAGCATGGCTGTGACAACAAAAGGTAGCAGACAGATCTACAGTATGTTTTAGCATGGCTGTGACAAAAAAAAAGGCAGCAGACAGATCTACAGTATGTTTTAGCATGGCTGTCACAACGAAAAGGTAGCAGACAGATCTACAGTATGTTTTAGCATGGCTGTGACAACGAAAAGGCAGCAGACAGATCTACAGTATGTTTTAGCATGGCTGTGACAACAAAAAGGCAGCAGACAGATCTACAGTATGTTTTAGCATGGCTGTGACAACAAAAAGGCAGCAGACAGATCTACAGTATGTTTTAGCATGGCTGTGACAACGAAAAGGCAGCAGACAGATCTACAGTATGTTTTAGCATGGCTGTGACAACAAAAAAGGTAGCAGACAGATCTACAGTATGTTTTAGCATGGCTGTGACAACGAAAAGGTAGCAGACAGATCTACAGTATGTTTTAGCATGGCTGTGACAACGAAAAGGTAGCAGACAGATCTACAGTATGTTTTAGCATGGCTGTGACAACAAAAAGGCAGCAGACAGATCTACAGTATGTTTTAGCATGGCTGTGACAACAAAAAGGCAGCAGACAGATCTACAGTATGTTTTAGCATGGCTGTGACAACAAAAAGGCAGCAGACAGATCTACAGTATGTTTTAGCATGGCTGTGACAACAAAAAGGCAGCAGACAGATCTACAGTATGTTTTAGCATGGCTGTGACAACGAAAAGGTAGCAGACAGATCTACAGTATGTTTTAGCATGGCTGTGACAACAAAAAGGCAGCAGACAGATCTACAGTATGTTTTAGCATGGCTGTGACAACAAAAAGGCAGCAGACAGATCTACAGTATGTTTTAGCATGGCTGTGACAACGAAAAGGCAGCAGACAGATCTACAGTTTATGTTTGGCTGTGACAACGAAAAGGCAGCAGACAGATCTACAGTATGTTTTAGCATGGCTGTGACAACAAAAAGGCAGCAGACAGATCTACAGTATGTTTTAGCATGGCTGTGACAACGAAAAGGTAGCAGACAGATCTACAGTATGTTTTAGCATGGCTGTGACAACGAAAAGGCAGCAGACAGATCTACAGTATGTTTTAGCATGGCTGTGACAACGAAAAGGTAGCAGACAGATCTACAGTATGTTTTAGCATGGCTGTGACAACGAAAAGGTAGCAGACAGATCTACAGTATGTTTTAGCATGGCTGTGACAACGAAAAGGTAGCAGACAGATCTACAGTATGTTTTAGCATGGCTGTGACAACGAAAAGGTAGCAGACAGATCTACAGTATGTTTTAGCATGGCTGTGACAACAAAAAGGCAGCAGACAGATCTACAGTATGTTTTAGCATGGCTGTGACAACAAAAAGGCAGCAGACAGATCTACAGTATGTTTTAGCATGGCTGTGACAACAAAAAGGCAGCAGACAGATCTACAGTATGTTTTAGCATGGCTGTGACAACGAAAAGGCAGCAGACAGATCTACAGTATGTTTTAGCATGGCTGTGACAACAAAAGGCAGCAGACAGATCTACAGTATGTTTTAGCATGGCTGTGACAACGAAAAGGTAGCAGACAGATCTACAGTATGTTTTAGCATGGCTGTGACAACGAAAAGGTAGCAGACAGATCTACAGTATGTTTTAGCATGGCTGTGACAACAAAAAGGCAGCAGACAGATCTACAGTATGTTTTAGCATGGCTGTGACAACAAAAAGGCAGCAGACAGATCTACAGTATGTTTTAGCATGGCTGTGACAACGAAAAGGCAGCAGACAGATCTACAGTATGTTTTAGCATGGCTGTGACAACAAAAAGGCAGCAGACAGATCTACAGTATGTTTTAGCATGGCTGTGACAACAAAAAGGCAGCAGACAGATCTACAGTATGTTTTAGCATGGCTGTGACAACAAAAAGGCAGCAGACAGATCTACAGTATGTTTTAGCATGGCTGTGACAACAAAAAGGCAGCAGACAGATCTACAGTATGTTTTAGCATGGCTGTGACAACGAAAAGGTAGCAGACAGATCTACAGTATGTTTTAGCATGGCTGTGACAAAGAAAAGGTAGCAGACAGATCTACAGTATGTTTTAGCATGGCTGTGACAACGAAAAGGTAGCAGACAGATCTACAGTATGTTTTAGCATGGCTGTGACAACGAAAAGGCAGCAGACAGATCTACAGTATGTTTTAGCATGGCTGTGACAACGAAAAGGTAGCAGACAGATCTACAGTATGTTTTAGCATGGCTGTGACAACGAAAAGGTAGCAGACAGATCTACAGTATGTTTTAGCATGGCTGTGACAACGAAAAAGGCAGCAGACAGATCTACAGTATGTTTTAGCATGGCTGTGACAACGAAAAGGTAGCAGACAGATCTACAGTATGTTTTAGCATGGCTGTGACAACGAAAAGGTAGCAGACAGATCTAACAGTATGTTTTAGTATGTTTTAGCATGGCTGTGACAACGAAAAGGTAGCAGACAGATCTACAGTATGTTTTAGCATGGCTGTGACAACGAAAAGGCAGCAGACAGATCTACAGTATGTTTTAGCATGGCTGTGACAACGTCTACAGTATGTTTTAGCATGGCTGTGACAACGAAAAGGCAGCAGACAGATCTACAGTATGTTTTAGCATGGCTGTGACAACAAAAAGGCAGCAGACAGATCTACAGTATGTTTTAGCATGGCTGTGACAACAAAAAGGCAGCAGACAGATCTACAGTATGTTTTAGCATGGCTGTGACAACAAAAGGCAGCAGACAGATCTACAGTATGTTTTAGCATGGCTGTGACAACAAAAAGGCAGCAGACAGATCTACAGTATGTTTTAGCATGGCTGTGACAAAGAAAAGGTAGCAGACAGATCTACAGTATGTTTTAGCATGGCTGTGACAACAAAAGGTAGCAGACAGATCTACAGTATGTTTTAGCATGGCTGTGACAACGAAAAGGCAGCAGACAGATCTACAGTATGTTTTAGCATGGCTGTGACAACAAAAAGGCAGCAGACAGATCTACAGTATGTTTTAGCATGGCTGTGACAACAAAAAGGCAGCAGACAGATCTACAGTATGTTTTAGCATGGCTGTGACAACGAAAAGGCAGCAGACAGATCTACAGTATGTTTTAGCATGGCTGTGACAACAAAAGGTAGCAGACAGATCTACAGTATGTTTTAGCATGGCTGTGACAACGAAAAGGCAGCAGACAGATCTACAGTATGTTTTAGCATGGCTGTGACAACGAAAAGGTAGCAGACAGATCTACAGTATGTTTTAGCATGGCTGTGACAACGAAAAGGTAGCAGACAGATCTACAGTATGTTTTAGCATGGCTGTGACAAAGAAAAGGTAGCAGACAGATCTACAGTATGTTTTAGCATGGCTGTGACAACGAAAAGGTAGCAGACAGATCTACAGTATGTTTTAGCATGGCTGTGACAACGAAAAGGTAGCAGACAGATCTACAGTATGTTTTAGCATGGCTGTGACAACGAAAAGGCAGCAGACAGATCTACAGTATGTTTTAGCATGGCTGTGACAACGAAAAGGCAGCAGACAGATCTACAGTATGTTTTAGCATGGCTGTGACAACAAAAGGCAGCAGACAGATCTACAGTATGTTTTAGCATGGCTGTGACAACAAAAGGCAGCAGACAGATCTACAGTATGTTTTAGCATGGCTGTGACAACAAAAGGTAGCAGACAGATCTACAGTATGTTTTAGCATGGCTGTGACAACAAAAGGTAGCAGACAGATCTACAGTATGTTTTAGCATGGCTGTGACAACGAAAAGGTAGCAGACAGATCTACAGTATGTTTTAGCATGGCTGTGACAACGAAAAGGTAGCAGACAGATCTACAGTATGTTTTAGCATGGCTGTGACAACGAAAAGGCAGCAGACAGATCTACAGTATGTTTTAGCATGGCTGTGACAACAAAAGGCAGCAGACAGATCTACAGTATGTTTTAGCATGGCTGTGACAACAAAAAGGCAGCAGACAGATCTACAGTATGTTTTAGCATGGCTGTGACAACAAAAGGCAGCAGACAGATCTACAGTATGTTTTAGCATGGCTGTGACAACAAAAGGTAGCAGACAGATCTACAGTATGTTTTAGCATGGCTGTGACAACGAAAAGGTAGCAGACAGATCTACAGTATGTTTTAGCATGGCTGTGACAACGAAAAGGTAGCAGACAGATCTACAGTATGTTTTAGCATGGCTGTGACAACGAAAAGGTAGCAGACAGATCTACAGTATGTTTTAGCATGGCTGTGACAACAAAAAGTAGCAGACAGATCTACAGTATGTTTTAGCATGGCTGTGACAACAAAAAAGGTAGCAGACAGATCTACAGTATGTTTTAGCATGGCTGTGACAACGAAAAGGTAGCAGACAGATCTACAGTATGTTTTAGCATGGCTGTGACAACGAAAAGGCAGCAGACAGATCTACAGTATGTTTTAGCATGGCTGTGACAACAAAAAGGCAGCAGACAGATCTACAGTATGTTTTAGCATGGCTGTGACAACGAAAAGGCAGCAGACAGATCTACAGTATGTTTTAGCATGGCTGTGACAACAAAAAGGCAGCAGACAGATCTACAGTATGTTTTAGCATGGCTGTGACAACAAAAGGCAGCAGACAGATCTACAGTATGTTTTAGCATGGCTGTGACAAAGAAAAAGGTAGCAGACAGATCTACAGTATGTTTTAGCATGGCTGTGACAACAAAAGGTAGCAGACAGATCTACAGTATGTTTTAGCATGGCTGTGACAACGAAAAGGTAGCAGACAGATCTACAGTATGTTTTAGCATGGCTGTGACAACAAAAGGCAGCAGACAGATCTACAGTATGTTTTAGCATGGCTGTGACAACAAAAGGCAGCAGACAGATCTACAGTATGTTTTAGCATGGCTGTGACAACAAAAAGGCAGCAGACAGATCTACAGTATGTTTTAGCATGGCTGTGACAACAAAAGGCAGCAGACAGATCTACAGTATGTTTTAGCATGGCTGTGACAACAAAAGGCAGCAGACAGATCTACAGTATGTTTTAGCATGGCTGTGACAACGAAAAGGTAGCAGACAGATCTACAGTATGTTTTAGCATGGCTGTGACAACGAAAAGGTAGCAGACAGATCTACAGTATGTTTTAGCATGGCTGTGACAACGAAAAGGCAGCAGACAGATCTACAGTATGTTTTAGCATGGCTGTGACAACGAAAAGGTAGCAGACAGATCTACAGTATGTTTTAGCATGGCTGTGACAAAGAAAAGGCAGCAGACAGATCTACAGTATGTTTTAGCATGGCTGTGACAACGAAAAGGTAGCAGACAGATCTACAGTATGTTTTAGCATGGCTGTGACAACGAAAAGGTAGCAGACAGATCTACAGTATGTTTTAGCATGGCTGTGACAACGAAAAGGTAGCAGACAGATCTACAGTATGTTTTAGCATGGCTGTGACAACGAAAAGGCAGCAGACAGATCTACAGTATGTTTTAGCATGGCTGTGACAACAAAAGGCAGCAGACAGATCTACAGTATGTTTTAGCATGGCTGTGACAACAAAAAGGTAGCAGACAGATCTACAGTATGTTTTAGCATGGCTGTGACAACGAAAAGGTAGCAGACAGATCTACAGTATGTTTTAGCATGGCTGTGACAACGAAAAGGCAGCAGACAGATCTACAGTATGTTTTAGCATGGCTGTGACAACGAAAAGGTAGCAGACAGATCTACAGTATGTTTTAGCATGGCTGTGACAACGAAAAGGTAGCAGACAGATCTACAGTATGTTTTAGCATGGCTGTGACAACGAAAAGGCAGCAGACAGATCTACAGTATGTTTTAGCATGGCTGTGACAACAAAAGGCAGCAGACAGATCTACAGTATGTTTTAGCATGGCTGTGACAACGAAAAGGTAGCAGACAGATCTACAGTATGTTTTAGCATGGCTGTGACAACGAAAAGGTAGCAGACAGATCTACAGTATGTTTTAGCATGGCTGTGACAACGAAAAGGTAGCAGACAGATCTACAGTATGTTTTAGCATGGCTGTGACAACAAAAGGCAGCAGACAGATCTACAGTATGTTTTAGCATGGCTGTGACAACGAAAAGGCAGCAGACAGATCTACAGTATGTTTTAGCATGGCTGTGACAACGAAAAGGCAGCAGACAGATCTACAGTATGTTTTAGCATGGCTGTGACAACAAAAAGGCAGCAGACAGATCTACAGTATGTTTTAGCATGGCTGTGACAACAAAAAGGCAGCAGACAGATCTACAGTATGTTTTAGCATGGCTGTGACAACGAAAAGGCAGCAGACAGATCTACAGTATGTTTTAGCATGGCTGTGACAACGAAAAGGCAGCAGACAGATCTACAGTATGTTTTAGCATGGCTGTGACAACAAAAGGCAGCAGACAGATCTACAGTATGTTTTAGCATGGCTGTGACAACGAAAAGGCAGCAGACAGATCTACAGTATGTTTTAGCATGGCTGTGACAACGAAAAGGTAGCAGACAGATCTACAGTATGTTTTAGCATGGCTGTGACAACGAAAAGGTAGCAGACAGATCTACAGTATGTTTTAGCATGGCTGTGACAACGAAAAGGCAGCAGACAGATCTACAGTATGTTTTAGCATGGCTGTGACAACGAAAAGGCAGCAGACAGATCTACAGTATGTTTTAGCATGGCTGTGACAACAAAAAGGTAGCAGACAGATCTACAGTATGTTTTAGCATGGCTGTGACAACGAAAAGGCAGCAGACAGATCTACAGTATGTTTTAGCATGGCTGTGACAACAAAAGGCAGCAGACAGATCTACAGTATGTTTTAGCATGGCTGTGACAACAAAAGGTAGCAGACAGATCTACAGTATGTTTTAGCATGGCTGTGACAACAAAAAGGTAGCAGACAGATCTACAGTATGTTTTAGCATGGCTGTGACAACAAAAAGGCAGCAGACAGATCTACAGTATGTTTTAGCATGGCTGTGACAACGAAAAGGCAGCAGACAGATCTACAGTATGTTTTAGCATGGCTGTGACAACAAAAAGGCAGCAGACAGATCTACAGTATGTTTTAGCATGGCTGTGACAACGAAAAGGCAGCAGACAGATCTACAGTATGTTTTAGCATGGCTGTGACAACAAAAAGGCAGCAGACAGATCTAGAGTATGTTTTAGCATGGCTGTGACAACAAAAAGGCAGCAGACAGATCTACAGTATGTTTTAGCATGGCTGTGACAACGAAAAGGCAGCAGACAGATCTACAGTATGTTTTAGCATGGCTGTGACAACAAAAAGGCAGCAGACAGATCTACAGTATGTTTTAGCATGGCTGTGACAACGAAAAGGTAGCAGACAGATCTACAGTATGTTTTAGCATGGCTGTGACAACGAAAAGGTAGCAGACAGATCTACAGTATGTTTTAGCATGGCTGTGACAAAAAAAGGTAGCAGACAGATCTACAGTATGTTTTAGCATGGCTGTGACAACGAAAAGGTAGCAGACAGATCTACAGTATGTTTTAGCATGGCTGTGACAACAAAAGGTAGCAGACAGATCTACAGTATGTTTTAGCATGGCTGTGACAACGAAAAGGTAGCAGACAGATCTACAGTATGTTTTAGCATGGCTGTGACAACGAAAAGGTAGCAGACAGATCTACAGTATGTTTTAGCATGGCTGTGACAACGAAAAGGTAGCAGACAGATCTACAGTATGTTTTAGCATGGCTGTGACAACGAAAAGGCAGCAGACAGATCTACAGTATGTTTTAGCATGGCTGTGACAACAAAAAGGTAGCAGACAGATCTACAGTATGTTTTAGCATGGCTGTGACAACAAAAGGCAGCAGACAGATCTACAGTATGTTTTAGCATGGCTGTGACAACGAAAAGGTAGCAGACAGATCTACAGTATGTTTTAGCATGGCTGTGACAACAAAAAGGTAGCAGACAGATCTACAGTATGTTTTAGCATGGCTGTGACAACAAAAAGGCAGCAGACAGATCTACAGTATGTTTTAGCATGGCTGTGACAACGAAAAGGCAGCAGACAGATCTACAGTATGTTTTAGCATGGCTGTGACAACAAAAGGCAGCAGACAGATCTACAGTATGTTTTAGCATGGCTGTGACAACAAAAAGGCAGCAGACAGATCTACAGTATGTTTTAGCATGGCTGTGACAACGAAAAGGTAGCAGACAGATCTACAGTATGTTTTAGCATGGCTGTGACAACAAAAAGGTAGCAGACAGATCTACAGTATGTTTTAGCATGGCTGTGACAACGAAAAGGTAGCAGACAGATCTACAGTATGTTTTAGCATGGCTGTGACAACGAAAAGGTAGCAGACAGATCTACAGTATGTTTTAGCATGGCTGTGACAACAAAAAGGCAGCAGACAGATCTACAGTATGTTTTAGCATGGCTGTGACAACAAAAAGGCAGCAGACAGATCTACAGTATGTTTTAGCATGGCTGTGACAACGAAAAAGGTAGCAGACAGATCTACAGTATGTTTTAGCATGGCTGTGACAACGAAAAGGTAGCAGACAGATCTACAGTATGTTTTAGCATGGCTGTGACAACAGAAAAGGTAGCAGACAGATCTACAGTATGTTTTAGCATGGCTGTGACAACGAAAAGGCAGCAGACAGATCTACAGTATGTTTTAGCATGGCTGTGACAACAAAAGGCAGCAGACAGATCTACAGTATGTTTTAGCATGGCTGTAACAACAAAAAGGCAGCAGACAGATCTACAGTATGTTTTAGCATGGCTGTGACAACAAAAAGGCAGCAGACAGATCTAGAGTATGTTTTAGCATGGCTGTAACAACAAAAAGGCAGCAGACAGATCTACAGTATGTTTTAGCATGGCTGTCACAACGAAAAGGCAGCAGACAGATCTACAGTATGTTTTAGCATGGCTGTGATGTTTTAATGGCTGTGAAAAAAAGGTAGCAGACAGATCTACAGTATGTTTTAGCATGGCTGTGACAACGAAAAGGTAGCAGACAGATCTACAGTATGTTTTAGCATGGCTGTGACAACGAAAAGGCAGCAGACAGATCTACAGTATGTTTTAGCATGGCTGTGACAACAAAAGGTAGCAGACAGATCTACAGTATGTTTTAGCATGGCTGTGACAACGAAAAGGTAGACAGACAGATCTACAGTATGTTTTAGCATGGCTGTGACAAAGAAAAGGTAGCAGACAGATCTACAGTATGTTTTAGCATGGCTGTGACAACGAAAAGGTAGCAGACAGATCTACAGTATGTTTTAGCATGGCTGTGACAACGAAAAGGCAGCAGACAGATCTACAGTATGTTTTAGCATGGCTGTGACAACAAAAAGGCAGCAGACAGATCTAGAGTATGTTTTAGCATGGCTGTGACAACAAAAAGGCAGCAGACAATCTACAGTAACAACAAAAAGGCAGCAGACAGATCTACAGTATGTTTTAGCATGGCTGTGACAACAAAAAGGCAGCAGACAGATCTACAGTATGTTTTAGCATGGCTGTGACAAAAAAAATCTACAGGTTTTAGCAGACAGATCTAGCAGTATGTTTTAGCATGGCTGTGACAACAAAAGGCAGCAGACAGATCTACAGTATGTTTTAGCATGGCTGTGACAACGAAAAAGGTAGCAGACAGATCTACAGTATGTTTTAGCATGGCTGTGACAACGAAAAGGTAGCAGACAGATCTACAGTATGTTTTAGCATGGCTGTGACAACAAAAAGGCAGCAGACAGATCTACAGTATGTTTTAGCATGGCTGTGACAACGAAAAGGTAGCAGACAGATCTACAGTATGTTTTAGCATGGCTGTGACAACGAAAAGGCAGCAGACAGATCTACAGTATGTTTTAGCATGGCTGTGACAACGAAAAGGCAGCAGACAGATCTACAGTATGTTTTAGCATGGCTGTGACAACAAAAAGGTAGCAGACAGATCTACAGTATGTTTTAGCATGGCTGTGACAACGAAAAGGCAGCAGACAGATCTACAGTATGTTTTAGCATGGCTGTGACAACAAAAGGCAGCAGACAGATCTACAGTATGTTTTAGCATGGCTGTGACAACAAAAAGGCAGCAGACAGATCTACAGTATGTTTTAGCATGGCTGTGACAACAAAAAGGCAGCAGACAGATCTACAGTATGTTTTAGCATGGCTGTGACAACGAAAAGGCAGCAGACAGATCTAGAGTATGTTTTAGCATGGCTGTAACAACAAAAAGGCAGCAGACAGATCTACAGTATGTTTTAGCATGGCTGTGACAACAAAAAGGCAGCAGACAGATCTAGAGTATGTTTTAGCATGGCTGTAACAACAAAAAGGCAGCAGACAGATCTACAGTATGTTTTAGCATGGCTGTCACAACGAAAAGGCAGCAGACAGATCTACAGTATGTTTTAGCATGGCTGTGACAACAAAAAGGCAGCAGACAGATCTACAGTATGTTTTAGCATGGCTGTGACAACGAAAAGGTAGCAGACAGATCTACAGTATGTTTTAGCATGGCTGTGACAACAAAAAGGCAGCAGACAGATCTACAGTATGTTTTAGCATGGCTGTGACAACAAAAAGGCAGCAGACAGATCTACAGTATGTTTTAGCATGGCTGTGACAACGAAAAGGTAGCAGACAGATCTACAGTATGTTTTAGCATGGCTGTGACAACGAAAAGGCAGCAGACAGATCTACAGTATGTTTTAGCATGGCTGTGACAACGAAAAGGTAGCAGACAGATCTACAGTATGTTTTAGCATGGCTGTGACAAAGAAAAGGCAGCAGACAGATCTAGAGTATGTTTTAGCATGGCTGTAACAACGAAAAGGTAGCAGACAGATCTACAGTATGTTTTAGCATGGCTGTGACAACGAAAAGGTAGCAGACAGATCTACAGTATGTTTTAGCATGGCTGTGACAACGAAAAGGCAGCAGACAGATCTACAGTATGTTTTAGCATGGCTGTGACAACAAAAAGGCAGCAGACAGATCTACAGTATGTTTTAGCATGGCTGACAACTGGTAGCAGACAGATCTACAGTATGTTTTAGCATGGCTGTGACAACGAAAAGGCAGCAGACAGATCTACAGTATGTTTTAGCATGGCTGTGACAACAGAAAAGGTAGCAGACAGAAAGTATGTTTTAGCATGGCTGTGACAACGAAAAGGTAGCAGACAGATCTACAGTATGTTTTTAGCATGGCTGTGACAACGAAAAGGTAGCAGACAGATCTACAGTATGTTTTAGCATGGCTGTGACAACAAAAGGTAGACAGTATGTTTTAGCATGGCTGTGACAAAGAAAAGGTAGCAGACAGATCTACAGTATGTTTTAGCATGGCTGTGACAACGAAAAGGTAGCAGACAGATCTACAGTATGTTTTAGCATGGCTGTGACAACGAAAAGGTAGCAGACAGATCTACAGTATGTTTTAGCATGGCTGTGACAACGAAAAAAGGTAGCAGACAGATAGAGTATGTTTTAGCATGGCTGTAACAACAAAAAGGCAGCAGACAGATCTACAGTATGTTTTAGCATGGCTGTGACAACGAAAAGGCAGCAGACAGATCTACAGTATGTTTTAGCATGGCTGTGACAACAAAAAGGCAGCAGACAGATCTACAGTATGTTTTAGCATGGCTGTGACAACGAAAAGGCAGCAGACAGATCTACAGTATGTTTTAGCATGGCTGTGACAACAAAAGGCAGCAGACAGATCTACAGTATGTTTTAGCATGGCTGTGACAACAAAAAGGTAGCAGACAGATCTACAGTATGTTTTAGCATGGCTGTGACAACAAAAGGCAGCAGACAGATCTACAGTATGTTTTAGCATGGCTGTGACAAAGAAAAGGTAGCAGACAGATCTACAGTATGTTTTAGCATGGCTGTGACAAAGAAAAGGTAGCAGACAGATCTACAGTATGTTTTAGCATGGCTGTGACAAAGAAAAGGTAGCAGACAGATCTACAGTATGTTTTAGCATGGCTGTGACAACGAAAAGGTAGCAGACAGATCTACAGTATGTTTTAGCATGGCTGTGACAACAAAAGGCAGCAGACAGATCTACAGTATGTTTTAGCATGGCTGTGACAACGAAAAGGCAGCAGACAGATATACAGTATGTTTTAGCATGGCTGTGACAACAAAAAGGCAGCAGACAGATCTACAGTATGTTTTAGCATGGCTGTGACAACAAAAAGGCAGCAGACAGATCTACAGTATGTTTTAGCATGGCTGTGACAACGAAAAGGCAGCAGACAGATCTACAGTATGTTTTAGCATGGCTGTGACAACGAAAAGGTAGCAGACAGATATACAGTATGTTTTAGCATGGCTGTGACAACGTATGTTTTTTAGCATGGCTGTGACAACGAAAAGGTAGCAGACAGATCTACAGTATGTTTTAGCATGGCTGTGACAACGAAAAGGTAGCAGACAGATCTACAGTATGTTTTAGCATGGCTGTGACAACGAAAAGGTAGCAGACAGATCTACAGTATGTTTTAGCATGGCTGTGACAACGAAAAGGTAGCAGACAGATCTACAGTATGTTTTAGCATGGCTGTGACAAAGAAAAGGTAGCAGACAGATCTACAGTATGTTTTAGCATGGCTGTGACAAAGAAAATCTACAGGTAGCAGACAGATCTACAGTATGTTTTAGCATGGCTGTGACAACGAAAAGGCAGCAGACAGATCTACAGTATGTTTTAGCATGGCTGTGACAACGAAAAGGCAGCAGACAGATCTAAGTATGTTTTAGCATGGCTGTGACAGAAAAGGCAGCAGACAGATAGAGTATGTTTTAGCATGGCTGTGACAACGAAAAGGTAGCAGACAGATCTACAGTATGTTTTAGCATGGCTGTGACAACGAAAAGGTAGCAGACAGATCTACAGTATGTTTTAGCATGGCTGTGACAACGAAAAGGTAGCAGACAGATCTACAGTATGTTTTAGCATGGCTGTGACAACGAAAGGTAGCAGACAGATCTACAGTATGTTTTAGCATGGCTGTGACAACGAAAAGGTAGCAGACAGATCTACAGTATGTTTTAGCATGGCTGTGACAATGAAAAGGCAGCAGACAGATCTACAGTATGTTTTAGCATGGCTGTGACAACAAAAAGGCAGCAGACAGATCTAGAGTATGTTTTAGCATGGCTGTGACAACAAAAGGCAGCAGACAGATCTACAGTATGTTTTAGCATGGCTGTGACAACAAAAAGGCAGCAGACAGATCTACAGTATGTTTTAGCATGGCTGTGACAACAAAAAGGTAGCAGACAGATCTACAGTATGTTTTAGCATGGCTGTGACAACGAAAAGGTAGCAGACAGATCTACAGTATGTTTTAGCATGGCTGTGACAACGAAAAGGTAGCAGACAGATCTACAGTATGTTTTAGCATGGCTGTGACAACGAAAAGGTAGCAGACAGATCTACAGTATGTTTTAGCATGGCTGTGACAACAGAAAGGTAGCAGACAGATCTACAGTATGTTTTAGCATGGCTGTGACAACGAAAAGGTAGCAGACAGATCTACAGTATGTTTTAGCATGGCTGTGACAAAGAAAAGGTAGCAGACAGATCTACAGTATGTTTTAGCATGGCTGTAGCAAAAGGCAGGCAGATGTTTTAGCATGGCTGTGACAACAAAAGGCAGCAGACAGATCTACAGTATGTTTTAGCATGGCTGTGACAACGAAAAGGTAGCAGACAGATCTACAGTATGTTTTAGCATGGCTGTGACAACGAAAAGGTAGCAGACAGATCTACAGTATGTTTTAGCATGGCTGTGACAACAAAAAGGCAGCAGACAGATCTAGAGTATGTTTTAGCATGGCTGTGACAACAAAAAGGCAGCAGACAGATCTACAGTATGTTTTAGCATGGCTGTGACAACAAAAAGGCAGCAGACAGATCTACAGTATGTTTTAGCATGGCTGTGACAACGAAAAGGCAGCAGACAGATCTACAGTATGTTTTAGCATGGCTGTGACAACAAAAAGCAGACAGATCTACAGTATGTTTTAGCATGGCAGACAACGAAAAGGCAGCAGACAGATCTACAGTATGTTTTAGCATGGCTGTGACAACAAAAAGGCAGCAGACAGATCTACAGTATGTTTTAGCATGGCTGTGACAACAAAAAGGCAGCAGACAGATCTACAGTATGTTTTAGCATGGCTGTGACAACAAAAAGGCAGCAGACAGATCTACAGTATGTTTTAGCATGGCTGTGACAACAAAAAGGCAGCAGACAGATCTACAGTATGTTTTAGCATGGCTGTGACAACGAAAAGGCAGCAGACAGTTCTAGAGTATGTTTTAGCATGGCTGTGACAACGAAAAGGCAGCAGACAGATCTACAGTATGTTTTAGCATGGCTGTGTTTTAGCATGGCTGTGACAACGAAAAGGCAGCAGACAGATCTAGAGTATGTTTTAGCATGGCTGTGACAACGAAAAGGCAGCAGACAGATCTAGAGTATGTTTTAGCATGGCTGTAACAACAAAAAGGCAGCAGACAGATCTACAGTATGTTTTAGCATGGCTGTAACAACAAAAAGGCAGCAGACAGATCTAGAGTATGTTTTAGCATGGCTGTGACAACAAAAGGCAGCAGACAGATCTAGAGTATGTTTTAGCATGGCTGTAACAACAAAAAGGCAGCAGACAGATCTACAGTATGTTTTAGCATGGCTGTGACAACAAAAAGGCAGCAGACAGATCTACAGTATGTTTTAGCATGGCTGTGACAACAAAAAGGCAGCAGACAGATCTACAGTATGTTTTAGCATGGCTGTGACAGCATGGCTGTGACAACAAAAGGCAGCAGACAGATCTACAGTATGTTTTAGCATGGCTGTGACAACGAAAAGGCAGCAGACAGATCTACAGTATGTTTTAGCATGGCTGTGACAACGAAAAGGCAGCAGACAGATCTACAGTATGTTTTAGCATGGCTGTGACAACGAAAAGGCAGCAGACAGATCTAGAGTATGTTTTAGCATGGCTGTGACAACGAAAAGGCAGCAGACAGATCTAGAGTATGTTTTAGCATGGCTGTAACAACAAAAAGGCAGCAGACAGATCTACAGTATGTTTTAGCAGCAGACAGATCTACAGTATGTTTTAGCATGGCTGTAACAACAAAAAGGCAGCAGACAGATCTACAGTATATTTTAGCATGGCTGTAACAACAAAAAGGCAGCAGACAGATCTACAGTATATTTTAGCATGGCTGTAACAACAAAAAGGCAGCAGACAGATCTACAGTATATTTTAGCATGGAAGTTTGGTAGGGTGACCGGATTTGTAACTGAAAATAATTTGGCAAACAGACTGTGAACTGAAAAGTGTATGTTTGATTCTAGAGGGGGACAATAAATAATTTGATTAGGGTGTAGAGGCAGATATGTCATCTTGTCTTCAGGAGATTTTATCTATTTACATGATTTAGTCTGATCAGTGGAACAATTCTTAACAATGGGCTAAAATATAGGGTCTTTAGTGTGCTTGTCAGCAAGAACACTACTGTTATTCCCCACACTTATTTCAGTATTCCACTTTTTCCCATTTTTGTCAGTGTAATCACATATTTTAAATCTGTTATGACTACTTGTGTCTTTTGAAAAGGAATTATATGAGGCTATGTATTATTGCAGCCATTAATGGACAGTTTTGAATATGTCATACTAATAAGCATTGGATATTAAATGCTCCTGGAATCAAATGTAATTGTTTACATTTTTGTATAATGCACATGCTAGCCAGAAATGGTAGCGGGACTCACAACTCAAACACATCCTATTTTGTCTATGTAGAGTAAAATGATGGCAAGAATTTTAAACTAGTAGGCATAAACAATGTGAATATTCATATTCATAAATGTTTCTTGAAGGTTGGGTGATTGAGAAATTAATTGTTATAACAAAAACATTTTCAAACACCAAGCATGTGGGATACATCGAAGTGGTGGCCAACCTTCCTGGAAATTGAGAAGGATTTCTTCACCCAAATGACAAATACAAAATGTTTGTGTCCTTACCTTGAAAGCAATCTATGGACAAGCAGACTGCCATCAACCATTAATATGAACTTTTCCTGTGCAGAGCTTTGTAGTGGTAACACCCCCCAGCACGTGTCTCATACAACTTTCCACCTGAGAACAGGGATCAATCCCTGCTTCTAACATTCTCACTGTTTCTAGCATTTAAAGTGTAAAACCACCTAAAAATATATTTTAAAAAATATTAGCATACTTTCAATTTAGTAAGCAACAAAGTATTCGAATATTTGAGTGTTCATTTAATGTTCTAAGAATCCTAAATACACCTGACCTGTGGTTTTTATTATAACATTTTCCACCCTGGTCATAGGCCTAAGCCATGTCAAAATATGTGGAATTAGTCCCCCATCTGGGGGTTGTGCCAGGGGGCAATGAAATTCACATAGCAAATCTCACTCCAAGCTTTCTTCAAAGGTTGGCAGCCCTGCATCTATTGTTATCTCCAAAGTTTTGGCATATTCCATAAATCGAGGCAGCGATAAGTAAGGAAACCGCTCAGGGATTTCACCATGAGGCCAATGGTGACTTTTAAACAGTTAGAGTTTAATGGCTGTGATAGGAGAAAACTGAGGATGGATCAACATCATTGTAGCTACTCCACAATGCTAACTTAATTGACAGAGTGAAAAGAAGGAAGCCTGTACAGAATACAAATATTCAAAAACATGCATCCTGTTTTCAATAAGGCACAAAAGTAAAACTGCAAAAACATGTGGCAAAGAAAGTAACTTTGTCCTGAATACAAAGCATTATGTTAGGAGCAAATCCAACACATCACTCAGTACCACTCTTCATATTGTCAAGCATGGTGGTGGCTGCATCATGTTATAGGTATGCTTGTCATCGGCAAGGACTAGGGAGTTTTTAGGATACAAATAAATGGAATAGCGCTAAGCACAGGCAAAATCTTAGAGGAAAACCTGGTTCCGTCTGCTTTCCAACAGAGACTGGGAGACAAATTTGCCTTGCAGCAGGACAATAACCTAAAACACAAGTCCCAATGTACACTGCATTTGCTTACCAAGACAACATTGAATGTTCCTGTGTGGTCTTGTTACAGTTTTGACTTAAATTAGCTTGAAATCTATGGCAAGAGTTGAAAATGATCAAAAACCAACTTCACAGAGCTTGAAGAATTGTAAAAATAATAATTAATTGGCATTAATATTGCACGAGGGGAGGGGGTTTCAGCCCAAATATATCATCCTTTGATTAAAACTATTACTTATTGACTTACATCGTTGTGCAACGTCATGCGTAAGCCCTGGCCATTGTCTTTCAGCTCGAAAAAGTGGATTTCTAGTTGTGTGTGAGTTTAAGTACTATACTAAATAATACAGGCAATGTCATACAAAAATTATATAAACAAACCAATATACATAATTATATACATTCGCTTTGCAAATCCAAACCAAAACGTGAAAATTTAACTTAAATAGCATAAATAAATGCCTTTGAATTCATTGTAACACCTATCTTACCACATTAACATTTATTAATTTATTCTTTGCACACACTTCATCCATGAAGAGTAAAAAAAATACATAATTATTTACTAAATATGACACTAGCTCAAGTTCACCTTTCCCCATGTAAACAAATTGAAATTCAGTGGAATTCTCCTCGAGTCGGTCTGTTTTTGAGTCAGTGTCTTATGGCAAATAATTACAGTATTTACCATGATGAAGATCATTTGGGTCCATATCAAACTAATTCAGACACTTACATGTTTTTCTGAATTTGAGGCAATGTCATATCAAGTAAGAACAATTTATACCACTGAATATGACATTTTCTGTATTCTTCCTCAATGCACATGTATAATAATTCTAATGCAGTACATTTGACAAAAGCTGTGCCACTTTCATTATACTAAGTAGCAAGTGTAAAGTGACCAGTAACATTTGCTATGACTACAGTTTCTGATTAGTACTTGCAGCCTGACATTTGAGCTATAGCAAGCATGCACAGTGGGCAATATTGTGTCTTTTATCAACGAGGCAGGGTATCAGCAGTGAAACCTGGATGGTTGTGAGATTTACTTTTTGCTTAGGGATGTGTTGAACTACACCTGCCCCTGGAGAAGTGATCACCAACCCTGGTCCGGAAAGAACTACTTGGATGTGTAGGCTTTTGTTTCAGCCCTGCACTATAACTTCTGGTTCAGCTAAACAACTAACCATCAAGACCTAATCAGGGACTGAGCTGGAACAAGAGTCTGCTCCTCCTAGTAGCTCTCTGGGACTAGGGTTTGATGGTGACCATGGCCCTATATTATACTATATTATACTAGCACTAGCGGTCACTTGTGTCGGGAGCGCACTTGAAGGAGTGTGGGTGTCTGCTCCATGATCTGCACCAGCAGCCTGTCGATGTAGTCCTCCAGGTCGCGCACCTGCGCCTTGATCTTCTTCATCTCCGCCTCGTGTTTCTTAAGCGGCACCGCCTGCTGTTCTGAGGCCGCCTTCTGGTTCTCCATATCCATCTGCTGCTGCAGCAGAAGGGAGATCAGCTCCATTTTGGTCAGCTGCTCGTACTGGGCAGACCTGTCCGTTAATGATTCCTGAGAAGACAAACACAGGCCCTGTCAGAATACTTTGAGAATACATCCTTCATTCCTATCTTGAAGTAATCACTGATCTGACAAGACTGGATCTGTTACATAAAATGGGAAACACAGATTAACAAGAGGAGGTACTCAATTGATAAAAATCTATTTCTGTCAGAAGACATTTTATTGTCACATACACCGGATAGGTGCAGTGAAATTTATTGTTTTACAGAGTCAGCCATACATGACCAACAACTTTTCCACTGAATTTTGAACTGCCCAGTTATTTCCAACGTTTTGGTTGGAAAGTCATTAATTATGTGAATTCATGGACTCTTTTATACCTCAATCTCAGTCTCAGCCTCAGCCAGTGTCTGCTTGGCGGCGAGGCCTGAGTGGATGGAAGACTTGAGCTTCTCTAGAAATGACCGGCCCTCTTTCTTCTCCCCCTGACTGGCTGTGGTGGTCAAGGGCTTCACTGGGTGGGGTCTGCAAAGAAAACATCACCATCAAAGGTTCACTGCATTGGATTATGTGTACATAACACTTTTCACATGAAAATCAATATATAGTACAGTACAATGTGAGGCACTGGCATTACATAGTATATGGTAAAATTCACAACAATGCACCAGCCTGGATTTAGAATTTACTGTATATATCTCTACAAAACAACCAAATCTGTTCAGCAACAGGTTTCAGCAAGAGAGCATAAAAAGAGCTTATGTTGTCTGATTTTAGTATAGCACAAAGCCGGTATCCCTCAGCAGGCTCCAGGGTGAAGTTTCCTTAGGTACAGATCTTGGATCAGCTACCTTAGTGGGAAAACGCAAATTGACCCAAGATCAGCATCTTGAGGAAACGTCACCCTATACCTAATGAGAGTGAAGGAAGGCACTTCCATTTTGCTTTCATTTACAGATGGTCAAAATTTCAGCAGACAGCTGAAGCAGTTGTTTAAATCATCAAGATAAGGCTGAGATTTTCATTGTGGTGACTGTGATTGTGGATGTGGACTCCTAGATGTGATGGGACAGTCAGTAACACAAATGTATGACACAAGTTAATTACACAGAAGTGAGATGAGCAACGTAAAAGATTAAGCAATTTACAAAACCGTAGCAACCAATGGGTTTGCATGGGTAGGTGGTACTGGTAGGGGATATATACTGATTAATTAAGAGAACTTCCTCTTAAGGAAGCTACTTGAATAGATTAAATAAAAGGAACTGAAAATATTAGTTTTGTTTGGAAGAATGAGAATACAGTCTAACAATATGTAGGTTCAGGTTTTCAAGCTATGGCTTATAAACAGCTAGCAGGTGTGCTATGTCTAACTATTTCTAATTATTGCATCCCATTGTTGACTACAACCTGGCAACCCAACCTGATATTTTCTCAAGAGAGGTCAAGTGGCTACACTCTGCAGACGTTAAGTGTGAGGAGAAGTCTCACCTGCTCTCTTGTCGGGGCAGGCTGCTAGCTGGCTGGGTCTCCTCAGGTAAAAGTGTGTACCGTGCATCGACCAGGGGCTGGACAGTGGTGGAGGAGGTAGAAGAGGAGAAGGAGGAAGAGGTGCAGGGGGCAATAGCCAAAGTGTCATTGGCTCCGGTGTTGGGTCTCAAGATTGGGGGGTGATGTATGGAGGAGGGCCCGGGGTGGGGAGTAGCTTAGCCTGGGCATTAGTTTCAGTCACCAGGGAGGGGGCCACAGAGGAGGGACTGGAAGCATGCAGACAGACACCAGGCCTTAACCTGGCACTCATGGGGCTTCTGACGTTTGGGGCTACTTTGGCATGGAGGTCTTCGAAGCTGATGGTCCCGGTTTGTTTGGATGGGGAACGTTCCGTTAAGCAGTTTTCTTTTGTAATTGACTGAGTGGAACTAGTTGTGTTTGTTTTTTGCAAGGAAACAAATAATTTAGCTGCCTTGAACGTTGTCTCTCTATCTGGTGACAAAGGTGAGGAAAAGTTTGATTTGGTGGGTTGATATGAGAAGGGTACTTCAATGCTCTCTGTGAGTACATGCCCAGGAGACAGTGATTGGTGAAGAGGGCTCTCACGCAATCCTTTGCCAGGGCTATTTGCACCACCGTTGCCGTAGAGCTCTCGTATCATTCCCTTGAGACTTCTGTGTGAACTAGCACCCCTTGGTGAAGACTCATTGACGGGCTTGGTTCGTTTGACCAGAGGCTGACTCACTTCCTGTTTATTGCGTACAACTTCCTGTTGCATTCCAATCTGTGGAGAAACTGGAGAAGTTCTAATGTGACATGAAGGGTCTACTATTGAACTGTCTATCTTTGATTTATAAATGTTGCCTTTTCTATTCAGTGGAGATTGTGTGTGTTTTATATCTACAGTGTCTCTAGTGATGTCTTCAGACTCAATGTTAAGACTGTTAGGCGTAAAAATGCTATTGTTCTTATTGCTTGCAGGATCTCTGCCTGATGTGTTCAATTCACAACCTCCATCTTGCCAATTGTCTTGACAAAGCGAGGCTTCTGGTAAATTTGCTTTTAGGGCAGAGTTGACGTCTATAGTACTAGGCTTCTGAAAAGTTAGCATATCCTCTGCAGATAGCCGTATATCATGAGCAGAAGATGCTATGTGAGTAACTTGTGGAGGCTGAGGAAAAATGCCACCTAAACTTTTGAGGGTATGCACTGGAATTATTTCAGATGGAGATGGCGAAGCATCAGAAGCAGAGTCAATAAAACTAAAATCAGAGTTACTTAGATTTTTATTTAGATCTTCCAAGGTTAGTGGAGGCGATTCATGATGGATGTTTCTGGACTTGGTAGGCTTATCTGGGTGAATTGAGAATAATTCCATTGTTGGGTCTGGTGTAATTGACGCAATGTCAAGCGTCTTAAGACTGGATTTAGAGTGTTTTGGGGAAGACATATACAGTAGGTCGGCAACAGTCATTTCACTATCAAGAAGCATTACTGGTAGAGATAAGGCTTTGATTTCAGAATGTGAAGTGTTCTTTACAATGGCGTCTTCTCTAACAGTGGGACTGGTGTCCGTGGTATCCTCTGAGGCTAACAATATTATTGAATCCTTTACATTCGGGTCTAGATTGTTTTCTGTTGCATCTGGCCATAAGTCCTGCTCAGCAAACATACATTTACAGCTAGCATCTTCATCTCGCAATGGTTCATAGTCAAACTTCTTGAAGTCATCTTCAGACTTGAATGGAGATGGAGACTCTGGAGAAATATTGGCATAATGCTGTGAGTGTTCGGTATGAAAGTCCGACATGTCACTGCTGACGAGAAGGTCTTTTCCTAAGCTTGGGTACAGGTGGGGACTTGGTGTGCATCTCTTGTGCCCGCCTTCTCTTGTGTGCTGCAGGGAAGCTGCGCCCGTTTGTGATAGGAGACAGGCCTCTTTCTGCACAGCCAGCTCCTGACCCCTGTGCAACCAGCTGTCAGAAGATCTCTTGTTTACCAAAGGTCTTGTTATGGGCCTCCGTGGAGGCAACGGTGGAGGCTCTGCTTCTTCTTCACTCATCCGCATCTCCTCAATGGGTGGAATAGTGTTACCCTTATGTGGAGGAGTGCTTCTTACTTGAGCTTGCCACGAGGTTGTATTCGAAGGGTGATTGGTAGGAGAGCTCTTTGGTGAATTCAGTCTGCTGGACGCAAAGGCGTCAAAGGACTCGTCGCATTCTCTTCCCAAGCTCTCTGATATGGAGCGAGAGGTGAACGGATTCGGGGGGCTGGCAGTCACCGCTCTCGGGAGTAAGGCAGGGAGGGATGTCTGCCTGGCTACAGGCCTGGGCCGCTCACGCCGTATGACGGCCATATTCTTTGGCACTGCGACATCGTGGGCGGTACTGGGGATGCAAGGCAAAGCTGTGGAATGACAGGGGGAGCAGGTGGCGCAAGTGGGGGACCTCCGGGCCTCTTCGGCTATGAGGTCCTCAAAAAAGGGGTTACACTGCAGACGTGGGAGGAAGGGGTCGGAGGGAGAGATGGGGTTGGGTGTCAGAGAGGGGGTGAAGGTGTTAGTGGGATGGCCACTGTCGGGTGAGGCATGGCCAGTGGAAGAAGAGCACTGGGTGGGAATGGGGGAGCGAGGGGGGAGGGGAGGAGGGGTGTCTGAGTCGCTTTCTACCTTAGAAGAAACTTCCAGCCTGTGGAGGGAAGGCACAAGCAGTCCTCTTTGTTAATTCTGTGCAAGCTGACCCATTCAAAATATGGGTGCCATTTTCTAACACACATAGAAAAAGGAAACCCAGATGTCTAAAGAGAAGAAGCATCTCATGCCAACTACTGTCTATTTGAGGACTAGCTTCAAATATTTTCATATGTGAATATGCTACAATTGCCAAAAATGCAAACAATAACGTGTTATGGAAAACAGCAACAAGAGTGTACTACAAAAAGCAAAATAACATTTAGCAAATTACTGAAGCAAGGTGAAGAGCAAAAATGCAAGATGTACTACATTTGGAACAGTAATAGAAACAGTAATACTGCAGATAATTTAATAGCAAAAACAGGTGATTAGTGTATTGGGCCAGTATTCATAAAGCATCACAGAGTAAAGTACTAATCTAGGATCAGTTTGGACTTTTAGATCATAATGAAAAAGGTTACATGGACAGGGAGGATCTGATCCTAGATCAGCACTCCTATTCTGATATGCTTTATGAATACTGGCCCAGATGTTCCACAACATACCAAACCTAAAGCTTAAAGTGCAGGTAGATCTTTCTCTGTATACAGTATCTGACCCCAAGCAAGGTTAAGAGTGAAATATACTGTATATGCCATTATTTCCTTTTCAACTCGTCACATGGCCTCTGTCTTTGATTTCCTCTGATTCAAAGGACAGTAACGTTACATATATTCTTATACAAATGGCCTAGATGTCGACTATTATCCTGTGTTAATAGTACAGTATGAACCTTAACATGTTGTGCCTTACATGAGGTGATATGAGATTGCAGCACTTTGTGACAACTGCTGATGTAAAAAGTGCTTTATAAAATACATTTGATTGATTTGAAATGGTAGATGAACTGGCCACATTTCCATTTGAAAGGAACAAGGGGCAACATAAACACTGAACACAAGGAAATCAAAACCTTCCAAGATGTAGATGTCTGTGTGCTTTTGATGGAAGGCAAAACTGTATGAAGCCCTTGAGTGTGGAGACATCTGAAATGACCCTCCACTCACCTTGGCTTGTTCTGGGAGTCACAGGAGCCAAACCAGCCTCGCAGTCTCCCCTCGGTGAGAGGACAACCCTGGCTCGGCGCCAACTTGGCAGGTAGAGAATCACTCTTCCCTCCGGAGAATAACGACTTTCTGAGCTTTTTCCTTTTGTCGGCTGAGTCCACCGTGGTGGTGGAAGACAGCATTGAGGCAGCTGCCAGCACAGGACGACCCCCCACCTGTGCGCTTTGAACCTGGGAGACATGAGGTTCGGCCTCCTTCGCCACGTACTCATCTTCCTTATTCACCTTGTCGAAGGACCAGCGCCGTCCCTCACCGGCTGAACCATTGTCCTCGCTCTGCTTTGTGAGGTTCTGCAGCGAACAAGAGAGGGGGGAGCACTTCTCAAGGAGGACCAGCTTGGATGGGAGGGTGCCTGAGCCCTTGGGACCCACTGGTTCGGATCCGTAGATGTGGCTTCCGTTGATGCACAGAGGGGATTGGGAGGGAGTCATACCCTGACCTTTGAGGGATTCCACTGCAGGACAAGGCTGGGGAACGGCAGTAGTGGTGATCCTACTTGCCTCGTCGCTGAGGGATCGATTGTGAGTCCGTATCTTTGGGGAAGATTGTGTGTTGTTGAGCACTATTTGGGGGGAAAGAAAGGTGGTCAAAGTATTGGCCTGAAATGGATCGGCCTTAATAATAAACTCTCTTCCAAAACAATTCATTAAAATGCATAAGCTTGCTAGATCCTTTAGATACAATACATGCTTTTTTGTGTCTGGTAAAGATTCTGTCAGAATATAATCTAAATACAGGTCACTGCATATTACAGACATACAGGGCAATTTCTAATGAAAATGAAACACTTGGACAGAGGAAATCTGCATGCTTACCTTTTTTAGCTAGGTATGTGTCTCTGTGGTGGGTGTCAACTTTGACCTTGTTGCTGTAGATGGGGGAGCTGGGGGGACTGGAAGGGTCCACCAGGATGCCTAGGCCCAGAGGAGGGGGGCAGGGCCTCTCACTGGTCAAGGACAACATGCTGCTCTCTGAGGCCAGCGACGAGCACAACCTTGTGTCGGACGAACTCCTCAGCTTTCCCTTCCCCTTGAAGAAATCCTTCCCCTTGCTCTGCTTCTCCTCGGCTACCTCCACGGGGTCCTCTCCCCCTTCCCCTCGGTCCCCCTCTCGGAATGGTTTTCCTAGGGAACCTGACAGGGCGGCGAAGCGTCCCGGCACGATGGCTGATGAGGACTCCATGTCGCCGATCTTCCTCCCCGTCACACGGTCCTTAAGTTTGCCGAAGGCAGACCGTGGCTTGTCCTTCATGGTTAGGTCGAACATGCTGGCTGTCAGGTTGTTGCGGGTGAACTGGACCGTCACCTGGATCTCGCCGCGCTCCTTCTCCTTCCGGCCGGCCTTGGAGTTGAGTTTGAGCCATCTGGACCCACAGTGAGAGGAGACTGTAAGGCATCAACCATCCCCAGCGCTCCACACATGCATTTTCATGCAACTTAAACGCATATTTTATATTATAAAACGTGTTGTTTGGATCCCGAATGCTGATTGGATGAGCAGCATTCTAAGCTGTGCTGTATTGGCCGACACAGGCACACCATGCCTGTTAACAGTTCCATCTCAAATTATCACTGCGCCTCCATAAGACTATCATGTTCATGTTGCTGTCCGAATCATCTCTTGCATTTATCTCAACTTTCACATTATTTACCCTTGCTTCCAGTCTAGCATTTAGTTTGGTACAGCGGGGGTTAATATAGGCACAGCTGTCTGCCTGTCAGACATCTGAAGACATCTGAATTTTTTTAATGTGAACTCCCCTGGAGCCTATCATAGAGGGCCAACGGGTGTCTAGATGCAACTCAACTTTTTCTGGGCCAGGCGAAATCATGTATCAACCTACCTTCTGAGGCACTTCTCAGGTATCAGACGATACTGACAGCTCAAATATTTCTTTGGATATTTGAGAACACGTCACCACTGTCCAAATACCTGCAGACAAGTGGGAGGGACATCCTGTCTGCCCATCGAATGGTTGTTGCTACACAGGAAACCCTGAAAGGCATGTCAAGAGACTTTGACACCATTAAGGCAGCTACAGACACATTTGTTCAGTTTGCAAATAAGAAGATCAAAGAACAGGATGAGGACACAGAGCTGGAGAAGGTGGAAGCCACTCTGCCACAGAAACGGGCAAGAAAGAAGAAAATCATGTCTGGAGAGATGGCTCAAGATGAAGCTTTGACAGAGGCAGAGAATGTCTATAAAGTTCAAGTCCACAATCAAATTATAGATACAGTCACAGATAGTATCCACAGGCGATTTATGTCTCGTGGCACTCTATGCTGACCTAGCCCTTCTGGACCTTAGAAACATCTCCCAAATAACATCCAATGGTCTTCCAGAGACAGCCCTTCAAGATCTCAGCAAATGTTCGCTTCGATTTGATAAGCGAGCAACTGTTGACAATTTGTAATGTGAGCTGAGAAGCCTCGCTGTAAAGTGCAAAATACTGAAAAGTTCAGTATTGGAGGAATACAAGGACAGTGGAGGATGGCCCTGATGGAAATTAAGATGAGGCCAAAATGAAGAATCCTGCAAAGAATTTTGATTGTGTTGTTAGCAGATGCTGAGACGGTACAACCTGCTGACTGATGCGTACCATATCCTTGCCCTTGGATACAAGTTCCTACTCACCCTCTCAGTTACCCAGGTAGCTTGTGTGGTAAGTTTCTCTACCTTAAAGTATATCAAGAGTAGACTCAGGAGCACTCTCTCACAAGAACACCTAGAGGCCTTCAAGCAGATGGCCACCGAGGAGGACATCCTAATGGCCCTGGATACTGACATGGATACTGAGGAGGACATCCTAATGGCCCTGGATACTGGCATGGTTACTGAGGAGGACATCCTAATGGCCCTGGATACTGACATGGTTACTGAGGAGGACATCCTAATGGCCCTGGATACTGACATGGTCACTGAGGAGGACATCCTAATGGCCCTGGATACTGACATGGTTACTGAGGAGGACATCCTAATGGCCCTGGATACTGACATGGTTACTGAGGAGGACATCCTAATGGTCCTGGATACTGACATGGTTACTGAGGAGGACATCCTAATCGTTACTGAGGAGGACATCCTAATGGCCCTGGATACTGACATGGTTACTGAGGAGGACATCCTAATGGCCCTGGATACTGACATGGTTACTGAGGAGGACATCCTAATGGCCCTGGATACTGACATGGTTACCGAGGAGGACATCCTAATGACCCTGGATACTGACATGGTTACTGAGGAGGACATCCTAATGGCCCTGGATACTGACATGGTTACTGAGGAGGACATCCTAATGACCCTGGATACTGACATGGTTACTGAGGAGGACATCCTAATGGCCCTGGATACTGACATGGTTACTGAGGAGGACATCCTAATCGTCACTGAGGAGGACATCCTAATGGTCCTGGATACTGACATGGTTACTGAGAAGGACATCCTAATGGTCCTGGATACTGACATGGTTACTGAGGAGGACATCCTAATGGCCCTGGATACTGACATGGTTACTGAGAAGGACATCCTAATCGTTACTGAGGAGGACATCCTAATGGTCCTGGATACTGACATGGTTACTGAGGAGGACATCCTAATCGTTACTGAGGAGGACATCCTAATGGTCCTGGATACTGACATGGTTACTGAGGAGGACATCCTAATCGTTACTGAGGAGGACATCCTAATGGCCCTGGATACTGACATGGTTACTGAGGAGGACATCCTAATGGCCCTGGATACTGACATGGTTACCGAGGAGGACATCCTAATGACCCTGGATACTGACATGGTTACTGAGGAGGACACCCTAATGGCCCTGGATACTGACATGGTTACTGAGGAGGACATCCTAATGACCCTGGATACTGACATGGTTACTGAGGAGGACATCCTAATGGCCCTGGATACTGACATGGTTACTGAGGAGGACATCCTAATCAAATCAAATCAAATTTATTTATATAGCCCTTCGTACATCAGCTGATATCTCAAAGTGCTGTACAGAAACCCAGCCTAAAACCCCAAACAGCAAACAATGCAGGTGTAAAATCGTCACTGAGGAGGACATCCTAATGGTCCTGGATACTGACATGGTTACTGAGAAGGACATCCTAATGGTCCTGGATACTGACATGGTTACTGAGGAGGACATCCTAATGGCCCTGGATACTGACATGGTTACCGAGGAGGACATCCTAATGGCCCTGGATACTGGCAGGACATCCATAATGGCCCTGGATACTGACATGGTTACTGAGGAGGACATCCTAATGGCCCTGGATACTGACATGGTTACTGAGGAGGACATCCTAATGGCCCTGGATACTGACATGGTTACTGAGGAGGACATCCTAATGGCCCTGGATACTGACATGGTTACTGAGGAGGACATCCTAATGGCCCTGGATACTGACATGGTTACTGAGGAGGACATCTTAATGGCCCTGGATACTGACATGGTTACTGAGGAGGACATCCTAATGGCCCTGGATACTGACATGGTGATCCATAGAGTTGCAGAGAAAATCCAGCTGTTGAGAAAATTGTTCCTCCAATAAGGTAGTTGCAACATATTTCCTATAACTTGCTTACTTACCATTATTTTACTCCTACATTTCTAATATCTCTTTTTCCTGCCTAATATTGCCATCCAGTACTTTGACTGAGTGAAGCCAGCCAGCAGACGCTGAGCAGCAGTTAGACAGTTCTATATTTCAGTGAGTATTGTGAATATTATAGCATCTCTTTTTAACTCTAGGCTTCAGATACTGTGATGTAGTTCAATCATGACTCATGATGGCTTGTGCTGCTCTCTTACAGGTTACGTTCTATGTTTGGAGAGGTGTCTAACCAATGTTTTTTAGAAGGTGTACTCCCATGATTTAAAGGCAGCCAGCTGACCCTGAGCAGCAGTTAGACAGTTCTATGCCTCAGTGAGTATTGTGGATATTTTAGAAACTCTTTTTCACTCTAGGCTTCATGATGTGAGGTAGTTCAATCATGACAAATTCAGTGTGTGTTCTGTAGACGTTTTATAACAATGTGCAGCGTTTGTGTGTGTGTTTTCTGCAGCCTTTTTAAAGTAGTACTGCAATAGTGATCAATGGTTGTGATGCAGCTAGGTGGTTGTATTAGGGGCGGGTCGTGTGTGAACATGCATGCATTAGCAGGGGGCCGGTTCTGGTGGGCCGGTCTGGGTAAAAGTCCAGGGCTGTTTTTTACTCCCAGTCCTTCCCTGCCATAACCCCACCGCCATCATGGTGCACTCTGTTCACAACCTTGACATCAGCAAACAGCTTGCCCACACTAAGCCATACACATGGTCTGTGGATGTGAGGCTGGTTGGATGCCGGGCTCGAAATTAATGGTGTCCCGTCATCCTGGGGACGATAAAAAATATGCCTTGGAAGGTTCAAAACAGACTTTGGGACAGTTGTAGGCCAGAAGAATATAAAATGCATACAAGAGTGATTCCATACTAAAATGTTTAAACGCAAAGACAAGGCTGATAAAACAGATCACAACATTTAGCTTAAAAGTTAATAAAACTATGAATAATTTACATTACAAGCGCAGCATTGTGTTCACTCATCTCGGCCATATGCGTGAATGTTCCAAAATGCTATTACAGGAAAATGGCATTCTCAAGCGCGCACCTGATAAAAACATTTTTTTTATAATGCTACAGAATGATATACAGCCTAATGGTAGAAACTTAGAAAGAGGGAATATCTGAAGATGTAACAATATGATTGTGCCATACTGCCTTTGGATAGTAGAAGAAAACTGCTGTTTTCAATGGCATATTAGGAAATCTTTGCTTTTTTTCTATGGTAGGATTTTGTCTGTAGGCTGTCAAAAGCATATGTTATTATTTAGGTTATGGAAATGTATAAGATTAAAATATCATTCCAATTATGGGCAAATAGCTCTTTCAAAATACACATCTGACTCTCTCCCAACCGGTCTGCGGACCGCCGGCCCGGAGCAGAGGTTTCTTGTTCAGAGCGGAGGTTTCCTGTGCCGGGAGTTGCTGTGGCATTTGGGAGCTGAGGTTGCAGGGAGTTTATGTGGCATTTAGGAGCTGATGTTGCAGGGAGTTTATATGGCATTTAGGAGCTGAGGTTGCAGGGAGTTTATATGGCATTTGGGAGCTGAGGTTGCAGGGAGTTTATGTGGCATTTAGGAGCTGATGTTGCAGGGAGTTTATATGGCATTTAGGAGCTGAGGTTGCAGGGAGTTTATGTGGCATTTAGGAGCTGATGTTGCAGGGAGTTTATATGGCATTTAGGAGCTGAGGTTACGTGTGCCGGGAGTTGCTGTGGCATTTAGGAGCTGACGTTGCAGGGAGTTTATATGGCATTTAGGAGCTGAGGTTGCAGGGAGTTTATATGGCATTTAGGAGCTGAGGTTACGTGTGCCAGGAGTTGCTGTGACATTTAGGAGCTGAGGTTGCAGGGAGTTTATATGACATTTAGGAGCTGAGGTTGCAGGGAGTTTATATGGCATTTAGGAGCTGAGGTTGCAGGGAGTTTATATGACATTTAGGAGCTGAGGTTGCAGGGAGTTTATATGATATTTAGGAGCTGAGGTTACGTGTGCCGGGAGTTGCTGTGGCATTTAGGAGCTGACGTTGCAGGGAGTTTATATGGCATTTAGGAGCTGAGGTTGCAGGGAGTTTATATGGCATTTAGGAGCTGAGGTTGCAGGGAGTTTATATGACATTTAGGAGCTGAGGTTGCAGGGAGTTTATATGACATTTAGGAGCTGAGGTTGCAGGGAGTTTATATGGCATTTAGGAGCTGAGGTTGCAGGGAGTTTATGTGGCATTTGGGAGCTGAGGTTGCAGGGAGTTTGTGGCATTTGGGAGCTGAGGTTGCAGGGAGTTTATGTGGCATTTGGGAGCTGAGGTTGCAGGGAGTTTATGTGGCATTTGGGAGCTGAGGTTGCAGGGAGTTTATGTGGCATTTAGGAGCTGAGGTTGCGTGTGCCAGGAGTTGCTGTTGCATTTGCATTGTCTGACGGCTATGGCTAGATACTATAATATTCTATAGAATATGGTTGTATCTCCCTGACCTGAACCAAATGAACACTGTAAAATATTTCTGTCTCCCGCTGTAACACTGCCAAGGCTGTGCGTGCGCATGTGAAGACAGATTCATTTTTAGAAGCACTGTTGATTTTTGAATCTACCTGCCATAGTGGCCAGTGTACCAAAAAGTACATTTTAGACCCTGGCTGTTAGCAAGTGGGTTAAGGTTAAGGCGAACATTCTTCAGTAACTGACGAGGGAGGGTGAAGCAGAGAACGTGAAGGCCGGGGAACACACACGTTCTTTATTGTATATTGTTGTGTTATATTGTTTAATGGGGCAGCTGGTGATGGAATGTCTCTAACTTACATTTCTTCAGTAACCAGTTCACAATAACATTGTTCTCTCTTAACTATATTGTATACATGTGGTTAACATGTTCAATTAATACATTATAATTAATAATAATGTAATGGATGTTTGTCTGTTTTCATTAAGATGCTAAACTCTTTTTTTCTTAAGAAATTAAGTTGATGTAATATAGACTTTCTGTATCGGTCTTAGAAAAATACATAAATTACTTTAAAAGCGTTGCAAATTATCTAGACCCATGTTGGCATATCAAAACATTAAAAATATATATATATTAATTTTGGGACAGTTCAAGTTCAGTTTGGGACAGTTGACATTGCTCTTCCATGATGGTACCAGGACGGTAGGACAAAAGTTAGTTGCGAGCCCTGGTTGGATGTACAGCTAAATTCTCTAAAATGAAGTTGGAGGTGGTTTATGGTATAGAAATTAACATTCAATTCTCTAGCAACAGTTTAGGTGGACATTCCTGCAGTCAGGATGCCAATTACACGCTCCCTCAAAACTTGAAACATCTGTGGCATTGTGTATGTTGTGTGAGAAAACTGCACATTTTAGAGTGGCCTTTTATAGTGCCCAGTGCCAGGTGTACCTGTGTAATGATCGTGCTGTTAAATCAGCTTTTTGATATGCCACACTTGTCAGGTGGATGGATTATCTTGGAAAAGGAGAAATGCTCACTAACAGGGATGTAATCAAATTTGTGCACAAAACTTGAGAGAAATACGCTTTTTGTGCATATGGAACATTTCTGGGAACTTTTATTTCAGCTCATGAAACATGAGACCAACACTTTACATGTTGCCTTAATATTTTTGTTCAGTGTAGTTTATGCGGTTACTAAAATAGCTATACATTTTGATTGGTAGAAGACAATTCTGTTCTGCAGAGATCTAGACCAAGATGTCATACCCATACAACTTGTTTTTGGGAAAGTTGTCAAAGTAACTGATTTGTGTCAAGAGTTACATTGTTTAAAGTGAATAGAAAATAATATTGGAAATCCCGATGTCACAATGGGCCTCTTAGAATGTTGAGAAAATCCCATGAAAGTGGATGGAGGACAAAAAAATGTAATAGTTTAAAAAGTATAAATGGTATCAAAGTTGTATGCAAGCAACTTAATCCAGATCAGTCTATAACTTTTAAAGTTTGAATTGTGTTTCTATCTTAAAGGGTGTTAGAGGAATTATCTTCCAAATAATAGCAATAAGTAAGAAATCATTCTTGCAACATTTAAAGTGTGCCACGTTAAAAAGTCAGAAACAATTTGGACAACATTTACAGTGTGGCTGCTGTCACAAGCCACACTAATAACTCAGAAGTAAGATGAAGAGTTAAACTTAAGGTATAAGAAGATTCCAAATAATAATAACTATAACTATATGGTCATTTTCCATGAAGAAAAAGTGTGACTTGCTTCTGCTCTTTGAAATTATTTTTGTGGTAGTGGAAGAATTTTAAAACGTTTTACTTAAGTGAAGCAGTGAAATATAGTCAAAGTTAAATATATTAAAATATCTGGTCTTATTAATTTGATAGGCTATATAAAGCTTATAATTTTGGACTGTGGTAAATTTTGTATTTTTGCTAACAAAGATATCTACATACAAGTGTGTATGTGGAGACTTGCAAGTCAAACATCTCATTCCAAAATCATGGGCATTTAATATGGTCCCCACATTGATGCTGTAACAGCCTCCAGCTTCTGGGAAGACTATCCACTAGATGTTGGAACATTGCTGCGGGAACTTGCTTCCATTCAGCCACAAGAGCATTAGTTAGGTTGGGCACTGATGTTGGGCGATTAGGTCTGGCTCGCAGTCGGCGTTCCAATTAATCTGAAAGGTGTTCAGTGGGGTTGAGGTCAGGGCTCTGCGCAGGCCAGTTAAGTTCTTCCACACCGATCTCAACAAAACATTTCTGTATGGACCTCGCTTTGTGCACGGGGGATTTGTCATGCTGAAATAGGAAAGGGCTTCCCCAAACTGTTGGCACAAAGTTGGAAAGCACAGAATTGTATAGAATGCAATTGTATGCCGTATCATTAAGATTTTCCTTCACTGGAACTAAGGGGCCTAGCCTGAACCATGAAAAACAGCTCCAGATCATTATTCGTCCTTCACCAAACTTTACAGTTGGCCCTACACATTGTTGCAGGTAGTGTTTTCCTGGCATCCGCCAAACCCAGATTAGTCCGTTGGACTGCCAAATGGTGAAGCGTGATTCATCACTCCAGAGAATGCGTTTCTAATGCTCCAGAGTCCAATGGCGGCGAGCTTTACACCACTCCAGCCGATGCTTGGCATTGCGCATGGTGATTTTAGGCTTGTGTACGGCTGCTCAACTATGGAAACCATTTCATGAATCGAACCCGGTAATGAGTGTTGCAACCGAGGACGGATGATTTTTACGCGCTACACGATTCAACACTTTCCGGTCCGTGTTCTGTGAGCTTGTGAGGCCTGTTTCGCTCCCCTCCCCCGACGTGCGGGGTGTCACAGATAAAAACATGCCGACAGGCAGGGGCGATCATCCCTGCCTCTCGCTAGCACACGGTGTTGATATCTTGATAGTTAGCTAGCCAGCCCACTGTGCCACCCCAGCCTGCTGTGTACCAGAATCCTCCTTAGGACTAGCTGGCTAAGATGGCACACAGCGCCCTTCGCTCCCGCCTGCTGAACAACTGCCCTTGCCGTCATTAACATAACTGCAGGAAAACAGTGCCTGTGGGTTTTATCGGCTGGCATCCAATGTTATTGTGCATTAACGCCACCTTCCGTACTGGAGAAACCACACCTCCCACCTGTTGTAATTTCAAATTTGACCAATAGAAGTATAAAGACAGGTTCCAGCAGATGCAGGAATGCCAACATGCAGGAGCACCCCAAATTGCGGGCCGCAATTGCACCCTTCTCCATAGTTGGGCCTGCCCCAGTATCTGTGCATTAGAGATGATGAGTATGATGTGTCATCGTTGACATCTCTAATGCACAGATACTTGAGCAGATTGGGCTTATTCATGTTACTGTCAATCATGGCAAATTACTATGGCCATAATGGCCTATAAAGTGATGTGATATTATTATAATTTAGCCTACATTTCAATGTAATCAGTGGAAATAAGTTCATCATTAGCAAATTAACTTAGTAAGTCAGAGGAACCTACTCATCTCTCGGGCATATTCCATCTTGAAATATTTTATCCAAAGGGAGGATTGCTTGACCAAGAAACACGTCAAGTCCGATAAGCACCCGGTGCATAACGGTGAGGACCAAGTCACCGCTCCCTGAGGGAAAAGCACTGCGAAGCCCATCCTCCAGTATTCCGGGTAGTAGTTCGAAACAGCATTCCTCATTCCACTCTGGCACAGTCGCCTTCTCGACCAAACCAGTGGTGTATTTCTCCTTCCCCACCTGAATGATTGTGTAAACATAACGGCTACCCCCGTGCTTGCCCTTAGTCCGCAAACCCCTTGCACGAAGGACAGTTACATTCACATGTGTAGGCACCCATCTCTGGTCATCATTTAAGTCTATAAAGGACATTTTAAATTACGTTGCATGGATTGGGGGAGCGTGACTGCATAGAAAGTCCAAAATAGCCGTCCCTTGACGCTTCTTTTTCTTGTAGCCTCGCCCTTGCATCTGTGTCCACCGGTTTGCTAGCACAAACAGACACAGGACCTCTGCAGAATTTCTCCAAAATGCTCCGGCATGTCTCAGACTTCAGTTTGTGGATATGCAGGCTATCCCGCGCTTGCGGTGCTCGCATGCCATCTTCAAAGCTGCGTGCGATCTGTTAATTAGAATACTTGCTACTCGCTGCAGGCTGGTCAGTCCTCATCACTAGTCTACTGTCCGAAAACTCAATGTACTGTCGGCCCGCCCTCCTTAACAAAATAGGTCCGCATACGGTATAGGTAGCACAACATTAAATAGACCCCCCAAAAAAAAAAGATGGTGGAAAACAATAGGCCTATCATAAGCCTTACTGTGACATTATTATGATACTACTATGTTACAATCATGCACGCAATAACACAATGCGTTTTTCTTTGTCAATATTGCAACAATTGGATAACAGTAGCCTGGGACTAATCAAAAAAATACAACCCACCCAATCAAATTAGTCTGGTTGAAAGCGACAATGAAGGGCCCCTCTGTGCAATGTAGGCTCGGCTAAATATTAGCCTATCATAATGAAACTGTTCTAAATTGAAAACAAGTGCTTAACAATTGAGTTTTGACTGCTTCTGACAATGAATCAAGATGACAAGTAGTTATGTGATCATGTAAATATTTGATTTACTTTTGTTTTTGTATTTTAATCCAATTAACAGTAGCCTAACATGCCTTTCTCATGTCATATGTTCAGATGAGGGGTGGGCAGGGCTGCTGTCTGTGGAGGATTAGAGTTTAACAGATGTTGTAAACATGAAACTGTGTAATCCCGAACTTTATCCGCAACGTTATATTCCATTTGGTTAAACTGAAGCAATACCTCTGCCTGCTCATTGTATTGTTTGAGGAATTGACTATTAGTTAGATATGCAATGCAACTCATGCACCAAATGGCAGTTATCACAATCCCCACATCAGGAATGATTCAGAACTTCCTCCCTGTGATTTACTTGTTCCTGCTTTGTAAAATACAGAAGTTCAATAGAACCTTCAATGTTATTTACGCATTTCCATTGGCAAAATACATAAGTATTGGCAAACATGTACAGGCAAAACATATACAGTAAGCAAAAGACATGTATAGACAATAGAACATGTTCATATTATTCCTCAATAATAAATTCAACAATTGATTGTTTTTTCAATATACAGCATATGTTTTTTGGGGGGGATTTACTATAACTTACATGTAAACAAAAATGATTTTATTTATCCAGCTAAATGTTGAACAAGTAGAGGACAGGTTAACTTTTTACAGAAACTTTTTTTTAGCAATTTCACTTCACTTCCATTTTGAGAAATGTACTCCACCGGCGATAGACTTCCTGATGCAGATTCTGCAGTTGCACCGATAAAACATGAACTCTCCAAAAACACCCAAATATGTCTTTTTAGAAACAGTAATGCAGGTCTTTAGATGGTTGTACACATGAAATTGTGCCATTCCAAACTTCATCCGCAACTTTATATTCCATTTGATTGGGCTCCAGCGATACTTTTCTGTGTGTGCATGCACAGGCTACACGTGCAGGATATGTGGATATGGGCAGTGGGGATTTTAGCATGTAAATCTTGGTGGGGCAAACTCTCCCCAAAAATGTTAGATGCATGCCAGCAAAGCCACAACACTAAACAATACATTAATTGCACTATAACGGTGATAAACGGTGCCCAGAAACATTTAGGGCCTACATAAAGCTGCTCCAACAGCAGAGCCTTCTTTTCAGCACCATGGAGTGAATCCTTACCACCGCTACACTTAGCTATCAGTGAAGCCTTGTGTAACGGCTTTCTTCCTGGGAAGGAGAGGCGGACCAAAACGCAGCGTGGTTAGAGTTCATGTTATTAAAATAAGGTAACTCAACATGAACAGAATACAAAACAATAAACGTGAAAACCGAAACGGTCCTAACTGGTGCAGAAAACACAAAGACAGGAAATAATCACCCACAAACCCCAACACAAAACAAGCTACCTAAATATGGTTCCCAATGACTAACACCTGCCTCTGATTGAGAACCATATCAGGCCAAACACAGAAACAAACTAGACATGCAACATAGAATGCCCACCCAGCTCACGTCCTGACCAAACACTAAAACAAGGAAAACACACAAGAACTATGGTCAGAACGTGACACCTTGTCTAAGAGCGAAACAGTTAATTCAGCCTCATTTACAGCCTTTTTAGAAAACATAGCTGATATGGCTGACTTGCTAAAACAAATGTGGTTTCTACTGACAATTGACCTGTACAGTCGTGGCCAAAAGTTGAGAATGACACAAATATTAATTTTCACAAAGTTTGCTGCTTCAGTGTCTATAGATATTTTTGTCAGCTGTTACTATGGAATACTGAAGTATAATTACAAGCATTTCATTAGTGTCAAAGGCTTTTATTGACAATTACATGAAGTTGATTCAAAGAGTCAATATTTGCAGTGTTGAAAAAGAAGGGTCAAGACCTCTGCAATCCACCCTGGCATGCTGTCAACTAACTTCTGGGCCACATCCTGATTGATGGCAGCCATTCTTGTATAATCAATGCTTGGAGTTTGTCAAAATTTGTGGGTTTTTGTTTGTCCTCCCGCCTCTTGAGGATTGACCACGTTCTCAATGAGATTAAGGTCTGGGGAGTTTCCTGGCCATGGACCCAAAATGTCGATGTTTTGTTCCCCGAGCCACTTAGTTATCACTTTTTCCTTATGGCAAGGTGCTCCGTCATGCTGGAAAAGGCATCGTTCGTCACCAAACTGTTCCTGGATGGTTAGGAGAAGTTGCTCTCGGAGGATGTGTTGGTACCATTCATTATTCATGGCTGTGCTCTTAGGCAAAATTGTGAGTGAGCCCACTCCCTTGGCTGAGAAGCAACCCCACACATGAATGGTCTCAGGATGCTTTACTGTTGGCATGACACAGGACTGATGGTAGCGCTCACCTTGTCTTCTCCAGACAAGCCTTTTTCCGGATGCCCCAAACAATCGGAAAGGGGATATATCAGAGAAAACGACTTTACCCCAGTCCTCAGCAGTCCAATCCCTGTACCTTTTGCAGAATATCTGTATGTCCCTGATGTTTTTCCTGGAGAGAAGTGGCTTCTTTGCTGCCCTTCTTGACACCAGGCCATCCTCCAAAAGTCTTCGCCTCACTGTGCGTGCAGATGCACTCACACCTGCCTGCTGCCATTCCTGAGCAAGCTCTGTACTGGTGGTGCCCCGATCCCGCAGCTGAATCAACTTTAGGAGACGGTCCTGGAGCTTGCTGGACTTTCTTGGGCGCCCCGAAGCCTTCTTCACAACAATTGAACCGCTCTCCTTGAAGTTCCTGATAATACAATAACTGGTTGATTTAGGTGCAATCTTACTGGCAGCAATATCCTTGCCTTGTGAAGCCATTATTGTGCAAAGCAATGAGGACGGCACATGTTTCCTTGCAGGTAACCATGTTTGACAGAGGAAGAACAATGATTCCAAGCACCACCCTCCTTTTGAAGCTTCCAGTCTGTTATTCAAACTCAATCAGCATGACAGGGTGATCTCCAGCCTTGTCCTCGTCAACACTCACACCTGTTTTAACGAGAGAATCACTGGCATGATGTCAGCTGGTCCTTTTGTGGCAGGGCTGAAATGCAGTGGACATGTTTTTGGGGGATTCAGCTCATTTGCATGGCAAAGAGGGACTTTGCAACTCATCTGATCAATCTTTATAACATTCTGGAGTATATACAAATTGCCATCATACAAACTGAGGCAGCAGACTGAAAATTAATATTTGTGTCATTCTCAAAACTTTTGGCCACGACTACATTTGAACGTCGTCTTCTTGGATGGTCAGATTGAATTTAAACAGCTAGCCTTGCACTGGCCAGACAGGTCTGTTACATGCTCCCGCAAGGGTATAAACATTGCCCTGAGCCTGACAGTGTTAACCGTAGGTGGAGTTATGCACATTATGCACATTTTTCCCCAAGTGCATGAACAATGAGGACATTTACTGCGATGCCGATGAGAACCTATGCCCAAATGCTCAAGACAGGCTTGATGCAAACTAATGCCTACTAAACATTGTTAATTTCATTCATTTCATTTGATTACAGTACACTTATGTTGTAATTATATCAGAACAATACATTTATTTTTCGGATCAATGATTGTTAAAGATGTCTTCAATGATCACACCTTTGATCACAAATGGGATAGAAATGATGGATAAAAATAAATAATTTAACTGTTCCGACATAATTACAACATAGGTGTACTGTAATCAAATTAAACAAATGCTGATGACTGGTTGCCCTATGCTGGACAGCTAGCATCGACCTCCCCTAAATAAATAAGTTACTCACCAGGGAGAAGGGACATGGCCGAGCAGTGGTTGGATCTCAAGATGGAATGCAAGATAAATAGATGTAAAAGAGACGCATGTGAAGAATAGAAGTGCAGTTATGCTGTAATGGAAAGTATCATATGGAATGTTTGATTGAAATGACACGTCTGCATATATGTCTACCCAGCCATGCATGCCGTATAAGATGTGCATGATTAACATGAAACACTAATCGAGCGTTGAACCCAACAGTGCATGCTGTAATGCTATAT
Organism: Oncorhynchus nerka; assembly: GCF_034236695.1. NCBI lineage: Eukaryota > Metazoa > Chordata > Actinopteri > Salmoniformes > Salmonidae > Oncorhynchus > Oncorhynchus nerka. The sequence goes on from NC_088401.1 coordinate 68,751,819, forward strand.
GTATGATTGACATGAAACGCTAACCGTGCACACCAAAATGCAGGACGATATGGGCACCTAACCGAGTTTAGCCCAATGCTGATCTGCTGAGTGATTCTTATTGTTACGCTCATTTATTTAGAAGAAATGTTACGCACGATGGTACGTCATTTGTGAAACATGATACGCTTGCTCCTTTGAACCAAGTCGTGCATACAGTAAACGAGGGATGGTGATGCATGCCTAAAGATGTGTGACCCAAAAGCCAGGTGTAATATGAATGACTGCCACATACATGCGTGTCATTGAAAGCTCGCCAACTAAATTAGCTATTGATAGTTATGGTAAGGAGCCATTGCTGAGAAGTCAAAAAGATTTGGCCTAACAAGTGAGGTGTAGCAGCACATAGCCAGCAACCTAGTTGCTGGAGAGTGATGGTGGAATAATACCTAATGTAGCTGCAGTGGTTACTGCTCCAGTTCTGAACGAAAGACCAGTGTATCATAGGACCTTTATATTACTTAAGAAATGAGAGGAGTGAAACAGAGGGTTGAATGGGAGGGATATAAATCAAATGTAATATGAGGAGCAGAGCACGGTCCAGTGTTGAAAAATATAAGCATAAAGCAAGAGAAAGGATAAGTGTAGGTGCGAGCTCTTATGATAGTACCGCAGGAACCCAATTTAAAATGCTTGAGTGAAGCTAGTGATTAAGGTGAGGAGACCGGGTCAGAATCCCTAAATCACGTGAAGAAAATGTATAATAGAAGGAGTCGTAAATGCCATTGAAGGGACCATGAAAAAGAAAGACCTTACGGAGACGTCAAGCGGAGGGAACTGCCTTGTCTGAGACTGCAAGCATATGCTGCAAAACAGGTAGCAAGTAGCTTAGAGTAGAGATTAAAATGGTTGTGTTGCTATGAAAAGTTGTTCCAATTGGATATAAATGGGAAAAGATGGCATGAGACGTCAACTAGAAGTAATGGCTAATGTGATTTGCCTAGTGTGCGACATGCTGACGCTAGCCCTAAGAGGCCCACTAAAGATGAACCAATTATCCGTAATGTAAAAAACTATGAACTGCGGACTACTAGCCTGAAAAATTCCACAAAAGGAAACGGATGGGAAGCGTCCAAGTAAACCCATACCCAGACCCAACTGTCTAACCCATAATGATATCTGAAACAGGCGCTATTGCAACATGACCATAGAAACTGTGGGGCCAACCCCAAAAAGGGCACTTGAGTAAAATTGTCATGAAAAACTGAGTGCTACCCAAACCCGTGCAGGTACCAGATGAACCTTGTATGCTAGTAGTAAAGGAAACAGTGTGGTAAACCCATTGTTAGGCAGCCTTAATTTGCAACCAGAAGGTAGTGGCTGTGGGACCAAACTGTTGTAAGTAGGGTAGGATGTTTGAAGCTTCCATAAAGAAGCATTTTCCCGGATCTGTTCGGCAAGGTGTCACCCGATCTTAAGATTGAAGCTCCACCTGTAACAATAACACATTATTAGAATGAGGACAAAACAATTAAAATACATGAATAGCTACGAGCAACAGGTGAAGCTGAAAGCCACAGTTCTTGATTGACATACAGTTGAAGTCGGAAGTTTACATAGACATATACATTTAAACTCAGTTTTTCACAATTCCTGACATTTAATCCTAGTAAAAAGTCCCTCTCTTAGGTCAGTTAAGATCACCACTTTATTTTAAGAATGTGAAATGTCAGAATAATAGTAGAGAGATTTATTTCAGCTTTTATTTCTTTCCTCACATTCCCAGTGGGTCAGAAGTTTACATACACTCAATTAGTATTTGGTAGCATTGCCTTTAAATGGTTTAACTTGGGTCAAACATTTTGGGTAGGCTTCCACAAGCTTCCCACAATGCATTGGGTGAATTTTGGCCCATTCCTCCTGACAGAGCTGGTGTAACTGAGTCAGGTTTGTAGGCCTCCTTGCTCACACACACTTTTTCAGTTCTTCCCACACATTTTCTATAGGATTGAGGTCAGGGCTTTGTGATGGTCACTCCAATACCTTGACTTTGTTGTCCTTAAGCCAATTTGCCACAACTTTGGAAGTATACTTGGGGTCATTGTGCATTTGGAAGACCCATTTGTGACCAAAGCTTTAACTTCCTGACTGATGTCTTGAGACGTTGCTTCAATATATCCACATAATTTTCCTACTTCATGATGCCATCTATTTTGTGAAGTGCACCAGTCCCTCGTGCAGCAAAGCACCCCCACAACATTATGCTTGCCACCCCGTGCTTCACGGGGATTAGAGTTCGACCGATTATGATTTTTCAACGCCAATACCGATTATTGGAGGACCAAAAAAGGCAGATTAATCGCCGATTTTTATTTATTTGTAATAATGACAATTACAACAATACTGAATGAACAGTTATTTTAACTGAATATAATACATAGATAAAATCAATTTAGCCTCAAATAAATAATGAAACATGTTCAATTTGGTTTAAATAATGCAAAAACAAAGTGTTGGAGAAGAAAGTAAAAGTGCAATATGTGCTATGTAAGAAAGCTAACGTTTAAGTTCCTTGCTCAGAACATGAGAACATATGAAAGCTGGTGGTTCCTTTTAACATGAGTCTTCAATATTCCCAGGTAAGAAGTTTTAGGTTGTAGTTATAGGACTATTTCTCTCTATACCATATGTATTTCATATACCTTTGACTATTGGATGTTCTTATCGGCACTTCAGTATTGCCAGTGTAACAGTATAGCTTCCGTCCCTCTCCTCGCTCCTCCCTGGGCTCGAACCAGGGACACAACGACAACAGCCACCCTCGAAGCAGCATTACCCATGCAGAGCAAGGGAAACAACCACTGCAAGGCTCAGAGCGAGTGAAGTTTGAAACGCTATTAGCGCGCGCTAACTAGCTAGCCATTTCACTTCGGTTACACCAGCCTCATCTCGGGAGTTGATAGGCTTGAAGTCAAACAGCGCAATGCTTGACGCACAACGAAGAGCTGCTGGAAAAACGCAACAAAGTGCTGTTTGAATTAATGTTTACACGCCTGCTTCTGCCTACCACCGCTCAATCAGATACTTGTATGCTCAGTCAGATTACATGCAACGCAGGACACGGTAGATAATATCTAGTAATATCAACCATGTGTAGTTATAGTGATTATGATTGATTGTTTTTTTATAAGATAAGTTTCATGCTAGCTAACAATTTACCTTGGCTTGCTGCATTCGTGTAACAGGCATTCTCCTTGTGGAGTGCAACGAGAGAGGCAGGTCGTTAATGCGTTGGACTAGTTAAGGTTGCAAGATTGGATCCCCCGAGCTGATAAGGTGAAAATCTGTCGTTCTGCCCCTGAACGAGGCAGTTAACCCACAGTTCCTAGGCAGTCATTGAAAATAAGAATGTGTTCTTAACTGACTTGCCTTGTTAAAAAGGTATAAAAAAATATGAAAAATATTTTTTTTTAAATCGGCCTCCAAAAATTCTGATTGTTATGAAAACATGAAATCTGCCCTAATTAATCATCCATTCCGATTAATCGGTCGACCTCTAGTTGGGATGGTGTTCTTCGGCTTGCAAGCCTTCCCCTTTTTCTCCAAACATAACAATGGTCATTATGGCCAAACAGTTCTATTTTTGTTTCATCAGACCAGAGGACATTTCTCCAAAAAATATGATCTTTGACCCCATGTGCAAACCGTAGCCTGGCTTTTCTATGGCGGTTTTGGAGCAGTGGCTTCTTCCTTGCTGAGCAGCCTTTCAAGTTATGTCAATATAGGAATCGTTTTACTGTGGATATACTTTTGTACCTGTTTCCTCCAGCATCTTCACAAGGTCCTTTTGCTGTTGTTCTGGGATTGATTTGCACTTTTCACACCAGAGTATGTTCATCTCTAGGAGAGAGAACGCATCGCCTTCCTGAGCGGTATGACGGCTGCATGGTCCCATGGTGTTTATACATGCATGCTATTGTTTGTATGGATGAACAGATTAGCATTTGGAAATTGCTCCCAAGGATGAACCAGACTCTAAAACATATTTTTTTAAAGGAGGTCTTGGCTGATTTCTTTAGATTTTCCCGTGATGTCAAGCAAAGAGGCACTGAGTTTGAAGGTAGGCCTTGAAATACATCCACAGGTACACTTCCAATTGACTCAAATTATGTCAATTAGCCTATCAGAAGTTTATAAAGCCATGACATAATTTTCTGTCATTTTCCAAACTGTTTAAAGGCACAGTCAATTTAGTGTATGTAAACTTCTGACCCACTGGAATTGTGATACAGTGAATTATAAATTAAATAATCTGTCTGTAAACAGTTGTTGGAAAAATGACTTGCGTAATGCACAAAGTAAATGTCCTAACCGACTTGCCAAAACTATAGTTTGTTAACAAGAAATTTGTGGAGTGGTTGAAAAACTAGTTTTAATGACTCCAACCTAAGTGTATGTGAACTTCCGACTTCAACTGTATTACTGTCAATGGCCACCCTGCCACATAGTTTGCTGCTGACATTATTCGAGATAGTCCCTGCAATCAGTTTTGACACGACATCAAGGAAATTGAAGACATTTTGTTTATAACGAGATTAAATACAAATAAATTAAATAAAAATACCAAGAGTGATGAGAGTTGAAGGCATTAGTAGCTCAAATCATGGATGAAATATTCCATTTGAATCGTTGACGAATCAATTGAAATTGACTAATGTTGCAAAGCACCTCTTGTGCAAGGCTACGATTGATTACGTAAGCCAACTTAATATCAAATATAAATTAATAGGTTATAAACTTAAACATGGTCTCTGATTATTATACAATACGATTGCTGCGATGGTTTTGTCGTCGAGGCTGTTCGACAAACTCTCTCGAGTTCACTTTAGTAGTCCACTCCAATGCAACCAAGTAGCTCTGAACAGCAATCAGTCTGTGTCGACCAGTGGACAGGAGTGCTCACAGCCAGTGGGGTACGACCATGAAAGACGTGCGGATATTATATAGCATTCCATACATTGTAATATAATTAATAGAGAGGAGAGAGTAATAGCGAGGGAAGAGGAAACAGTAGTGATGGGAAACCGAAGCTTTCTGAAGGCGTCGGCGCATTCACCAAATTGTGCCGAAAAACTGTCCATTACTCAGAGCTTCATTATCTGTTCACAATGCACATTAGTGGCATCTGCTGGTCAACAATAAATAGCAGCATGTGATCAAATAGTTTTTTTCTCCACGGTTTTCATGAAAACTCTGTGGCGCAGCGGTATGTCGTTGGCTTTAGTAACCTATAATTAGTTGGAATACAGGTTTGCATCTTACATTGCTTCCCTTTTTTACCTTCAAGTTGACTCTTTTCAAAAGCTATGGCATTATTTAGGATGCTTAAGACAGAAGCTTATACTATACTAAATAAAACATGATTTGAACAGTACAGAAAGTGTGCTTTCAAAGGGATTCAACTTCATATCCTCACATCCCTGAACGTTCCATAGTTCCCTATGTAACATGTAAAGTGTTGCCCCATGTTTCATGAGCTGAAATAAAATACCCCAGAAATATTCCATACACAAAAAGCTTATTTCTTTCAAGTTTTGTGCGCAAATTTGTTTGCATTTCTCATTTGCCAAGATACTCCATCCATCTGGTGTGGCATATCAAGACGCTGTTTAACAGCATCATCATAACACAGGTCTGTCCAGTAAAGGCCGTTGTTTGAAAGCAGCTTGGAATCGAAGAAATCAGTGGGATCTCACATTTTGCAACATACGCTTTGAAAAAGCATATGATCAAAGATGCTTCGGTCATCATTGATGAAGTACTTCTGAGGCACGCATCAGAACCAGTGTTGCCAATTTAGCGACTTCGTCGCTATATTTATCAGTGGGCCCCACCCCAGTTCCAAAGCACTCACAGGCGGCCCAGTCCTTGCGCAGCAGTCCCTCCCAGCTGCAGTCAGAGCAGGAGATGTTCACGTGTCCAGACTGCAAATGAATCGCGCATGCGGGAGGCCGCCTCCGGCTGGTCCCGCTATGGCTTACATAAAAATAAAAGTAAATGAACCTGAATTAGGGCCAGACTAGTTACCATAATTTTCTCACATTGCCATTGACAGTTTTTTCTATTGTCTCTTTTTGGTCCATTTAGATTGTTAATGTAGATTGTATACACAAAAAAAAGTATGTTGTTTAAAAATGTTAATGTATTACTGTGACTTGTTGTAGGCTGCTAAGTGGACCATAAGGTTAAAAACCAAACCAAATTAAGATAACAAAAAACTAAAATTGAAGTAACTCAGCCAGAATCTCTCTTTTGGGTCACTTTTGCTGGTCCCGAGCCCGTATAAAGGAGGAGGGTTGGAATTATGAAAACAAGAATCGACAGAAGAAAGTTCATTTGTAGTTCTAAACATATTTAGGGTGTTTTTTACTTTTTGTCTCTCCCACGACATTTATTCCTCTCTCTTACAACGTCCATCACAATTACATGCACATGGCCAATTATGCAAATTACGCGATGACGTCATTTGGCAACTTCTAGCGACTTTTAGGACAGCCAATAGCTACTTTCCTTACTGAGGAGTTGGCAACACTGATTAGAACAAGGCATTTACCTGCTTAGTGATTTCGACACATGCCCCGGAGCCCTGGTATCCAACATAACATCACTAGGAAACAGCACAACATGTTAAGGGGAAAGATTGTTAAGGGAAAAGTGGGCTACACACCTGAAACCAAACAAGCCTTCACTGCAAATGTACGCTAGATCAACATGATCTAATAAAATTGGCCTACACCGTGTCTATCCTATATGACGATACAATCTGATTGTATTGATTTGTGCAGTCACAATATCCGCTACAAAGGCTATATTATAATGACTATGATGACTATGAGAACTCAAGAATGAAGTGACAATGAGTAGTTGTTTTATTTGATATTTAACTAGGCAAGCCAGTTAAGAACAAATTCTTATTTACAATGACGGCCTACAACAGCCAAACCTTAACCCGGACAGCGCTGGGCGAATTGTGTGCCGTCCTATGGGACTCCCAATCGCAGTCGGTTATGATACAGCCTGGAATCGAACCAGGGTCTGTAGTGATGCCTCTAGCACTGAGATGCAGTGCCTTAGACCGCTGCGTCACTCTGGAGCTCTAATAATGATAAATATCTTCAGATAAACAGGCTAAACAGGGATTACACTTGCGAACCAATATAAACAGAACATGTACCTGTCACGATCGTTATAAGGAGTGGACCAAAATGCAGCGTGGTATGTTTCCAACCTTTTTATTTGGAAGAGAAACCCAAAGAAAAAACAATAAAGGAAAAAAACGAAACGTGAAGCTCAAAGTTAGTGCTCGCAGGCAACTATACCTAGACAAGATCCCACAAAGCACAAAGGGGATTTTTTTTTTTTGAGGCTTCCGTCGTGGCCGCGAACCTCGGTGTCGTCGTTGTTCCTCTCTCGCTGCCTCCGTCTTCTCCCATGGAAGGCGATCCTTTCCTGACAGGATCTCCTCCCACGTCCAGGATCCCTTACCGTCCAAGATATCCTCCCATGTCCACGATGTCTGCTCCTCCTGGCCACGCTGCTTGGTCCATTTGTGGTGGGATCTTCTGTCACAATCGTTATAATGAGTGGACCAAGATGCAGCGTGGTATGGTTCCATTCTCTTTATTAGGAAGTGAAACTCAAAGAAAACAATCAATCGCAAAATGAAACGTGACGCAACAATAGTGCTCACAGCAACTATACATAGTCAAGATCCCACAAAGCACAAATGGCTGCCTAAATATGGTTCCCAATCAATCAGAGGTCGTGAGCACTATTGTTGTGTCATGACGTTGGCCTGGGGGTTAGGTTTATGACAGTCATAAATACCTCTTTCCCCCTTTTTCCTCTCTCTACCCTGCTGATGTTACATTTGCAAAACCCTTGGTTAACATAGAGATTCTGGGAACATCAGAAGGTGGGGGGAAATTAACTATATTCTGGTAATCTGACCAATTGAACATATGAGGTGGTACTTAATGAATATGATGTCAGTTCGGTTGTCATCTGAGACATTCTCATCAATGATAAGATGCCATAAACTTTACAGTGGAAAGTCTACACATCAGAGTTATCGGATTCACATGGAATTGTTGTTCAATTTAAATGTTTGAATATGAAATTATTTGTGATGGGATGAAATGTGATTTTAGCTTCTAAAATGTGAGATTTGGATTTCCATAGGATAGGGCTCTGCTCAATCAGTGGCCCGCCCCTGTGAAGGGATATGGGCTATAAAACTTTTCAAACACGCCCTCCTCTCCCTTCCTATATAAGCCCTTGACGACAATGTAACCTCCTGTTCCGAGGACATGAGGACGACGGTCCTATGTCAGAATGGTTCAGATAATAACTACAGAACGAAGCCAACATCAGCGTGAGCTTTGGTTGCGAATGGTATTCACTACAGAAGGGATACCTCCTAGCCGTTGAGTTAGCAACCGCAGCTGCAAACGCAGGTTAGGAAGGAACAGACAGAGTATCCCATCTACCACACAACAACGTTACTACAATGTATCCAATTTACCATCAGAGACATTCTTCAAAGGATTCGGTTGGGCAACACGGCCTTCCATCTACCACCAACCTACCGAAGCGCAGCTCAGAGTAAATATTTATTGCATTTTCCTAGTCCAAATGGGCGGTAATTTAGAATGCATAAGATACTGTATTTATGATAGCACAGCTTCTTCCCTTTGTTCCTCAGTCTTCCCACTCTTTCACTCAAACCCAGCCCCTTTTCTTTTGTGTAACGAGCTGTCATATCTGTTCCGCCCGCTAGGGACGTTTTCCTTTATGACGTCATTTGTAATCAAGTTATGATTTAATTATGTGTATGTGTAATTCTGTGTGATTAGTTAGGTATTTAGTAAATAAATATTTAAACCCAATTTTGTATTACTGATTCAACTTGTGAGCCAGGGTTCGTGCAGATAACTAAGAATTTACAACTTTCAGATGAGACTGAATTAAGATGACGATTAATATTGACTGCTATTGATGTAAAATACTACTAGGTCTTTAAGAGTTTATTCGGAAGATAACAGCTCTATAAATATTATTTTGTGGTGCCCTGACTCTCTAGTTAATTACATTTACATGATTAGCTCAATCAGGTAATATTAATTACGGATAAATTATTTTATAGAATAGCATGTCATGTCACTTAATCCGGCATAGCCAAAGACACGACAGTTGTTTCACGTTTCATTTTGTGATTTATTGTTTTCTTTGAGTTTTGTACTAAATGTTGTAAAAATGTAACACATACTTGTGAAAATTGCACCAAAGCGATAAAAAAAAACTGCCATTGAATTTATGTAATGGGCGAATCTGTCTGCACTGGTTCATGGCAACGAGATCGCATTAGAAGGACGCCATCTTTCGAAAGACAATGGCAAACGGCTTTGTCTGGGTTATGCCAAAAGAACTACAGACGAGTTTGCATGGCTCCCATTCATGTACGGGTTGAAGCAAAATTTGGCGACATAATCTCTGGACAAAGAGTTGACTAGATTAAGAGATGAATCAGGTGTGTTATCTGTGTCAGCAGGCTCAAACCTGAGTGTGTGTGTGTGTTTGGAGAGCAAGTTTAAGGAGTTTCCCAGCAGACAGAAGCACTTGGAAAGCATGAGACGAGCTTGTGAAAACAGTGAGGTGTGTTTAGAGAAAGTTGGTCCATACATCCAGTGCAACTTTTAGAAGGAATTGGCTTACAAGCTGCTCCTGGAGAATATCCTGATGATCAAGAAAAAGAGGGTGGAATCTGAGGTGTAAAGGCTATGCAGACAGCTGTCCATCAAACTGGTGGTTTACAGTATTTAGCTGACCTGGCGAATACATGACCCTCTTGAAAATAACCATAGAAGTACCGGCGCAAGTAGGCCTGCCGTGTTGTGTAAGAGGGTGTGTGTGACTCAATGGGCAGTAGTAATTACATCTGCCACACTGCGTTGATCTGTAATTGCAGGTCAGTAAAACCAGTTAATTTATCTCATTGAGCAAATCCCCCAAAAATGACATAATTTAGAATAACAGAATGTATCACTTTATAATATCTGCTAAGTATGTGAGGTGATTGTATACATAAATCATGTATGATCAAGTCAAATAGGATGGAATGTTTATTTCATCATAAATAAAAACACAAGCATCATATTGTTGTAAAAATCTACTTGGGAGTTTCACAGTGTTGACACAGTCACTTGGAGAATAAAGGATTATTTGTCAGAATGTGCAGTAATCACAGGGAAATATTTACATTCAAAACAGTACGCGTCACGACAACAGAACCTCACTAACAAGGTCTCTGTGGCACTTTTCTACTTTGCTGAGGCATTTAAGAGAGAATACATATTTAAAGACTACCTTTACACACTTTTCAAAAGGGCTATTGTTATTAACAATTATGTTATTATTATAGTTATTCACCACACACACACTGCATGTCTTTGTTTTTCAATGTAACTTTACCAAGTTGTAGTCAACAGTAAAATGTTATACATTCAAATTTATAAAACGAGTGCAGTACACTATCGAAGGACATGAATGTCCCAAATTAAATAAGTATAATGAAAAACACAGCAGACTTCTCTCTCCCTATTGGTACAATGATTCACAATGAATCACTGCTTTGGTTGAAGCCACATTGATAGATATTTAGTATAGTTAAGGACTGTGAGAGAAAATGTTTGGTATTGATGAACATCTTCTTCACTTATTGACATTCTCTATTATAATCAACTCCAGAAATGACTGAAAGACCAGGAAGTAACATAATGATGAATTCTGCAACAGTTAGTATAATGGCAGGTGTTTCGGAAGGTGAAAGGCTCAAATCTCTTCATTAGATGTGTACTAGAGAGCTCTTCTCAATGGTCGCTTCTGTGACAGTTTGGGCAGCGCATTGAGGGATATCGACATTTTTAAATAGACAATTTCTTCTTCTTGTACTTCAAGTTTGAGTGTAGGTAGTTTGAAAATAAACTGAAAAGGTGCATACCAACAGCTACTATGCTGAAGTGTGTAAAGAACAGGTATAAAGTCAAGGTTGGTGATTTACTGCCACCTGCAGTTACGGAATGTTTGCTCTGGAGTATAATTAATTGGTTGACTGCCCCTGCTGTCCTGGATGGAATTCTATGATCCTTCCTTAACTCATAGCAAGTCCTACCCAGTTGATGACACCAAAATGGGGAAAGCCCTATGAGGAGCTGCCCATGCTGTCACAGAAGTGGCCATCGAGAGGAGCTCTCTACTACACATCTATGGTATATAATAATAATACAAATAATAAACTTGGTGGGTGCTTACATTTGTCCTATTTCACACAAGTGTGTATTAATTGGGAATGTGTTTTTTGCATATCCCACTCTCCCTGAGACACCTGTGGAGAGTGGAGTCACGGGTCAGGGTCTGCCATTATCAACGGTGACCATGGAGCAATTTGGGGTAAGTGCCTTACTCAAGGGCACATCAACAGATTTCTCACCTTGAGGATTCGAACTAGTAACCTTTCGGTTACTGCCCAAACGCTCTAACCGATAGACTACCTGTCGCCCTTATCTTATGATTTTAGTAGTCTAGAAGCAGTCTGACACTAGCTAGCATTATGGGTACTGTAGTTCTTGGAGTATAATTATAATATTATAGTCATTTAGCAAACCCAGTTAACACACATACAGTACACTATTCAGTATTATGTGGCAAACCCATAACTCAGTGATGCAAGCACCATGTTCTGAACAACTAAGTAATCAGAACTATAGATATACACATGGGTGTTAAAGTTTATCTTAAAGGTCCAATGCAGCCATTTTTATCTCAACATCAAATCATTTCAGGGTAACAGTTAAGTATCTTACTGTGATTGTTTTCAATTAAAATGGTAAAAAGGAAACAGAAATAGCTTCTTAACAAAGAGACTGTCTGTGAGTGGTCTGAGTGGGGAGGGGAAAACAGAAAACGATCTGTTATTGGCAGAGAGATTTGGAACTCTCTTTCTTATTGGTCTAACTAATTTACCACCTGGTGATGTCAACAGGCAGGCCAAAACTCCATCCCACCAAAACAGGCTGACATTTCTGGCAGTCGTTTCAAACAGCTCTTACACAATAAGGGCATTATTAGGATTTTCACAGTATTATTCCAACCTCCTAGTGCGGAAATATATATCAGACACAGGACATCTAGTTTTGACTGCACTGGACCTTTAAGGCATTTCAAATATAGTGTTTCTTGCTGTGTGTGTGTGTGTGTGTGTGTATGTGGGGGTATCATTCCAAAGTTTCAAACTAGTCTGGGCTTTTGTGGTTTTCTCTACCACCAATCTCTTGAATATTTACCATCAATGAATTGAAATGTATCACGATTAAATACAATCAATGGCAATCCATCAATCAATAGTCATCGTACAGTTGCACAAATCCTGCATGTCTACTTTAATTATCTTTGGTTAGCATAAGTTGCCTGGCTGATACCAAAGATCCAGGCCTCTGAGTCTGGGTAGGGAGGCTGTTTGATGTTGTCAGCACGATGTGTCAATAATGAAATGGGCTGTGCTTTTTCTGGTTGGTTCTCATCTGTCTTTCGTACCCAAACACCCACAGGCACAGCCACACACATCTGCCGGGCGCCGCCCCCTTCCAATACAATTGATGGCTTTTCAAACCCCCAGGAAAAAGTTTCAGAGAACCAACCAATGTAGCTGCTCTCTGAGACAACCGGAATATGACTTTCTGAAGACTGTCCTTAGACCAGTGGGGCGCAGTGTGTCGTGTACCACGTGGGTTTGGGCGTCAGCCAGAACATAATTACAAGAGGGAGTTTTGTCTAAAGTAGCCAACATAATTTATCTGTACAAGGAAGGATAATGTCTCATTTTCTCTTCTCATTACAGATATCATAACGACCATCTCAATCAGTACATCATAGTACAGTACATTCCAGTATATTCTTGGCAATGTTCTATAGCAAAAGGAAACTGTTATAATCCTCATTGAAAAACTACACACTAGATTTGTCTTAATTGTCATTTGGAAATGACCCAGCTACAGTCAGACCTACTGATTGCTGTAGCTCCCTTAGTTTGAGAAATTCTGTATTACTGTATGTAACCCTTTTCTAAAATGTTCCACAAAGCAATGGCACAAGGAAGACTGGGGGAAAACTAGCGTTGTAGTTTTACAAACAGTTGAATGCTTTCATGTAACTTAATAAATGCATATTACAACATTGGAACATTTGAGCAGAACCCCCCCCCCCAGAAAATAAGCCCCCAAAACAGCTGTTTTAGAATGTTCAATGGGGAGACTATTTCCTCTTGAATGTTGTTTGAATGTTATTTTCCTGCCCTGCTCTGTAGCATTACGGAAGAAGAGCAGGTTTGTACCAGTTGGTTCGGCCTACAGTTCTAACATTCTCATCCTCCATTGTCTTACGTCAGATAGCGTTAGTTTCGTCTGAACCAGTGTTATGATACTGATGACTTGTCACCACAGATGGTCTGTTTAGGATTCTACTGTTGTGGCTTGATGGAGTAGGCCTACATCACCATCTATTGGGCGTGTCGTGGACAACAGTTGTTTACAACTAGCATTGTAGCTAAGACTAACTCTAACCCTTTTCCTAACCTGCCACACTAATTATCCTAACCTGCTATGTAAACAAACCATCTGTGGTGACAAATCAGCAGCATCACCACCTCGGTTGAGGGACTAACATCGCGTAGGAGTGACGCCACATGTTAGAAGACAGTGGTCAGGATTAAATCCAAGTCGCGTTGTAGAGCAACGCCCTAAACAGCCAACAATGTGCCCTTTAAAGGTAATTTACGCTTGAGACAACATTTGCAGCGTTCACCATGAATGCGATCTCTGTGAAATTGCCTTTAAAAAGGCGCACTGTCGTAACGCACCTTCGATTGAATCCTGACCAAGGCTTCATTCCTTCTCCTTTCAATCCCCCAGGCCATTGTGAGAGCCCTTCAGGTACACTTCATCCTGTGACAGGGGCCCGTCGTAAGCCTCCATGTAAAGACTGCTAGTGCTACTGCCACTGCTGCCCAGGAAGGTGCCCACGGCCCGACCCTGGCGCGCATGGCCCACCGCGTCGCTGAACACCTTGTTGATCTGCTCCTCAGAAGGCATCCACCAGTCCGGGTTAGAGGCACAGTGCATTCGGATAAACTCTGAGGAGTACAAGTAAATATTTGTTATGATTAGAAAAACAAACTGCACAAAATTTGATGTTGCCAACATCTGTTCACCAATCTCTTTAGTAGCATACATGTTGCTGTAGTACCCATCTCTTTAATAGCATACGTTTTGCTGTAGTACCCATCTCTTTAGTAGCATACATGTTGCTGTAGTACCCATCTCTTTAGTAGCATACATGTTGCTGTAGTACCCATCTCTTTAGTAGCATACATGTTGCTGTAGTACCCATCTCTTTAATAGCATACATGTTGCTGTAGTACCCATCTCTTTAATAGCATACATGTTGCTGTAGTACCCATCTCTTTAGTAGCATACATGTTGCTATAGTACCCATCTCTTTAATAGCATACGTTTTGCTGTAGTACCCATCTCTTTAGTAGCATACATGTTGCTATAGTACCCATCTCTTTAGTAGCATACATGTTGCTATAGTACCCATCTCTTTAGTAGCATACATGTTGCTGTAGTACCCATCTCTTTAGTAGCATACATGTTGCTATAGTACCCATCTCTTTAGTAGCATACATGTTGCTGTAGTACCCATCTCTTTAGTAGCATACATGTTGCTGTAGTACCCGTGTCTTTAGTAGCATACATGTTGCTGTAGTACCCGTGTCTTTAGTAGCATACATGTTGCTGTAGTACCCATCTCTTTAGTAGCATACATGTTGCTGTAGTACCCGTGTCTTTAGTAGCATACATGTTGCTGTAGTACCCATCTCTTTAATAGCATACATGTTGCTGTAGTACCCATCTCTTTAGTAGCATACATGTTGCTGTAGTACCCGTGTCTTTAGTAGCATACATGTTGCTGTAGTACCCGTGTCTTTAGTAGCATACATGTTGCTGTAGTACCCATCTCTTTAATAGCATACATGTTGCTGTAGTACCCATCTCTTTAATAGCATACATGTTGCTGTAGTACCCGTGTCTTTAGTAGCATACATGTTGCTGTAGTACCCATCTCTTTAATAGCATACATATTGCTGTAGTACCCATCTCTTTAATAGCATACATGTTGCTGTAGTACCCATCTCTTTAGTAGCATACATGTTGCTGTAGTACCCATCTCTTTAGTAGCATACATGTTGCTATAGTACCCATCTCTTTAATAGCATACGTTTTGCTGTAGTACCCGTGTCTTTAGTAGCATACATGTTGCTGTAGTACCCATCTCTTTAATAGCATACATGTTGCTGTAGTAGCATACATGTTGCTGTAGTACCCATGTCTTTAGTAGCATACATGTTGCTGTAGTACCCATCTCTTTAGTAGCATACATGTTGCTGTAGTACCCGTGTCTTTAGTAGCATACATGTTGCTGTAGTACCCATCTCTTTAATAGCATACATGTTGCTGTAGTACCCATCTCTTTAATAGCATACATGTTGCTGTAGTACCCGTGTCTTTAGTAGCATACATGTTGCTGTAGTACCCATCTCTTTAATAGCATACATGTTGCTGTAGTACCCATCTCTTTAATAGCATACATGTTGCTATAGTACCCATCTCTTTAATAGCATACATGTTGCTGTAGTACCCATCTCTTTAATAGCATACATGTTGCTGTAGTACCCATCTCTTTAATAGCATACATGTTGCTGTAGTACCCGTGTCTTTAGTAGCATACATGTTGCTGTAGTACCCGTGTCTTTAGTAGCATACATGTTGCTGTAGTACCCGTGTCTTTAGTAGCATACATGTTGCTGTAGTACCCATACATGTTGTCTTTAGTAGCATACATGTTGCTGTTACCCGTGTCTTTAGTAGCATACATGTTGCTGTAGTACCCGTGTCTTTAGTAGCATACATGTTGCTGTAGTACCCATCTCTTTAGTAGCATACATGTTGCTGTAGTACTTTAATAGCATACATGTCTTTAGTAGCATACATGTTGCTGTAGTACCCATCTCTTTAGTAGCATACATGTTGCTGTAGTACCCATCTCTTTAGTAGCATACATGTTGCTGTAGTACCAATAGTACCCATCTCTTTAGTAGCATACATGTTGCTGTAGTACCCATCTCTTTAGTAGCATACATGTTGCTGTAGTACCAATCTCTTTAGTAGCATACATGTTGCTGTAGTACCCATCTCTTTAGTAGCATACATGTTGCTGTAGTACCTCTTTAGTAGCATACATGTTGCTGTCTTTAGTAGCATACATGTTGCTGTAGTACCCATCTCTTTAGTAGCATACATGTTGCTGTAGTACCCATCTCTTTAGTAGCATACATGTTGCTGTAGTACCCATCTCTTTAGTAGCATACATGTTGCTGTAGTACCCATCTCTTTAGTAGCAAACATGTTGCTGTAGTACCCATGTCTTTAGTAGCATACATGTTGCTTTAGTAGCATACATGTTGCTGTAGTACCCATGTCTCTTTAGTAGCATACATGTTGCTTTACCCAGCAGTAGCATACATGTTGCTGTAGTACCCATCTCTTTAATAGCATACATGTTGCTGTAGTACCCATCTCTTTAGTAGCATACATGTTGCTGTAGTACCCATCTCTTTAGTAGCATACATGTTGCTGTAGTACATGTAGTACCCGTGTCTTTAGTAGCATACATGTTGCTGTAGTACCCATCTCTTTAGTAGCATACATGTTGCTGTGCTGTAGTACATGTTGCTGTAGTACCCGTGTCTTTAGTAGCATACATGTTGCTGTAGTACCCATCTCTTTAGTAGCATACATGTTGCTGTAGTACCCATCCTTTAGTAGCATACTCTTTACCAATCTCTTTAGTAGCATACATGTTGCTGTAGTACCCATCTCTTTAATAGCATACATGTTGCTGTATCTCTTTAGTAGCATACATGTTGCTATAGTAGTAGTAGCATACATGTTGCATACATGTTGCTTATTTTTCTGTAGTACCCATCTCTTTAGTAGCATACATGTTGCTGTAGTACCCATCTCTTTAGTAGCATACATGTTGCTGTAGTATGTTGCTGTAGTACCCGTGCTTTAGTAGCATACATGTTGCTGTAGTACCCATCTCTTTAGTAGCATACATGTTGCTGTAGTACCCGCAGTAGCATACATGTTGCTGTAGTTCTTTAGTAGCATACATGTTGCTGTAGTACCCATCTCTTTAGTACCCGTAGCATACATGTTGCTGTAGTACCCATGTCTTTAGTAGCATACATGTTGCTGTAGTACCCATCTCTTTAATAGCATACATGTTGCTGTAGTACCCATCTCTTTAGTAGCATACATGTTGCTGTAGTACCCATGTCTTTAGTAGCATACATGTTGCTGTAGTACCCATCTCTTTAATAGCATACATGTTGCTGTAGTACCCATCTCTTTAGTAGCATACATGTTGTAGTACTGTTGCTGTAGTACTCTCTTTAATAGCATACATGTTGCTGTAGTACCCATCTCTTTAGTAGCATACATGTTGCATCTCTTTACCCATCTCTTTAATAGCATACATGTTGCTGTAGTACCCATCTCTTTAGTAGCATACATGTTGCTGTAGTACCCCCATCTCTTTAGTGTCTTTAGTAGCATACATGTTGCTGTAGTACCCATCTCTTTAATAGCATACATGTTGCTGTAGTACCCATCTCTTTAGTAGCATACATGTTGCTGTAGTACCCATCTCTTTAATAGCATACATGTTGCTGTAGTACCCATCTCTTTAGTAGCATACATGTTGCTGTAGTACCCATCTCTTTAGTAGCATACATGTTGCTGTAGTACCCATCTCTTTAATAGCATACATGTTGCATACCCATGTCTTTAGTTACATGTTGCTGTAGTACCCATCTCTTTAGTAGCATACATGTTGCTGTAGTACCCATCTCTTTAGCATAGCATCTTTAGTAGCATACATGTTGCTGTAGTACCCATCTCTTTAGTAGCATACATGTTGCTATAGTACCCATCTCTTTAATAGCATACATGTTGCTGTAGTACCCATCTCTTTAGTAGCATACATGTTGCTGTAGTACCCATAGCATTCTTTTTGCTGTAGTACCCACCTCTTTAGTAGCATACATGTTGCTGTAGTACCCATCTCTTTAGTAGCATACATGTTGCTGTAGTACCCATCTCTTTAGTAGCATACATGTTGCTGTAGTACCCATCTCTTTAATAGCATACATGTTGCTGTAGTACCCGTGTCTTTAGTAGCATACATGTTGCTGTAGTACCCATCTCTTTAATAGCATACATGTTGCTGTAGTACCCATCTCTTTAATAGCATACATGTTGCTGTAGTACCCATCTCTTTAATAGCATACATGTTGCTGTAGTACCCATCTCTTTAATAGCATACATGTTGCTGTAGTACCCATCTCTTTAGTAGCATACATGTTGCTGTAGTACCATCTCTTTAGTAGCCATGTTGCTATAGTACCCATCTCTTTAGTAGCATTCTTTTTGCTGTAGTACCCACCTCTTTAGTAGCATACATGTTGTAGCATTCTTTTTGCTGTAGTACCCACCTCTTTAGTAGCATACATGTTGCTATAGTACCCATCTCTTTAGTAGCATTATTTTTTCTGTAGTACCCACCTCTTTAGTAGCATACATGTTGCTGTAGTACCCATCTCTTTAGTAGCATACATGTAGTACCCGTAGTAGCATACATGTTGCTGTAGTACCCTTTATCTCATTTAGTAGCATACATGTTGCTGTAGTACCCATGTTTAATAGCATACATGTTGCTGTAGTACCCATCTCTTTAGTAGCATACATGTTGCATAGTAGCATACATGTTGCTGTAGTACCCGTGTCTTTAATAGCATACATGTTGCTGTAGTACCCGTGTCTTTAGTAGCATACATGTTGCTGTAGTACCCATCTCTTTAATAGCATACATGTTGCTGTAGTACCCATCTCTTTAATAGCCTACATGTTGCTGTAGTACCCGTGTCTTTAGTAGCATACATGTTGCTGTAGTACCCATCTCTTTAATAGCATACATGTTGCTGTAGTACCCATCTCTTTAGTAGCATACATGTTGCTGTAGTACATGTTGCTGTAGTACCCATCTCTTTAATAGCATACATGTTGCTGTAGTACCCATCTCTTTAGTAGCATACATGTTGCTGTAGTACATGTTGCTGTAGTACCCATCTCTTTAATAGCATACATGTTGCTGTAGTACCCATCTCTTTAGTAGCATACATGTTGCTATAGTACCCATCTCTTTAGTAGCATACGTTTTGCTGTAGTACCCATCTCTTTAGTAGCATACATGTTGCTATAGTACCCATCTCTTTAGTAGCATACATGTTGCTATAGTACCCGTGTCTTTAATAGCATACATGTTGCTGTAGTACCCATCTCTTTAATAGCATACATGTTGCTGTAGTACCCATCTCTTTAGTAGCATACATGTTGCTGTAGTACCCGTCTCTTTAATAGCATACATGTTGCTGTAGTACCCATCTCTTTAGTAGCATACATGTTGCTGTAGTACCCATCTCTTTAGTAGCATACATGTTGCTGTAGTACCCATCTCTTTAATAGCATACATGTTGCTGTAGTACCCGTGTCTTTAGTAGCATACATGTTGCTGTAGTACCCATCTCTTTAATAGCATACATGTTGCTGTAGTACCCATCTCTTTAATAGCATTCTTTTTGCTGTAGTACCCACCTCTTTAGTAGCATACATGTTGCTGTAGTACCCATCTCTTTAGTAGCATACATGTTGCTATAGTACCCATCTCTTTAATAGCATACATGTTGCTGTAGTACCCATCTCTTTAGTAGCATACATGTTGCTATAGTACCCATCTCTTTAGTAGCATTCTTTTTGCTGTAGTACCCACCTCTTTAGTAGCATACATGTTGCTGTAGTACCCATCTCTTTAGTAGCATACATGTTGCTATAGTACCCATCTCTTTAGTAGCATACATGTTGCTGTAGTACCCATCTCTTTAATAGCATACATGTTGCTGTAGTACCCGTGTCTTTAGTAGCATACATGTTGCTGTAGTACCCATCTCTTTAATAGCATACATGTTGCTGTAGTACCCATCTCTTTAATAGCATACATGTTGCTGTAGTACATGTTGCTGTAGTACGTCTCTTTAGTAGCATACATGTTGCTGTAGTACCCGTCTCTTTAATAGCATACATGTTGCTGTAGTACCCATCTCTTTAATAGCATACATGTTGCTGTAGTACCCGTGTCTTTAGTAGCATACATGTTGCTGTAGTACCCGTGTCTTTAGTAGCATACATGTTGCTGTAGTACCCATCTCTTTAATAGCATACATGTTGCTGTAGTACCCGTGTCTTTAGTAGCATACATGTTGCTGTAGTACCCGTGTCTTTAGTAGCATACGTTTTGCTGTAGTTCCCATCTCTTTAATAGCATACATGTTGCTGTAGTACCCATCTCTTTAATAGCATACATGT
Source organism: Oncorhynchus nerka (assembly GCF_034236695.1). Classification (NCBI taxonomy): domain Eukaryota; kingdom Metazoa; phylum Chordata; class Actinopteri; order Salmoniformes; family Salmonidae; genus Oncorhynchus; species Oncorhynchus nerka. The sequence continues at coordinate 68,772,458 of NC_088401.1, forward strand.
TGCTATAGTACCCATCTCTTTAGTAGCATACGTTTTGCTGTAGTACCCATCTCTTTAGTAGCATACATGTTGCTATAGTACCCATCTCTTTAATAGCATACATGTTGCTGTAGTACCCATCTCTTTAATAGCATACGTGTTGCTGTAGTACCCATCTCTTTAATAGCATACATGTTGCTGTAGTACCCATCTCTTTAATAGCATACGTGTTGCTGTAGTACCCATCTCTTTAATAGCATACATGTTGCTATAGTACCCATCTCTTTAGTAGCATACGTTTTGCTGTAGTTCCCATCTCTTTAGTAGCATACATATTGCTGTAGTACCCATCTCTTTAATAGCATACATGTTGCTGTAGTACCCATCTCTTTAATAGCATACATGTTGCTGTAGTACCCATCTCTTTACTAGAGATGCCGCCAGTACCTCTGAGGCAGGTGACTTTGACGGGGTTGAGGGGCCGTCTCTCCGGCCCAGGCTCTCCTGAGTGAACTGAGCGTTTCCTCTTGCCCAGGCCGCACGAGTACTTGAGCTCGTCCGTAGTGAAGACGAAGCGGATCAGGTAGCGCAGCAGCCGCCGGCCATCTTTCTTGGAGGAGTTGACTGCCTCGTCCCACTGCTTGTTGGTGATGAAGAGGGGGTAGTTCCCCAGGAGCTGTTTACTGCCCTGAGGAGGGGTATGAAGAAGTGAAGAGGGTGAGAATGACAGGAGGTAGGTGAGGGAAAGACGGCTCATAATAATGGCTGGAATGGAATGGTATAAAACCATGTTTTTGATGTGTTTGATACCATTCCATTTATTCAGTTTCAGCCATTACTATTAACCTGTCCACCCCATTTAAATTGCCACAAACCACAACTGGTGAGAATGGAACGGCTTAGTTATGAGCTCTGAGTACCCTGCCATAGAGCCACCAGGGTTGGGGAAAATTCCATTTCAGTTCCGCCAATTCAGAAAGTCAACTGAAATTCCTTTTCCATTTTTTTCCTCATTGAAAAGCAATGAAACGAAAAAGGAAAATTGGAATTGGATTACAGTTGATTGACTGAATTGAAATGGAATTGACCCCAACCCTGAGGGGCACTAGCAGGGTATTGAAAAGTGCATTCAAGCTGTCAAAGCATTCAGAAGAAGTGCAGTCATTCATGTGTTATAACAAGGTTGTTAACGTCATGCTCAATATGTGATGGAGAACTATGATATTTTTTAGTTAGTCTAGTTTCTCAAATAAATCTAAAGCATTAATTGTGCTATACACCTGATACCAACAATAACCAGTTCCTATCGTTGTAAACCCATTGCCCCATAGAACAAGAAGTTATTGCCAGATGTAACGGCAATGTTGAGGAAAAGGCGGTGGTGGTGTCCATGAACCTTTTCTCCATTTAACAGAACCTATTTTTATCTTGTTATGCAACACTGTTGCAAGATTATATTTTCACATCCGTAATAGAGAAGCTGATTTGAATGGCAGTTTCACATCTTGTGCCACTAGTTTCGGTTTTATCTATAAAGCTGCTGTGCAACTGAGTTGAACATCACTTAAAGGGAGTCAGTGAAAACATCCCCAAAAAATCTATATATCCACTCCCCTATTTAACTGGGCTTTTAAGTGATTGCTTACTCCAAAATCAAAGTGTGTTAGACTGTCAGAGAGGAGTCCATGCCCAATGCCATTTGATGTGTCGGTCTAGCTATATGCTCGATTAAAACATGAATGGGAAAGATAGGCCCCAGTTAATTTCACATTTTAAATGGATCTATATAACAGATTGTGAAACTCTTTCTAATAGTGGACTACTTTTGAGGTCTCAAAATGTCTGACAAACTAGGATGGGGGTGGAGACGACAACGCTTCTCATGCTTCTCATGCCGAGAAAGCCACCAAGGTGAGTAGGTGATATTTAAGGCCCATTAGAGTAAGGCACATTAGAAAGACACAAACTAAGTGAGGGGTCATTCCGTTACATACAGTAAGAAAACACATCTGGAAAACACAAACCTCATATAATGTTTTCTGTTCTTCTTCCTGTAGAGATAGAGCGCTCTTTAGATCTAAAAGTTCACCCTGGTGTCTTATTTTGCATCTCTCATGTAACATCTATAATATACACATTGGCCGTGTCCGAATAGCCGTACTAAGCTTCTAAATAGTAGACATTTTGAGTATGCAAAAATAGAAAGTTTTATGGTATGTGAAATTTCAGAAATGTAGTATGCTATATAAAGGATGTCATACTGTACTCACTTCGGCTTTTCTGAAATGAGTATGGCTGGGGTCCTCCCTGGGTCAGCCCTAGCCCTCCCTGACCCTCTCCACCCATCTCCCTGGGGCAGGGAGCTGGCTGGATGGAGTTGCGTCCCCTGGCGGCCTTGGCAGGGTTTGCTCCGACTCCCCTCCCTGGGGGTCGCCCCCAGCCCTACCTGGCCCTCTGGAGCTATCTCTCATTCAATTCAATGAAGCCCAGGTAAATGGTTGGAGTGATTAGGACTCTCTTGGAATTCATGATTCACCTGAGAGGGCCCCTGTCGGCCGGCTTCTAAATGGTTCCTCGCTCCCCACGTGGATTGGCCTCCATCGGTGGAGGCACTTTCGGAGACGGTTCACCTTTGGTGACTCTAGATAACCTTGAGCCGATCGCGCGCCCTTTGTGGCGGTGACGCTCCAATAGCGTATCTTAAAGTTGCTGCAGTTAAAAAGCCTATAGTTGGATCTCGGGACCGCCTGTCCCAGCCCCTGCCTCTTGTTGCTCCCTTGATGTGCCTAATTGAATGTCCTGTGTGGTCCAAAGCGTTGACTTTGAAAACATTTGTGTTCAAAGTAGGCCCGGTCACTTGAATACCTCAGCTAGGATTAATGGAATAGGACTTTGGTTCTATTTTGTGGGTTTTTCTTCTGAACTGGGGTCATGATTAAGAGGGACGGACGGGGGGCATTCGTATTGTGTCACTAGAGGTGAAATTCTTGGACCGGTGCAAGACGGACAAAAGTGAAAGCTTTTGCCAAGAATGTTTTCATTAATCAAGAACAAAAGTTAGCGGTCCGAAGATACCTTTGTATTTCCCGACCCCCAAAAAATTGTATGTCACTCCAGGGGCTCATCAAACAGAGTAAAAAACAATGTACACTCCTAGCCATGGTATTTGTGGACTTTGTGAAGGCTTTCGACTCGGCATTGCATGAGCACCTTCTGGGTGTTCTTGAGTAAAGGGGCCTTGACCGGCACATCATGGAGTTGATCGGGAGCATCTATGAGAACAGCATAACAAGAGTCATTCTCGATGGAGTGAAATCCTTGATGATTGACATGTTGGTCCGGGTTAAGCAATACGATCCAAGGTCGCAGGTGCTGTTCAGTCCAGACACTCGAACGCCAGGGCTCTGGGGTCGGGCCAGAAGACCGCCAGACTACCACTTTAGTTTTTGCCGATGACTTGGTACTGTTGAACAGCTCGGTGAAAGGTATGGGAAAAAAACATGGCAATTCTGGAACAATATTGCCAACTGATGGAGTTGAGAGTTCAACCCAGAAAGTGCCATAGTTTCTTAATTGAGAAAGGCGGTAATGACAAGGGCAAGTCCTCATTCAAGGTTAATGACTGTTTATCCTGGAAACTGAATGGAGAGGACTTGCACTTAATTGGGCGTGAGGAATCCTAAAAATATCTTGGAATGCAAGTGAACCCGTAGGCAGGCATTGATAAACCGAAACTGATCGGGCTACTTCATGACTGGATATGCAAGATCGGATGGGCGGTGCTAAAACCTTCTCAGAAGTTCTTTCACTGTCCCGAGGCTAATCTACAGAGCTGACCACAGCAACCTAAAGGGGGTCGACCTGACCAAAATAGATGGAATGATAAGAACCACTGTGAAAGAATGGCTCCCCCACCCACGAGCACATGTAAGGGGTTGCTCTATGTGAAACACCGATACGGGGGTCTAGGTATCGTGAAGCTGGCCCCCCAGATTACATCGATCCAGGCCAGAAGGATCCACCGGCAGATGAGGGAATATGGCTGCAAGCCGGTGAGAGCGACACAAAGATGCCCTCCCTCGACAACAACACAACTGGCTTAGTGACGCTGCATTTCCCAATACCGTGTGATTGGAGGCAGGAAGAAATGTGAAAATGGATATGCCTGTCAACTCAAGGTGTGGGGACGCAGGCCTTTGGCCGTGATAAGATCAGCAAAACTAGGCTTACCTCCTCAGTGGGATTCGGCCAGTATAACAATGGACTGAAGTTGAGGGCAAATGTCTATCCTACTCGGGAGATGTTCAAAAGGGGAAGGCCGGAGAAGGATTCCTCTTGGAGGCACTTTCCAGCCCTGTATGAATCTTGCTGACATATACTGGGTCGATGCCAGTTGATCCAAGGAGCCCGCATAAATAGGCACAACAGGGTGTGTGACCTATCAGTAACGGAAGCCGAAAGCAGCGGATGGAACGTTATCAAGGAGATACATATCTCCATGCTGGATGGGAGACTAAGGAAACCAGACTTGATATTCGTGAAAAATGGTGCCGCTTTGGTGGTTGACGTTACAGTGCGATACGAAGACGCCGTTGACACCGTCGAGGTGGCTAGATCGGAAAAGATTGCATACTACATCACTGTTGCTGCATCAATCATTAACAAGCTGCTGGGAGTCGATAGGGTCACCTTGTTTGGCTTCTTGAGAGGGGCCCTGAGCAAGTGGCCTACTCCTAACGATTAATTATTGCAAGCCATGGGACTATCTTGGTCTTGAAGGGCGGACTTCGCAAAGCTGGAAAAACAAAGAGTCCTGCTCTACTCCATAGATCTGCTGAGAGATGTCAATCGTGTAGATCGGCTCAGCGAAGAGGCACAGAGTGATGAAGGTGTTTAAACCACATCAGGCAAGTGGGTCTGATATTCCTCCCTACTCCATAGAAGGAAAACCCTAACCGTGGTCGGGAGTCCACTTATGTGTCCGTCAGAGCATGGTGGAATACAAGGGTTGGCCGGGACAAGATCCGATAAGAAGGGTAACTGACCCGGGCTATGTGTCCATTAGTGATTAACATGGGTAACTGGGATCCCGAGACTGTTTTAACAGAGTTGGTCCCCGTTAAGATATAGTACCTTGATGCTTAAACTATTTCCACTCTTTATCTCCCCCGTTATTCATGATCGATCTGTATAATCATCAACTTGATTTAGCCAAATATAGGATATATTTATTATATTAAATATTCTGTCATTCCTTAAAGGAGGTTATCTAGCAAGCTTAGCAACTTTGTTCATTTGACTTTTGTTGGACTGCCATTGCAAAGTTTGTATGATTCGACAACGCTATATGAGGGGTGCACTCCGTGTGTCCTAATTTAGATGTGTCCAGTTAGCCGACTGCTGAAATGCTACTGAATTAATTGAGGAACATAATGAACGGCCTGTTTTGCTATTCAAAACAATGTTGATGGCCATCAAAGATAATTCCTCTATCATTACTGAATATCAGTTTAATTTGCCCTGAAATCAAGGTGACAAGGTGGCGCAGCGACAATCTTATTTGCGGAGAACCCTGGCATAGTGACCATATCTTCGTTTTACACGCTTTAAATGGGCACTTCTGATTTTTGCCATATTTCCCGGACTCTCTGGATAAATATGAATTCTTCTCGGTATTGAAACAGGAAAATATGAATCCCTCCATGGAACAGAGTCCTGCAGGGGTAAACGGCTAGGTTGAACTCACCTGGCCCCTGGATCAGCCTAAATGTACTGTATGTCAAAGTGAAGCTATGGGACCGGCCTCGCCCAATAAATATCAAAGGGAAGAGGGGACTCAGAGGACCATGCACACAGAAGGAAGTAAACACTGGATGACACGATAAGGGCCGTCCTCTCGCAACACACATCCACCCATACACACACACATACAGTACGGTAACAAGCATCACAAACACAATCACACTGGCAAAACACACAGTCTTACACTTTCATATATTGGCAGAGGGCGCTACCATCCGATTCCTAGCCAAATAATCCCTCTTGTGTTGCCTTAGGTGTTCTCAAGTGCCGGACAGAAACAAGCAGTGAAAATAATACTGATTACCGCTCACCCCAGCTGAAGCACGCCGGTTAGTAGTGTCAGCCCTTGGCTCTCTCTTCTCCAGGGAAGTAATGCGTAGCACATTGATGACTAGACAGGGCGACTGACAGCCAGTCTGGAAGCCAGAAAAGGATCAGAACTACACTGACATGTGGCTAAACCGAATGACAAGCCTCGTTTAGCCAGTGCTCCTCATCTCAAAGTGAAGAAATTCAATGAAGCGGGTAAACGGTGGGCAACTTTGAGCCTCTTTAGGTAGCCAACTATTTACCAGATACACGGCTGGACCCCCAGCCCACTCCCGAGAGCTCCTGGCCATTGACTCCTTGTCAAAATTAATGAATGGCGGGAAACATTGCAATTGCACATTAGATGACGCATTCTCAGAATGGATGAGCTTAGTATGTTGATATTTGCACGTACTGCATTCGTTTTTTACTGAACAATACGTTCTAAATATAGTATGTAGTACAATTAATACACAGTATGCAGTAAGCAAGACAGATTTCAGACACGGCCAGTATGACTAGTGATAAAACATAAAAAGGTACAGTACAGTACCTGACAGAAACTGGAACAGACCAAGAGTATTTCTTTCTAGAAAGACACAGTCTGTGTTTTGAGACAAACTGATTTCTTGCCTCTGTTAGTTGTTCCTCTGCCATGGGCTGTATAAACTGGTCATGGTGCTGGAGAACAGTCTTGAAGAAGTCCAGCACATTCTGGCAGGGAGCTGGAAGGAAATCAGGGTTATAAAAGCCATCAAAAAGATTTGATTGAAGACACAGAAAGAATGTGATATATAAATGGAGTCCGGGGTGTCTAACTCTAAGTCGCTCTAGATAAGAGCATCTGCTTAATGACTAAAATGTCAAATACAGCCCCCCCCGAAATGATTGGGACAGTGACACGTTTTGGCTCTGTACTCCAGCACTTTGGATTTTAAATGATACAATGACTATTGACTATTGAGGTTAAAGTGCAGGCTGTCAGCTTTAATTTGATGGTATTTTGATCCATATCAGGTAAACCATTTACAAATTAAAACAGTTTTTGTACATAGTCCCCCCATTTTAGGGAACCAAAGGTATTGGGACAAATTCACTTCACTCAAACTTTTCTCCCCAAAGTTTCTTATTTTATTTATTTTTATTGACCCTTTATTTAACTAGGCAAGTCAGTTAAGAACAAATTCTTATTTACAAGGATGGCCTACCCCAGCCAAACCCTAACCCGGACGACACTGGGCCAAATGTGTGCCGCCCTATGGGACTCCCAATCACGACCGGTTGTGATACAGCCTGGAATCGAACCAGGGTCTGTAGTGACGCCTCTAGCACTGAGATAAAGTGCCTTAGACTGCTGCGCCACTCGGGAGCCCAGAAAAGCGCTGGAGTACAGAACCAAAACAACAACAAAAAATTCCAGAGGGCACTGTAAATCTTGAACTTGACATAAAAAGTTAGGTACTACACCACATGGTTACCCCCCTCATTTGGCACTGTGTCATTATTGTGACATGCTATGTCAAGACCCAAATCCACGGAGTTGTCTTGGGCAGCAAAATTAGCACATCGTCTCACTTGAGGCTTTTACGGGTGACAGCCTTCTATAGTATCCACATACCAAGTCACAATCTCACATGAATCTGCCTTTACTGGGTTCTATGATCCTGAAACCCCGGTACTGTACCTGGTATGTTGTCCATCTTGTTGCGCAGCTCTTCGTTCTCCTGCTGCAGACACAGCACCTCCTGCTCCAGCTCCACACAGCGAGGGCAGCAGCTCTCCTCCTCCTCCTCTTCCTCCTCCGGCAGGGTGGACGAGGGGTGGCCATACGAATCTGAGGGGGCCGGGGAGTTCCAGCCCCCAAGGTTGTGGCCCGGCGACCCCCTAGACTCGGGCTCAGCTGGTGGGCATCGCTCTCCCTCGAGGGCCGGGCCCGGGTGGGGCTGTTGGTTCCCGGTGAGCAGATAGCTCTGGAGGGACTCAGTGAAAATGCGAAGGAAGGCGGATGTTTGTTGTTGGCTCCAGTGGCTGTGCTGGGCTTCGTCATCAGGGTCGACGGTGGCGCTCTTCTCAAGACGTGGTGTGCCCAGGGTGGGGTAATTACCCCCGTGACCCGCGACTGGCCTTGACTCCGCCCCAGGTCCAGAGAGGCAGCTGTCCTCCTGCTTGATGTGGGAGGAGGGCAGAGGAGCTTGAGGCTCCACAAACCGGCCGTTGTTGTTGAGAAGAGTGAGGACCCGGCTACACTGCTGTGCGAAGGCATCCAAGATGAGGCGATTTTCTAGAGGAACAGAGAGCGAGTAGATAAAGATAGCCAAGACGTTCACTATGACATGAAGGCCAACCAGCATATTTTGGAGTCAACGTTTGGGCATCAACACATTTCTACATTTCCACAGTCCTTGATTACTTGGCATTGAATTGATAGCATGGATTTTTTTTAAACACAGAAGAGCGTGGACTAGATTAGTTGTTCATAATACTACAGTAGGATTGCTTCAGTCTTATCCCTTTCTCAGTCACCTCTACTTGACTCTCAAATTCTATGTAAAGGTGTTGGCGTTTCTGCTTCGCTGCTCTGGCTTCCTCCCCTCACCACCCTCACTCCCTCTATCTGGCTCTTCCTCTTTCTCTACAAGAGTCATATTTTACCCGAGTACAGGTTCCCTCCATTCAATGGCACTCTTGTACAAGGAAGCTGGTTGAGTCAGACGTCAATATCTAGGCCTACACTAGTCCTTCCCTTGCCATTGTTGCCTGTGCTTGCTCTTTGAGGGTTATAGCTTTGGTTGCAGTTGAGCACTTTTTGACAAATGCATTTGATTTGATGATATTTGATGCCCCCCCCCACCCCCCTCCTCCTCCTCTTGAGCTTAAATAATCACCCAAGCCAAACAAATGGGTTTATGATGCTACTGAGCGATAATATCATCCATAACAGCTCATAAAAACAGCTCTCCCTGTGTCCTTCTCCCAGCAGTCTCAGCACATCGGAATGAGATGATCTCGCACATCTCTCCTCTAATGATTACGAATGTGTTGCCTTCACACACAAAGAGACAAGGCAGGTAATTATGAGCGCAGACAGCTACCCACAGCGTCCTCGCTGCAACTGGGCGGGAGGCCTGGCACTCTGGCAGCCGCTGAGACGTGTCTATCGGCCTGGCGCAGATGTGTCGCATTTATTAATATGCGTGCCGTCTTTGTTTACCCGCCGAGATGTATCTGATATCATCCCCCGTGCCTCCGTCCCTCCCACCCGCCCCTCTTCTCTTGCTCCCTGGTAGTGTGCACGGGGAGACAGCCTCATAAAATGTCATTAAATACAACATGCTCCGCAGAGGCAAATTTATGAGCACCATTTATTTTAATCACAACTCTTTGGAAAAGCTTTTAAATGCAATTTGCTTTATTGTGTGTGGATCTCAGGGCTGGAGTCCTTGGGTTCCTCCTTCTGTCTGTGGGATGCAGAATGGGAAAGAAACACCACCTCTGTCTGACTGTCACCTCCAGGGAAATGTGCTCTTATCACTGGAATCATTCAATCACATGAATACTTAGTTGTGTTGGCTAGCTTTTGTCGTATGGTTAACAAAATATATACCCTTTTTGTACTATTGTGCCAAACTGACCCAAACGTTCTTGCTCGATTATTTTCTTTATGCGCTGTTCATTTCAGCATAATTACAACAGCTTGGTTTAGGTCAACTCGGTTGGCTCAGTGAGTGAAAAGTTCTGTACTGTATCGAATGCAGATACCTAATAACTGTGTAAAACTGGGCTTTGAATTGGGTTGTTAATTAAGACAAAATTGGAAGCCCCAGTACCATAGGAGCAGGTTAGTTATAACGTAGTGATTGTTCAGGGGAGCCTATAGGTCTACCATAGAGCATGTAATACTGTATGAGGCCTGTACTTTGTCACTGCCCTGGATAATGGCATGAGGCGACATTACAACTATTATACCAATTTGGCTTAATGCTACAGCACAGTGCTAACACAGTATAAGCTAGATAGTGCTGTGTCAGCGTAACAACAATCTCAGAATACTGAGCTCAACCTCCCCTGCTAGTGGAGCGATAAGGAGATCTATATCTGTGGGGGAAATATGATATCTGTTTCATTTAGTAACAAAACTGCTTCCGGCTCTGGTCAAAGGTAGTGCACTATAATAGGGATATGGTGGCAATTGGGACGCAGATCAAGGTTCCTATAGAAATAGAAGTGTAGTGTATTTCTATGCTTACTCTTCCTTTGAGAAACCAGTTTGCCCGCTTTTGCTCAAAAGAAGTGCACATCATTACAATGGATATTCACACAGACATAAACACAAACACACTTCAACAACTGCACAACCCTATCACTCATTAGAGCACACACAGACCCTATAGTGGGCCTACTCAGTCATGTCTGCTTATTTTCACTAGTACATAATATCTATCACAGGAAATTATAGAGAGATCGGAGATTGGAGATATGGGGGGATCAAATCAAATTTTGTCACACGCAACCAATACAACAGGTGTAGACCTTACCATGCTTACAACAAGCCCTTAACAACAATGTCGTTTTTTATCAAATAAGAGTTAAGAAAATATTGACTAAATAAACTAAAGTAACACAATAAAATAACAATAACAAGGATATATATACAGGGGGTACTGGTACAGCGTCAATGTGCGGGGGTACAGGTTAGTCGAGGTAATTGAGGTAATATGTACATGTAGGTGTAACAGTATAACTTTAGACTGTTCCCTCGCCCATACCCGGGCGCGAACCAAGGACCCTCTGCACACATCAACAACAGTCACCCACGAAGCACCGTTACCCATCGCTCCACAAAAGCCGCGGCCCTTGCAGAGCAAGGGGAACCACTACTTCAAGGTCTCAGAGCAAGTGACGTCACCGATTGAAACGCTATTTAGCGCGCACCACCGCTAACTAAGCTAGCCGTTTCACATCCGTTACATAGGTAGGGGTATCCATTGATAATAAACAGCGAGTAGCAGCAGTGTAAAGTGGATTCAGGTGTTCCTAATGTTTTGTACACTTAGTGTATAGTTACTACTCTCTGCTGGACTGATATGCCATTATGGTTTAATTTGTTGTTCTATGACTATTTTATTAGGCTATCTGTATCATTTTAGCCTACAATACCTCAAATAGGCCTAGGCCCTACTTGTGGTGAATCAATATTTGTTTTTGTGCACAATACAAAAAACCTTAACCAAAAACTGTTGTTTGACAACAAATTTGTGTCATTTTGGGTCAACCATGCAAATAGCCTACCTAGTAAGGTCTGGATATGGCTAAATACATACAGCATATTTTAAAATGTGTGTTTTATTACACTCATAGAAAAAAAGCTGCCCCCATAGGAGAACCCTTTGAAGAACCATTTTTTGTTCCAGGTTAAACACTTTTGGTTCCAGGTAGAACCCTTTCCCCAGATAATTCTACATGGAATCCAAAAGAGTTATACCTGGAACCAAAAAAAATCCTATGAGGACAGCCGAATAGGCTTTTTGGGACCCTTTTTTCTGTGTGGGAAAGGATTGTAATACTAACCAGAGAATGTATTTCTAACAGTGGTTGCATTGCATTTACGCGCACAGGCAACAGGCCTAGACATCCTCTAGTCTAGTCCAACACCTAATTTCTAAAATAAAGGCTAAACTTTTCCTAATTTCACTTTCTCAACAAGTTTGAAAACATACCTGAGCTTATCCCGTAAGTGCAGTCGGGAGATTCGTGGTTGAGCGCGGCTTTTCCAGGCGAATACGTGGGGTCCTGGCGCACCGCGGTGCCGCTGCCGACCCTCTCCTGGAAGCCAAGTGATGCTGCCGCCACACTCCCCACTGTTGCTGAGGTAGATGTCGCGGCTCTACTGCTGGGCCTGTTATCGCATGGGAAACGCTGTTGCTGCTGCAGCTGCGGTGTCGCGAGATACTGGCTGCTGCTGCTGATGGTGAGGGAGGTTTGGTGGAGCTGCTGCCGCTGTTGCTGATACTGTTGTTGATACGGATGATGGTGATTGAGATTATGATTGTAGTGATGACCGCCTCCGTCTCCCAGCAGTGGGATATCGACCATTGTGGGTCTGTCGAACCGCGCCTTCCCCACCAACCGCTTGTTTGGGAAGGTCTTGAGGCTGCTGTATGGACCCCGCTGCTGACTGCACATCTTTGGGGCGCAGAGACCCTCGTCGGCTGGTTGCATTTCCCCCTCCATCACTGCAAGTTTCAACACGCAGTGGTGACTCGAGCTCGCTCTTGTCGCGTCCTTGTCTGGTGACTGGTTATTTTTTTCGTCACCGTCTCGCTGTCTGGCTCAGTTTCCCCCCCAGTAGTGCACTTTAATATTCAGAGGGTGGGCTAATTTACTGACAAGACAGAGCTCCAATCCCCAGACGGGGGGCGCCGCGTTAAAAAGTGATTGTGCCAAGCGGGAAATACAGGCGCGATCTGCACACCTCGCTGTCTGTACATTGTGTCTCTAATAGTCGTCATGAGCATACAGTTTTAAAGCAAAATTATATCGATGAAACTATAGCGGCCATTTTGCCTCTGAGGACAAGCTGGGTGAAGAGAGAATATGCTACCCCTTCACTATGACAACGGCCTCAAAGAAGTGTGTCTATAAAAATGACAGCTAAAATTAATAGGATAGCCTAATTGGGTTGTGTTTGGCTTTTGGAATGTTTGAAATAACCTACATGAGACCAAACATGGCATGATTGTGTACCTTTACATGTACACCAACAATTCGATATTAAAGTGATTATAGCAGAAGGCCAAGTATGGCATTAGTCATGTAAACCCTTTACTCTGTTTATCTTAATCGCCGTAAAGTCATAATCGAAGTAAGCATACGCCGATTAAAACACTTGGTTTTCTGAGCAATCTTTCGAATTATTAGGACATGTAAACAGTTTAAATCCGCGTTCCATGGGTTTATTTGATCTGCGCATGTGCCTGCACCGGGTAGCGCAAGCCTCCCTAAGCGCAAGTGAGGTGAGTTCAGGAAAAACTGTACATTTGTGTCTTATAAGTAGTTTCACATACAATCAGTTGTGGAAAAAGTACCCAACAGTCATACTTGAGTAAAAGTAAAGATACCTTGATAGAGAATGACTCAAGAAAGAGTGAAAGTCACCCAGTAAAATACTACCTGAGTAAAAGTCAAAAGTATTTGTTTTTAAATATACTTAAGTATCAAAAGTAAATGTAATTGCTTAAATATACTTAAGTATCAAAGTAAAAGTATAAATAATTTCAAATGCCTTATATTAGGCAAACCAGACGGCACAATTGTTTTATTTTTTTATATTTTTTATTTACATTTACGGATAGCCAGAAACACTCCAAAACTCAGACATAATTTACAAACGAAGCAATCGTGTTTCGTGACTAAGCCAGATCAGAAGCAGTAGGAATGAACAGGGATGTTCTCTTCATAAGTGCGTGAATTGGACAATTTTCCTGTCCTGCTAAGCATTCAAAATGTAACGAGTACTTTTGAGCGTCAATGAAAATGTATGGAGTAAAAGGTACATTATTTTCATTAGGAATGTAGTCCATAAAATGTTTCATAATTCACTAATCAACAGCGTTTCTCATAGGCCTACGTACCATTATTATACGACCAAACAAATAAAAGAAGGAAATTATACAAAATAAAAGTGTCATTGTTGTTTTCCTTTAGATTCACTTTTCTCTCCAAATAAATATAATGTATAGGCCTACACTCTTAGAAAAAAAGGTTCCAAAAGGGTTATTCGGCTGTCCTCGTAGGGAACCCTTTCTGGTTCCAGGTAGAACCCTTGGTGGTTCCAGGTAGCTTCTGTAGAAAGGGTTCACCTGGAACCAAAATGTTTTTTTTCAAAGGGTTCTACTGTGGGGACAGCCACAGAACCCTTTAAGGTTCTAGACATCACAGTGAGACGCCATCTGTGTATGCTTTCCTCATTTATTTTTATCTAACCTTTATTTAACTAGGCAAATCAGCTAAGAACACATTCTTATTTACAATGATGGCCTACCAAAAGGCCTCCTGCGGGTATGGGGCCTGAGATTTAAATATATATATATTTTTTAAATACAATATATATATAGGACAAAACACACATCACAACAAGAGAGACAACACTACATAAAGAGAGACCTAAGACAACATAGCAAGGCAGCAACACAGCATGGTAGCAACACAAAACACGTTACAAACATTATTGGGCACAGACAACAGCACAAAGAGCAAGAAGCTAGAGACAACAATACATCACGCAAAGCAGCCACAACTGTCAGTAAGAGTGTCCATGATTGAGTCTTTGAATGAAGAGATTGAGATAAAACTGTCCAGTTTGATTGTTTGTTGCAGCTCGTTTCAGTCGCTAGCTGCAGCGAACTGAAAAGAGGAGCGACCCAGGGATGTTTGTGCTTTGGGGACCTTTAACAGAATGTGACTGGCAGAACGGGTGTTGCATGTGGGGGATGAGGGCTGCAGTATATATCTCAGATATGAGAGGGAGTGAGGCGCTTTTATAAATAAGCATCAACCAGTTGGTCGTGCGACGGGTACACAGAGATTACCAGTTTACAGAGGAGTATAGAGTGCAGCGATGTGTCCTATAAGGAGCATTGGTGGAAAATCTGATGGTAAAGAACATCTATCCGCTCGAGAGCACCCTTACCTGCCGATCTATTAATTATGTCTCCGTAATCTAGTATGGGTAGGATGGTCATCTGAATCAGGGTTAGTTTGGCAGCTGGGGTGAAAGAGGAGCGATTACGATAGTCTAGATTTAATTTTAGCCTGCAGTTTTGACATGTGCTGAGAGGACAGTGCATCAAGCCTCTATTAAAGCCTACATTTAGCTATTATATGTATAGAAGAATATCCATTAACATCTAGATAGGAAAACCAAACCATTAATCGAATAAAGTAATACATCCAACCTACACAAACGGCAATAAAATAAACTGACAATCAAAGTTTTTGAAGGCCACCAGAGGGCGACACATCAATATAAATTTGGCGATTTAAGGGAAAGTTACAGTTGAAGCTACGCTGCAAACAAAAGACAACTGAAACCTTAACCTGAGCATATACAACTTCCTCTTGGTAATATGAATAGGCTATATTATATATATTTCTAAAGGTGTTTTTCATACAGGGTACAAAGATAAAGATACCAAATAATGGTCCCTAGCATAGGGTATTGGAAATTAAAGACCAGATATCATCAACTAGATTCAGTCGCGGGCTGAGCGGATGGTCAGGGGGCTGGAACATAATTACAAATGATTTGTAGACTGCAAATTGATGGCAAGAACCCCACACGGATATAACATTAGACTAAAACATAATCATTTCAAACCTTGCTTACATTTTCATATGATCACATATACATTATATCTCCATTATGCGTGGGAATACTTTGGAACAGATTTCCAAAATTAAAATCACTTGGAGCTGATTTGATAAGGACAGATAAGGGCACGCATGACTACTGAAGCTTATGTCCTCTCAGCATCACTTTGCGATAGGCTTCTTTCCGCGTAGGGACGCAAAAGCGACTGCTCCATCATGAATGCGCACGTCTGGTGGTCAAAGAGATGCGTGCGCGCCTACTGAGTCGGTCAAAAAAAGCAGCAGATTTCAAATGAGGCTGGACACAAGACGACCGTAGCCATCCATAGCACGTCGTCTTCACCGACCTGAACAACAACTTGGATTAAGAAAGTACACCTTTTTTTCTCGTTTCATAAATTACGCAGTGAAGAGAAGAAAGGTTTGGGTAAAGTTCGGATACACTCTTGGCTAGTTATATTTCTAATGTGTTTTGCCTGTGCAATAATGACATTTTGAGAGGAGAGAAACAGTCATTCATTTGGACAACCGTGAGAGTTCAGTTAAAGCTTATTTTACACCTGTGACCTGATACGGGATCGACTTTGGTTGAGGAGATTATATGCCAAATGGATGGAAATGCAAACATAAACATAAATGCAAAAGTATTCGTATGGTTAAATTAAAATCAAACGAATGATGACAATTCTAACCAATTGAACCAGTTTATGGTTTCAACCGTGGGATTGTTTCCAACCCTCATTCATCATGCAAATGTGTTAAATGCAAAGACAACGCAAGAGATAAAGAATAGTGCGTAGGCTACTGGGCTGCTAATAGTGTTGTCGTGATGGTGCGCCTGCTAAACTACCTCATGCTGGGGTACCTGACCTGGAATCTACGGATATCAGACGCACAAGGAGAGTACTGCCATGGGTGGCTGGACAGTAATGGAAATTACCACGAGGGCTTTCAGTGTCCGGAGGACTTTGACACCATGGACGCAACCGTGTGCTGCGGGTCTTGTTCCCTGCGGTACTGTTGCGCGGCCGTGGACGCACGGCTGGACCAGGGAAGCTGTACCAACGACAGAGAACAAGAGAACACGGAGTTTGCAGCGCGTAAGTTTAGACTTCCAAAGCATGCCGAGCCTGGGAGGAGAAGACAAGTTAATGCACAATTAACTTCAATGCAAAACACTAAACTTGGGAGTGTTGTTATTATATAACATTCAAAGATTTCAAAGGTTTAATAAAGATTTTATATTGTGAAATATTTCAAAATAAAACATGGCATTTAGACACGCTTTTAACGAGCCATGTCACTCAACATTCATGTTTGTCACCATTCAGCCTCTTCAGGTCACTGCCAGACATGTAGGCATAGCATAATATATTTCATTATAAAAGTTTTTGTTTTCAATCGGTTTAAATTAGTCTATATTAAGATGAAATATAACCTATAAATATACATAATCGTTTGTCCTATTTGAAAAAATAATTTAGAAGACAAAAATGACTGATTTAGAAGACAAAAATGCTATTATATTTCATTTATCAAGGCCTACATTTTGTTTTCATAAGCATATTGTACAAATAATCTAATTAAAATGGATCCTAAGATAAGCACTGAAAGTAACTTTTCATTGAGTTATAACAACGTAATTGCTATATCAAGATGCAGAAATTACAGCCTATCTTGATTTACAAAGAAAAAGCACTAGGCAGCTCCAATTCCATGCATGTGGGGCACCTGTTTTTTGGCTTGGGCTTCATTTGACCTCAGGTTAGGTACATTGTGGGCATGTGATACACCTGGAGAGTGTCACCATGCATTCCTCGAGTTACATGATATGCAAGAAAAAACATTGTGTGATACTACCCCAGACCTATGTGAAAATAAGTGGATGGAGTTTGACCACAAGGCCCTATATAAACCATGCAACGTTGAAACAATCA
Organism: Oncorhynchus nerka; assembly: GCF_034236695.1. Classification (NCBI taxonomy): domain Eukaryota; kingdom Metazoa; phylum Chordata; class Actinopteri; order Salmoniformes; family Salmonidae; genus Oncorhynchus; species Oncorhynchus nerka. Next base: position 68,789,854 of record NC_088401.1, read on the forward strand.
TGCAATTTAAATTATAATTTTGCACACCAATGGCAGAATATCCTGTCCAAAGATGGCATCAGATTGCCACCAGAGTGTGTATTTGATACCTTAGGCTATTTCACTATACTTCACAATATTTTGGCATGCCTGTGTAGTAGAGGTTATAATCTTATAATTAATTACCAATTTAAAAACAAGAGCTTTCATTCACATAAAATATGCTTATTCAGGGAATTATTCATCATTAGTTCAAAATGTATACCATTTATGGAATAAAACAGAATCTAGACTTACATTTAACCAATTTCACCAAATCTCAAAATAATTTGTCTCCAGTGTTGCGAAGCCCTAGCTGGCGTGGTCAATACAATTTCCATTTTTTAATGATTAATGATTTTTAAATGATCTTCAAATGATTTCCTTCCCTTGGCGCCAATTGCCATTTTAAACTGTAATCTGAACATTTAATCTAAGTTCTGGAAAGATGTATTCAGACAAAAACGCTTATGTTAAATTATTTTAAGAATATTCGCAGTAACTGTTGCATAGTCCAATTCAGGCCTAAAACAATTAATATAAAGACAATTACTCAACAACACCCAAGAAATAGAAGGCTATTAATAACTACAAAACAGATGGTTTTGTCAGTGGATGTTGGTTACATGAAATTTTAAAAATCTAGTATAAACATGCCTTTTAACACTTTGAATACATTGTTTTGACAGCCTAACTGTACTTTTGTTATAGTAGCAGATGTTTCTTTTTTAGCAGCACTGCATTGTATTGTATAATTCACCTCAGTGGCCTACTTACATTATATCGTGCAAACGTTTACTACCAGTATGACATTAAAATGAGCTATTGAAAATATGCTTTGCAACAATAAAAAATGGTCTTGTGAGTTAATGTAAAGAAATACTGTATATTAAGGGGATTTAGGAAAGGATGAGTAAAGAGTAACATTTCACCTTTGTCTTCTAAAATGTCCTTTCTCCTGAATCCCTCTCCATTTAAAAGGTGTACACCTGGATTCTGTAGAAAACAGAAAGAGAACATACAGTTGAAGTCGGGAGTTTACATACACTTAGGTTGGGGTCATTAAAACTCGTTTTTCAACCACTCCACAAATTTCTTGTTAACCAACTATAGTTTTGGCAAGTCGGTTAGGACATCTAATTTGCTCATGATACAAGTAATTTTTCCAACAATTGTTTCCAAGCCGAAGAACACCATCCCAACTGTAAAGCACGGGGGTGGCAGCATCATGTTCAAGCCCTGACCTCAATCCTGTAGAAAATGTATGGGCAGAATTGAAAAAGCGTGTACGAGCAAGGAGGCCTACAAACCTGACTCAATTTCACCAGCTCTGTCAGGAGGAATGGGCCAAAATTCACCCAACATATTGTGGGAAGCTTGTGGAAGGCTACCCGAAATGTTTGACCCAAGTTAAACAATTTAAAGGCAATGCTACCAAATACTAATTGAGTGTATGTAAACTTCTGAACCACTGGGAATGTGATGAAATAAATAAAAGCTGAAATAAATCTTTCTCTCTACTATTATTCTGACATTTCACATTCTGAAAATAAAGTGGTGATCCTAACTGACTGACACGGAACCCAAACCGGCTGTGCGTGTGCGCCATCGTGCATAAATTAATTTTGTCCCCCTACACCAAACACAATCACGACACGCAGGTTAAAATAGCAAAACAAACTCTGAACCAATTATATTAATTTGGGGACAGATCAAAAATCATGAAACATTTATGGCAATTTAGCTAGCTAGCTTGCACTTGCTAGCTAATTTGTCCTATTTAGCTAGCTTGCTGTTGCTAGTTAATTTTTCCTGGGATATAAACATTGAGTTGTTATTTTACCTGAACGCTCGCGCACGCGACGTGTCCGGTCTGGTCAGCATGTTGACAGGGAATTTTTACTAGGATTAAATGTCAGGAATTGTGAAAAACTGAGTTTGGTGTATGTAAACTTCCGACTTCAACTGTAGGTCTGTACACATTTGCAATACAGTTTATTATGCACACAGTATCACACATATGTTCACTGACTCCACATAGTTCATTGTTAATAAACCTCCACTTCTTATGTTTCCATGACCTTAGCACAGGTCTGTAAGTGATTGATGGGGTAAGCAATGTTACCACCCTATTACCTTCACAAATCAAACCAGTATTCAGATCTGTGATTACCGAAAGGTTAAATTATGAATTTAAGTATTCAAACAGGTATTCAAATGAACGTTTTCAAGTATTCCAACACCTGTTCCTCCTTGCAGAGCCCATCTACGTGCCCTTCCTGATGGTGGGCTCCATCTTCGTGGCCTTTGTGGTGGTGGGCTCCTTGGTTGCTGTCTACTGCTGCACCTGCCTGCGGCCCAAGCAGCCAACACAGCAGCCTATCCGTTTCCCTCTGCGCAGCTGCCAGACCGAGACCATCCCCATGATCCTGACCACTGCGCCACCCAGCCTGCGCACCCCCTCGCGCCAGTCCAGCACGGCCACCACCAGCTCCAGCTCGGCTGGCGGGGGCAGCTCGGTGCGCCGCTTCTCCCTCGGAGGTCAGGGTCAGCAGCAGCACGGGTGCTTGGTGTCAGCATCTGCATCCTTCTCCCCCTCCACGCCCCAGCCGCTGCTGCCACCACCCCCGCCGCCCCCCTACACCTCCCCCACGGCCTGCATGCCAGGTGGCTGCCAGCAACCCCATCCCCACGCCCACCCCCAGCTGCACCAGCCCATGCACCAACACCCGGCCCAGGGCACGGGCTTCTTGCTGCCCCAGCAATACTTCTTCCCCCTGCAGCCGGAGCCCTTCTCCGGGGCCAAGGGCTTTGCAGACTTTGGACAGAGCTGACGGGGCTCCACGGGCAATGAGGAGGGGGATTACAGGAGCACTGTGTGATGTGAGCAGGGTTGTGTTCACTAGGCACCAAATGGAAGAAAATGGACCGAAACTAGGAAGGGACTACCTGAACCTGTCCAGAATGAGTTAGTTTAACGCTGTGAGACGTTTTAAATCAGTGAACGTTACTGAACATGAGCCTGGTGTGTTGTGTTGACAGACAGTCAGCGGCTAAGGGGAGGACTGCACTGACGTGCAGTACAGTTGGCCTGTTGAATGGAGACTGGGTGACAGGACAGTTAGGAGGTGCTCGAGATGAACCACAAGAAATCTCCCTTGTCGAGCAGAATACATGGGTCTTGTCTAAGTCAGTGGTTCCCAAACAGTGCGGGTCGGTGGGGGGGGGACTCAGTGCGGCTTTCAACTTGCTCTTGAAAGTTGTAATAGTAGAATGCACAAGGTACAATTTCAAAATTGGGTAGTGCATCATCAGTTCCTCTTGTCATGTCAGTCATTGCATTACTTAGAGAGCTATTTATCAGAAATGTCCACATGAACTAGTCAATGTCAGCTAATGATTTCTTTTTGCCCATAGATGTTGTAATTTTTTTGTCACTCAAATATCACATGAATACACATTAGACATGGGAAAATGTGTAGAATTGCAGGATATAAGCTTTAAAACTACAACAATACAAAATCTACCAACAAGAGGGGTGTGAAGAGTTTGTCATGAACAGTGCTTGTGTCCATTGAAATAGATGTGGTGCACTCATGCGCGGGTGGTGACAGATGTTCTCCAATGCTGGAAGGGGAACCTGAGTGAAAACGTTTTGGAAACCCTAGTCTAAGTTACAGGAATGGAATCTGCTCAGACCAGACAGGACCTGTTTATTGGTCTTTATTGTTTTCAATGTCATGCACTTTTTTTTCTATATACATTTGTATTGTAATCAAGAGTATCTGTCTTCTTTTATACACACTTTGGTTAAACAGTGATTTTCAATTGTCACAATAACTTTTGTGGCATCAACATCTTTCAGAAGTGTTCTGCAATTTTTTGGGGCAAGCTGTTGGACATTTAATGCAATGGAAATCAAATTATAATTTTGACAATCACAAGCCCCTCTAAAAAGAGGGAAAGGACTGACACCAAGTTGTGCAGTAAGGTGGACAAAGCCAAAGGATGTACTGTGTACAGTGTTCACTGGTTTGATGCTCTAGACCAGATGTGTCCCAACTTCTTATGTAGGGCTATGACACACAAATCAATAAACTATCATATTAGCCAACACCAAATAAGAGTCCAGTATTTTATCTTGTCATGCAACGCTACAAATGATAAATTATAAAATGTGAAAAACACTCCCCAGAAAAATGTTACCGTCTCTTAAATAATCTAACAGTGGATGGTTGAGAATTGTTTCATTGCTCATTTATTAATACATTCGGTAGTAATACTTACTGTATAGTACAATCTTCTGAAAATGGCTTTTCAACGGTTTCCTTTAGGCTGTTAAAGCCACAATCCTGAGTTTGTATTTTAAACATTCAGCCCAACTGCAGCCTCCCCATTTGTTTATGAAACTACAAGGCAAAAATATTGCTTGCAAATAACAGATTTTCCCCTTCAGCCACAGATATATAGGCAACTAAAACTGTTGGAGATCACTTATTCGCTACCTGTCGCTCACTCTTATGCCATACTTCACATGAGGAATGTGGCAATGAGATCAGTCATTGTTAATGCTCAATGAGCATGTCATAGCCACAGTGTTAAAAACAACTGGTCCCAGAAATAGGGAAAAGTTTTGGGTTGCACGAGCAGGTATGGCAAGAGTCCACAAAGACTGCTCTGTTCCCTAGTCATTCAAGCGTGAAATCGACTTGGAAATCACTGTCCTATTATGGCAGATAAGATGGAATAGTTCATAAAGCGGATAGTGTTTGGGGCTAGATTCTGAACCTGCCAAACAAAGGAAAAATGACAGCAACACCCAAAGACGACCGCAAGTAATTTCTCATTTTTTTGAAAGTCTCAGAATCAACCATGTTTAGCCAGACAAGCACCCCAGTCCAATAGAAACCTTTACACAGGCAGACCTGCATCCTACTGGTTGGAGCTATTCTTGCTCAAATGTCACCACAATAGTTTTCCTATATTATTAAGGGTCTTGTTAAAGCATTTGACAGGGCACCTCTAGTCATTAAAAACTGATCTTCTTTCAGATACTGTATTTTAGAGGTATCATACTGCTCTGAATCATCTCAAAACTCAAAGAAAATACTTCACAGATTTCCACTTTTTGAAAGTTACATTGGCAGTAATACAAATCTCTTTAAATCTGCGTATTCCTTCAAAAATCAGTTGTCCTGAGTCTGTACAACTCTGCCAGGACCTAGGATCAAGAGAGACACAAGTGTTTTAGTACTATATCTCTTGACACAATGATGAAAATAATCATGGCCTCTAAACCTTCAAGCTGCATACTGGACCCTATTCCAACTAAACTACTGAAAGAGCTGCTTCCTGTGCTTGGCCCTCCTATGTTGAACATAATAAAGTCTCTCTATCCACCGGATGTGTACCAAACTCACTAAAAGTGGCATTAATAAAGCCTCTCTTGAAAAGCCAAACCTTGACCCAAAAATATAAAAAACTAATCGGCCTATATCGAATCTTCCATTCCTCTCAAAATTTTTAGAAAAAGCTGTTGCGTAGCAACTCACTGCCTTCCTGAAGACAAACAATGTATACGAAATGCTTCAGTCTGGTTTTAGACCCCATCATAGCACTGAGACTGCACTTGTGAAGGTGGTAAATCACCTTTTAATGGCATCAGACCGAGGCTCTGCATCTGTCCTCGTGCTCCAAGACCTTAGTGCTGCTTTTGATACCATCGATCACCACATTCTTTTGGAGAGATTAAAAACTCAAATTAGTCTACACGGACAAGTTCTGGCCTAGTTTAGATCTTATCTGTTGGAAAGATATCAGTTTGTCTCTGTGAATGGTTTGTCCTCTGACAAATCAACTGTACATTTCGGTGTTCTTCAAGGTTTCGTTTTAGGACCACTATTGTTTTCACTATATATTTTTTCTTGGGGATGTCATTCGAAAACATGTTAACTTTCACTGCTATGCAGATGACACACAGCTGTACATTTCAATGAAACACTGTGAAGCCCCAAAAATGCCCTCGCTAGATGCCTGTGTTTCAGACATAAGGAAGTGGATGGCTGCAAATTTTATATTTTTAAACTCGGACAAAACAGAGATGCTTGTTCTAGGTCCCAAGAAACAAAGAGATCTTCCGTTGAATCTGACAATTAATCTTGATGGTTGTATAGTCATCTCAAATAAAACTGAAGGACCTCTGCGTTACTCTGGACCCTGATCTCTCTTTTGACGAACATATCAAGACTGTTTCAAGGATAGCTTTTTTCCATCTACGTAACATTGAAAAAATCTGAAACTTTGTCCAAAAATGATGCAGAAAAATTAATCCATGCGTTTGTTACTTCTAGGTTAGACTACTGCAATGCTCTACTTTCCGGCTACCCGGATAAAGCACTAAATAAACTTCAGTTAGTGCTAAATATGGCTGCTAGAATCCTGACTTGAACCCAAAAATGTGATCATATTACTCCAGTGCTAGCCTCCCTACACTGGCTTCCTGTTACGGCAAGGGCTGATTTCAAGGTTTTACTGCTAACCTACAAAGCATTACATGGGCTTGCTCCTACCCATCTTTCTGATTTGGTCCTGCCGTACATACCAACACGTACGCTATGGTCACAAGACGCAGGCCTCCTAATTGTCCCTCAAATTTCTAAGCAAACAGCTGGAGGCAGGGCTTTCTCCTATAGAGCTCCATTTTTATGGAATGGTCTGCCTACCCATGTGAGAGACGCAGACTCGGGCTCAACCTTTAAGTCTTTACTGAAGACTCATCTCTTCAGTGGGTAATATGATTGAGTGTAGTCTGGCCCAGGAGTGTGAAGGTGAACGGAAAGGCTCTGGAGCATCGAACCGCCCTTTCTGTCTCTGCCTGGCCGGTTCCTCTCTTTCCACTGGGATTCTCTGCCTCTAACCCTATTACAGGGGCTGAGTCACTGGCTTACAGGTGCTCTTTCATGTCGTCCCTAGGAGGGGTGCGTCACTTGAGTGGGTTGAGTCACTGACGTGATCTGTCTGGGTTGGCGCGCCCCCTTGGGTTGTGACGTGGCGGAGATCTTTGTGGGCTATACTCTGCCTTGTCTCAGGGTGGTAAGTTGGTGGTTGAAGATATTCTTCTAGTGGTGTGGGGGCTGTGCATTGGCAAAGTGGGTGGGGTTATATCCTTCCTGTTTGGCCCTGTCCGGGGGTATCATCGGATGGGGCCACAGTGTCTCCTGACCCCTCCTGTCTCAGCCTCCAGTATTTATGCTGCAGTAGTTTGTCTGTCAGGGGGCTAGGGTCAGTTTGTTATATCTGGAGTACTTCTCCTGTCTTATCCGGTGTCCTGTGTGAATTTAAGTATGCTCTCTCTAATTCTCTCTTTCTTTCTCTCTCTCGGAAGACCTGAGCCCTAGGACCATGCCTCAGGACTACCTGGCATGATGACTCCTTGCTGTCCTCAGTCCACCTGGCCGTGATGCTGCTCCAGTTTCAACTGTTCGGCCTGCGGCTATGGAATCCTGGCCTGTTCACCGGACGTGCTACCTGTCCCAGACCTGCTGTTTTCAACTCTCTAGAGACAGCAGGAGTGGTAGAGATACTCTTAATGATCGGCATGAAAAGCCAACTGACATTTACTCCTGAGGTGCTGACTTGCTGCACCCTCGACAACTACTGTGATTATTATTATTTGACCATGCTGGTCATTTATGAACATTTGAACATCTTGGACATGTTCTGTTATAATCTCCACACGGCACAGCCAGAAGAGGACTGGCCACCCCTCATAGCCTGGTTTCTCTAGGTTTTGGCCTTTCTAGTTTTTCCTAGCCACTGTGCTTCTACACCTGCATTGCTTGCTGTTTGGGGTTTTAGGCTGGGTTTCTGTACAGCACTTTGAGATATCAGCTGATGTACAAAGGGCTATAGAAATACATTTGATTTGATACAAGTACTCTTGTATGAATACTCTAGCAAGGGTACACCTGGTTGGGAAAATATGTCTTTGTAAACTAACAACTAAAGAGAAACTACCCATTCCCAAATGGGGTAGATTGCTGGACACTGGATGGATCAGACACGTCCATCTAGGTTGGTTTTGTGATACAGCTATGATAGTGGATACTTTGTCAATAACAGAGACAAATATTTGTAATTATAACGGATGTGATATCCTACCGCACGGCCGCACAGTAAACCTCAGATGACCAGTCATCAGGGAATACAACAGGAGAGGGTCAGCTAAATCATACATGATAACCATAATGACGGCATTTGTTTGTTTGTCACACATGGAAGGGAATGATGTTTTCCCTGAGTGTCCCCTGCCTTTTCCTGTTTAGGTTCTCAGCGCTCTGTATGCCCTGTTTGCTGCCGCAACTAGCTGCCTTCCCTCATTTTGGACGGTTACAAAGTCCTAAATGAGGGATGGCACTTTATCCCAACACAGTGCACTACTTTTGCCCAGTGTAATACACTACATAAAGAATAGGGTGCCATTTGGACTGCAGACAGACATTCATAGATATTGTGATAGTAGATGACAAAGGTTGGTTTCCATGTTTGAAAAGTTTATTTTAGTAGTAGTCCTTTATGGCAGTAAAAGACAGAACACTTAAAAGTTTGCAGTCCCAACATGCAGAACAATCATTAAATGATATTGAAACAAATTGAAAAGTGCATTTTTTTCTGTAAAGTGACCCACACTTGAGGGAGAATCAAAGTAGTACAATAAACACTTAACCGGAGAAGGTTTTAGTCCATTCATGCAGCCCACAACTTTCACAGACAAAAAGCAACAGTCCAAGCCTTCCACGACCACTTTCACATCAGAAGACTCACATTCAGCATTTTGGAATTGTGACAGCAGTTGACATCTAATCAATCGAAACACAAAAGTATAGCGTAACAAATACATCTTTACTGATACCCTCACTTAAACCAGGAAGAAACACAACAAGGTTTGTAGTAAAGTAGAGGTACACTGCATGAGAGACAAAAACCTAAACAAGTTACAAACATGTAGACCCAGAGAAAATACACTGAAACCAATAACCAGATAATACCAAAATATCCACTATTGGAAAGGTAACAGAGTGCGTTGTGCAACATCTCCTGTCAAGCGAGAGCCTTAGCGTCAGAGCCCAGGACCCCCAGGGCTGAGGTCTGGCCATACACAGAGGGCCATACAGCAGCAGACAGTACACCATAATTATACCTGGAGTCATGCAGACAGACCAGAGGAGCAAGCGACACCACACACACAGTCAGTCACCCACACATCCTGAAACATATACAAAAACACAGTCAAAGAATGCAAAAGGAGACCTGAGGTTCTAAGGGCTCCCAGTCTCACACAAATGACACAGACATGCGTATGTAGAAGTTACCCACAGTAGAAGAGGTTACACACACACACACATGCACATGCAGATGGCGGATTAACGCACACACATACACACACAGCCGGTATGGAAACCGATCTCCCATAGGGAGAAGAGAACAAACACAGTTAATTATTAAATAAACAAAGCAGGTACTATAATGACAATAATAAACAATGAGACATTTAAGAAATATATTTTTCGGCATTCATTTGGGCATTCTTTTTTTTGTCTGAGAAAAAAAAAGGAAAAACATGGACAATTATTCATTACAAAGCAGGTCAATGCAAAAATTCATACTTCTCCAATATAAAAATACAAATTCTCAAAATAACTATAGAGAAAGTCGTTTTGATACTGTGTGGAGTTTCCTGGCAAATTTTCTCTCTCCCTTAAGCTAATGGCACTTATGTTAGAAGGATAAACTCTCTATTCGAAGGGAAAATACGTTTTTGAAAGAAGAGCCGCCACTGTAAGCATACGGAAATTCAATAAGATCGTCATACAACCACCCCCAAAACACTGGGTAGAAAGAAAGCAACAATGGAGCCTGTGATTTTATATATACCACTTTACTTTTTACCACGTTGTGTACTGGGGAGCAATATATGGGGGACAATGAGCTCATCTTGCCAATTAGTGGGTAGAGCACTGTTCTAAACTAGCTAGCTAGGATATCTTACATATTCTAATCAGGGAAAAAGTCAGGCACCATTGTGATTGTTGCAGCCGAGTAATGTGTGGAATGCAATTATTTGTATAGAGCAATCAAAGTGCTGTAATAAAATGGTGGAAATTGGACGAGTTGCAAGCGGCTATCATTAAAAAAAACGACTCAACTTGGGCACGATAACTACATCATTCTAAAATAATAACATTTAGAAGAAAAACAAACAAGTATGGCTGAAGGCATGAACAAATGTAAGGCCTTTTTATACAGTAGAAGTGCAAAATAACAACAAAACAACAAAATGTCTGTTCTGAAGTGGTCCATTCAGAGCTGGAATAGACTCAGGAGTGTCAATATTCTTGGTTGAGTTTGATTTATTTTTTAATCGAAGCTACAGCCGACTTGAAAGAGATTGCATTTACAACTGCTATTTCACAATCTGCATTTACCAACAAAACAAAATATTTGGTGGGGTGGTGGGGGGGTCAAAATCAAATTTGGATTATTCAGTCACCAATTAGAGTACACACACAACAGTTTTGACGATTTTGGAGCGAACTACATATTTTTTGGGGTCTATTAATAGGAATGGAGGAGATATTAAGAAGTGAAACCTCTTCATTAGATAGAACAAGAACAGAGGAACTTCAGACCACAGACTGCTAAAAATGCAAGCACAGTGCTCATGTCTGCTGGACACACAACTACAGCAGTGAATACTTTTTTAACACTTTTTTGTTCCTATTTTTTTCCCTTTTTGAAGTACAAGACATCCCTCTTTCTTTTCCTTTATCATGTCCAATATCCTGCGATGCTCGGGCTGGGGTTATCCGGAGACTTCCCCGTCAGGTTCAAATCACCGTCGAAAACGGCTGTGGCTCTTAAAAGGCCAGCCGGGCAGAGAGGGGTGTGGTTTCACCACTCGTTGGTCCGCTGTTTGGTGGTGTCGTACGCCCGGATGACCTCCGACTGGGACACCACTCCGTTCTCGTCTTGAGAGAAGGCGTAGCCATCTGCAAGCAGGACAGATGGACAGAGTGAGAAACGATGGCTGACGTTCAAATTCCAAACGTGATTAGAAAGAAGTAAACCATTTCGGAACAAAAGCAGAAAACTCAAAACATTTTTTATAAACTGAATAAAAACGGATTAAAGAATGGCTTTAAAAATAAACCAAGAAATAACTTATAAAATTACATTGACTGAAACATTATTTTTGTGTTGTCTTTCAAGCTCCCCAAGAAGCTAGACCAGTGCTAAGCGAGGGAGGGGCAGTCATGTTACCTGACACCTCTCTTTACTTAGCTACACAGCCACTACCTACAACTACGGGAGTTCTTATCCTAACCTTTGACCCCCTAACTCACCTTTAGGTCTCAAATGATTCAGTCACTACCTGCAGGCCAGCAGATGAGTTCAAAAGGCCCGGTGAGGGGAGTGCATTGTGGGAATAATATTGCAGTATTTAATGAATCGTTAAATATGTGTAACCACCACTCACAGTTGAAGTCGGAAGTTTACATACACCTTAGCCAAATACATTTAAACTCAGTTTTTCACAATTCCTGACATTTAAACCTAGTAAAGACTCTGTCTTAGGTCAGTTAGGATCACCACTTTATTTTCAGAATGTGAAATGTCAGAATAATAGTAGAGAGAATAATTTATTTCAGCTTTTATTTATTTCATCACATTCTCAGTGGGTCAGAAGTTTACATACACTCAATTAGTATTTGGTAGCATTGCCTTTAAATTGGGTCAAACATTTTGGGCAGCCTTCCACAAGCTTCCCACAATAAGTTGGGTGGATTTTGGCCCATTCCTCCTAACAGAGCTGGTGTAACTGAGTCAGGTTGTAGGCCTCCTTGCTTGTACATGCTTTTTCAGTTCTGCCCACAAATTTTCTATGGGATTGAGGTCAGGGCTTTGTGATGGCCACTCCAATACCTTGACTGTTACCATTTTGCCACAACTTTGGAAGTATGCTTGGGGTCCTTGTCCATTTGGAAGACCCATTTGCGACCAAGCTTTAACTTCCTGACTGATGTCTTGAGATGTTGCTTCAATATATCCATACTTATTCTGCCTCATGATGCCATCTATTTTGTGAAGTGCACCAGTCCCTCCTGCAGCAAAGCACACCCACAACATGATTTGTGCTTCATGCTTCAATCAAATGCTTCAATCAAATGTATTTATAAAGCCCTTCTTACATCACCTGATGTCACAAAGTGCTGTACAGAAACCCAGCCTAAAACCCCAAACAGCAAGCAATGCAGGTGTAGAAGCACGGTGGCTAGAAACATCTCCCTAGAAAGGCCAGAACCTAGGAAGAAACCTAGAGAGGAACCAGGCTATGAGGGGTGACCAGTCCTCTTCTGGCTGTGCTGGGTGGAAATTATAACAGAACATGGCCAAGATGTTCAAATGTTCATAGACGACCAGCAGGGTCAAATAATAATAATCACAGTGGTTGTCGAGGGTGCAACAGGTCAGCACCTCAGGAGTAAATGTCGGTTGACTTTTGATAGCCGATCATTCAGAGTATCTCTATCACTCCTGCGGTCTCTAGAAAGTTGAAAATAGCAGGTCTGGGACAGGTAGCACATCCAGTGAACAGGTCAGGGTTTCATAGCCGTAGGTAGAACAGTTGAAACTGGAGCAGCAGTACGGCCCGGTGGACTGGGGACAGCAAGGAGTCATCATGCCAGGTAGTCCTGAGGCATGGTCCTAGGGCTTCACAGTTGGTATGGTGCTCTTCGGGATGGAAGCCTCCCCCTTTTTCCTCTGAACATAACGATGGTCATTATGGCCAAACAGTTCTATTTGTGTTTCATCAGACCATAGGATTTCTCAAAAAAGCACACATTTTGTCCCCATGTGCAGTTGCAAACCGTAGTCTGGCTTTTTTATGGCGGTTTTGGAGCAGTGGCTTCTTCCTTGCTGAGCAGCCTTTCAGGTTATGTCGATATAGGAATAGTTTTACTGTGGATATAGATACTTTCGTACCCGTTTCCTCCAGCATCTTCACAAGGTCCTTTGCTGCTGTTCTGGGATTGATTTGCACTTTTCGCACCAAAGTACGTTCATCTCTCGGAGACAGAACGCGTCTCCTTCCTGAGCGGTATGCAGTTGCGTGGTCTCATGGTGTTTATACTTGCTTACGATTGTTTGTACAGATGAACGTGGTACCTTCAGGCATTTGGAGATTGCTCCCAAAGATGTGACAGTCTACAATTTTTGGGCTGATTTGTTTTGATTTTCTCATGATGTCAAGCAAAGAGGCACTGCGTTTGAAGGTAGACCTTGAAATACATCCACAGGTACACCTCCAATTGACTCAAATGATGTCAATTAGCCTATCAGAAGCTTCTAAAGCCATGACATCATTTTCTGGATTTTTCCAAGCTGTTTAAAGGCAGTCAACTTAGTGGATGTAAACTCCTGACCCACTGGAATTGTGATACAGTGAAATGTAAGTGAAATAAACTGTCTAAACAATTGTTGGAAAAATTACTTGTGTCATGAGAAAAGTTATGTCCTAATCGACTTGCCAACTTGTAAACTTCCGACTTTAGCTGTAGGTCACAGCACACAGGGGAGGAGAGGTGGGTACAGAGGGCTTTTCACACTATTGAGCTGAACCAAACTGTACTAAGATGGCCTGGTTACACATCCACCATAGTTGCTGAAAGCCTGCTGAAAAGGACAATGTGTTTTGGATCGGCACGATACTGTGAAAAGGGCAGTGGTTGGGTTTCTAATAGAGATTGGGGGGGTTTTCGTTTCTCTACAGGTAAGAACGTCAAAATAAAAAGGGGTCACAAGAACGATCCTTTCCCCACCTACGAGACAAACGGGTCACACAAGAACGATCCCTTCCCCACCTACGAGACAAACGAGGGTCACACAAGAACGATCCTTTCCCCACCTACGAGACAAACAGGGGTCACACAAGAACGATCCTTTCCCCACCTACGAGACAAACAGGGGTCACACAAGAGACCTTTCCCCAACAGACAAACAGGGTCACACAAGAACGATCCCTTCCCCACCTACGAGACAAACAGGGGTCACACAAGAACGATCCCTTCCCCACCTACGAGACAAACAGGGGTCACACAAGAACGATCCCTTCCCCACCTACGAGACAAACAGGGGTCACACAAGAACGATCCCTTCCCCACCTACGAGACAAACAGGGGTCACACAAGAACATCCCTTCCCCACCTACGAGACAAACAGGGGTCACACAAGAACGATCCCTTCCCCACCTACGAGACAAACAAAAAACATACAAAAAGATCAGCGAAACAAACAGAAATAAATCCAATTAACCAATAAGGCCTGAGGGGTTGTGGTATATGGCCAATATATCATGGCTAGGGCTGTGTCCAGGAAATCCGCTTTGTGTCGTGGCTAAGAACAGCCCTTAGCCGTGGTATATTTAAGCAATAAGGCCCGAGAGGGTGTGGTATATTGACAATATACCACGGCTAAGGGCAGTTCTTATCCACGGCTAAGGGCAGTTCTTAACCACGACACAGCCTGGACACAGCCCTTAGCCGTGGTATATTGGCCATATATCATAAACCCCCAAGGTGTCTTATTGCTATTATAAACTGGTTACCAACGTAATTACTGCAGTAAAAATAAATGCTTTGTCATACACATGTTAATCGGTCTGATATACCACAGTTGTCAGCCAATCAGCATTCAGGGCTCGAACCACCCAGTTTACAATCCAAAATAAAACCCATCTGTGTTGTCTTATAGCTTCTATCTAGACTACTATGAGATTTGTATTAGATGGAACGTGACTGTCCATTAGGGTGCGCCATAAAAAGCCCCTTATTCTCTATATAGTGCACTACATTTGACGAGAGCCCTATGGGCCCTGGTCAAAAGTAGTGCACTGTAAAGGGGAAAGGGTACCATTTGGGATGCAAATATAGTGGTGGGGGGTTGTATTAGCAGGTGGAGAGACCAACGGGGGGGAACAGTGGGATGTTTTGTGTTACTTAATGAAGTTAACGAAAGGATCATGTATGTGGATGTCATGCTGGCTAATGTGGAACATGGATATCAAATTGTAAAGAGCGGTGGGATCAGCAGAGTATTAGCACTTCTGCAACGCTGAGGCACCCTATTCCCAAATGGCACCCTATTCCCTGTGCCGTACACTACTTTTACCAGGGCCCATAGGGTGTCGTTTAAGACGCAAGTGGAGTCCCCTTTGAAGCTAAATTATATATATAGAATCCCCATAGCATGGAGCTATGTATCCACATAGGAACTACACTCAATTCAAAAGCCTGTCTTGGTGTGTTGGACCAGTGCTGCTACAGAGAGAAAATGGGTCTCTTTCTCTGAGAAAAACAGCATGAGGGCTTTCCTTCAGGTCAGGGTGTGAGGTGTGTGCATGTTTTAATATTGTGTGTGTGACTTACGTAGCAGATTCTGCTGCATGGAGTCCGATCGGTACATACTGACAGTGCTCTTCTTGAAGACGTTCTTCAGGAGCTGTGCCCTCTCCGTCAGGCTGCAAAGACAGAGACAGAGAAACAGTGAGTGCCACAGTGAGCCCTTCAGCCAGATTTAACCACTCATACATCAAGCCCTCTCTCTCACAGTACAGTCCTCCACAGGACAGAGGAGAGACCAGCCAACTGCACTTCCTGCTGAGGAGAGACCAGGCATGGGGGAGAGGAAGAAGGGGTGGATTCTGTGTGTGTGTGAGAGAGAGAGTGTGCATGTGTGGTGTGTGTGTATATAATTGTGTGAGTGTGAGAAAGGAACTGAGTGAGTGCATCTACATGCGTACGGTCCAGGGCCAGGTTCCTAGCCTGCTGGGCCTGGGCCTGTGGCCAGATAGGGGGGTTCACTTTCAGCTGGCAGGAGATTTCACACTGGTCTGATCCATGCTAATGCACTCCACAGGCCATCGATGGGACCCGGCTAACTGATCGCTGTGTCCCAAATGGCACCCATTTCCCTATGGGCCCTGGCCAAATGTAGTGCACTATACAGTGCCATTTGCAACGCAAATCATCTCTGGGAGTTTAGCTCAAGATGCACGTCTCTAATTAGCTGGAGGCTCCATAGCACACTACAGTCTCTCTTCACACAGTTTCAGAGGGAGAGAGTCATGTTCCAAGCATGTATAACAGCCTGGATGGATGGCCTGGAGCAGAGTTCAAAGAGTAGAGTTAAGAGTGAACCGTATAGTATACAGTAGGCAGACCGTGATTACACCATACGTACTAAAAACAGGGAAGCCAAGATAAATATTACTGAATCCTCAGGGGGTAAATACACATTTAAACTTTTAGAAGTTATAGACTAAGTCAAGTGTTGTACATGCGGTGTATGCAGTAATATAAAGAGTATTTGTGAATTCATGAGATGGAGAAAAGTTTGAGATGTTCTGGTTGTAAACTCAGCAAAAAAAGAAACAGCCCTTTTTCAGGACCCTGTCTTTCAAAGATTATTTGGATTTTTACAAATTATCCAAATAACTTCACAGATCTTCATTGTAAAGGGTTTAAACACAGTTTCCCATGCTTGTTCAATGAACCATAAACAATTAATGAACATGCACCTGTGGGACGGTCGTTAAGACACTAACAACATACAGACGGTAGGCAATTAAGGTCACAGTTATGAAAACTTAGGACACTAAAGAGGCCTTTCTACTGACTCTGAAAAACACCCAAAGAAAGATGTCTAGGGTCCCTGCTCATCTGAGCGAATGTGCCTTAGGCATGCTGCAAGGATGCACGAGGACTGCAGATGTGGCCAGGGCAATAAATTGCAATGTCAGTACTGTGAGACGCTTAAGACAGCACTACAGGGAGACAGGATGGGCAGCTGATTGTCCTCGCAGTGGCAAACCACGTGTAACAACCCCTGCACAAGATCGGTACATCCGAAACATCACAGCTGCGAGACTGGTACAGAATGGCAACAACAACTGTCAGAGTTACACCAGGAATGCACAATCCCTCCATCAGTGCTCAGACTGCCCCGTAATAGGCTGAGAGAGGCTGGACTGAGGGCTTGGAGGCCTGTTGGTATGGCAGGTCCTCACCAGACATCACCGGCAACAACATCGCCTATGAGCACAAACCCACCGTCGCTGGACCAGACAGAACTGGCAAAAAGTGCTCTTTACTGACGAGTTGCGGATTTGTCTCACCGGGGTGATTGTCGGATTCGCATTTATCGTTGAAGGAATGAGCATTACAATGAGGCCTGTACTCTGGAGTGGGATCGATTTGGAGGTGGAGGGTCCGTCATGGTCTGGGGTGGTGTCACAGCATCATCGGACTGAGCTTGTTGTCATTCTGTACAGCACTTTGAGATATCAGCTGATGTACGAAGGGCTATATAAATAAATTTGATTTGATTGCAGGCAATCTCAATGCTGTGCGTTACATGGAAGACATCTTCCTCCGTCATGTGGTACCCTTCCTGCAGGCTCATCCTGATAATGCCACCAGCCATACTGCTCGTTCTGTGCATGATTTCCTGCTGACAGGAATGTCAGTGTTCTGCCATGGCCAGCGAAGAGCCCGGATCTCAATCCCATTGAGCACGTCTGGGACCTGTTGGATTGGAGGGTGAGGGCTAGGGCCATTCCACCCAGAAATGTCCGGGAACTTGCAGGTGCCTTGGTGGAAGATTGGGGTGACATCTCATAGCAAAAACTGGCAAATCTGGTGAAGTCCATGAGGAAGAGCTGCACTGCAGTACTTAATGCAGCTGGTGGTCACACCAGATACAGACTGTTACTTTTGATTTTGACCCCCCCTTTGTTCAGGGATACATTATTCAATTTCTGTTGTCCACATGTCTGTGGAACTTGTTCAGTTTATGTCTCAGTTGTTGAATGTTATGTTCATAAAAATATTTACACGTTAAGTTTGCTGAAAATAAATGCAGTTGACAGTGAGAGGACATTTCTTTTTTTGCTGAGTTTATAAGGGTACTGTGAAGGATAAAAGCTAACCTACAAACAAAGCATTTTCAAGGCTGCGCCCCAAATAGCACCCTATTCCCTATATGGTGGGACCTGGTCAAAAATAGTGCACTTTATAGGGAATAGGGTGCCATTTGGGATGCCCTCTTGGAAAAGGAGGAAGGTGAGAAAAGGGTGAGAGACGGTCCAGTACCTCTTCCCGTGCACCAGGGCTCCTGGGTCCTTGGACAAAGCTTCCAGCTCCTGCACCTCATCCACCAGGGTTTTAAAGCACACCTTCTTCACACTGGCTCAAAAGGAGCAGACGTCACCAACAGGCATTCACAACCACAGCGTTAAATACAACACTATTCCTTATATTATTATAAAGAAGGATTATATTGTATCTCTATGTAACAGACCATCCCAAATCAGTCCAAGAGGCTTTCTCAAAAATGTACATGCAATCTGAATCAATTCTGCATATCAGAGGCAAAGTAGATGCCTGGTAAATGATACCACAATTAGCTTTTGGTTGCTGCTTCAATGTGCTGTAAATGTGATTCCTCTGGATTTCCCAGAACTATGAGACAGTTTAGGTATCTCAACTCTGAATCAAAGTCTCCCAATGACCTCAATTAATCATTTCATTCTGAATGGTCCACACTTACTTAAACTCTGAATCGGACAGTATTAGAATACATATCTTGCTATGAATCAAATAACTATAAAATGTTACACTGCATGTTATTTATTGGTGGTCTAAATAGTTTCTCAAGACATTTCTCCTAGAGCAGAATCTGCAAAAAAAAACATGATGTACCGGTAACTATAAATGTTACACCTGCATGTCTGAGACCGGTTTAGTATTTATTTAGTATATTTCCCATTTCCTGATTTATTTATTTTTAAGCAAATAATTTTCAGCTGACACTAGAATACATTTCTGAGTGACAGAGTGAGGGCTTTGCATAGGTGCTTTGTTGTGTATCTTGTGGGACTGGAAAAAAATGCCTAGAGTTTAAAATAAAGATATTAACCGGTTCCCATGTTTTAAAAATAACAGTTCTGTTTCGGAACAATATGAATCTCTTTCTTTTGCGGTTTTCATTGTCAGAAAAAAATATTTTACGCTTTTCGGTTCTGTTCACTGAAACGGTTCCAACCCCGGCACCACATGGATCCTATAAATGACTTCTATATGTAATTGTACATGTGATCTAAGGAATTTCCCGTGAGCAGGACATGTGGAGGGGGTGGTGGTGATGAGTGGGGGGGAACTCACACTTTGTAGGCCACGTCAAAGACCAGGGAGGTGACAGGGATGAATATCAGGCCCATCCAGAAGACTCCCGAACTGAACATCATGTCCGCCTGAGACACACGCACACACAGAAAAACAGGAACACATTCCTTAGGTCATTGCAGACAAAACAGGGCTCAGTAGGTGCAGCAGTAAAGGCTCAGATTGCTTTAGGCAGTCTTGTTACATCTTTTATAACAACCAAATTACCCACAATAAACAAATGAATAGGCAAAATAATTACATGGATCAACTCAGTTTGACAATACATGGTAATCCACTGTGACTAAATGACACGTTGCTGTTTGGGTTTTAACTATGATCTTGAGAAGCCTGGGGCTAAGGAAGTAGCTTTGGCAGTGAGTTATTGTGGTGCCCTTTACTAGGCTAGTTAGTTACTGTGGTGTTCTTTACCAGGGTAGGCAGTTACTGTGGTGTTATTTCACTCTCCAAACAGACCAATGGGAACCATGTCCAAACCCCTTATTCCAATTATTCCCTATCAGTAGAGAAACCTTGGGTAAAGCTCAATTTCTGACAAGGAAGAGGTATTGGACAACATTCCTGTGGACAGAGTGGAGCGGGGGGTAGGGTGTAGCTGATCTAAGGTCAATTTTGCATTCAACCCTCAAATGATTAAGGTGAGCATGTAGCTAATCCTAGATCTGTGCCAAAAGGAAACTTTTAGCCAGAGTGGAGGAAATACAGTAGGAAACACTTCTTCATACTTGTCATTACATTTTCAATGGCATTTTTGCCCTAACCCATTAATTTCCCATGCTGGTGGCAACTGTTAGCTACAGTGACTGGCCTCAAGAGCAGGTGGGGAATGACGGTGCAGCGGAGCGGGATGCCTCCTCAGCAGACAGGCCACTGGTGAGGTATCAATGGGAAGAAGGGTGAAGGGGATTCTCAACTCGAACCCCGAAACCCATCTCCACTAGCAACCTGTTGCCCTGATGATGCCTGAAGGGCGTTCACTCGATCCTCAGTACAAGGAAAGAGAAACATTAGAAGGGGATAGCAGCAACACATGAAAGTCCACTGAGTTCAGTTCTAAAAGGTAGGTTCCATTGACCTATTCAAAGATGGTGGGCAACTACAGCTGTGTATGTTCCATTTGGTCTGGTGGGGCGGAGACAGAGAGGAATCCTCTTGGCTCGGGCCGTCACATACAGCCGTCTGCGCAGGGCTGTGTTTGCTTTGGCCTGGCTGCTGTGAAACTATCAGTCATTACATGTCAAAAAGCAAAACACACGCCTCCTCGCATCAGCAATTTGGGCAGTACATGCTTGTGCCAGTTGTTCAAACCGCAGGGGCCCCCAGACAAGGGTCTTCCTGTAATTAGGAACAGGCCGGACCCTGGGATGGCGCCTTAGGAGACACACACACGCGGATCAATGTCAAAGTTATCAAAGGGTTCAGGTGTTCCTAAATGAGCTAATCTGCTCTCCATTATCAGGCAAACGGCCTATGATGTCTGACAAAACATCGGGGAAAGAGGAAATCCCAAATGAGTGGAAATCAAAATGGCTTTTTCCGAATGTTTGAAATGATATTGGAATGAATGGAGCTTTTCTATTTTGGCCAGCAGTGACCAAAATACAAGTAGAGGGAAAATTACATTAGCGCACAGGACATATTCACGTCAAATTTGAAGTTAGGCAGTCCCGGGTAGAAACATAGACTTTTCTTTATCGTAACGCCAACTTGAATTATTTTTGTTTTCATCCAACACATTTTAATAGCCGCATTTAAAGTGTCTAGAAAAATTTAAAAAAATAAACCGCGGACAGTGTCTCAGCACATTAAATACAATAAATTGAAGTCAACGAGCATGGAAAATAAACCAGCTCCTAATTTAAACTCCAACTTCTTACAAATACTGTTCCAAAATATCATCATAAATAATACAAAGCACAAACAATATAACCAAAACAACAAATCATAAACATTTACAGAAAACTGCATTGAATGTCTGACTACTTCTCTAATCTGTAAATTCAATGCTCAACTAAATCTTAATAAATGTTTATCTGTTGAGGATTTGAAGACAGACACATTAAATACTGGCAGAGCCAGCCATTTTGGTAGATGCTAGAGATGGAGCTGGGGTGCAGGTGGATGTATTTTAGGACAAACAAATAAACTTGTCTGGGCGGGCAGACAGTGGTGTCCGCAGCTACAGGGCAGAGTGTTTTGACAGGCTGTCAACCCCCTCACAGCCACTGGGGAGACAGACACACTCACAAAAATACACACACACAGCCAAGTTAGTTCATAGCCATAGGTGAAAAAACATTCACTGTCACTTAAATCTTTAGATCTGGTTTGAAGCAGACCAGCAAGATCTGGTTTAAAGCAGACCAGCAGGCTTTTCTTGCCGTTGCAGAGCTGTTGAAGGCTATTTGTTTGAGATACACATTCTAAATATATTTAGATCTACAAAAAGAAGCAGTGGTTTCACTCTGAATACGATATGGACACGCCAACAGTCGCTTGTCATTTTTCACAATTTTAAAACTTTGCGTCTCAGTTTAAGAAAACAGATTTTTCAAACCATCCTTTATGTGACTGTCAAGGGACTGGACTGATCCAATCGGATCAGTGCTGCGGCGTCTGATTACAATGCTTGGATGCATTGATCAGTGGGTCTCAGCGCAGCAGCAGTTGGCTGATCATGCCAGGCAGGCCACAGTGATAGTAAGGCCCCAAGAATGTTAATGCCTGCCATTGTGATGGTAAATATGAAGGAAGGACAATCAAGGCCTTCACTATTCACCCCGTTCCAAGGCCTTTGGCTTTAGAAAGCATAGATTGAGAAAAGCCAACTTTCCACACACGCCCACCGCATACACGCACACACACAGAAGCATGCAAACACACACACCTCACTCTGACCATGCCTCGTTCTGTCA
Organism: Oncorhynchus nerka; assembly: GCF_034236695.1. NCBI lineage: Eukaryota > Metazoa > Chordata > Actinopteri > Salmoniformes > Salmonidae > Oncorhynchus > Oncorhynchus nerka. The sequence goes on from NC_088401.1 coordinate 68,812,088, forward strand.
TATCTGAAAGGTTGTCAGATTTGAGTCTCTCCCCTTTTCTCTGCATGGCCCTGGTGCTGCCATAGCCAAAGCCTCTAAATGCTAATATTTGGACACTAGCAGCCTGGGCGCAGAGTCTCTTTGTACGGCATTTAAAAAAAATATATTGGGCCCGATGAAAGGACGAGTTTAAAAAAAAGAGTCAAATCCAGTCCCAGTGAATGAGTTGGTCTACCTCTGTCCATGTCCATATCATATGCTGCTGGTGAGTCTCTGATCCACCTCTACGCAGACGACACCATTCTGTATACTTCCGGCCCTTCTTTGGACACTGTGTTAACAACCCTCCAGGCAAGCTTCAATGCCATACAACTCTCCTTCCATGGCCTCCAATTGCTCTTAAATACAAGTAAAACTAAATGCATGCTCTTCAACCGATCGCTACCTGCACCTACCCGCCTGTCCAACATCACTACTCTGGACGGCTCTGACTTAGAATACGTGGACAACTACAAATACTTAGGTGTCTGGTTAGACTGTAAACTCTCCTTCCAGACCCATATCAAACATCTCCAATCCAAAGTTAAATCTAGAATTGGCTTCCTATTTCGCAACAAAGCATCCTTCACTCATGCTGCCAAACATACCCTTGTAAAATTGACCATCCTACCAATCCTCGACTTTGGCGATGTCATTTACAAAATAGCCTCCAATACCCTACTCAACAAATTGGATGCAGTCTATCACAGTGCAATCCGTTTTGTCACCAAAGCCCCATATACTACCCACCATTGCGACCTGTACGCTCTCGTTGGCTGGCCCTCGCTTCATACTCGTCGCCAAACCCACTGGCTCCATGTCATCTACAAGACCCTGCTAGGTAAAGTCCCCCTTATCTCAGCTCGCTGGTCACCATAGCATCTCCCACCTGTAGCACACGCTCCAGCAGGTATATCTCTCTAGTCACCCCCAAAACCAATTCTTTCTTTGGCCGCCTCTCCTTCCAGTTCTCTGCTGCCAATGACTGGAACGAACTACAAAAATCTCTTAAATTGGAAACACTTATCTCCCTCACTAGCTTTAAGCACCAACTGTCAGAGCATCTTACAGATTACTGCACCTGTACATAGCCCACCTATAATTTAGCCCAAACAACTACCTCTTTCCCAACTGTATTTAATTTATTTATTTATTTTGCTCCTTTGCACCCCACTATTTTTATTTCTACTTTGCACATTCTTCCATTGCAAAACTACCATTCCAGTGTTTTACTTGCTATATTGTATTTACTTTGCCACCATGGCCTTTTTTGCCTTTACCTCCCTTCTCACCTAATTTGCTCACATTGTATATAGACTTGTTTTTTTTACTGTATTATTGACTGTATGTTTGTTTTACTCCATGTGTAACTCTGTGTCGTTGTATGTGTCGAACTGCTTTGCTTTATCTTGGCCAGGTCGCAATTGTAAATGAGAACTTGTTCTCAACTTGCTTACCTGGTTAAATAAAGGTGAAATAAATAAATAAAATTTTAAAAAATCAGTTTGGCTAAATTCAGCTGGCTCTAACGGACCATACGACTGGGGTGGATGTTGGAACAGAGGGGTAGACTGTTCTGCTATGGAGCTAAGGATCTAGGGAAATTGCTATTGGGTGATTTGAGGGTGCAGATTTCTATGCTACAAATTGAAGCTGGATCTGTACGTTTGGCCAAAAAAAGCCCCCAAAAAGTCCCATGACCAGCTCCATGCTACCACCCGAAACCAAATCCTTAAGGTTATTGAGTGGTCGGATAGGCTTTGAACACAGTCGCAGAATGAAAAAGCCAGTCCCTGAGGATGGTGGGAGAGAAAAGAGATGGAGGCAAACTTAATGCCCTGAAGAGAGAGCGAAGGAGAGAGAGAGAGAGAGAGCGAAGGAGAGAGAGAGAGAGAGAGCGAAGGAGAGAGAGAGAGAGAGAGAGCGAAGGAGAGAGAGAGAGAGAGAGAGAGCGAAGGAGAAAGAGAGAGAGAGAGCGAAGGAGAAAGAGAGAGAGAGAGAGAGCGAGAGCGAAGGAGAGAGAGAGAGAGCGAAGGAGAAAGAGAGAGAGAGAGAGCGAAGGAGAAAGAGAGAGAGAGAGAGCGAAGGAGAAAGAGAGAGAGAGAGCGAAGGAGAAAGAGAGAGAGCGAAGGAGAAAGAGAGAGAGCGAAGGAGAAAGAGAGAGAGAGAGAGCGAAGGAGAAAGAGAGAGAGCGAAGGAGAAAGAGAGAGAGCGAAGGAGAAAGAGAGAGAGAGAGAGAGCGAAGGAGAAAGAGAGAGAGAGAGAGAGCGAAGGAGAAAGAGAGAGCGCGAAGGAGAAAGAGAGAGCGAGAAGGAGAGAGCGCGAAGGAGAAAGAGAGAGCGCGAAGGAGAAAGAGAGAGCGCGAAGGAGAAAGAGAGAGCGCGAAGGAGAAAGAGAGAGCGCGAAGGAGAAAGAGAGAGCGCGAAGGAGAAAGAGAGAGCGCGAAGGAGAAAGAGAGAGCGCGAAGGAGAAAGAGAGAGCGCGAAGGAGAAAGAGAGAGCGCGAAGGAGAAAGAGAGAGCGCGAAGGAGAAAGAGAGAGCGCGAAGGAGAAAGAGAGAGCGCGAAGGAGAAAGAGAGAGCGCGAAGGAGAAAGAGAGAGCGCGAAGGAGAAAGAGAGAGCGCGAAGGAGAAAGAGAGAGCGCGAAGGAGAAAGAGAGAGCGCGAAGGAGAGAGAGAGCGCGAAGGAGAGAGAGAGAGCGAAGGAGAGAGAGACCCCTCCTGTCTCAGCCTCCAGTATTTATGCTGCAGTAGTTTGTGTCGGGGGGCTAGGGTCAGTTTGTTATATCTGGAGTATTTCTCCTGTCCTATTCGGTGTCCTGTGTGAATCTAAGTGTGCGTTCTCTAATTCTCTCCTTCTCTCTTTCTTTCTCTCTCTCGGAGGACCTGAGCCCTAGGACCATGCCACAGGACTACCTGACATGATGACTCCTTGCTGTCCCCAGTCCACCTGGCCGTGCTGCTGCTCCAGTTTCAACTGTTCTGCCTTATTATTATTCGACCAAGCTGGTCATTTATGAACATTTGAACATCTTGGCATGTTCTGTTATAATCTCCAACCGGCACAGCCAGAAGAGGACTGGCCACCCCACATAGCCTGGTTCCTCTCTAGGTTTCTTCCTAGGTTTGGGCCTTTCTAGGGAGTTTTTTCTAGCCACCGTGCTTCTACACCTGCATTGCTCGCTGTTTGGGGTTTTAGGCTGGGTTTCTGTACAGCACTTTGAGATATCAGCTGATGTACGAAGGGCTATATAAATCAATTTGATTTGATTTGAGAGAGAGAGTGAAGGAGAAAGAGAGCAAGAGTGTGTGAGGGGCCTTGTTCAGACGAGGCCCACAAATTCCCTGCATGTCATCATTGCAACGCAAAAGCAAATCCCTAACACCCCCACCCCAGTAAGTTTTTACTATGGAAAACTTAAACTGGGCCTGCTCAATTGGGTCCATCTGTTTACTCTCTGCGTGTCGCCTCTCAATAGCCCTGAGATATCCAGAAGAAAAACATAGGACAGAACGCTAACAAAAACAGTAATAGCTCAACAGAAGTCATCCATGCACAACTGTCCGATAGTGATTTACAACGTGACTCAAGAATTATTAAAGTGAGATAGATTAGCCGACAGACTGTGTCAGTTTGACATGTATTAGCTCACGGATAATGACAAGTACGCCCATATCCATGGCCATTCAACTACATATACTGACACACAACACACACACAGCAAGTCTCACACCATGGACTATCCCGTGGCTTCCACAGCCGCTCAAGTCTTCCATAAATCATTGGGTTTTCAACGACAGCGCAGAGGGGGCTACCATACGACACAGGAGCGGTTCTTAAAGGCCTTAAGTATTCCTAAAACACAGACACAGAGGGAAACCAGTGGAGGGGACAAAGTCAATAGAAATGCTGAAGTGCCTTTAATTCCATCATAGCTGTCACTGGTTTAATAGTGAGGAATCTTGTGGATTCTATAAAACCACAGTGGGCTGGAAGCCTCGTTTCACTCGTCCTGCAGAGTTTTTAGGGGTCCCTGGTAATTTTGGAGATAGTGGAGAAATTGGGAGATCTGTCATCTGTGGCCCTGCTACTTCAATCGCAGGATCACTGGTGAGTGTACGTACACACACACACACACACCCGCACAGGGACACCCACACCGTCAAAACACGCACACACCATCTCTATTGTCCTAGACTGGTCATGGCTGAGTGGAGCTGGCCTGAGTAGAGAGAGGATGGGTTATCTAGTGAGGTGCAGCTGGCCTCTGTGCCATTCTGTAGGGGCATTCTTGTTCTTCAAAGCAAGTGAGTCCTAATGAGCTGCCTGCACTGGAGGCTCTATAGTTGTAACTTCAATATAAATAATTCCATTCAAACAAACGTGTGAGTGAATGTCACCATATTCCATACATACTGCACTACTTTTGACCAGAGCCTAAGGAGACGGTGAAGTCACCTTTCATTATCGGTGTCCTGGATTTCTTCTTTTTAATACCTTTTTATTTTACATGAACTGATATGTAGCCCTTCCATGTACTGTTAACATTTCATGACAACGACTGATCAAAGTAGCCCAAAAGGATTTGTTAATCCCACATTTCTGGAGGGTTCAATTTCAGAAAAGTTAACTTTCGGTGAAGGTTCTCAGGACACAAAAGACAAACAAATTGTGAAGATAACCTTTAATTCTATTCTCTTAAATGTTCATATTTCCTTCATATTGAAAACGTCTCTGTCTCTCTGCTGTACGTCTGTAGTATGCCAAAATATGAACCTCTCCCTTCTGAGCAAAACACTGAGGAGAACGTGTTGCTTATCGCTTGGCACAAATTGCGGGAGGAATGTGATGCGCACCTGTTGAGGGGTGAATCCAAAGTGTCGATGACAAGCGGTCAAGTGAGTGTGAGAATAAGTACTGTTCCCTGCAGACGCTGGCAAAAGCAAAGGAAATGGCAGGTGTCGGAAAGGCACAGAGTTATCTATGCTCTAACATCCTTACAGCTGTGTTGTTGATAGCGACAGGAAATCGCCAGGAGACGGGCCAGGGTGATGGCATTTGCCGTGTCATCTCGTATGGTGTGCCTAAGCCCCTTACTATAGCAGCTCATGTCACTCCTCGGAAAATATCAGATTTGAATCTTCCTTTTTCATCCACGTCAACTCAAGGCTAAAATTCATGTGTGGTTTGGGCCTGGGCCAACCAAGCATCTTGTCAAACTTAAGATGTCTGTTTCAAGATGTTTAAGGGATGGTCCAAGGCACCTGTCTTGTCAATCGTCCAAGTAAAGCTCAAACTCACTGACACTGACAAATGCTATCGCATTAAGTCAGCCATTGCTCAACGTCTTTCTTGAATGAGGTGAATTGTGGAGTCAGAAACTGTAGAACAAGAAGTGGTGTCTATATCATCATGACCCTCAGGCATTACAAACAGACACAGAGGGGAAGGTGGGTGATAGAGGGAGGGGGGAAAGAGAGAACATGGAAAAGAAAGAGGAGATGGGAAGAGGCAGAGAGAAAGAAAGTGTTAGTAAGTGAGAGATCAAGCGAGAACGACAGAGCAACAGTGACAGAGGGAAAGCGAGTCAACGAAAGAGAGGTGTTTGCTGCTAATGCAGGGTCGTTCCATGTCATTTCAGAAATCCAAAGCAGGTCAATAGTACCAATTGCATTGCATTTTCGCTCTTCATATCCAAATCATCTACAGTTTAAGTCAGAAGTTTACATACACCTTAGCCAAATACATTTAAACTCAGTTTTTCACCATTCCTGGCATTTAATCCTAGTAAAAATTCCCTGTTTTAGGTCAGTTAGGATCACCACTTTATTTTCAGAATGTGAAATGTCAGAATAATAATAGAGAGAATTATTTATTTCAGCTTTTATTTCTTTCATCACATTCCCAGTGGATCAGAAGTTTACATACACTCAAATAGTATATGGTAGCATTGCCTTTAAATTGTTGTTGTTGTTTTTTGACAAGCGTTTCAGGTAGCCTTCCACAAGCTTCCCACAATAAGTTGGGTGAATTTTGGCCCATTCCTCCTGACAGAGCTGGTGTAACGGAGTCAGGTTTGTAGGCCTCCTTGCTCGCACACACTTTTTCAGTTCTGCCCACACATTTTCTATGGGATTGAGATCAGGGCTTTGTGATGGCCACTCCAATACCTCAACTTTGTTGTCCTTAAGCCATTTTGCCACAACTTTGAAAGTATGCTTGGGGTCATTGTCCATTTGGAAGACCCATGAGCGATCAAGGTTTAACTTTCTGGATTGATGTCTTGAGATGTTGCTTCAAAATATCCACCATTTCTCTTTCCCATTATGCCATCTATTTTGTGAAGTGCACCAGTCACTCCTGCAGCAAAGCACCCCCACAACATGATGCTGCCACCCCTGTGCTTCACAGTTGGGATGTGTTCTTCGGCTTGCAAGCCTCCCCCTTTTCCCTCCAAACATAACGATGGTCATTATGCCCAAACAGTTCTATTTTTTGTTTTATCAGACCAGAGGACATTTCTCCAAAAAGTGTCTTCTTCCTTGCTGAGCAGCCTTTCAGGTTTTGTCAATATAGGACTCATTTTACTGTGGATATAGATACTTTTGTACCCGTTTCCTCCAGCATCTTCAGGCATTTGGAAATTGCTCCCAAGGATGAACCAGACTTGAGGAGGTCTACAATTTTTATTATGAGGTCTTGGCTTATTTCTTTTGATTTTCCCATGATGTCAAGCAAAGAGGCACTGCGTTTGAAGGTAGGCCTTGAAATACATCCGCAAGTACACCTCCAATTGACCAAATCAGAAGCTTCTAAAGCCAGGCCATCATTTTCTGGAATTTTCCAAGCTGTTTATAGGCAGTCAACTTAGTGTATGTAAACTTCTGACCCACTGGAATTGTGATACAGTGAATTATAAGTGAAATAATCTGTCTGTAAAAAATTGTTCGAAAATGACTTGTGTCATGCACAAAGTAGATGTCCTAAATGACTTGCCAAAACTATAGTTAGTTAACTAGAAATTTGTGGAGTGGTTGAAAAACTAGTTTTAATGACTCCAACCTAAGTGTATGTAAACTTACAACTTCAACTGTATAAGTAACATAATTGAGTTACACAATCATTTTTTCGATACTTTGGGATGATTTGAATATGAAGCTTGAAAATACTAATATAGGTATTAGGTACCATCATTTTGGATTTGTGCTACAAATGCTAAAAAGTTAGCATTTGACACCGTGACCGACAAAACCAAAGTATGGGTTGCTGTCATAACTTGTCCAGAGACTGCTTACACAGTAAGCAAACCAATATATATAGTGGGGCAAAAAAGTATTTAGTCAGCCACCAATTGTGCAAGTTCCCCCACTTAAAAAGATGAGAGGCCTGTAATTTTCATCATAGGTACACTTCAAGTATGACAGACAAAATGAGGGGAAAAAATCCAGAAAATCACATTGTAGGATTTTTTATTAATTTATTTGCAAATTATGGTGGAAAATAAGTATTTGGTCAATAACAAAAGTTTCTCAATACTTTGTTATATACCCTTTGTTGGCAATGACAAGAGGTCAAACGTTTCCTGTAAGTCTTCACAAGGTTTTCACACACTGTTGCTGGTATATTGGCCCATTCCTCCATGCAGATCTCCTCTACAGCAGTGATGTTTTGGGGCTGTTGCTGGGCAACACGGACTTTCAACTCCCTCCAAAGATTTTCTATGGGGTTGAGATCTGGAGACTGGCTAGGTCACTCCAGGACCTTGAAATGCTTCTTACGAAGCCACTCCTTCGTTGCCCGGGCGGTGTGTTTGGGATCATTGTCATGCTGAAAGACCCAGCCACGTTTCATCATCAATGCCCTTGCTGATGGAAGGAGGTTTTCACTCAAAATCTCACGATACATGGCCCCATTCATTCTTTCCTTTACACGGATCAGTCGTCCTGGTCCCTTTGCAGAAAAACAGCCCCAAAGCATGATGATTCCACCCCCATGCTTCATAGTAGGTATGGTGTTCTTTGGATGCCACTCAGCATTCTTTGTCCTCCAAACACAACGAGTGGAGTTTTTACCAAAAAGTTATATTTTTGTTTCATCTGACCATATGACATTCTCCCAATCTTCTTCTGGATCATCCAAATGCTCTCTAGCAAACTTCAGACGGTTCTGGACATGTACTGGATTAAGCAGGGGGACACGTCTAGCACTGCAGGATTTGAGTCCCTGGCGGCGTAGTGTGTTACTGATGGTAGGCTTTGTTACTTTGGTCCCAGCTCTCTGTGGGTTATTCACTAGGTCCCCCCCGTGTGGTTCTGGGATTTTTGCTCACCGTTCTTGTGATCATTTTGACCCCACGGGGTGAGATCTTGCGTGGAGCCCCAGATCGAGGGAGATTATCAGTGGTCTTGTATGTCTTACATTTCCTAATAATTGCTCCCACAGTTGATTTCTTCAAACCAAACTGCTTACCTATTGCAGCTTCAGTCTTCCCAGCCTGGTGCAGGTCTACAATTTTGTTTCTGGTGTCCTTTGACAGCTCTTTGGTCTTGGCCATAGTGGAGTTTGGAGTGTGACTGTTTGAGGTTGTGGACAGGTGTCTTTAATACTGATAACAAGTTCAAACAGGTGCCATTAATACAGATAATGACTGGAGGACAGAGGAGCCTCTAAAAAATAAGTTACAGGTATGTGAGAGCCAGAAATCTTGCTTGTTTGTAGGTGACCAAATACTTATTTTCCACCATAATTTGCTAATAAATTAATAAAAAATCCTACAATGTGATTTTCTGGATTTTTTCTCTCATTTTGTCTGTCATAGTTGAAAGTGTACCTATGATGAAAATTACAGGCCTCTCATCTTTTTAAGTGGGAGAACTTGCACAATTGGTGGCTGACTAAATATTTTTTTGCCCCACTGTACCTTTGTAATAGTGGTCAGAATCTGGTAAGGACGTAGGATGGGACATAAACATAACTTAAATGACAACTGTATCTGAACAGGGGGAAGAAAACGTCACCAACGTCACATTACAACGGATGACGAAACAATACCCGAGCTGCAGCTCCATACTCCTTGTCAGACAGAGAACTGATAATATATACTCGTTGTGGGCGGACCGTGGTTGACTTTTGACTATTTCTTTGGATTCCTTGTCCCTACTCATTGTTAGAAAAGAGTTTGGTCCAAATTGAATATTAGGGACTATAGTTATGGAATATTACATGAATCCTATAAATTAAAATGGCCAATTTGGATGCAATCAATTAGCTCAAAGAGATCTAATTATATTTCAACACAATAATGTTGCAGGAATATAATCTTATCTGTTTCTAACAGAAACAATATCAGAACAATCTGAGATGGTTGGTTTCGAGGTGGAACGACCCTGTAGAGACCTCCACTCTTCCTCTGCCACAACTGGGGCCTGGGAGGCCTGGTGTCATTTAGCAGGACTCTGATATGTTCTCGGGTGTCAGGAACATAATTCCAGTGTGATGATGTACTGGGGTCCCCACGGCTGAGCTAGGCATAGGGTTACCAAGCTGTCCAGAGAACACCATCACTCCCTTTACTCCAAAACTGCAGGGACTGGATGAAAGCACCAGTGTGTGTGTGTGTGTGTGTGTGTGTGTGTGTGTGTGCGGGCGGGGATGCACCAAGGGAGCAGTGCCTTATGTGTCATACCGCAAAATGCATTTAAGACACTTTACCTTGTTCTGAATATCTGTTTGATTTTGTTTAATTTGGATGTATTACAAATACAATGCTTAGACACAAATATCTGCTATAATATAACTTTGCTGAAAACACCACCACAAATACTTCAGGTTTTAGTGTGAATTGTTGAATCGCTCCTCCGTACAGCGACAAGGTTTCACCGTCACCTGCAGATACTTAGGGGGCAAGCGAGGGTGACATAACACAAACAGTGGGCTAATTGGGCCCAATTAAGTCATTCCGCAACACAACCCAGAATCTGTCAGTCCCGACAGTCTAAATCCCCTCTGGCCCTCCGATGAGAAACACAGCGTTGGGTTACGGCATACACACATTGAAATCCTTCTCAACAACTACCACCCTTAGTCAGTAACAGCAATGTTAGGAGATACTGTACATTCTGTTGAGTTATGAATGACAGCATGATACAGTAGGGTTTATCACTGCTGGGGGGGTGAACATTCCTACAACGTTTGTTAATTTTCCAATGGAGCCCTTACTAACTTTCTGGGAATGAAGAGGTGATCAGACATGTTTTGCTGGGTTTAAAGGAGGGTGGAGGGTAAGATGAGTGTTTACCTCGCCAGACATGTCCGGAGCCAGAGAGATGAGCGGCCACAGAGAGGAGTAGATACCGAAGAACACCACCCACAGGCTGATGCTGCCCCAGATGGCAATGTGACTGAACTGGAGGAGACAGAGAATGTTACTTCCTTTTGTGTTTACATAAATAGAGTGTTGGCAGTGAGAGTTCCAACAGTAAATACAGAGTACTAACCATCTTATTGTAGAGTAATTATACAATGACTAAGTTATTCTGCTAGTAGCTCTGCTGAAAAGCCTATGTCATGTGAATGGAGGCCAGGAGTGGCAGGAGGAAGAGGAAAAGCTGGATGGAGCATTATTACGGACCTTTTAAGATCTGCCTCTGTTACAAGGGTCTGTGGTACCATAAGAGAATGACGATGAAAAGACAAGATATTGTAGTGCTTCTACACCTGCATTGCTTGCTGTTTGGGGTTTTAGGCTGGGTTTCTGTACAGCACTTTGAGATATCAGCAGATGTACGAAGGGCTATATAAATAAATTTGATTTGATTTAGTGAGAGGAGAGAGCCTACCATAGTCCACGATGAGGTCTCCAGGCCAGCTTTAAGGCACACGGTGATGACCACAAACTAGGAAACAGAACATCAATGTTAAATGCTAAACCAACATCTTCCTCGCCATTGAGAATAAGTCAAAATCAAAGTCAGAAGTTTGACAGGAAAACGCACATATTTTATATGACAGCTAAATGTGTATTCCTTAGTTTAGAACTTGAAATACTGTTTGACTCACACATATTTGATCAAAACACAGTAATGACGCTCAAGACGGTCAAAAGTAAATAAAGAAATTCAAAACAAACTGTAAAATAATCTCACAGCAAGACCCTGAGGCTAACACAAGGTTACGGATAGACAGACAAAGATGTCTTCATTCTCAAAGCTAAAAAAGCAGAAATACAACACTGGTTATCAGTCAGGGGAGGGCTGAACTGACTGTGTGCTCATCCAAAAGAGACTCAGGTTATGTCCCAAATAGCACCCTATTCCCTTCATAGTGCACCACACACACACACACACAAAAGGGTGCCATTTGAGACACATACTTACTGTATAAACCATGTTGCCTAAGAGGAGATAGTCCGGGGTCTTTCCGTTGCCAAAGACCGTATCTGTGAAAAGGATGAACATGAAAAGCTTTTAGACGTATGGTCATATCCCTCTTTGCTAGTTCCACTAGACCAGAAGAAATGTGAAATCTCAGCTATGGAGAAAACTACCAAAGAGCAGACAGACTGTCTGCATTTATTTTATTTCATCTTTACTTAACCAGGTAGGCCAGTTGAGAACAAGTTCTCATTTACAACTGCGAACTGGCCAAGATAAAGCAAAGCAGTGTGACACAAACACTGAGTTACACATGGGATAAACAAACGTACAGTCAACACAATAGAAAAATATATATACAGTGTGTGCAAATGTAGTAAGATTAGGGAGGTAAGGCAATAAATAGGCCATAGTGGCAAAATAATTACAATTAACACTGGAGTGATAGATGTGCATGTAGAGATACTGGGGTGCAAAGGAGAAAAAAAAAATATATATATATATATATGGGGATGAGGTAGTTGGGTGGGCTATTTATAGATGGGCTGTGTACAGGTGCAATGATCGGTAAGCTGCTCTGACAGCTGATTCTTAAAGTTTGTGAGGGAGATTTGAGTCTCCAGCTTCAGTGATTTTTGCAATTTGGTCCAGTCATTGGCAGCAGAGAACTGGAAGGAAAGGCGGCCAAAGGAGGAGTTGGCTTTGGTGATGACCAGTGAAATATATCTGCTGGAGCGAGTGCTACGGGTGGGTGCTGCTATGGTGACCAGTGAGCTGAGGATAAGGCGGCATCTCAAACGGCACCCTATTCAGTCTATAGCACACTACTTTTGACCAGAGCCATATGGACCCTGGTCAAAAGCAGTGCATTATAAATGGAATAGGATGCCATTTGGGATGCAGCCTGTGAGTACTGTATGTGCAGGCGAGCATCATTCCCCATTAGAGATACAACACTGGACATGATGCCCCATTAGACATGCAACACTGGACATGACGTCCCATTAGAGCAGTGAGATGTAACACTGGACATAATGGCCCATTAGAGCAGTGAGATGTAACACTGGACATAATGGCCCATTAGAGCAGTGATATGTAACACTGGACATAATGGCCCATTAGAGCAGTGAGATGTAACACTGGACATAATGGCCCATTAGAGCAGTGAGATGTAACACTGGACATAATGGCCCATTAGAGCAGTGAGTGGTAACACTGGACATAATGGCCCATTAGAGCAGTGAGATGTGTGTGGACATGTTTCACTATTCTTGTGGGGAGTAAATAAACAAACATTTGACAGTTAGTCCCCACAAGGTCAAATATTATTTCTAGGGGGTTTAGGGTTAAGGTTAGAATTAGTGTTAGAATTACATTAAGGGTTAGGAGCTAGGCTTAGGGTAAGAGTACGGATTAGGTTGAGGGAAAATAGGACTTTGAATGGGACTGAATTGTGTGTCCCCACAAGGTGAGCTGTACAAGACTGTGTGTGTGTGTGTGTGTCCATTGCATATGCTTAATGGAGTAACCTGATGGAGGAATCAGGAAGCAGTCTGGACTATGGTTGATGTGACCAGTTAAGCCAGGTTATTATTGAAAACAAAAACAAGAATTAGTCCAGTAATATTTGACAAATAAAGTATTCAAATCAAAGCAAACTGCTACTCAAATACCGGTAAAGGCATGGGTCAACTCTTTGTTCAGTTAAAAAAAAAAAAAAAAACCTCATTGATTGTACTAGCAACATTTACTTCAATACCCCCTAAATTCTGAGCATCCTCCAAATTCAACACATGGGCGTGCTTGGGGAGAGTGTTAGGGTGGGAGAGAAGAAGAACGAGAGAGGGAGAAAGAGAAGAAGAAAGAGGGAGAGCAAGAGACTGGCTCCTTTTTGCTTTCGGCTAGTCACATGCCTATGTGTGCTTCGAAGCCTTGCTGACAGCCTGTCAGTCAGACTGAAGGGGCTTCACTCTTCGCTTTATTTGGAGAGCAGGCCCAAGCCTGTGTGGTCCTCTGGCTCCACCAGCCAAGACTCCATCGACTCAAAGATACCCATTCTCTCAACCCTGAGCCTTACCACAGTCTGAGAATTGTAGCTACTTGGCCATATAGTGAAGTGTGAGCTGAACAAGGGAACTTGAAAGTGTGTGTGTGTGTGTCTATGTTTGAGTGTGCGTGCGTGCCAAGCATGCCAATGTGTATAATTCATGAGGTTGTGGGTAAAAAAAGAAAAGTAATCAAGATAAGGTATGTGTTAACTGGCCTCATTCTACCCAGAGCATGTAGAGACTAGAAATCCAGGCTGAGTCACAAATAGCAAGGTGCCAGATGAGTCTCTGGGAGGTTAGAGTCCCTGGGAGGTCAGGGTTAGAGTCCCTGGGAGGTCAGGGTTAGAGTCCCTGGGAGGTCAGGGTTAGAGTCTCTAGGAGGTCAGGGTTAGAGTCTCTAGGAGGTCAGGGTTAGAGTCTCTAGGAGGTCAGGGTTAGAGTCCCTGGGAGGTCAGGGTTAGAGTCTCTAGGAGGTGCTTACCGTGCTGGAAGGCTGTGAGGGGGACCCAGAAGAGGATGACCGAGTGGAAGAGGCCATTCAGACAATGGGCCCAGAAGACCTGCAAGGAGGGGAGAGGGGGTTGGGGGGTTCCAGGGAGAAAAGGAGAGGAAAAAGCATGAGAAACCCGTTGGCCGACCCAACCCGCCTAGCGACCACTGACCTTGGCTCTTTGTCCCGGCTCAGCAGTTGACTAAGTGGCGGTTTTGTAGGGCCTCCTCTCTGAATGGCCACCCCGCTGACACACACTTTGTATATCCTCCTGTGTGTAGGACTGGAGAAGAGGGTGCAGGGATGTGTGTAGGTTTGGTGTGTGTGTGCACGTAAGTCAGACTATGTGGGGGCCAGGATTTCCCTTTCCCTGTCCTTTCCTGTAGACCCCTCCCCCCACATCAAATTTCAACTGTCTTTCATATGCAAATTTAAGATCGGGAGAAAAATAAATGAAGAGGGCACTGAACAAGCACAAATCAATCTGAAAACATGGAGAAGTTGACATGTTTGACGTGGATTAACTTGTTTTTACGGTAATTAGTAAGAAGCTGGAAAAGAAAGGGCACACAGTAGTTTGTGTGTTTCCACACAGGCGACTCTACAGTATGTGTGTGCTGTTGGTGTGTGTTTGTAGATTTTGGATGAGCCGTTTAAATCAATAGTCCCTCTCCCAAACCACAGTGTTTCAAATGTACATTATGCTCGGATGTCGCCAAACACAACACTAAAGGGTGATGTAGCATGAAATGGCCGTGAAATCAACTCCGCCAAAAAAGTCTGTATTCATGCCCCCTCGTTCACATACCCTGCTCCACAAAAACAAGTTGAAATAGATTTGAATAAAACGGGGTGGCGGGGGAACACTTCACTCAATATTCACTTCTTAATTAATTTTTGGCAGGCAGCAAGACCAAATTATTTTCACACTTCCGTAAAAACGCGCCCTCGACAACTTCATAAAACCGGTCTATGAACGCACAATTTCTTATCCAAGACATATTATAAAACCGCCGGCTTATTGAAGTCGATGCGTTTTTCACAGGTTTTAAGCAATTTTGGAATAACGATCAACTCTTAGTGCTCGAAACAGTTGTTTAAAAGAGCAGGCATATGCAGCATGCTTTTCCTTGTACTCCAACTTGTTTCCCTTTAGTGCAGATTCCCTAATGGTGGATCTGTGTCATGTGTAGTTAAGTCAGCAATTGGGGATTCTGTGGTCGGAAATTACGTCTGGGGCTGCGGGGCGACGTCTGGGGATGCGGATAATTTGTTGTACAAATGCAAAACTGTCTCAGTATTTCTGTAAAAGATAAATAAAATAAAAAGCAGGCTTCATTCAAAAAAACACTAGAAACAGATGATGAAACCAAGTGTTGTAGTCCACAGGTGGGGAGGGGAACAGGAGGAGAGGAGGAACAGGAGGAGTGGGTCTGGTTCTGGGCTCTATGTCATACCTTGGCCTCTCTGGCATGACCTTCTCACCTTAACAAAACAAGAGCCCTTAGTCCCACCCCTATCCCCCTTACTTCACCTCCCACCCTGCCAACAGGCCCCCACGCTGGGGTAGGAGCACCCCCCTCTCTATGTGGTTCAGATGATCTCCAATGTTACAACTACACGTTTAAACCCAATTAACCTCCCACTGGCAACAACCCCACCTCAACCTCCAACACAACAGTGTGGAACAACAACCCCTCGTCACATCACCCTCCTCACTCTGCCCAGCACAACACAGTGTGGAACAACACCTCCTCACATCACCCTCCTCACTCTGCCCAGCACAACACAGTGTGGAACAACACCTCCTCACATCACCCTCCTCACTCTGCCCAGCACAACACAGTGTGGAACAACACCTCCTCACATCACCCTCCTCACTCTGCCCAGCACAACACAGTGTGGAACAACACCTCCTCACATCACCCTCCTCACTCTGCCCAGCACAACACCTCCGCACAACACCACCTCCTCACATCACCCTCCTCACTCTGCCCAGCACAACACAGTGTGGAACACCTCCTCACTCTGCCCAGCACAACACCACCTCCTCACTCTGCCCAGCACAACACAGTGTGGAACACCACCTCCTCACATCACCCACCTCAACACAGTGTGGAACAACACCTCACATCACCCTCCTCACTTTTCCCAGCACAACACAGTGTGGAACAACACCTCCTCACATCACCCACCTCAACACAGTGTGGAACAACACCTCACATCACCCTCCTCACTTTTCCCAGCACAACACAGTGTGGAACAACACCTCCTCACATCACCCTCCTCACTCTGCCCAGCACAACACCACCTCCTCACATCACCCTCCTCACTCTGCCCAGCACAACACAGTGTGGAACACCTCCTCACCCTGCCCAGCACAACACCACCTCCTCACTCTGCCCAGCACAACAGTGTGGAACACCACCTCCTCACATCACCCACCTCAACACAGTGTGGAACAACACCTCACATCACCCTCCTCACTTTTCCCAGCACAACACAGTGTGGAACAACACCTCCTCACATCACCCTCCTCACTCTGCCCAGCACAACACCACCTCCTCACATCACCCTCCTCACTCTGCCCAGCACAACACAGTGTGGAACACCTCCTCACTCTGCCCAGCACAACACCACCTCCTCACTCTGCCCAGCACAACACAGTGTGGAACAACACCTCCTCACATCACCCTCCTCACTCTGCCCAGCACAACACAGTGTGGAACAACACCTCCTCACATCACCCTCCTCACTCTGCCCAGCACAACACAGTGTGGAACAACACCTCCTCACATCACCCTCCTCACTCTGCCCAGCACAACACCTCCGCACAACACCACCTCCTCACATCACCCTCCTCACTCTGCCCAGCACAACACAGTGTGGAACACCTCCTCACTCTGCCCAGCACAACACCACCTCCTCACTCTGCCCAGCACAACACAGTGTGGAACACCACCTCCTCACATCACCCACCTCAACACAGTGTGGAACAACACCTCACATCACCCTCCTCACTTTTCCCAGCACAACACAGTGTGGAACAACACCTCCTCACATCACCCACCTCAACACAGTGTGGAACAACACCTCACATCACCCTCCTCACTTTTCCCAGCACAACACAGTGTGGAACAACACCTCCTCACATCACCCTCCTCACTCTGCCCAGCACAACACCACCTCCTCACATCACCCTCCTCACTCTGCCCAGCACAACACAGTGTGGAACACCTCCTCACCCTGCCCAGCACAACACCACCTCCTCACTCTGCCCAGCACAACACAATGTGGAACACCACCTCCTCACATCACCCACCTCAACACAGTGTGGAACAACACCTCACATCACCCTCCTCACTTTTCCCGGAACAACACCTCCTCACATCATCCTCCTCACTC
This sequence comes from Oncorhynchus nerka, assembly GCF_034236695.1. Lineage (NCBI taxonomy): Eukaryota > Metazoa > Chordata > Actinopteri > Salmoniformes > Salmonidae > Oncorhynchus > Oncorhynchus nerka. The sequence continues at coordinate 68,829,420 of NC_088401.1, forward strand.
TGCCCAGCACAACAGTGTGGAACAACACCTCCTCACATCACCCTCCTCACTCTGCCCAGCACAACACCACCTCCTCACATCACCCTCCTCACTCTGCCCAGCACAACACAGTGTGGAACACCTCCTCACTCTGCCCAGCACAACACAGTGTGGAACAACACCTCCTCACATCACCCTCCTCACTCTGCCCAGCACAACACAGTGTGGAACAACACCTCCTCACATCACCCTCCTCACTCTGCCCAGCACAACACAGTGTGGAACACCTCCTCACTCTGCCCAGCACAACACCACCTCCTCACTCTGCCCAGCACAACACAGTGTGGAACAACACCTCCTCACTCTGCCCAGCACAACACAGTGTGGAACAACACCTCCTCACATCACCCTCCTCACTCTGCCCAGCACAACACAGTGTGGAACACCTCCTCACTCTGCCCAGCACAACACCACCTCCTCACTCTGCCCAGCACAACACAGTGTGGAACAACACCTCCTCACATCACCCTCCTCACTCTGCCCAGCACAACACAGTGTGGAACAACACCTCACATCACCCTCCTCACTCTGCCCAGCACAACACAGTGTGGAAAAAACAGACTTTCCAAGTGCCCAGCAACCTAACGAATACTAATGAAATCAATAAATTATTTAAAAAATGTATTTAACCTATTATTTAACTAGGTAAGTAAGTTAAGAACAAATTCCTATTTACAATGACGGCCATTGTTCTGTGGCAGAGCGACAGATTTTTACCTTTTCAGCTTGGGGATTTGATCCAGCAACCTTTCGGTTACTAGTCCTAAACTCTAACTACTAGGCTACCTGCCACCCCGAATGTTCATAATCATTTGTCACAGTGAAGCCTCACTCCCCTCCCCCCACTTCTACCCCCTCCGCTGTATCCCAGCGAGTTTCGAAGAACACCAGTGTGAATGCCTGCCTGTCCTTGTTCGTGCCCAGGCTAAAAGATTCAGGCCCATTGTGCAGCGCCTAATTGCTTAAAAAAGCATGAATGCATGTACTTTATATCGAGCAAAATATTTCCAGTCCTCACCCCTTCCTCTTTAATGCTGTTGCACAGAGCGGGGGGGGGGGGGACAGTGTAATTACTGGTGGCCACATCAGGGGACTGAGGTTTATTAGAGTGACTGAAGTGTCAAGAATATGTAATTAAAAGTGAAAGGGGCCACAGTGGCGAAAGGGGGCCCAGTGGCGAGGGCGGGCGACGTCTTAAATATTTCACACCCTTCCCCTGCCCCCTTCCTCAACACAAATGCCTTTAATTCACCCAGACAGTATCTGTTTGTGTACAAAAGACCCAGGCGTGCAGAAAGAAAGGGGATTCGGGCAAATTCCTGCTGGATTTTTGGCACCTCGCCTAGGGCCATGTGGCAAAGACAATATCAGAGGGAAAGAGTTGACAGTCCATTTAAAACAAAACGGTGACCTGGACAAGTCATTATTTACATGTGTTAAGAAATTACTGGTCAAACAAAAATGGAGGAAAACCAATATGAATCAACAAGTCAGTTTTTTCAGAGACTGTGGCCTGTCTTGCACAATATCATCCTGCTATTCCCTGGAGGGTCATGTAACACTGGGCCATACGGAGCCCTTCTCACACCCCGACACAACTAACAGCTATGAGGGGGAAATGCCGGCTGTGGTCCGTGGGTCACTAACTGAGGTGACTGGCCCCATGCAGGCCAACTTCCCGGGGTCGAGAGAGACCAGTAGACTGGGGTTGTCTCATTTACAGTACTTAGGCCAAGCTCTGCCAGACTAGGCAGAATGACTCCAGTGCAAACAGGCCCTTGCTTAAACAAATTGCATCATTTTCCACATTGGATGCCATCACACCCTGGCAGAAGAGCACTCTTCCTTTACACCCCCACTCCTCCGGGCCGCTATCCCCCCACTTCTCCTGTCCCTGTCGCCCATGACCTCTGTGGCCACTCGGGCTTTAATCCGTCTCCATGCTGCACTAACCGGCTCTCCACGGCTGCAAAGTAAGGGAGTTAGGCGGGGGTGGTAGATGGAGGGAGGGAGGGGTAGGCGTGGAGAAGGGGAGACATCTTCATTAACAGACAGCAGGGAAAGCTAACCGACAGCCCCTCCAGACAGACAGAGACAGGCAGACACCCTCTGACCATTGCACCCGGTCAGACTGGTGGTAGAGACCCCATAGGTCAGACACAGGCCAATGGGGAAAGACGGGTTTGGAGCTTATCAGGTCTCCATTGTGTGTAAAGGATGTCAATTCAGAGACAGAAAGGAGGTTTAGAAAAAAAACTGCCTGGTTAATTGCAGTCCTCTCTGTCTCTCTTTTTGTTTGTTGGTGCAAAGTAAACCTAAGTTAACCTATTTAAGCTTAGAAATACTTAAACATTGACTTTACTATGAATGAAAATGTGTCCCAGACAAACATGATGCATAAAACATGATGCATAAAAGTGGAAAATTATGGAATTGTTGAGACAATGTTCCTTTAACGTTCTTCAATGCAGCATAAACGGACACATGACCTACCTTGGTGTTGAAGCCCATGGCATTCTGGGAGGTTTTGTAGAGTTCCGGGTACTTCAGCATGTTCTCTTTCCTGCATGACCGCTCAAATATGCCCAGCGTGAGAGGAGGCAGAGCAGTGAAAATCTAAACACAAACACACTAATGTCAACATATCCCCTGACAAAACTCAGAAATTAGGATAAAGGTAGTAAACTCAGAATCCAAGCAGATTAAATTAACGGCCTGTTAGCAAAGACCGTATTAGATACAATTTTAGATGGGAATTCTATCATTCCACAGTGAATAACTCAATAAAAGACAGGGTTTTTATAATGGCGAGGACCTTCAAGACGTTATTGATTCCATTACTTTGTTAGTGAAAACAAGGAGACACTAATGATGTCCTATTAAGATACACGTCTGGAAAGAGACAATTTGCTCACTATGATCAACAACATGAGATTATTCATCCTGTCCATTAGACAGGTCATCCCCAGTTCATCACACATTTGGGATAGCATGTAATCTAGTGGTTAAGAGCGTTGGGCCAGTAACCGAGTCGACTAGGTGAAAAATCTGTCGATTTCCCTTGAGCAAGGCCCTTAACCATAGCAAATTACAGGAGCAATTAAGGTTAAGAGCGTCTGCTAAATTGACAAACCTTTTTAATTTTTTTATGTGATCATAAAACATTTTGGGGAGGAAACAGTGTACACAGCATCATTGAAAACACACACAAAATGCTTCACTTTTGCATTGATGGTCATATGATTTTATTGAGTGGAGGCTGTTGAGTACTTTTGGGCTTTAATTTTAATTCGACACGCTCCGTCTTGGACGAACATCTGCAACGCCCTTACTAGTTAGCAGATATTTCCGCGGCGCTAGTATCATTTCTATGTGGTGTTGTAATGTTTCCCTCTGCAGAGAGAGACAGACGGCGAAGAGGAGTGTGAGAAGAAGTGAAAGGAGTGTCAGTATTGTACAGTATGGCCGTGGTGCCCTGCGGACTGGTGGGCCGCATTAGGACATGCTCCACTGCATAGGCTCTATTCTCATTCAGGGTGCTAAGCATTGCCATGGGGTGGGGCTGCTGCTTCTGACAGACTGCCTGCCACAGAGCCACGGTTTATTGAGCAATTCTGAAAACAGCCAGAGCTGTGACTATGTTCTAATTTCTTGGTCGGTGACGAACTCACTTCCATTTGCGGGCCGTCAACGATGTGTGGGCAACTTCTCTCATCTCACTTCCTTCACTTTTTTTGTCTATGGACTTGGGTACATCTTTAATAAACAGTATAATGCTACAAGTTGAAACCCAAACAATGCAATATTACATATTTTTTAGTTTGTGTTAAAAAAAAAAATCTTTCCATCCGTGTGCTAACTTCATTTGACAAACGAGAAACATGGTCCACACACACCAACACAGTTGTGAAGAGGGCACGACAAAACCTCTTCCCCCCTCAGGAGGCTGAAAAGATTTGGCATGGCCCCGCAGACCCTCAAAAAGTTCTACAGCTGCACCATTGAGAGCATCTTGACTAGCTGCATCCCCGCTTGGTATGGCAACTGCTTGGCATCTGACTGCAAGGTGCTACAGAGTGTAGTGTGTACCGGACAGTACATCACTGGGGCCAAGCTCCCTGCCATCAAGGAACTCTACACCAGGCAGTGTCAGAGGAAGGCCCTAAAAATAGTCTAAAACTCCTAAAAATAGTCTAAAACTCCAGTCACCAGGTCCTAGACTGTTCTCTCCGCTACCGCATGACAAGCGGAGCCGATGCACCAAATCTGGAACAAAAAGGACCCTGAACACCTTCTACCCCCAAGCCATAAGTAGTTAAATAGTTAACCAAATAGCTATCCGGACTATCTGCATTGAACCTTTTTGCACAAACCTTTTTGACTCACCACATACAATGCTGCTACTGTTAATAATCTGTCACATTCCTAGTTATACAGTGGGGCAAAAAAGTATTTAGTCAGCCACCAATTGTGCAAGTTGCCCCACTTAAAAAGATGAGAGAGGCCTGTAATTTTCATCATAGGTACACTTAAACTATGACAGACAAAATGAAAAAAAAAATCCAGAAAATCCCATTGTAGGATTTTTAATGAATTTATTTGCAAATTATGGTGGAAAATAAGTATTTGGACAATAACAAAAGTTTCTCAATACTTTATTATATACCCTTTGTTGGCAATGACAGAGGTCAAACGTTTTCTGTAAGTCTTCACAAGGTTTTCACACACTGTTGCTGGTATTTTGGCCCATTCCTCCATGCAGATCTCCTCTAGAGCAGTGATAGAAAATCTTTGGAGGGAGTTGAAAGTCCCTGTTGCCCAGCAACAGCCCCAAAACATCACTGCTCTAGAGGAGATCTGCATGGAGGAATGGGCCAATATACCAGCAACAGTGTGTGAAAACCTTGTGAAGACTTACAGAAAACGTTTGACCTCTGTCATTTTGTCTGTCATAGTTGAAGTGTACCTATGATGAAAATTACAGGCCTCTCTCATCTTTTTAAGTGGGGGAACTTGCACAATTGGTGGCTGACTAAATACTTTTTGCCCCACTGTATGTATGTATATATCTACCTCAATTACCTTGTACCCCTGCACATCGACTCGGGACTGGCACCCCGTGTATATAGCAAAGCTATCGTTATTCATTATGAATATGTTATTACGCAATTTACTTTCCAATAATTTCTTTATTTTCTTTCTATCTGCATTGTTGGGAAGGGCCCATAAGCATTTCACTGTTAGTCCACACCTGTTGTTTACGAAGCACGTGACAAATACAATTTTGATTTGACATTGGTTCAATAGGAGGGGACCCAACACAGAACCCTGTGGGACACCAGTTGCTCAGAGCTGGTTGTGTGCTGCTCTATTCCACCGGTTCCTTTATAATTCACAAATGACCGCATTTACTAACTACACTCTTTAGGGGCATGCAAGGCTGTTGTTCTCACATTCGGTACATAGTTCGGGGCACGAGGGGAATATGGACTTGACAACAGGTCATAAATTTATGGGACATTTCCCGCAGTAAAGGGATCACGTCTGGAGTGCCATGGCAAATGAGTTTTCTTGCCAGAGAGCAACAGGTGAGGATAATTATATAACATGCGCTTCCACAGTAATGTAAATCACATTAGCACTCACCACATTGTACAGGCCGATGCACCAGCGCTCAAACAGAATCTGACCAGAGAATCCATTGACGAAGGCAAACCAGATCTGAAGGTGACAAAAAGGACATTAGATGTGCAACATTGAAGAACAAAGGGACGCGAGGTAATTGTTATTAATGACACAGGTAAGATAAAAAACAAAACATTTTGCCAACACAAAGACGATGGTTTCACATCTTTACTCAAAGTGAATATTTTCCTTTTCAGCTGTCACATTTATCTATTAGGTGTTTTTTCAAGCAGTAGATTGGGTTCCTTCATCAGTGATAGAAGTGCATGTGATCTTGCCCCCTCCTCCTTTTGAATGCATGCTTTCCATCACTGATAGTAATGGAGAGAGGTGCCCCCATTAGTCAATTAGCATCAGTCCATGGGTGTCCGAAGAGGATCTGCATATATTACACCATTACCCTCCATCCCTGATGGGACACTCTTTACTGTCTAATGACAATAAAGAAACACATCACATTGACACCTACTGCACCAATACAATACAATATCATTAATTCCTATAATTTTAACTTCCGTTAAAATAATGTATTTCTATTAGGTATAATCAAAAAGACATCCTGACATTAAGTAATATGCTCTTTACTAAAGGAATTGAAGAACATTTTTCCAGGCAATGTAAAAAGAGCTAGAATGAGTCTATAATCTAATATTGGTCCCTTTGAAGTTCTGACCTGTGCTCAACACATCATTAGTCTCTGAAGACACTGCCCCTCAATCTTTGGGGGGGGGGGCAGGAGACAGGGACCAAGAATGACTGACTTAGTGGGAGTGGCAAAACGAAGCCTAAGAGATACCATTTCCACAGTGTAATATTTCCCATGGATTTAGCTCAAGATTACATATGAACATATAGTATATCAAGCCCACCGTTTCCCTCCAATGAGCCAGCCAGCGATATCCAAGTGACAGCCAGCCTTAGTGATGAGGCAGGAGCCATGGGGTTGGACAGACTGGCTGGATAAAGACAGCCTTGGATCTGCTCACCGAGGGGGGAGGTGAATATAACTAAGATTCATATGGTTTAGATGCATGTTATCACCTCATATCTTGATTAGTCAGACTTGTCTGGATACAGCTTCAACTGTCAGGCAAGAAAAAAACTGCCACCGCTTTGGAATACAGGGAAGGGTAGATTTAGCTGGTTGTTGTCTAAAACAAACTACTACCGAAAAATACTATTTTTTGGAGAAATTTGGAGAAATATCCAGAGACTGCAACGATAACACATTTTGTTATTGATGGTGGACTTGTTTTCATACAAACAACGTAAATCGATTTCCAACCATGTTAATTAAAGCATAGGACAGGCACAGAAAGAAACAGCCTGTCTCTGTGTAATTGTGTGGACAGACAGTGGCGTTGGACAGACCCTCTTCTGTTGGGTTGCTGTTCTGTGCCACGGCCAGGCTGCGAACATTTCCTCGCTTCATTTAACTGCATTATGAAGGCCTGAATTACTACAAATTCTCAGTTCGGACAAAGGGCCTCACCCGCCACCTCCACCCACTCTTTACATGCCAAATTCCCAACCCACCAGCCAGGACCTTCCCATTCAATCGAGCGAATGCGCAAAAATGTTCCCAAAACAAATGTCTGTCACCCGCTCACTCCTCCTGTTCATTCCCTTGGGCGAGGAGTGAAGCAAGTGTGTGTATGTGCGCTCCTAAACCATAAACCCCACCCCCTCTTCCAGCGCCCAATCTTCCCATCATCAGGTGCATGCATTCAGTTGTACAACTGACTAGCTATCCCCTTTTCCTTTCTACCATGATGCTGCTTTTTAAAGTGGGGGACAGTGGTGGTCAACTCCTGTTTCTTTACACGAACATGTGACTCCACCCGGAGGTGTCTAGCATTGTGCTCCCTCACATAGAGGAATCTGCATTTTTGGGGAAGGGCGTGTAAGTAAACATTTCACGGTAAAGTTTACACCTGATGTATTCGGAGCATGTGACATTTTGATTTGATTAAAGTCCCATGTTACAGTACATCCATCAGAAATAAAATTGTGTTTAAGGGTCTGTCTTCACTAAATAATATATAGTCCCTGTTGCTACGGGTTACGGTGAGACGAGGCGAAAGCCATGGAGCAGGTTAAACCGGTAGTATAATGTGGCTGGCCTAGCGGGCGGGTCAAAGTGCTGAATTAATTAAGGGCCGGCTCAATGAGGGGCTCCGGGCTGATATATTGTTGTGCTAAGTTTAAAAGAAGCCTATTCAGAGCATGCTGTAACAGCTTCTGCCTGAGTGTTTTGGCCTGGTCCTTCAGGTCCCACCAGCACCTCTCTCACCCGCTCTCCCTCTCTCTTGAGACAGATGCATTGATTCGCTCATTAGGGAAAGGTCCAGGCAGGGGTTTTTCCTTCTTATTTTTTCCCCTCAGCAGAGGGCTGCGGTTGACCTCTCCCAGTGCACATTTGGAAAAACAGATCGGAGGAAGGAAGGAAAGCAAGCCGCCAATAAAGAAGGTCCCTGGTAATTCATCAGCAGAATCAAAAATCAATGATTCTGAGACGCCGTCCCACAGCTCCGTAGGCGTCTCTGTGGGAAGAAGTGGGTGGAGGGAGAGAGAGGAGTGACATTTGTCCTCAACAAAATCACAGCACTCTTTGCCCCTATGCAGAACCCATGAAAAAATACCAACAGACTCCTTATCTCCCATATAAAAAGGCAAAGGAGAAAGAGGGATGAAGAAACAGGAGCTAGTAAATATGCTGGAAACATGTGGTGCTAAACAGGAGGGCACCCTGTGTTACAATGCTGGATGGGGCCCTGGTTTGTGGATGTATTCACAGTGTGGCACCAGTCAGCAGGCTGTGCTCTGCACTAGGGGAGCCCTCCTCTCTCGAGCTTGAGGCGTTCTCCAGGTTTTCTGAGCCCCGCCAAATGAGCTTCTTGTAATTACCTCATAAATGCCACTTGTTCATCAGTCTCTCTGGGGCCTCTTGACGACGTGTCAATCAAACCAAGTAGGCCTAGCTAGACCAAACATTTGAATGAAGTCACTATGGCAACATCATTGAAAAGGTATCTTCTTTGAATGTGGCTCATCCTTCCATTTTTTCTAATAGTTTTTGTTTAGTTGGTTTATCTTTGCAAAGATTATAGACAGAGGAAAGTACCGTATGACTGCTGCGTTAAATATCCTTTGGCATGTGTGTAACATCTTTAGAGTATCTTCAGCTCCCTCATTACCCCCGTAATGTTCTGATCATTATGGTCTTCCTCCAACTATACGTCACAAAGTTATGAAAAAGTGAAAAGTCCTGTCAATTTAGAGTTCTCCCTCTGAATGAGTGTCCTGTCAGAAAAAGACAGCTCATTAGCTGGGGGGAGAGAGACGATGAGAAACCTGACTGGGGCATTGAATGGCAGCCCCACCTGTCCCTCCCTCACTTTCTGACTCTCAATTAACCTCCATCCATCCAGGCTCCCAACAAAACAGCAATTATAAACACAGCTGCTGCTCCCACCACCAGACATCTGTATATAATGACAAGACGGTCATGTATCCGTCCTAACCAACGGGAGTCATTGTCCCAAATGGGGGGAAGGCACGCGACAAGCTTAGGTCCAAAATAAGCCCATAGAAACGCATTGGGCATACTTTGGACAGATTTGGGCGAGAATGAAAACTCTCGCTTCGCCTCTTCCTCTCGGTCTACACTGACATTTCCCTACAATGGCCTTGAAAAACCCTTTCCCCCCCCTCTATGCTTTTGAAACCACCAAAGGTTAATGCTAGGCAGTAAAGGAGAGAACAGAACAAGTGAGACCAGAGGCCAGGTCAGGCTACAGTCCTCTATTCAATCTCCTAGCCATGCTATTCAGTTTTTAATGCACAATGAAACAGACAATGTTCTCAGAGAAAAGTGAAAATGACCCTTTTCTACTTTTCTCCCCATTTCTTATTCAAGGACATGGCCTGGGAGCAGAAGAGTAAAAACATGTGCCTACAAAAGTAAACCTATTAGTGCAACAAATGTAACTTTTAGCCCTCCCCTGGGTTGCTAGTGTCTTGGCTGTCAGACCCTTACAAAACAGGGGTGTTTTATACTATACAAAGCAGCAAAACAGTGAAGAAAATCCTCTATTGTGTATATGAATCCCCTGAAGGAGGGTACAGAGAAGAGGGGGGGAGTTACATTTTCAGGGTGTTAACAAAAGGTGTGCTGGGAAGAGACTCGCGGACAAGCGGAGAGAAACAACCTGCTTATGAAAAGGAAAATGGTATATTTGAAAGCGCTGGTGGCTGGACACAAGAGGCTAAATAAAGTGTGTGGGGGGTGGCTCACTAGTCAAGTCCATGGATCATTTACATAAAGGAATGAGAGAGGGTCATATGGCCTGGTGTGTGATTAGAACTTCTGGTCTTCTGCATTCATGTCAACATTTTGCCAACTATTTCAAGTTCAAAGAGTGTTTCCCAGTGGGTGCAACAAGATTACACCAAGGGGGCAAAAGCCAAGACAACATGAAAGGAATTAGCATTTACATTTAAATGTCTAATTTCTGACCATACTGTGTATTTGCCTCCAGCAGCGGCAGCCCTTGATTGCAATTTTAATTTAATTTTTGTTTCTCATTTACATTTGGTATCCTATACCTAAATGGTTTGACAGACATCCAAGCTGTACTTAGCGAGTACACTGAGTCAAAGGCAAATGGTGAACGAGACAATATTCAAGGATCTATGCGTCTATGATGCCCTATGAAAATGGGTTTCCTGTTGCCATGTCAACAAAAGACAGATTACTACCATTCAAAATGGTTGTTTTCTTGGACATCAGTCTCTCAGAAGTCATGTCCCAACAGCGCAAAGTTAGAGGAAACAATTGAAAGACATGTTTTCTATAGTTGTGGGCCTTCATACAAAGACTAGATGCAGACATACTGGAATCCTTTGGGTTACGCCGAGATTTACCGCAGCACATAAACCAAAACCAAGATGAAAAAGGAGTTCAAAGATCAAGTGGCCCAGAAAAAGATGGCACATATTTCTGTACGGGTTGTGTCGCTTACAGCGTACAACCCTACGGTCTCTAATGCGCCGGGAGCATTTTTTCAGTAGTGGTGACATTCTCATGACATCATCAGGATGATTGGGCCCAGAAGACCCTTGTCTAATCTTCCAGTGCGCCTGGGAGCACACAGTGATGTCTCACTCAGGGGGAGAGGGGAGTGTGTCTGTATCACTGGCTCCCCAGAGGGACAGACATTTCAGGCACAAGGATTGCCAGCCAAAAGAAAAAATGTTGTTGAAAAAAGTATTGAGAGATGAGAACTGAGTTTATTTAGAATGTTTCCTTACTGTGGGGACATCAGACTTTATATATATTAGTCATACCAAAAGCGAATTGGCCGCTTCACTGCTTCAGGGACTTTCAGAAAAACATTGAGCTGTTCCAGAGGTGCAACTTCCTTCAGTCAAGTGTGTTGGGCTATAGATGAAAGCGTCCAAGCACCCTGTGATAAAGTTGGTGCTGATAGCAAGCCCTCAGCTTGTCAGGTCACTCTTGTTGGTAGATCTGAAGCTGCTATCAGCACGAGGTCTGGATTCTGTCAAATGCCATCCCAGACCACGGAGGCCAGGAGGTTTAACATGGTGAGCAGTATTCCTATTATCTATACTGCAGCTTTCTAAAAACTGGCAATGGATTCTTGGCGACTGGGTGTCAGTAAAGCGGAATATACATGGAATCTGTTTTATTCATGTTATATTTTTCTGTATATAGACAGAGACAAATTGGAAAACTAGCATACAGGGCATAGGCCTAGTCATAAAAATATACTAAAGAGGAAAATCCCTTCACTTTAAGCTGGTAATGTCATGCGGAAAATCCACCTTTTATATACCAATCTAGTTTACTGCCTTACCACTGCCCTGGGAACCCTACTGAGGCTGTTCGTGTGGAGAGCTGCATGACTTACCTCGATGATGTACAGGACAATGTTCTTGTAGAAGCAATACAGGATACACTTGGATACGCGGTTGTAATTCCAGGCGCCGTGGACCAGCAAAAGATTCTTCAAGTATTTGAACTGCGTGGGAGGGAAGGGAGGAGAAGGGCCAAGATAAATGAATAACCTAAAAGTTGTAAGACAGGCATTATACAGTTTATATACAGAGTGTTCCTGGACAACCCAGGACCGGGGTTATGCCTTGAGAAAAAAACTGCATTTGAGAGGAACTCTTGGATTAAATAAAGGAACAATCTTATCATCGTTTGAAAGCAGGAAACTGAAGGGCCAGAGGGGAGTTGAGGGCAAGGTCTTCACGGACACATTCCAGGCATTTTTCACAGTTGAATACAGCTTGGGCTTAGTTTTGCCTTAAGTTGTTGAAAAGGGGAGAGGCAGAGAGGGGGAACACTCTCCCATGGCTCAACATAATACTTTAATGGGTTTCTGATAATCCTACTATTTGGGGCATGCGGCGGACGTCATATTCGTGTAATCGCTTTTTGATAACGTTGAATAGATTGAGAAGGTTGCTCTTGGGGAACTGTTTTGTCTTGGTTACCGTCAAGCTTAGCTTTTAGAAACAATGCACATACTGTAACGCTGCTGTAGGGAAGCTCAACATCTCATCCTGTTTTCCAGTTCTATGGACCTTGAGTTGTATGTAACTTTAAGTAAATTACTTTTATGTAACATATAGGCCTTTATGAAGTCAAACGTCAACAGAATTGTGATTATTTTAACAGCCAAGTCGTCTTTCAGAGAAACAGTAGGGAGGAGACTGTATTCCATAGCAAATTAAAACGTTTAAGGGGATTCTGCTCTGCTGACCCCTGGCACTCTGGGATCAAACGGCCTGTATTCCCACAGCCATGAGCTGATGACGGATGGACAGCAGAGGTGCCTGGGCCCTGAACTTCATTCAGCTGATCTCAGAACAAGTTTCACAGTGCTGTTTGTAGATCTCAACCACATAGAACTAGAATGTATAGCTGACCTCACAAAATAGATTTCTAAGTAAATGGACAGTATTGTACTGTGCATTGTATTCAGGTAGTGTAATGCTGAACTGTCTTGCTATGCAGCTATGATGCTACAGTCTATATATAAATATATACATTTGGAGTGAGTCTGGACAGGGCTGTGGCCTGTATAGTACAATTCAAGGAAATATATATTACAACTGCAAAGGTCGATTTTATTGCACAGTAAATTGAAGAAAGAACATTGATACATGCCAATGAGGGTGAAACACGCCTGGAAGCTAATTCGATACGTTACCGGGATGCAACCTAAACCGATTAAATGAAGCCTTCTGCATTAGTCATTCTAAATGTCATGTAGATAGATAATGGGGGCACTTAAGACAAGACAGTCTTTGTCAGAGTAATCCGATGCTATGGAGACAGCATTGTGCTTTAGTGAACTGGCCCTGTGGCTATATGTACAGGCATAGGCAGCACATACCACGAAATAATGGAAGGAGACCGAAGAAAAACAACCCACGATGCAGTAGATAACGATGCAGTAGATGAACCCTGTCGCTTTTGTTACCGGCACAATGCTGCTTATGCAAGATGATTTTCAGACAAACTGGTTACTGAAGAAGTAATGCGTATACATTAGGATTTTCAAGATCGGGTTTCTATATCGGTTCCTAACTGTGGCTATAGAATGAGGTGTGAACAGATGCCTGCCCTGCTGCTGCTCACCTGGGTAAACTAAGATGACCCATCTGATCCAGTGATACTAGCATACCAGCACAAAGTAAACCCCTTGAACCGTAACACTCCTTCCAAACTCCTCCCCTGTGGGAGTAATGAGATGCCCCTAGACGGGGTCAAGTTGACATTTCCCCCACTAATGGTTAATGTTAGGATTGGGGGAGGGGAAGCTGATCCTAGATCTGTACCTTGGAGAAACTTCACTCCGGAGCCCTCACCTGTGCGATAGAGTAGTCGGAGGAGTTGGCGGCCTGCAGGCCCTCGTTGCCAGAGATTCCCACACCCACGTGTGCCGTCTGGATCATTCCCACATCGTTGGCGCCGTCGCCGATGGCGAGTGTGATCACCTTCACCTGCTTCTTCACCATCTCCACCACCTCAGACTTCTGCAGTGGAGACACCCTAAAGGAGAGTAGGAAGTGACGCAGGACGTTAGAATGAGATGGGATATGCTTGGTTTTACTGTCCGTTTTCATGGAAATTCATATTTTTTTGGGAGTCTGCAAAACAGATGGCACTTTCAGCCATTTTCCAGAACTGACCAATCTAAGCGAGGTGCAGACATCTAGACAATTCGGATTAATACAAAAGAAAGCATTCTGTATAGTTCATCACGTAATGCTTTCCTCAAACTAAAGAACAAAGAAGGGAGTAACAAAGGTGGGTTGGTGCCGAGTCGACAACAAAACACAAGGCCGAGGCTGTACTCGAAACAACGTCTTTCAAACAATGTCGCTTTAGGTATTACACAAGCAATTTCTAATTTTCTGGATGATAATTCTCGACGAATTCCCCGTGTCTGCGGATCTCATCCACCCCTGACCCCTGGCTGACCTCCCTGGCTGCCTGCAAAACCACTCGTCATGTGATGGATCTCCCACGTCCTGTGGTCCCTCCTTTTTCGAGCTCTCCAACTTTTACCCCTGAAATGACAGGCTGAGTCTTACAGGCTTCCGGAGCTCCAAGCTACAGCTTTCTTTGCCTTGGCCCGGGTCGAAGATATGGAATGCATCCAAAATGGCACCCTATTCCCTATATAGTGCAATATTTCTGACCAGGGCTCTATATAGGGAATAGGGTGCCATTTGAGATGCACCCATTGATGTACAGCTACAGTACAAAAACTCTCAAGAGAAGGTGTTGGAAACTGAATGTCGTGGTTAGGACTAGCCCAACCCTGTGAGACAGGTTTTTTCTACATGCCTGAAGAGACCTCCTTGGTCATCTCCCAAGGTCTGTTAGCGCTCAGGGTGCTGTATAACGAGAGAAAGTAGCACAAAAAAAAGCTCATGTCTTGTATTGGATCACGGAAGTGTGGCACCTGTATGTAGTTTGTTGTCCCTAAGAAGCGTGGCACTGATTTCTGTCCAGACCTCTTCACAGCCTCCTGAGCACTCCAGTACTTTATTTATGAGGCAAGTGCAAATCAACACACGCCGGTACCTTCGTAATTCTAACGTTACCATTTTTTGGGGGACAACCTTAGGTTTTAAATTGCTCTTGTAAAATACATGAATTGCACACTAAATGATTACCATTACCTTTGAATGCTCAGGTTTGCCCTGATTTGCTCCTACGGTACATTAGAATAAAATTGTACGTCGATTTAATGCCAACTGAACTAACAACTTTGGGATTCTCTGTACTTGGAGTCTTGGTTCTCAGTTCTCTCAACAGGAAACATCCAAAGAGCGTCTGAACCGGAGTACATTGTGTCTTCTGTGTGGTTCTAACACTTTTCGAACAGTAAATGGGGAACTTATGAACTTGAATGTACTATGTACACACCCTATAGTGTAATGCTGTTATAGGTGACTGGGCCTTACCTGCAGCATATCACGGCTTTACAGGACAAGGCAAGGTCTAGGAAGTACTGCCGTGCTCCAAACGTGAGGGCGTATTTTAGCGTATTTCCGTCGATGATGAGAGCGAAATCGTTCTCCTTGTAAAGGGCGTCTCCCAGCATTCCACAGTGGTGGCTGAGGGTCTCCCTGGTTGCCTGAAAAGGCACACATTGTCTCATCATTAGAACTATCTAGACAGAATATATGATACAAATTACAATGAAGCAAATTAAATATGGTTATCAATTAAATGCTTTTGATAGAACACGATGCTAGGCAACCCTATTCTCCAGTGATTTCATTGACCTCATCATCGATCCCTTCATCATTTTTACAGTGCTATTATGACATATGGTAAAGATTATTCAAACTTGCCAAGCCAATTTACATTTGCTAGATGATAGAACATCATAAGAAAATAAATATACACAACAATAAATAAGGCATACTCCATTAGAAATGGTTTGATGGTTCATTTGGAAAAGCATAACGTCACACGGCATTAATACCAATAGCATAGGAAAGAGAAAATAGGGATTCTACTCTCTCACTGCACAGTTCCATCATTTTGTTCTCAGCAACCAAGTACTGTACATTTGTCTGGGTTTACGAGTAATTTTTCAGGAATGTCACTAGCCAGCTGAATTTCTTCAAACTGGAAGCCAGGAATATTTCCATATGCTGATTAAACCTAGATGATTTTAATAACTGCCGACTTGAATAATATGGATACTACATTTACCCCTCTGTTGGTTTTATGTTTCAAACTCAGAATTACTCTTCAAATGGCAAATAGGGCCTTAAATAAGAGACTGTTATTCTAAGGCTTAGGGTGTGCTGGCGGATGGGTGGTGGTGTTTGGCTTGGTAATGCACTGAACCTCTATATAATTTCCCCCATAAAGAGTGATTCCTCGGATCATCTGCTGGAGCGAAGGCTCGTATGTATGGGCTCCCGTGAGGACAGACACCCTAGACATATGTAATTGGGATCCACCATCCTCTGCGTTTCATGTCGGAAACCAAGAAGCGCATACCTAGATACGATTTCCACAGATCTCAGGTGAGTACTGTGCTTGAAAGCCCATTCGAAAGTTCTAAGTCATAACCTGGCTTGTGAGCGTCCTCGAAGGCCCCATATTTTATAAGTCCCTAAATCAATAAGGGCTGTTAAAAAGTTAAGCCCCTGCTCTCTCCACTCTCCGTTCTCTTATTAAGCTGCCGTAAAGCAGCTGTCCTCCATGTTTGACCTGTGTTTTACATGCCTATTGGACAGACTATCCAGACGCCCGGCCAAGAGGCGATTACTAAAACCCCAAACGGAGCAAAAGGTTTGGGACGTGAATGGATGCATTCTCGAGTCGTGTGTGATATAGTGCTATGATGACAAGCGATGTTGAAATGCCATAAATATTGAGGATGGCCAGGAAGATGAAGTGCCCTCTAATAGGGGCGGCTATAGCCAACATCCTGCACTCAGGAAAGCCCAGGATGGAGATGGACCTAGTCGTGGTGACATCATCTGTGCATCTGGAGAAAACTTCTCCAACCATTTCCCAGATGCCAAACCCATCAGGAAATGAAACCCCAAACAAGGATCCATTTCCAAGAGTGACCGGAACAGGTATGGATGTGCTTATAAAAGAGGATTGCGAGCATGAGGTTCTGGGGCCATGGGCTTGGTTAATGGAAATAAGATCTAAGACTGCTTAAAACAACATGGATGAAACCTGATCATATTTATTTGGGCAGTAGGATACATTGCATCTCCTAGAGCAATGGTTCCCAAACTTTTTTACTCTGGCCTCACTTCCATTATTGGGGATCAACATTGTCCTGTATATTCTCCTGTATGACTAATAGCCCATAACTATGAAGTGACAAACGATGGTAAAGGGAAACTCATAAAGGGTGGAAAGTCACCCTGTTTGCCCATGGGAGTGGTAGACTCCGGCAGACTGGTGTGGTCTGAAGAGTGAGGTCAGTGTGTGAGACTCATAGGTATCCACTTCCGGCCGTGTACGAGATCGAGGGCATGAACTGGGTTACGAGACCTAGGTGGGCCCTTCCACCCGAAGGTGGTCACACCTAACGCATTGAACAGATGGCTCGGCCGGGCATGAGCATTATGCAACGCAGGAGTGACCTAGTGGTCATGAATGAGGCTTGGGAAGGGTCCGTTGAGGAGGGTTAGATACCTAAGGGCACTGACGGGGCCATGCAACCCTCTTCTGGCATAACAAAGCTCTGAAACCCAAGCTTGAAGGACAATATTTGGAGAGAAAGGCCTCAGGTTTCAAAGCTGACCTACACACAGAGAGAGAGAGAGAGAGACAGATGGGGGGGCTAAAGAGGTAGAGAAATTGAACAAGAGAGAGGAGACAGGGAGGAGTGCAGCTGTCAGGATTTCTCCACATGAGTGTGCCCATTCTTGATCGGGGCCATAAAAGGCCACACAGGCTTGCAAGCGCTGGTGTGTGCTGCGGTAACAGCTACATCATACAGTGAGCATAGTATCACATTTGATATCGGAATTCAACCATGGAACAAAATTTTTTAGATTTCTAACAGTGTGAACAGAGGGAACACTAATGCATGGAAGCATGTGTACAGTACTGACTTTGTAAAGTATATGTCTGGGAACGTATGTGCTTGGATACAAGTGATTTATCACAAAATCACGATAACCACAAACAGTGCAGCCTCCCCCATTTCCACTGAGGTATTTTAGTGCTAATGCTACTTGTCTCCTTCTAAAGCCTCTTTGTTATGGCTATACTGACCAGTTTAGCCTATGTGACTAGGTTGTGTTTGGTTTAAGAGTGGCTAATCAAGACTTTGAGCGCCATTGTTGATGCAACTCTTGAGTGATGTAGCAAACATGACATGACACACTTGACAGGGATTCCGAGTTAAAGGACGTGTATCCATTAGTCTCGTACAGTTCTATACAACCTTGGACTGACCCAAAGAGGGGCATATCCGACACACAGATACATAAAGCACACAGACCTATGCACATCCGTGCACATACCAACATCGACAACCCAGGCAGGCACGCACACTACCCAGTCAGTGTGTTCTCCAGGCCCAGTGTTCAGCCGTGGCAGCTCCATCAGTCAGTGTGTTCTCCAGGCCCGTGGAGGGGAGATTTAGCACCCCTCCCCGGGCCTGGAGAGATCTCGGGCCGCTTTCAAGCCTTCTAAAACTTCACCCTCTCTTTGAGAACCGTTTCTAAACACTGAAAGGGAGGGCGCACTCCAATTACTCTCAGGCACAAAATGAGAAGAACTCCAATTCCCAGCAGCACAGCCGACAGGACCTCTGTTCATTGAGCCCGAATGAAGTGGGAAGAGAATTCCTCCATATTTTACAATAAAACTTATAGGCATCTGCTGAGCCACAGGAGAATAGGAGCTGACATTTCAAAATAGGCCATCCGCGTGTTTTATGCTTTATGAACAGCGGTGTCTGAAACTTCTCCTCTCTACCTCCATTTATCACGCTAACCAGCCGGGTTGACAGAGTGAAGATCGTCGGTCATAGCTGTATCCCCTCCTCCATCACCTCTGTGCATCCCTCACTCCTGCTCCGGCACACTGGGCTCACACAGTGAGCGCTTCCTCCTCCGTCCTCTGCTCTGCTCCCTCGCTTCCTCTCCTGGAGTACAGCAGCAGTCTCTTTTCCACCTATACGTCCCTCCAACAACATTCAAGACTCCCTGCTGACCTCTTCCCCCTCTACTTTTAAAGCGGTTTAGGGTTGGGTGGAGGGGTCCCCCCTGGGCCACCTTCTGTTCTTATCGCAATCTTGCAGAAGGCGGCATGCAGGGCTCTGGCTATGTGCTGACCGACATCTCTCTCTCCAACCAGGCCACTAGGCCCTGTCAGAGCCCCACAGCCCCAACCCTACCAGAGCCCCCGGCCCCGCCAGAGTCCGTGACTAGCTGGGGTATACTTCACTACAATCCTCTGGATGGAGGCATCTTTGGACCAATCAGATCAGCTCCGGAAAAAGATTTTAAGTGAAAAGATTGTTTATTTTATTTCACCTTTATTTAACCAGGTAGGCCAGTTGAGAACAAGTTCTCATTTACAACTGCGACCTGGCCAAGATAAAGCAAAGCAGTGCGACACAGAGTTACACATGGAATAAAAAAAAACCAGAGTCAATAACACAATGGAAAAATATATATACAGTGTGCAAATATAGTAAGATTAGGGAGGTAAGGCAATAAATAAGCAATAGTGGCGAAATAATTACAATTGAGTAATTAAACACTGGAGTGATAGATGTGCAAGTAGAGATGCAAAAGAGCAAAACAAATAACAATCTGGAGATGAGGTAGTTGGGTGGGCTATTTACAGATGGGCTGTGTACAGGTGCAGTGGTCAGTAAGCTGCTCTGACAGCTGATGCTTAAAGTTAGAGGGAGATATAAGACTCCACATTCAGTGAATTCTGCAATTCGTTCCAGTCATTGGCAGCAGAGAACTGGAAGGAGAGGCAGCCAAAGGAGGTGTTGGCTTTGGGGATGACCAGTGAAATATACCTGCTGGAGCGCGTGCTACAGGTGGGTGTTGCTATGGTGACCAGTGAGCTGAGATAAGGCGTGGCTTTACCCAGCAAAAACTTCTAGATGACCTGGAGCCAGTAGGTTTGGCGACAAATATGTAGCAAGGGCCAGCCAACAAGAGCATACAGGTCACAGTGGTGGGTAGCATATGGGGCTTTGGTGACAAAACGTATGGCACTGTGAGACTGCATCCAATTTGCTGAGAATAGTGTTGGAGGCAATTTTGTAAATGACATCGCCGAAGTCTAGGATCGGTAGGATAGTCAGTTTTACGAGGGTATGTTTGACAGCATGAGTGAAGGAGGCTTTTCAGCAAAATAGGAAGCCGATTCTACATTTAATTTTGGATTGGAGATGCTTAATGTGAGTCTGGAAGGAGAGTTAACAGTCTAACCAGACACCTAGGTATTTGTAGTTGTCTGCATATTCTAAGTCAGAACCATCCAGAATAGTGATGCTAGGCGGGCGGGTAGTGATCAGTTGAAGAGCATGCATTTAGTTTTACTAGCATTTAAGAGCAGTTGGAGGCCACGGAAGAAGTGTTGTATGGCGTTGAAGCTGGTTTGGAGGTTAGTTAACACCGTGTCAGAAGAAGGACCATATGTATACAGAATGGTGATGTCTGTGTAGAGGTGGATCAGAGAATCACCAGCAGCGACATCATTGATATATACAGAGAAAAGAGACAGCCCGAAAATTTAACCCTGTGGTACCACCATAGAGACTGCCAGAGATCCGGACAACAGGCCCTCCGATTTGACACACTGAACTCTACCTGAGAAGTAGTTGGTGAACCAGGCGAGGCAGTCATTTGAGAAACGAAGGCTATTGAATCTGCCGATAAGAATGCGGTGATTGACAGAGTCGAAAGCCATAGCCAGGTCGACGAAGACGGCTGCACAGTACAGTCTTTCATCTTTCATACCTTGAGCGTGGCTGAGGAGCACCCATGATCAGCTCGGAAACCAGATTGCATAGCGGAGAAGGTACGGTGGGATTCGAAATGGTAGGTAATCTGTTTGTTAACTTACCTATCGAAAGACTTTAGAAAGGCAGGGCAGGATGGATATCGGTCTGTAACAGTTTGGGTCTAGAGTGTCTCCCCCTTTGAAGAGGGGGATGACCACAGCAACTTCCAATCTTTAGGTATCTCAGACGAAACGAAAGAGGTTGAACAGGCTAGTAATAGGGGTTGCAACAATTGAGGCGGATAATTTTAGCAAGAGAGGGTCCAGATGAGGGCACAGCTGAGGGCTGAGGGGGGTCTATAACAAGCGGCAACGGTGAGACTTATTTCTGGAAAGGTGGATTTTTAAAAGTAGAAGCTCAAATTATTTGGGCACAGACCTGGATATGAGTGAACTCTGAAGGTTTTCTCTGCAGTAGATTGCAACTCCTCCCCCTTTGGCAGTTCAATCTTGAAGGAAAATGTTGTAGTTGGGGATGGAAATTTCAGAATTTTTGGTGGCCTTCCTAAACCAGGATTCAGACAAGGCTAGGAAATCAGGGTTGGCTGAGTGTGCTAAAGCTTTGAATAAAACAAACATGATGTTAACATGCAAGAAACTAACGCTTTTACGGTTACAGAAGTCAACTTATGGGAGCGCCTGGGGAATAGGTGTAGTACTGAGGGCTACAGGGCCTGGGTTAACCTCTACATCACCAGAGGAACAGAGGAAGAGTAGGATAAGGGTGCGGCTAAAGGCTATAAGAACTGATGTGACTGGTCAAAAGACCACCTATTTGAAAAAAGATCAGTATGAGCTGCCTGTGTAAACACAGCCTATGGGCTTGAAGCATAGAAGCATCTACACTCTGGTCACTAGAGGGAACTAACACAACAGGGCGGGTTGTTTGTTACAGGAGAGTCAGAGAATCCACCGACAGAGAAAAGCAACAGAGAAGGAAAGAGAGACTAAGGAACAAAGAAAAAGGTAAAGCAACATAAGTTTCCCCTAGGTGTGGGAGTGGGCAAGGTCAAGGACGCTGTCTCTGATTTTAGAGGCCCTCCTCTTGGCCACAGAGACAAAATTGTGATGTTTTAAAGCTAATTTACAGCAATTCTACACATTTTGCCATGACTTATGCCGTGTTCTTATAAAATCTGAGTGACTCAAACAATATAACAAAATCAATGTTGGCCCATATTACTGTCTAGTTTTTTTGGGGGGGTGATTGTTAGTTCTCAAACATGACCTTATTAACAAATATATAGCTCCATTATGTTTTCTACATAAAGTACCAGTCAAAAGTTTGGACACCTACTCATTCAAGGGTTTTTCTTTATTCTTTATACAAGAGTGTGCAAAGCTGTCATCAACGCAAAAGGTGGCTAATTTGGAGAATCTCAAATATATTTTGATTTGTTTAACACTTTTTTAGTTACTACATGATTCCATGTGGTATTTCAAAGTGTTGATGTCTTCACTATTATTCTACAATGTAGAAAATAGTAAAAATAAAGAGAAACCCTGGAATGAGTAGGTGTGTCAACTTTTGACTGGTACTGTAATTTCTATCTGGTTTCATTCATTGAAGTCTACAAAAAAATGTTTTTTCTCCAGCATTTTTTGGAGTGGTGGCAACGATTTAACGATCAACTAATGAGCTAACAGTAATCAACAGCCCTATCTGATTGTGGGACACCAGGACACACACACCGAGCTTGGTCTTAAGCAGGATTACACTGTCAGGCATTGGTGGTGGTGACTTACTTTTGGTACAAAGAGCGTGTTTGACATTCTTAGACCAGATTGGTATTTTTGTTTCACACACAGGGATGGATTATTATTATAATTGAAGCTGAGAGGGAGCGTTGTGATTTGGATTGTGCTGAGTGACAGGACTACTAACATAACAGTAACTCAAAACATAGGAAAATCCATTGCAACAGTTCAATAAAATAGATTTTTAAAGGGGGCAATCTGGCATTCAAAAAACACCAAAGCTGGAGAAATGTAACCGCTCTTAAATTCAGACTGACCTATCATTAATTTACAATTCCAAACATGGACATACCAATCCCAGATTGTCCCTTTAAGGATATTGTGGGACGGTATACAGTCCACAAAGAAAGCCTACAGGTTACTAAAGTATAGAGCATTCCCTGTTCAATGAAAGTGAAATTGTAGATTATTATGAATAACATGACGCCAGTCTGCCATACTCACGTCAAGTGTGTCTTCGTTGATCACCAGCATGCCCATGTTCTTGGTCAGAAGTTTGCAGGAGTGTCCTGGAGAGGGTCAAGTGAAACAAGAGATGAGCTGCAATGTCAGTTTGTGCAAATATCAAAAACATATTTTTCACGCTGTCATACATTATATTGATAACACTTCATTTGGATAGTCTGTAGAGCATCTACAGATGGACTATATACATTATTATCAGTAACATTTCAACTAACCCTAGACCTCACCCCAACCCTAGACCTCACACCAACCCTAGACCTCACACCAACCCTAGACCTCACACCAACCCTAGACCTCACACCAACCCTAGACCTCACACCAACCCTAGACCTCACACCAACCCTAGACCTCACACCAACCCTAGACCTCACACCAACCCTAGACCTCACACCAACCCTAGACCTCACACCAACCCTAGACCTCACACCAACCCTATACCTCACACTAACCCTATACCTCACACCGTAACCTCAGCAAGCGGTTGCTTAACAACAAATAGTATGACCATCTGTAGAGCATCTATAGAAGGACTAGCTGGACAATCCAAATGAAAAGTGGCCAATCTATAATTATACATCATGATTATATTTTCAAAATCAACTTTAATACTGAATGAATGACAAACAATAGGTTATATGTACTCCCTCCTGAAATTGAGCTCTCTCTTTGCTTTCTCTTTGTTATTAGCTAAAGTCACAATGGGGTGAAAAAGACAAATTATTGGAACTTCGTTAGGTGCACAGCGACAGTCTTGAGTCCATCAGTGGAAAAACCATGAGTAATACTCGAGGTTACATGTCTGTCTCCTGGGTTAAGGGGGCAGTTACACCATTGTTTGTTCAACATGGTTCCCCTTGGAGAGGCCATTTTGGCTCCGGTCAGGGTTACTAGAGAGGTGAGAGATAGTGGCTCTCAGGGGGATACAGTTGTGCCACCCCCAAAAAAAAATGGGCCTACCTAAATCCTCAAGCTAATTCCTGAGCAATATCAGAGTGGACAATCTGTGAAGTGACCACACAAGCATTGTGGGCTTGGTCGAGCTTGGAATTGACTCTTGTTTCACATCTGCATGTATAAGTGTGCGTTTGGGTGTGAATGTGTAAGAGAACCACACACACACACCAGACACGGGGGGGGTATGTATGAGGTGTGTGCAGGTTTCACCTCCAGAGGCTCAAATCAACAACAAGCAGGGTGGAGGTCTGGACCTGGCGGATTGTTTTCTTAAATGTTAAAGCACAAACTTCACAAAAATCTGCCATCGTGTGTAAAATATCTCCCGCCTCTTTACCCCCGTCAACCCCTGCAAAAGCCCCGAGCTTAATGTGTTTATCTTAAAGGATCAGTTGCCTCTGACCAAACTGCCCTTTTTATTCACCAGAGAAAGTAAATTCCTTGTTTTTTGGGGCCTGGCGGAACTAAACAACAGTGCTCTCCAAGGAGTTGGGGAATGCGAACGGCGCGACACCGTGTCACACGGTAACACCAGAGGTTTGTTAGTTGTTTGGGGGGGGGGGGGGTAAGTAATTAAAGCTGCACAATGTGGTCATAGTGGGTTCTCAAAATGGCTGCCGGGGAAGTGGGTATTAGGAGGGAGGGTGGGGGTGGCACTCCGCTAAATCACTGGGCATGGTGAGGGTAGAGTGGGTTGTTAGGGTAGGCCAGTGTTTGCGTTGGCAGTTTGGAAGGCGTTTGCCCTTTCATGTCTGCCTTCCAAGAGGGGACGAAGCCCCCCTCAGCCAAGACTAACATGGTGCTGTTTGCCTGGCCGTCCTCGCTCCAGTGATGTGCTGGGAGACTGAATACACTCTGAACACACTACACCAGCGGGCAGTGTGCTTTCATGGAGTCGTAGTCCAAGTGGTCCTGCCTAAAGCATCAAGGGCAGCTTTAGAGTCAGGTCATTTCATGTGAAATCCTTGCTGATTCTGCCAGGGCAGAGACGTTCATAAGGTTTCCGAATGGTTGTTGTCACGATGTGTCATTTCCAGTGGGCTGGATTACAGCTGTGACAGTTCTCTCTGCGCTCTCAGCCTCTAGAGCAGCAGAGGTCAACGTCAAACAGGCTCAACCATGTTTTCAGCACCCGATGAATTTTAAAACGGGTAAACAGAGTTTTACAAGCTCGTCCCAGGGATGGCATGAGGCCATTTTCACGGCATGGGCCGCCACAGGCAGGGAGATGCTGGGAAAAGAGAACACGGAGAACGGGACAGTCTCGTTTGCCAGCCCGCCTTTGGCCACGAAAGGTGTGCCACAAACCTATGCAGCAGTTTACTTTTTTTTTCCAGGAGGAGGGAGGAAAGCGGTAAAAAACAAAGTAAATATTCAGAGGCGTTTTACAGAGCGACTCAGTCAAGCGGCGGACCTGTAAAAATACTTCCCGTGAGCTTCTAGCGCTCGCAGGCCCCCGCACAGCTGGCCAGTGGGGCACAAAGGGCTGATTCAGCCCCAAGGAAGGTAGGTGGCCACAAACGGACACCTTTTATTATCTATTTTCCCGGACGCTCCTGTAATCGGGTTTGCTGTTTCGAGGCCTGCGTGTTTTTAGCAATTTTACTATTACGGCCACATCTGAGGGCTTAGCAACGCTCCTTGTGGGGGAACATGGGGAGGGAGGGTGCACATGCCCAACGTCAGCTCTCTGGTGCATTGACAGCAATGGTAATGTTGAAACCCCTGTGAATACCAGGTACATATGTGAGATGTTTTGCATGTGTGTATGCATACTTTTGTGTGTATGAGTGTGTGCACGCAATGTTATTCCTGTCAACATCAATGTGGTGTAGCAATACATCATGTGCATTTAGAAACATGTTGTGCCAACTTTTACAGAGGAAATCTTCTTGTCAATAGACCGCTTTGCCCCACGGACACTGCGCTGACTGAGCTTTGCCCCACGGCCACTGCGCTGACTGAGCTTTGCCCCACGGCCACTGCGCTGACTGAGCTTTGCCCCACGGCCACTGCGCTGACTGAGCTTTGCCCCACGGCCACTGCGCTGACTGAGCTTTGCCCCACGGCCACTGCGCTGACTGAGCTTTGCCCCACGGCCACTGCGCTGACTGAGCTTTGCCCCACGGCCACTGCGCTGACTGAGCTTTGCCCCACGGCCACTGCGCTGACTGAGCTTTGCCCCACGGCCACTGCGCTGACTGAGCTTTGCCCCACGGCCACTGCGCTGACTGAGCTTTGCCCCACGGCCACTGCGCTGACTGAGCTTTGCCCCACGGCCACTGCGCTGACTGAGCTTTGCCCCACGGCCACTGCGCTGACTGAGCTTTGCCCCACGGCCACTGCGCTGACTGAGCTTTGCCCCACGGCCACTGCGCTGACTGAGCTTTGCCCCACGGCCACTGCGCTGACTGAGCTTTGCCCCACGGCCACTGCGCTGACTGAGCTTTGCCCCACGGCCACTGCGCTGACTGAGCTTTGCCCCACGGCCACTGCGCTGACTGAGCTTTGCCCCACGGCCACTGCGCTGACTGAGCTTTGTCCCACGGCCACTGCGCTGACTGAGCTTTGTCCCACGGCCACTGCGCTGACTGAGCTTTGCCCCACGGCCACTGCGCTGACTGAGCTTTGCCCCACGGCCACTGCGCTGACTGAGCTCAGTAGAGATTTTAGTTCACAACGTTAGGGAAGGATGTCATTTTGATTTTATGTTTCTGTTTGTGTAGTATTACCGATGTTGATGGCAGTCTCCTGCTTGTCCCCGGTCAGGATCCAGATCTTGATGTCGGCCTTCATCAACGTCTCAATGGTCTCAGGCACCTTGTCCTGGAGCTTGTCCTCGATGGCTGTGGCCCCTAAGAGCTGCAGGTTCTAGAGAGGGAGAGAAACATTAGAGAATGTCTGTGGCCCCCGAGAGCTGCATGTTCTAGAGAGTGAGAGAAGCATGAGGGAACAAGGAAGAGATAATGTAACAAGAGAAGGGGCTTTACAATGTCAAGTGTCAGAAAAATTAAGGGCCGGACTGTGTCACTCATTCACTTCCTGTTTTTCGCTCAAGTCAGCTGCTCTTGTTTTCCCACCCCTCCAAAACTGGGCCATGGATTGGGGGATTTGGGGTTAGGGTGGGGAATAGAGGGAGAATGAGGCTTAGGGGGCAGTTGTAGTCGCAGCACAGTGGTTAATGTGTTTTTTTAACAGGAAGCCAGGCGGGTCTTTGGGAAGGGGCCTGGGGGGACCTGGAGGGGCCCGATGCTTTGACAGGGCCCTGGAGAGGAGAGAGGAGAGGCAGCTGTAAAGGGGAGGCCAGAGTTGGGCCGGGGGTGCAACGGTCAATCCTCCCTAAAGAGCTGTGACCTAGGCCGGGCTGCAGTATATCTTTAGCCCACTACCCATATGAAACCACGCACGGGGGGAGGGATGCGTGTGTTAATCAATGTTGCGACTTCCAAGTTACATTGTCTCAACATTGATAATGTTACGGTGTTTGCGGGGAAGACACGACATGAGACCATAATTTGTGCATTAAATGACAACCAACACGTTAAGTGAATCATGGACATTGTTGATCGTTTACGTAGGTTAAATGCAATCGCATGCAAGTCAAACGCAAATAGGCAATATGGCAACATGTTGACCTTCAAGAACAGATTAAAAAGCCACAGGGTTCATGGTCGAACAGTTGTTTAATTCCGGTCAACAGGGACTGCAGTACACAGGTCACTAAAAGGGGAGTCAGTGAGCTTTCGGACCAGGAATTTCTGGTCATTAATTGTGGTCATGGTCCAAGGTATTGGCTTCTGACCCTTTTTCCTAGGATTTCAATGTGTCTGCGTCACATTTGCTGTTCTCTTCATTGATCACCTGACTCAGTAATATGGGTGACTCTCCCTCTTTACTGTTCAGAAACCATATACACAAAGCATCTCAGAGTAGAGGTTCTGATCTCATTATGATCTACAAGGCAAAACCTATCCTAGATCAGAGACGCTGGATACATACAGCCCCAGATAAAAACGACAGACCTTGGTTCAAATACTATTTGAAAAGTCCCAAAAGCGCAAAACCTGCCCCTCTGGCTGGCCCTGCAGGCAGGCTAGAGCAAACGCTGAAAGTATTTGAATGGTTTCAAACAGTAGGCCTATCTGAACCCAAGACTGCAACTAGATTTCAGTCAAGACGACTGCTGAACATACACCAGAACATGGACTAAATAAACTAACAGTAATAAGGTGTGTATTTCATTGAAGCCCAAGTAGTGGCTGTTCCAGAGTAGCTTGTCAAGAGAGTTCTGCAGAGAGAAGTGATGTGGTGGTGGGCTTTCCTTTTGGTTTTCTCTAAAAGGACATGGTGAGGTCACAGTTCCTAAACATCAGCACCACATATACATCTCAATGATCTCACCTACCTCATGAAGTATGCACTGGTTCATTTCCCTGATTTGAAAGGGATGACTGGTATAAGAAATGTGGTGGAAAATGCCAATAGTCCATGCCTCCAGGAGAAAGGACAGATTATTGGGACAGGGCCCCTCTCTCAGAGATACTGTAAATCTAGCCTCATTCAGACTGCCATCTAGTGGTCTTCTCATCCCTGCACCCCTCTTTCTCAGAACTTTTGTGTTTACACTGTGATTGAGTTCATTTGTTCTGGGCAGCGCTGAAGGTCTGGCAGGCTCGTTGATCAAGGGCTCCACTGCTATGTTTGAATAGTATTTCAACACCACGTTTCACACAGAGGAACTGACTGTTGCTTTTGCAGTACTGGGCCGACCCAACCTGCCCCATACATTCATTAAGCCCCATAGTATATCGTGCATCGAACCATCCAAACCCATTTGGATTACATTTCCGTGCACCATATGGCACCATATATTCCCAATATAAAGTAATACTTTCTGGTCAAACGTAGTGCACTATATAGCGAATAGGGTGCCATTTCGATTGCAACACGTATGCTTTCAGCACCGGCCCGACATTACTCAACTTGGTCTGAATTCAGGTCTGAATTCAGTTCAACTGATTTAGGTTCAGCGAACCCATGGAAAGAGGTTTAAAATGGATGCCTTGTGCGATGTTGGTGTCCTTATGGTGAACCTAGCAGGCAGGTAAGTCAATAACTAAGTCATTATCTTGTTTGCAGAGCTGATTGCTCAGCGCTGGAATCTCTTGGCTGATATGAGTTCACATAAGGTTCTGAGTGTGGGTTGGGGAAGGTGGGGTAGAGGTAGTGGTATTTGTAGAGGAAGTGGTATTTTTAGAGGTAGTGGTAGAGTTAGTAGTAGAGGTAGTGGTATTTGTAGAGGTAAAGGTAGTACTATTTGAAGAGTTTGTGGTAGAGGTAGTAACTTCAAACAGAGAAGAAATATGTCCTGTGTTTACTGGTGGTTTACAGGACTATTGAGGGGACAGGGGAAGATGGTGATTGGTGGATAGGGGTTAGTTGGGGAGTGCTGTGGTGTGAATGCGTGTGCAAGCATATGTGTGTGTCGGAGCATTCACAAGTGTTCATATGCGCGTGTGTGTGTGTGTGAGTGTGACTGACCTTCTCGATGAGCTCATAGCTCTCCTCCAGTTTGAGGGCTCGGTTCTGCAGGGCGGTGGAGGCACGGTGGAACACCTCCAACCATTGCTGATAGGTTGACTCACTAATCTCAGCCACAGCAAAGCACAGAGTACGCAGCCCTGAGACACAATGGACATACATCACCTGACGTAAACCCAGAAGGCCTACATAACCTAATAATGACACAGCGGGTGTTAACTTATGGCGATTGACATTACTCTGCATTTCCATTTATATTACACAATAAAAAAATACAACTGGATTATAAACTGCAGAAACTAGAAATATGCTGATTTTAGCACAGGGGATATGTTGATGTAATTCTGCCAACCCCTCACAAGGGGGTAGTATATTCATAGAGGTAAAGCAATGAAGGAAGAAAGGTTTCTGAAGTGTTTGAATAGGTCCTATGTGTGTTAGGTAGCTAAACAGAAGGAGCTGTTCCCTCACTCACCCTCTGTGGCAAACTGCTCCAGGTGTTTCAGAGTGATCTCTTTATACCTGGAGCTGTCGGCCAGACGGTCGTAGACTACCGTGTCCTGTTGAAACAGCAGTCAGTCATCACACATACTGCCTGGACAGCCAGCAAATAACTGCCATGTAAACAATCAACCATGTAAAATCACTGGCTAACAAACACCAGTGAGCTCCTAAATAATATTGGGGCAGTGAATTTGTTGTTGTTTTGCCTCTGTACTCCAGCACTTTCGATCTGAAATGATACAATGACTGAGGTTAAAGTGCAGACGGTCCATTTTAATTTGAGGGTGTTTTCATCCATATCAGGCGAACCATTTAGAAATTACAGTACTTTTTGTACATAGTCCACCCATGTTAGGGGACCAAAAGTTTTGGGACAAATTCACATATACACTACCAGTCCAAAAATGTGACACAAATAATCATTCAAGGGTTTCTTTTTCTTTTTATTATTTTATACATCGTAGAATAATAGCGAAGACATAAAAATGATGAAATAAGACATGCGGAATCATGTAGTAACCAAAAAATATATTTACATTTGAGATTCTTCAAAGTAGCCACTCTTTGCCTTGAGAGCTTTGAACATTCTTGGCATTCTCTCAACCAGCTTCATGAGGTAGTCACCTGGAATGCTTTTCCAGTCTTGAAGGAGTTCCCACATACCCTGAGCATTTGATGGCTGCTTTTCCTTCACTCTGTGGTCCAACTCATCCCAAACCATCTCAATTGGGTTGAGGTCAGTGATTGTGGAGGCCAGGTCACCTGATGCAGCACTCCATCACTCTCGTTCTTGGTCAAATAGCCCTTACACAGCCTGGAGGTGTGTTTTGGGTCGTTGTCCTGTTGAAAAACAAATGATAGTCCCACTAAGTGTGAACCAGAGGGGATGGCGTATTGCTGCAGAATGCTGTGGTAGCCATGCTGGTTAAGTGTGCCTTGTATTCTTAATAAATCAGTGATGGTGTCACCAGCAAAGCACCCCCACACATCACACCTCCTCTTCCATGCTTCACAGTGGGAACCACACATGCAGAGTTCGCCAACTCTGCATCTCAAAGACACAGCGGTTGGAACCCAAAATCCCAAATTTGGGCTTCTACCGGTCTAATGTCCATTGCTCGTGTTTCTTGGCCCAAGCAAGTCTCTTCTTATTGGTGTCCTTTAGTAGTGGTTCCTTTACAGCAATTCAACCATGAAGGCCTGATTCATGCAGTCTCCTCTCAACAGTTGATGTTGAGATGTGTCTTACTTGAACTCTGTGAAACATTTATTTGGGCTGCAATCTGAGGATCAGTTTCATCATAGCCATTGATGGCTTTTGCGACTGCACTTCAAGAAACTTTCAAAGTTCTTGAAATTTTCCAGATTGACTGACCTCGTCTTAAAGTAATAATAGACTGTTGTTTCTCTTTGCTTATTTGAGCTGTCTTGCCATAACATGGACTTGGTCTTCTACTAAATAGGGCTGTCTTCTGTATACCAACCCTACCTTGTCAAAACACAACTGATTTGCTCAAACGCATTAAAGAAAGTCATTCCACAAATTAACTTTCAACAAGGCACACCTGTTAATTGAAATCCATTCCAGGTGACTACCTCATGAAGTTGGTTGAGAGAATGCCAATAGTGTGCATAGCTGTCAAGGAAAAGGGTGGCTACTTTGAAGAATTGAAAATATATATATTTTTTGTTAACAACAGGATTCCCTATGTTTTATTTCATAGTTTTGATGTCTTCACTATTATTCTACAATGTAGAAAATAGTCAAAATAAAGACCCTGGAATGAGTAGGTGTGTCCAAACTTTTGACTGGTACTGTATGTGTGTGTTCAAGTAGTCAAACGTTTAGTATTTGGTCCCATGTTCATAGCATTCAATGATTACATCAAGCTTGTTACTTTACAAACTTGTTGGATGCATTTGCTGCTTGTTTTGGATGCGTTTTTCATTATTTTGTGCCCAATAGAAATGAATGTATGAAATATTGTGTGTTATTTTGGAATAACTTTCGAAACACTTCTACATTAATGTGGATGCTACCATGATTACGGATAATCCTGAATGAATCGTTAATAATGATGAGTGATAAAGTTAGACGCACAAATACCATACCCCCATGACATGGGGGGGTCGGGGTGTATGATCGTTCATCTGTAACTTTCCCATAGAGCCAAAACAACAAAAAGTGTGTCAATGTCTCAACACTTTTGGAGCTCACTGTATGAATACGTTCATGAATATATATATATGTACTGTACGTCTATACCGAACACCCAATAGTTAGACAGCAATTACACAACTGCAGTACTTTTTCTAAAGAAATTTGAAAGAGGCATTTCCTTTTTTTGTGTGTGTGTGTGTGTGTGTGTGTGTGTGTGTGTGTGTGTGTGTGTGTGTGTGTGTGTAAATCAATAATAAAAACAGGAGAACCAGTGTAATAAATAATATGTCTAATGTGTGATCTTGATATCAGATCTTTAGTCTGTTACAGGAAGAATTGTTTATGTCGGAATAGAAGCAATAAGAGAAGCATTTGACAACAGCGCTGTGCTATGGTAATGATGGTCTGTCACATGTGTTGCCATGGAGACGGAAAGAGAAAGCGAGCACGAGAGCGTGCAAGAGAGCGGGCAAGAGAGAAAGAGCGAGCGCTAGAGAGAAAGAGCGAGCGCTAGAGAGAAAGAGCGAGCGCTAGAGAGAAAGAGCTCCTTTGCAGTAGAGGCGGATCTTGCCAGATGGAGTACGCATGATGACTGACATCCTCTTCCTAGTACTGAGAGACAGAAAATCATCACAATGTTAAAGCTAGAGAACATGAAACTAGCAGAGTCAGAACATGACCACCTCCTGCTAGAGAGACAGAACATGATCACCTCCTGTAACTAGCAGAGTCAGAACATGATCACCTCCTGTAACTAGAGTCAGAACATGAACCTCCTGTAACTAGAGAGACAGAACATGATCACCTTGTGTAACTAGAGAGAAACATGAGCGTAACTAGCAGAGACAGAATATGACCACCTCCTGTAACCAGCAGACAAAACATGACACCTCCTGTAACAGCTCCTTTGTAGTAGAGAGCGGATCTTGCAGACAGATGGAGAGTCAGAACATGACACCTGATGACTGAGAACATCCTCTTCCTAGTACTGAGAGACAGAAAATCATCACAATGTTAAAGCTACAGTACGACAGAACATGATCACCTCCTGTAACTAGCAGAGTTAGAACATGACCATCTCCTGTAACTAGCAGAGTCAGAACATGACCACCT